>NC_036630.1:2302253-2984819 GCF_900079805.1 Fusarium fujikuroi IMI 58289 | reverse complement strand
ATTACATCAGATTAGTACTCAGGTTATTTATTACCTTATAATATTATATTAATTATATTTTAAAGATATATCTTTTTCCTATTCTTTACTATACTTTTCTTTCTCTTTATTTTATTATATTACTATATAATATAATACTTACTTTATTATAGTAATCCTTTTTTTTCTTTTTACCTTTATTACAGTAAGGCTATATTTAGCTAAATAGTATAATTACTATTTTATTAATAGTTTAGCCTATATTACTAATAGCTTACTGCCTTAAGGTTATTTATTGCCTTACTATACTATTATATTAATTACTATTATACTATATATATATAGTAATAATATATTTAAGGCTATATATTTCCTTTTTTATTAGCTTAATTTAGGCCTTTTTTACCCTTTTTATATACCTTTATTAATATCTCTTTTACTTATTAATATCTCTAGCTATTACTAGCAGATAGCTATATTAATATTATACTAACTAGCCCTCTTTTTTCTTTTAGCCTACTTAATATCTAGCCTAGCCTAATAATATATCCTTCCCTTAATATAGTAATAGCAATATAGCTATATATAGTATTTATATATAAGTAACTTAATTACTTACCTACTGGCCTTTTAAGCTATAGCTTAATTACTATATATTAAGACTAATAGCTTAGGCTAGACTTTTAAAAGGCTATATAGAAGCACTATTATTATTTACCTACTTACTTGCCTTTTTTTAGCCTTCTTTTTTTTCTTTTTAACCCTCTTTGCTTCCCTTTCCTTACTGCCTTTACCTAGCCTCCTACCTAGCCTTCTTAAATTGCAGTTTAGCCTTAATATATAGCCTTACTTAGAGTTAGTTTAATGCTTCTTATTAGTCTATATCTATTTAGTAGTATAGCTATTTAATAGTATAGTAGCCTTTACTTTTCCTGGCTAATTATAGCCTTACCCTAACTGGTAATATAGCCTATATTACTGCTAGTTTAGTAATTAGGCTATATTATAAATACTAATTAAATCCTAAAAGCTAAAGTATTATATCTAGCCTAGCCTCTTAATTTATAATAAGTTATAATTAATATCTTTTTTTAAATTACTTTTTTATAGTTATATTATATCTTTCTCTTTTAATTAAGCCTAACTTATAATAATAAGCTTATTTATAATACTTTAATTAATAGTATTAACTATATTAGCTATATTAAATAGGCTATTATTATTACTATTATTTTAAATAATTTAATATTATATATAATACCTTTCTATTTATATTTATAGCTATACCTTAATTTATTACTTTTTTATTACTTTATGCCCTATCTCTCTTTAATAGTAAATAATATTATTTTATATAGTAATAAGATATTAATATATATTATAGCTATATCTATATAAAATAATAAGCTATTTAATTACTTTAGTATTATTTTTAAGGGTTATAATAAGCTTTAAGTTAGTTAATTTAAGTATATTATAATAGTCTTTAATATCCTTAAGTATTTAGCCTTTTAGTAAATATTTCTATTAAAAATAGGTCTTAATACTACTATTAGGTTAAATAGCTACTTAATATAGCTAGTAAATTAATATTTAATAGTTATAATTAAGCTATATAATATCTTCTATTACTATTAATATTAATTCCTTTATTTTAATAATAAAAAGTAAAAAAAGGTAAGTATAATAGTAAGCCTTTTTAAATTATAGCTTAAAGAGTATAGCTAGGCCCTATAATTAGGCCTCTTTAAGCTATAGTTTAAAGAAGCTAATATTAAGTAAAGAGAATTAAATAATAAATATTATATTAACCTTAAGCTAATACTAGCTAACTTTAAGTATAAAGTTAAGGTTATTTTTTACTAATTAGCTACTTAATCTAGCCTTAAATAATTTATCCTTAAAATTTAAGTAAAATTCTTTATTTTAGTTACTGATTTATAATAAATTGCATTTTAATAATACCTAAAAAAACTGGTTATTACTGTTTCTAGCGAGAAGGAGTGAGGTTTGGATGAAGACTTGAGAATTGACTTTACGATACCCTTGACTTATGAGTATATAAGAGAATTGGATTATATTGCCTTATCGACAGACACCAGGCTTCCCTATCTATGGCATACTACTTGCCAGAATACTTATCGAAAATTTAAGATTAAATTTAATGGCAGAGTACATACAGTACATTCTGCTGACTCGTAGACCAAATCAGACTCTCAAGTCTGCGCTGTAATATCTACTGTATGCACTAATATACTGAGGCAGAATGAGGTTTTCTGTTGTGTATCAGCCTTCGGTTTTAAATGTTTCCCTATTGTTAATAGAGTCCTCTATAAAGATCCATAAAGCGAGGTGGATTTACAAGCCATTGCATCTTTTTCATATTCTCTGCTTGTTCTTACGACAAGACGGATGTTCCATTACTTTAACCCCTTCGAGAGGTTTCCGGCAGAGCTATAAATAGAGATATGGACCGCGGCGGTTCGTCTTGCGAAGCCAGGCATACAAACCCTCATCTTTAGTAGCAATCACGAAACGAGGATGGCCTGCAGATGGCACTCCAGAAGCTCCCTGGAACGACTTCTACTATCTCATGATCCCCAAGTTATCTTTTGACCTGAGATAGAATCAATTCAGTACTTTTGAGGAAACCAGCCTTGACTCACTTTGCTGCTATATAGTGTATGGTGGAAAGTTCGGAGGGCTGGAAACGCCAACCACCGCACCCAGCGGAAACAATGGGTACGATCGAGAGACATCATGTTTGAAATACACTTCATAGAAATATGAGAGCGCGAGGAAGACATTAAGGCACTCTTTGTGTCCTCGTGAGCCGGGACATATAGTTTATGAATGAGCTGCTAACAGCGGCACTTGGCCCTATCTATGCTTGGGCAAGAGAAGAGCCACCAAAGGTCAGAGAGGTTCTGCATTCTCGGGTTCTGAATGAGTTGAGGCTATCCTTGCACTTCGAGACATGTGTGCTAGGCAACTGGGTAGGGCTCACGTATTTCACCGTGTACCAGAAGATCAATCGCGCATTGGTTGTAGTAGTGGAGGGCCTGTGGAACGAATCCGATAATGACAGAAATCGATGGGAGACTGTTCCCACCTTTGAGGGAGAGATTTGACATTGCTCCTTTGTCTTGCAAATTTAAATTTCCAAGATGCGAATAATTGATAACGATCTTGGCGCTTGACATGCAGTACAGATTTTCAGCTGAATTGTGAGCGATGATCTTTCCAAGTCGATCTTTTCAGACCGCTTAATATTATGCATTACAATTGTTACGCTTCACCACTAACCTTGGTAGGTAGCCCGTAACCAGTGCCTGCAATAGAATGTATGTGCGAGACTTATCACCCCGCATTAGTGCGCGGCAAGGGGCTGATTGGGATTCTGTTCGTCAAGATCCCCATATTTATGCTGGGCATGCATCTGATAGGGACGTTGTGATAGGTGTCTCTCCTTACAGGCGTCCAAATATCTTTTTAATGGTCGAGCAGCAATTTTAATGTTTCCCAAGGTGCATTACCCACAGCGCTAATAACTGAGACACGCATTCGGTGACGACGCTCTCCCTACCCATGGGTGAACTGTCAATAGACCTAAAGCAGTGTTACATCATCAAGCCTTCTGTAGTTGACCGAATTGCTATGAGATGAGAGGATTAGAAAAAGGTAAACAGATTTCCCAATCACTCTAGATCCCCTCACGGCCCCCATTCAATTCTTTCTCATTATTCAACCATGTCAGACGCAGCACCTCCATATGAGCCCTCTAGCTCGCCTCCAGCTTATGAGGAGATTGAAAAGAAGCTTAGTCAGTTGATTGGACCAAACCCAACAGTTGAGAAAGTCCTTGAAGCTGCCAAAGCCATCTCACCGACGGAAGCTGAGATTCTCGTACAGAATTCCAGCACTAAATTCCCTCTCAAAACCGAGAAGCAGAAAGAAGATTTTGCACTGGGCATCGCTAGTGCCACGTCTTCCGATGGCTTCAAGCCGCACATTACCGCCGCTTCGTCGTCCGCGTCCAGGGCTGCAAAGGAAATTGCTCGTGTTTTCCAGAGCTTGCATGTCAAGATCTTGGAGGTGGATAGAGTTCATGAATCTGCATTTGCCAAGACCCTTTTGAAACAAAAAGATGTTAGTACCTGCGACTTGTTACATGGTTCAAGAGGATTAACAAGATGACTATCAGACGTATACGGATCTTCTCATGGACAGTCGAAAGACAGCAATGAGAATTGCGCAGCAAGGAATAAGTATGTCACCTTATTAGCCCAAGCTCTATGACTATGTGCTAAAACTCCAAAGGCTTTGACGATATCGTTATCAAGTTCTGTGCCGACAAAAGCATATCGATTGAAGATCGCAAGTCTAAGATTCAAAAGTTCATTGAGGTAAGTATCCTGATATCGCTTAGCACACAGACTAATAGCTAGATGCAGACCGCCGAGGGATTCAAGAAGGACTCTACCGAACTTGACGGTAGATTTCAAGATCTTATCACAGCTTTCTCAGAATTCGTGTCTTCATTCTCCAGTTGGGCCAAAGATAAAGAGAAGGAATTAACTGAAGAAATCAAGAAGCTTGAGAAAGAGATCAAAGACTTGAAGAAGAAACTTGTCGACCTCAAGATTGCTCGAGATGTGTTTGCACTTGTTGGAGCAAGCATATTACCCATCCTCGCCATCCTCGTCAAGGTCTTTGAAGGACCAACTGCTATTCCCATTCTGGTAAGTTGTATTCCATCACAGTGGTCACGGAACTATTGAGCTTACGAGCGTAGATTGGAGGCCTCATTGCTGCTGGTGTATCTATGGCCATTGTCATTGGCCTCCTAGTTGCTATCCAATGTATGTTTATCCCTCTGCCATATTCGCAGCACTTGACTCTGACAAACGACAGTGGCCCAGCATGAGCTCGAAGGCAAAGAAAACAAGAAGAAAAAGCTGGAGGATCAAAAGGCACTCATTCGGGCTACAAGAGCTGAGCTGGAGGCTCTCGGTAGTCAGTCGCTGCAATCCTTCAAGCTTTCTGTTGGTGTACTCTCTGGATACTGGCAGCGTTCTGTGTTGGATGCTACTGATATCAAAGTTTGGCTTGAAGCCGGAGCTCAAGACGCGGTGAGATTTAAGTCAAGCTGCTTACCGCTTTACAGGATTTGCTGACAAGTTGTTACATAGCACGAGCCGATATATATGAAATTGAACTTGACTAAAGCTGTGGCTACATGTGAGTGATTATTCTATCGTCAAAATTTCTCCCGCTAACTAGATTGTAGATAAGGTTATGGCGCAGTACATGCAGGAGTACGCCAGAGGGGTTGAACCCTTGGGAGAGTAGGTCACGGCAGGCGGAATTCTCCATGTCTGTCTCGATGCCAAATTGGCGCTCAATAGCCAATCAATTCATATGATTGACTCACCTTAAATAATGATCTCGCCATATTTTGGATTTGCTCCTAGGGTACCACATGTGAAAATAACATGACTTTTTGTTGAGCTATAATTCCCTTGATTTCTTTTGAGAACTCTGTGGCATTTTCAAAACTTTAGATGCGCCAGACGTCCCATGATTCCAACCCTTGTAATGATGTGCTTTTTATGGTGAAAAGCTTCACTGCCGCCTGCACGTTGGACTCCAGTCACTTTGACTCAGAGTTTTGTGGCTAGCTGAATATTATGCGGATCACATCCAAATCGGCCGATGACTGAGACACGGGACAGTCCCCGTAGCCGAATCTGTTTGAGGCCGCATGATAGTGGATACAAGCTGGGATGTTCCCGTGTTGGGCCGCGGCGAATAGTTGGCATACAAGACATGACTGCGTTTTAGTGTTGGCCCTGCCATAAAAGCTCGACAGCAAGACTCGCACAAAGTATTCGCATCTACAGAAAACACATTCGATATTTTTTACTTACCTTTGGAATACACAGTTTGAATTTTCTTTTTAAAATGGCATTGAACTCTCCCTCAAGCAAGCTCGTAGAGCTATCTCAGCTCTTACGCCAGGACCCTGGGCCTGCAGAATATCTCATGGCAGCCACTATGCTATCCCACGTTCCAGACACGCAGTCTCTGTTAACAAAGGCCATGCCTGTGCTTGATCCTTCAGAGACGGATTTGTACATCCAATCTGTGGCCCAAACTCTTTGCTCAAAAGATGCAGATCGTTCCATCGAAGAGGCAGCCAAACTGACGTGTCAAAACGCAAAAGACATCAACACGGCCTTCATGGGAGTCACCCTCGCACTTGTCATGTCGGATGGCCAGAGGGGTACGCATAATGTAGATCGCATGGTGCCCATTGTTCGAGTATGTCCCTATTGTATGCAAGTGATATGTTGCCACTGGGTTACTTCTTCAGTGATATATGCTTTCAGCTGCAGGTCGTATCTGCAATGTATTGGTACGCAGTGTACTAACTTTCAGCAGACATATGCCAAGTTTCTACTCGACAGTATCCAGCTTGCAAAAGATATCGCGCACTATGGAGAAGGCGAGACATGCACTAACCACATTCACTAGCACTTATTTCTAACACATCACTTTGGCACAGATTTCGATGACAATGTAGTGGGTCAATGCGCGGACCAAAATCTACCAATCAACAAACGGAAGCTCATTCTTGAGAAATACATTGCAGTAAGATCCAGATATTGACGTAGAAGCGAAGTTGCTGAGTCCCTGTATAGTATGCCGAGAGTCTAGAGATGATGTCCAAGAACATGCTCTACCGGCTTAAGAGCCTCAGGAACGACTTTTACGACCTAATCCAAGATGTTCGCCGTTCAAACGGTCTCAACAAGTCGACCTCAATCGAACAAGAGATTGATCAACACGATGTCACCTGTTTGAATGTGGGCCTTGACCATCCAATTCTTAAACTGGCTTGTGATTTGCCGGGGTCCTTGCCGTTCTTCCTTGCTGTATGTATAGCCATTAAACTTTCGGTGAGATCATGGAACACTAGTTGATGATTTATAGATTGGTGGCTTAACGGCTTTAAACCGCAAGACGACCGCAGACAATATCCTCTTTCTAAGCACTTCATGTAAGTTCCCCTATTGTACCTTGATCTATAATATGTCCTGAAACGGTCAATTCTAGACGCCCAACGTACGGCTAAACAACAAAGCCTCTATATTCAGGAGGGTGAATTTGGTGGCGGCGCCCTGCAACTTTTGACCTCTTTTGACAGAAACTTCGCGAAAATAGGCCAATGCTGGTTCCACAGCCTTGTTGACGCTCACGAAATAGGAAGGTGGTTGCAGGATGGAGCAGACGTAGCGGTCAGTTTCCTTGACATGCGACTCCTACCGCAAGAGACATATAAGCTAATAACAAGTAAAGGCTTGGCCACGGTATGTAAAAGAGAATGTAAAGCAAGGTGTAAGACTCTGTGGGTCTCTGACGTGGCAAATGTGGTTCTGGGCTAACGAGTCTTGACAGATCATGCAATGGCGAAGTACTTGCGTGGATATGCCAAGGGTATTGAAGACATGCATGTGGAAAGATGGCATGTGATGGAGTGAAGGGTGGCCTCAATTGACTCGCCATTGCCACTAGTTATGTGGCACGTTAATATGACGAATGCGAGATATCTACTGCTTGCTTGCAAGTAATGCAAACCTGTTGTTTCCTGTATATCCTTCAAGGTCTTTTTGGAGAGGGGCATTTGTTCGTGTTTGAGGTTTTAGCGTATAACCTGCAGGTTGCTGTTTTCGTGCCATGCAATGCAGTTCACTTCATCACATTATTTCGCGTATACGACCCAATGAGACCAGAGTCATAGTTCATACAACATTACATTATTTTCTGCTATCTGGATAGTTCTTGATGTACCGCCGATCACTATTCGAAGAAACGTCATCACCTGTTGAGTGGCTAAGCTGAACATAATGCAAGATAACGCTCTACAAATAAATGTCCCTCATGGTGTATCGAAACTTCTGGCAGCTATCACCTTATAGTAAACAGTATTTTAACCAAGAAGATTCCTATTCCTGTGTTGTTTGCGTTTCCATCCAGATCTACTACCAGACTGCGAATCTCCAACTTTTTAGTTTAACCGGTTACTCACCAAGCTACACCTTCTACCATACTTTGTTCCAATACCATGGAGACTACACTTCCTCAGTATAGTACCCAAGATGCACCACCATCCTATGAGGATGTCGTGAAAAAGTTCACCGCCGCTCTCGGTGATGGGAAAGACCCTGAGAAGATACTAGACGCAGCAAACGCGCTCAACCTGGCGGACTGCAAAGTAGTTTTCGATAAGAATGGAGGCAACCCTCCGCCTTTTGTTGAGGAAAAGGACAGAGACAAATTCCATCTAGGTGCTGAGAAGGCTGCTTCTTTGCCTATTGCCCAAGGACACCTCAAAGAAAGGGCGCAAACAGCTTCGCAGGCTGTCAAGGACATTGAGGGGATTTTTCACCAGCTTCTTCTCGAAATCATGAAGATTGACCAAATCCACAAGTCTGATTTCATTCCAGAGCTTAGAAAGCATAAGGAGGTTAGTCATGTTCTGCTGATACATTGCCGATGCGCATTAAAGTACTAATCACTTCTCAGACTTTCTCGAAGCTCATCCAGGAAAGTCGTCTTTTAGCAAGGGAAATCAGCCAATATGGCAAGCGTATGTAACACTCCAGTTCAAAGTCTCTATATTTCCATCGTGTCCTCTATATACTGATCGACACGTCGACAGAGTTTGATGAAGTGACAATTGAGTTCTGCGCTGATAAGGACATATCTGTCCAAGATCGGATAAAGCGAATTCAGCGCTTCATAGAGGTATGAGAATATCTATACATGTGTGACTCTAGTTTCTGATAAGATAAATAGGAAGCAAAGAAATTCCAGACAGCTTCTGACGCTATGCAAGACCGGTTCACGAAGCTACACGATGACTTTACTGTATTCGTCGGCAAGTTCGTGTCTTGGGCTGAAAAGAAAGAGGGGGAATTGGATAAAAAGGTGACTAAGCTAATCAAGGAAATTGGTGACCTCAAGGGTCGCATTACCAAGGTCATTTTGTCTATGGTTGCTGTTGGAGCGGGTGGCACAACACTCGGCATGTTTCTGGCTGTGGGTGGGTTCCTCGCCCCTGGCCCGTGGAGCTTGTTCTTGATTGTAAGTACAAGGAATTCATTCGATGCACATTCGCGACAACCAGAATTCATTCGCTGATACAACTAGGGAGGTGGCCTTATTCTGGCTGGTCTGAGCGCCGCTGCTTGCATCGGCTTGATTGCTACCTGGATGAGTAAGTCTAGGTCTTTCACTCATGACCATGCATCAATAGGCCTGCTAATAGACAGTCATC
The DNA here is from genome assembly GCF_900079805.1 of Fusarium fujikuroi IMI 58289. NCBI lineage: Eukaryota > Fungi > Ascomycota > Sordariomycetes > Hypocreales > Nectriaceae > Fusarium > Fusarium fujikuroi. The sequence continues at coordinate 2,975,497 of NC_036630.1, read as the reverse complement.
AGTATTGTCGAATGAGCTGAAGCAAAAGGAGAAGGAGAAAAAGCAGTACGAAGACCAGATAAAGCATATCCAACAGGCTCGGTCCCAGCTTGTATCACTGGGCAAAGAAGATCTTGCCATCTTCTCGGAAAAGATCAGCTTTCTCAAGGGATATTGGACTAAGGCATCTTCCGATGCGGTGGAGATTGAAGGATGGCTCAAGGGTGGAGCAGACGATGCAGTAAGTTCAAGATGTTGTCAAAGAGTAGACAATGACTGACAGAGCCTCTATAGAAGTACCCTAAATATATGGAGAGAAGTTTGAAAGAGGGCGTTAAGATCTGTAAGTTAAGAATCGGCTGGTCTATTTCTTATAACTGATAAGATTCTTTCTTAAAACAGATAAAGCTCTTTCAACCTATTTAGATGAGTACTCTCGTGGCATTGAGTCGGATGAATAGCAGTTTTTAGATTGGGTTAAATAGTGTTGCCTGAAATCTAATCTGCAATAACTTTACTTTATTGATAACAACTAATTTAATTAAATTTAAGTCCTATATTACTCAGTGCTGTATATAATTGCATTTAGTATTTTCTTAACCTTGAGGATATATATATATATATCAGTTTTAAGGGTATAGGTTAAGGCAGTATTATATATATTTAACAATATATTAAGAAATTTTTACAGTAAATTAACTATATTAATATATAAAATAAAGTATAGATTAATTAATACTATATATATTAAAATATACTTAACCTTTAGAATTTAATATTTAACTAACACACCATTTATGTCCATAATGTTCTAGCTGTAGCAATCCTCTCGAAGCGTTCCAGAGTACTGCTAATGAAGTTTTAATTCATAAAAATTATATTCCTCTTCCTCAAATTCTCTTACCTTTATACGGCATCTATACCGTACATACCAGATGCCCCGGTCTTTGTACCTAATTTCTGCCAATACTGCCAGGGAGGCGAAGGTGTCTTTCAGATAGTCGGGTGAGCTTTCCAAAATAATAGCTGTGTTGTGTGTTGTTTCCTGCCATTCTCTGGTCTGTCTAACCTGATTTTCAGCATCTGGTTCCACAGCACGGGTCACAACATATTGTTTGCCGTTCATGCGGCAAACAACAGTGAATGTCTCCGGGATGGGATTTGTGTTTATATCAAATATTTCAAAACCATACCACTCTCCCAAAAGTCCGTCAGGTGTCCATCGAGCCCAAACTTCCTGTCGGTGAATTCGAACCACCAGATCAAGAACTTCAGTCCCTCTTTTTGCCATCAAGGCCAATGGTGCCCATCCGTATGATTCGTCCGTCATCTTAGGCCCAGATAGAAACAACATGCCTTTGATGAAAGTCTTCTGGAGCCGGATTAATTCTTGAAATTTGCGATCGTCCGGTGCGTCCATGATCTAATCCAAGTCCAGTTCGAACAACGATGCCACACATATACACTCGTCTCTCGGCTTGCTCGTCTGCCTCCACTGCAATGCAGCTAACAGTGGGAGAAATCATGAGGGCTGATTGTACCTCCTTACCCATCTTAGCGCCAGGTAAAATTGGCTGCCTTGCAAAGCAATACCGTTACTCTATCTCTCATAGATAGTGCCCTAGTAAATAGGGTTCCAAAGGTCTTCGATTGAGACAGCGCGTTCCATGAATTGGAAAAAGATAGATGGAGCTAAGGTTCCTTCTTGATAGGTCCACAAGCGTCTGAGCCAACTAGAACCAGCGACTTTCATCAACTGCTCCTCATTAACCCATTGCATAGTAGACAGGAGGAGCTCCTGATCCAACACCAGGACCGCGGTTGCTTTAGCATAGGTTCGATGCATGAAACGAATAGCCCCACGTCTTGCTGACTCAGGTTGTAGTGGTACACACAGCGTGTCCATCCAGAAAGAAACTGTATCATCATTTCTTTCCAAATCATGAGGTAAGGCTGCAATTTTCTCATGAATCCAGATAAGCTGGCACTTGGGCAGTGTGTTGCCGTGCGGATTACCAAGTCCTCCCGACCAGACATGTGACAGTGCAATATAATGCTTCCCGACTTCAAAAGGAACCACCTTCATCCTTATTGTCGAAGAATTTCCAGTTTTGGGAGTTCCAGATAGTTGATTCCTTTGAACGGTAAGTTCGATGTAAGGAAATCTTTCGTTTCCCAGACATTCAGTGACTTTACCCATATCGGGCCCTATATGCTCACAGTTGCAATCCTTTGTTCTGTGGCTGGTGACATACTCGCTCTCTATAACCTGGTCGGCTTCGCACTTCTCATTAGAACATCGGATGTGATCCTTTTTGACCATGGGTGGGCCCAGTGTTCCGATGTAGTACATGGCCGCGGCGTCCATTTGAGATGCCAGCATGTGCGCGTGGCTTTCACACCAACCATCCGAGAGCATCTTATCCACAAGCACGTAATTTGCCATTATATCTCCTTCAGCTAGGATCGGTCTAACTGGGATCCCTGAGCTCATCATATGAGCTGTCTCGTATGTCAAGGTGCTGACCATGATGGATAAGGAGAGTTCGACTTCAGGGCGAAGACCATGGAAGTGCCCTGGCGGTAGGCAGTTGTGGCCAGTTGACTAATATAGCTTCTTGCTTTCTTCACCGCTGCAAAGCACGAATTATACCAAGTTTGCTTTTTATCGAATAGCCATGTCTCTTCTCTGTCGCGTCGTGCGTCTCGCAGGAGGGGGAATAAGCGGGTAGTCAATACTTGACCGTGCTTTTCATTTTCCATGATAAAGTCGGTCTGTGTGATTGTGCAGTCAAGAACTTGGCTCAGCAGGCCAAAAAACAACCAACTTTGCGAAAATGCCTCGATTTCATGAAGAGAGTGACCTGAGTAGTCACCAAGCAGAATTTTATCAGTATCGTAGCCTTGCCGCAAAGGGAATCCCTCAAACCCTTGATCGTCATACTCGGGAGCCTGTAGATATGGTACCAATGGATGGGATTGCGGGTAGCTCGAGGGTGGCAGACGATCCATGGGAAAAGAGGGACGGTGTATAAGAGATCCAGAATTATCGCCCGTGAAAGACTGCTATACAATGACACTCCCAGAGAACCTACTACTGTGCCAAGGGCTCCTTGTAACTTAGCGAGCTGCACACTTTCTGCCCGTGCGCCAGCCCCTGTCGTGATTACTTTCATGAAATTACACCCTTTTTATCCATGCACGCGGGCTGTTTTCAAACCCTATTCCTGTATTCTTTTTGCAGTCTACCTAGCCGATATTCTAAGAGTTTATCGCTTGCAGGGATTATATTTCCCACCAATCAAGAAATCTTGAAATTAATATAACTACATAGAGACGAATTACAAGAACGAGATTAATAACTGCTCTTTATATGATTTAGCGCTAAAGTGGTCTTCCAAAGAGTAAGGCCATCTCGATCACCTCCATTTACAAACCTATTCCCCAAATGTTGCTGCACATTCCATAATGAAACTCAGAGAACTCATGTGACTTGTTGTAAGGCTTGGAACTGGGTCGTACGTGTCGATCCAGATTCAGAGCATCCGTGCATAGCGTCTGCAATGTGGCAGGTATTAACTTGGATGGAGATGAAATTGACCGCAGTCGTATATCATACTCGACTTTCACTATCAACCGACTTTATGGCATCGCTCTTGAAATCGCTACCTTCGTCCACTCCAGGATCAAACCACCTGTGCAAAGCGAGAAGACAACAAAGTGCACCTCATCTCCCCTCACCAGACTGAAGGTTGAACCACCTAGTTCTATATATATGCATAAATGTGTCATTTCCTGGATTAGATATAATATCCAGTTGTCTATTTAGCGTTGTCATACTGAGATACTTAGCATAGTTGCAACCGAATTTGTAACGAATGAATCGGATAAAAGTCCCAATGGCAGTAATAAGAAATATCCTATATGACATAAATATTTATTAGTAGTAGGCCCTTTAGAGCAAGCTAGGGGGGAGAGGAGTACCCGTTTCCCAAGAGTTATTAATTACATCCCCATGTAATAACAGCCTTACCGAGGCACTGCGCTAGATATTCGTTTGATAGAACGGGAATATGCTTGTTCTCCTTCTCATTTAACTTAATATCCTTGAAGACCCTCTTTGCTTTAAGCAAACCGTGATTAGGATGCTCCACCTTCTAGAACCCATATCTTTTTCGCATTTTATATATTCCTCTATTATCTTCGGCTTTAATGGTAATAAGATTGCTATGAATGTATTCAGCCTTTCTGCGTTCAACTCTAGATCGTACCTCTGTGTCGCGTAAGTTATGTTAAAGCAGACATCGGAGAAGTGCGTGTTCTAAGAAAGTTATCACAAGTCTTATAGTGACCTCTTCAGGTCTGGACCGCCGTGTGTCGTGTTTATCCTTATTTATGTTTTCTCTTTCTAAGCCTATCTCGAATTCATATTCAGATGAGGAAGGTATTGTAGGCGAGGACGAGCCGTGAATTACAGTTAACGAGTTCTGGTACCCTTCTTTTTGCACCATTCTTCTCTCCTGCTGAGGGTGTTATGTTGGTTTGACATCTCGGTCGTGCCGAATTGCATGGGCGAGATCTACCCAGAACTGATCAAGCGGCAAGCTCAAGAGCTCGCTATCAGATTAGTTATTATGCCATCCGGATTGGAACCCACGAGAGACTGGGTAATTCCCCAATCAAGGTTTTAATAAGTCAGCCCCGGATTGCAAAGCGAACATTTGTTATGATCATTGAGGCATGGCAATGTCTTCCGTTACAAAGGATGTATCAAGAGACGATAAGCAATAAGATGCCGAGCATTCCACTTACTTGCAGAGCTGCGAAGCTCATCAGACTTGAGCTGCCAAAACACCCGCAATCCTCCATGTGCATCAGAGATAGCTTGGTGATCTTCGGGGGAGTGAGGAGTGTATAAATGGTTCGACATGATCAAGTGATTGGTGACTAGAGTTCGAAATACAGCCTTCTATACGACAATATGATCCCTTCATTTTGGCGGTCCTGGTGGCTTTGGCACAGGAGAGACAGAGGTCATTTACAACGCACAACGCTACAAAGGCACCAACTTGCACGCTCGAGCTGGACGCACAGACAAATTTATCACATACAACAGACCCTATAGCCTCTTTCACGCAGGTCAGTATTCGACCCGAATGTAGGCTCTATTGCTAATCCCTCTCGCATCAGGTTCATGTGTTAGCCACGAGTACCTGTAATTTAACACGCCTTTGGGCATTTACTGCTCATTTTCCAGCGTCATTTTTGAACAAGTTTGACGATCCGTCACAAGCCTTCCATGCTGACCCGGTGATCATATCGTGCTCTGAGATACCCCTTCTACCTGCTTCTGCAACTATGGATATGTTAGATAAGATCTTTGGAACTTTTGACGAAACTCTCTATAAAGGTTATACTTAGCTAAAATTCAATGTATTTCCCGAGCGAATTATTGCAAATTGTTTAAAATTTGGTCGATTGTATTAAGCGTGGTTGAAAGTGGGTAGTGATTGGCGAATTATCTTAGACCAAATTGGTCTAACGTCAATGCGGTTTTGAAGCCCCCATAATTAACGCAGGTAGCTAATAGCATCCATACACATGATAAAGTTAACTCCGGAGCAGATCTTGGCGTAGACCTGGGGTTGGCTCTAGAAGATGGATTGCTTATAAATAACTTCTACCCTCGGAAGAGAATTATATCCTTGTACCCATTTTTTGGGTGGACTCCAGAAAGGAACCAGCGCTTAGGTTTTCAAGACTACAGTCCTTGAGGATGGCTTCCACTACCGCCGCGACACCTTCAACCCGTGTTGGGAAGGTAGCTGTTGGAGAGAGAGAGTATGGATGCTGGCAATAAGGAAGTGGAATGTTTGCCACAAATGGCGACAGAGCTTATCCTCATATGCTGGTAAACCGAGGCGAAACCTCTTCCACCAATATGAGTGTATAGAGGGAGTAAGCTCCTGGAGTTATATGACTCGCAGAAAAAGAATCGATGCTTGAGCTGGCAATCCAATAACAGCGATAAACCATCAAGAGCACCAAGATTGTGGACTCCTTGGCATAATAGCCACAACCTCGATAGCTGAAACGCGTTCAAAGTTTAATGACCCTGCAATGAACCTCTATCAGGACCTTTTCCTATGAGACAGGCACCCATACTTCAGTCTCGAATGGTTATGAACCTGCCTGGACGGTATCATACTTAGTACCTTAATCGGCGAGTTTGCTAGAGGTTTCTTCTCTGACTAATAGATATGGCGCTGGCAACGATGAGGCCGCAAACCCAAGCCAGAGTATCTACTGTGCGTAAGCTACTTTGGCTACCTACCTCTTTGTTGTTTGTGGCATTAATGTATTCTTTATTCAGATTGCCAAGTCCGGCTCTGAATGGGATCTTACTTTAATCATTAGCGCAGCTGTCGGTAACTAGATCGTAACCACTATTACAATTATATATGCCGTCGGCTGCTATCCATCCGAATGAGCCGCGATCGGGGTGTTTATTACTTTTATCGGAAGAACTTAAGGTTTTATTGGCCCGTTTTAGTAAGTGTTGAGATCGTAACCTGGGGCAAGTAAAGACTAATGTAATTTAGGATTCCAGTAGTGTTACAGGATACTAGACACTATGCCAGCTGCGGGATCATTACTACATTATTAATTATGATTCTGACTCTGTTATTGCAAATCAGACGACATCAATATAGGGAATAACTGTTACCCTAAGAGTGAAGAATACTGAGGCAAGGCAATAAATACCTATAGTTATCTATACAGCCTGAGTAGCCAGCTCAGTTAATAGACATCTCATGTTGCTTGTACCGAAACGCACTATTAGCCAGTCTATGTTACTGTTGGTATACCTTCTTGACTTTCCCTTCAAGAGCATCCTTAATGAAATCCTCCAGACTTCTACCTCGTAGAGAGGGAAACAGGTCTTTTGCAAGAAGATACCCAAGGTAAACGGCATTCTCTGGCGTGTTGTCGCCTCGTATGCCCCAAGACATCCAGTACTCGTAGATACTACGCATCTGGTTTTGTTCCGTGGATCCCTTGAATGGTGCTAACATCTCTTCAAGCTGTTCCTTTGACAACTATAATAGTTTAATCATTTTTCAAACGGTTTCAAGCCAATGGACTTACAGCAGTAGACTCTGGCTTCTCGCCAATCACCTTCTCTACCAATTTGTGGACTTCGTTCTGCGTCTTGGTCTCTGTGTAGGCCATTACTCTTTTATTGATAGTTCTTGGGTCGCCCACAATGGCTGCGACGTATATTCCAATATCACGAACATCTGTGAGCGCGGAAGGGATCTCACCGCCAGCGATGATGTTGTTGTTGGGGAATACGAGAGATTCGTCCAGCTTACCCGACGGAACTCGGGGCAGAGTAATCTGGTACCACCAACCTACATCAATCACGGTGTAGGGAAGATAGATCCTCTGGATATGATCGAGGATTGCCTCCTTCTAGAGTGATGTTTAGCTCTGTGAACTTCTGGCGGGTAACCAACGTACTCTATCGCGGGCATCCATTATACCACGAGGGGCAATGGTGGCGAAGAAGCATGGCACATATCGCTCAACGCCAGCTTGTTTGGCTGCATTGGACAGTGGGATCTCATTATGAAGTGATTGAAAGTGAATGGCCGATATGACAGTGTCAATCCCAGTGAGCACGGCGACCAGCTCGGCATGGTTTCCACCAAGATCAATTGGCACAATCTTAATGCCCCTTTCTTTCAAGCTGATAGTTGCTGGCTTTTCAACTGAGCTTGGTCGCACCAAAGCTGTAATTTCCTGGTGTCTGTTAGCGTATTCAAACAAGCTGGGAAGAGTTCAGGTGCGGACATATTGGGTTTCGGACCCGAGGAGGCCATCAACAATTGACCCTCCCGTTTCCCCAGTAGCACCAACGATCGCGATCTTTTTTGTCATTTTGTTTGCACTTTATGGTATGTATTTGTTGGATGGAAGTGATCTATAGGTTGGAGGCATTCAACATTTGACCAAGCTCAAGTACTATAACAAACTCCGCAAAGGCCCCACTCGGTATGGTCGCTGCGGAGTTAAGGCAGATGAAGCCCGACTCCGTGCGGTCAGGTGAATTCATTGCACTGCGGGTACAAGGAACGCAATTTGAATTGCCCCGATAGTATAAGTCGAGTCCTACGCCTGGACTCTTATTGTTTCCAGTGAAAGCATACAAATCATTTATCTGGGCATTGGTAGTAAACTCCGCCAAACTCCGCAATATAATCACGGAGTTAATTGTTCAGCAAAGACTGCCATTCTTCTGCACATAAATATGTATGGAATCTTCTGGAAGTCATAGCTGAGACGTCGAACTTTTTAGTCAATTTTAATCTAAGCTATATTATGATATCTGCAGGGTTAATATTGCTTCGTTCACTAGAAGATTGGGCTTGCAAACAGACCACATAATCGTGAATCATGAAGACAAGCACTCAGATCGGGGCACAGTAACCTAGGTAACACGCAGCTCATATATTAAATCCAGTCTGAGTACATAGACCTACTTATGCTTTTTAACTTATCTGTTCATGACCTTTAACTCTTGCCTCGCTGACCGAACCTCTATGTAAATGAACGACCCACTACAACCCACAATTCCGTTTTTTGAACTGTGAAAGGAGTGGTTCCACCGTTTTACGGATTCGGTCAGGAACTGTGAATTAGCAGCAGTGGCGCTAACAGTGCGAGATTAACAGAAAGATAACAATGATCCACCTCCACATTCATCTCGATCTTGCCCGGTTTATTCCCAAGCTTATCAGACTTTGGCGGAAAACACATGACTTGAAGCCACCAAACTCGGGACTGGCTGAAGTTGCCATAGAGTTTTCGACACCTCATTCATATATGCATAGCTTGCATACCCATTTCCACAAAAGGAAATGATAAGCTGTCAATTGGAACAATAAAGAATCGATGACACTCAATCATTTCACACGGATTCCCAAACCGAAGCGAGGGTTGCACATCTCTCGGGTTCTAGACTCGATGCGACTGATGCTTCTCGGGTTCTGAAGCCGAGGAGTCTCAGTACCGAGAGGATAATGCGGGGTGACACTGATACCCGCCAATTGACTTTGCGCATTCTCTTTATCTGTCCCGAAGCGGTCCAGAAGCCGATCAGGTGCCTGAGTCTAAGCCCAATGAAGCGGAGAAGCGATATCGTTCGATGCTGCGTTACTGGTGATGTCTGCTTGACGGAGGATACGGCTTCGGTCTGCGATACCGCTACTCGGCGAGCTGGCCAATCACTGAACGACAATTAACATGGCTTTCTTTTCATATCTCTGGCTGAAAGGGTCGGGTGATCAGCGTCACAAGACCTGCTCAAGCGTGCACTATCAGAACTCCCGAAGACCAGCCTCATTATGACCAAAGTACGCATCCGATACGCTGTCATCGAGAGGGGTTCAACCCGGAATATCGGGGTCGTTATCTTCTAGCCCGGGTTCTATCAGGCACACGATTGTCTATAAGAAAGTGCTATGCCTGTCTTGTCAAGCTACTCTCACAAGCAAGATAACGCTCACCAATCTCACCAAACCTTATCTCCACAAAGCCTAACACACAATGTCAACTGCGAATAAGCTCAAGGTGAACGTCGAGAGCGACAACTTCACTGAAACAAGTCACCGAAGTCCCGTCCGTGCTCTCCCTTCAACATGGTACAACTCTCCTGAGATGTATGAGCTCGAGAAGCGTGCCATCTTCTCCAAGAAGTGGCTGCTTACTACCCATCAGAACCGGTTTCCCAAGGCTGGCGATTGGATGAAGTTCAACACTACCGGCTACGAGTTCGTCATTGCCCGTGATCGAAAGGGAAACCTCAACGCCTTCCATAACATCTGCCGTCATCGCGCTTTTCCTGTCGTTCAAGGTGGACAGCAAGGCAACTCTTCCATTTTTGCATGCAAGTACCACGGTTGGTCTTATGGACTGAGTGGCAACCTCGCCAAGGCACCCAATTATGATCAGCTCGAGAACTTTGACAAGAGCAAGAACGGTCTTTTCAAAATCCATCTGAAGGTCGATGCGTATGGCTTTGTTTGGGTCAACCTCGACAGCTCTGAGAACCCGGAACCCTGGACTCGATACTTCGAGGGTATTGATCAGCAAGAACGTCTTGAGAAGGTCAACTGGGATGACTACACTCTGGACAATGAATACAGCATGGAGGGTGAATATAACTGGAAGATCTTGGCGGACAATTTCAACGAATGCTATCACTGTCCCACGACCCATCCCGATCTTCCTACCCTTGCAGACCTCGGAAAGACAAAGTGCGACACCGGCGAGGGATGGATCAAGCACTCGAGCATTCAGACTGAGGAGCAGAAGAAGAGCGGAATGCAACTCGCAAGCACATACTTCTACCCCAGTGCTTCAGTAGTCGTCCTGTAAGTACCTGATATGTTCCGACCCTGGGGTCCTCTAACACCATGCAGGCCTCACTTTATGATGATTCAGCGTTTCATGCCACTTGGACCTGCCTCCTCTTCTATGCACTATCAAATATTCCGCAACAAGAACTCATCCGAAGAGGACTTCCATAATATTGCTGATCTCTATGCACGCGTTGTCTCGGAAGATAAGGACTTGTGTATTGGCGCCCAGAAGAATCTCAATGCAGGCATCTTCGTTAGTGGGGAGTTGCATCCACGACTGGAACATGGTCCACTATCATTCCAAGAATCTCACCGACAGGCAATTCACGAGCATGCCAAGCTTGAGAGGGAAGCAGGCAGGCAGATCTGGCCCGCAAGACAGCAGTTGCCATCTAATGAGGCTGCTGAGGCTAACAAGGAGGACGAAGCACTGTGTTCGAGCTTGTCTTGCGGTGGTATCCAGGAGGTGTTGGCTTGGTAATATAAAACTTAGTAGGATACAAAATTGCGACTGAGAAGAGTAATAGATTAGATATTTCATATCAGATAGTTTATAAGAATGCAAATGACTTTAAATCTCTGTTTAACTAAGTCTCAATCTGTTAGCAACATGCCATGATTTTGTGACAATACTTTACTATTTAACTGCTTTGCTTATATAACTCTAGCGCTAGATTTAGTGAATTGAAATATGTAGCTTTGACTCCAGTACCGTGGGTCGCATTGTCTCGGCTATGACTGCAATTTCTTTTATTTCCGTATATCCGTCGTTGACCTCCTACTATCTCCAGAATTTTCTAGATTTTAAGACGTTAAATATCCACTCTTACAAGGAATGACTAAAAGTATCACAAGTTCAATCATCTATATATCCGGACTAACGTCATTCTTTAGCAATTTTAGTATTATAAAAGGGCGCTGTTGTCATGCACTTTTCGTTGTTCACGTTGACGTACAGACTTTATACCCATTACTTAATTCTCCAGTTCTCTCTTCTCTCGAACGACGATCATGAAGTTTGAACCAGCTATTCTTATTCCTGCCTTGCTTGTCTGCAACGTAGCTGGTGTTACTGCCAGTAGCAAGCTCTTCTCAGGTGCTACTATTATTGTCTGGGATGAATCTGAGCCCGAGCCTCGGGTCCTTCGCGATGGCTATTTATTAGTCGAGGACGACCGGATCGCAAAAGTCACTACTTCCAAGCCATCTCGCCTGCCCAGAAATACCGAGGTCATCGATACCACCGGCCAGATCATAAGTCCCGGCTTCATTGATACGCATCGCCATGGTTGGCAGACAGCCTTCAAGACACTTGGATCCAATACTACTCTGGCTCAATACTTTGGGCGATACGGAGAATTTGCAGCTGCACCCCATTTCAATGCCGAAGACGTTTACTGGGGACAGCTCGCAGGTCTCCTAGAGGCCCTGAATGCCGGGGTGACAACTTCGCTGGACCATGCTCATCACACTTGGTCGAATGAAACAGCTTATGCGGGTCTCAATGCCTCGGTTGAGAGCGGAGCTCGTGTATTTTGGGCATATACTTTCCATGACGTTCCGACCCTGAACTACACGGTCAATGATCAGATTCCTAACTTTATTGAAATAGCTGAGAGTGGCCTTCTCCAACATAGCAATGTTCAATTAGGAATAGCATATGATTCCTTCGGCCCGAACCCTCCAGATGTTGCAAACGAAGTTGCAAACCTCGCACGAGAATTCAATGTCTCGGTTGTGACAACCCATTCTCTTGCTGGTCCCTTTGGAGTCTCTAACCTCCCCGAGGACGTTCACTCTTTTGACCTACTCAACACATCGATACCAGTTGTCTTTTCTCACGGCAGCTTCCTCACAGCCACTGGCGCCAACCTTCTTCGCCAAACCAACCAATATCTCTCTATCACTCCGGAATCGGAGATGCACTACGGACATACGCATCCACACTCTTACTACATCCAGGATCAGGCTGCTCTCGGCGTCGACACCCACTTTACCTATTCAACCGACATTTTGACACAAGCCCGAATCTGGTTGCAGAGTGTCCGTTATTTCTTCTTTGATAAGGTACTCTCCGGATGGGAGGTGCCCAAGAACAACCCAATGAGTGTTGTTCAGGCCTTTTCGCTTGCAACTCGAGCCGGAGGTCTTGCACTTCGCCATCCAGAACTTGGGGTCATCCGCGAAGGAGCAAAGGCAGATCTGATTGTGTGGAATGCGGCCGAGTCGCCCTCACTTCTGGGATGGACTGACCCCATCGCTGCAATTATGCTGCACGCCAGCGTTGGCGATATCTTGCATGTCATGGTTAATGGAGACTTTGTGAAACGGGACGGAAAGCTAGCCATTGCTAATTATCCGACGATTAGACAGAGGTTTCTTAACAGTGCCAGGCGGATAAAGAGTATCTACAGAGACTTTTATTACCCAACCCTTGATGGTGAGTTCAATGGAGGGGGGTTTTACTATGGGGAGGCAAGAGTTGCAGATACCGAGAGAGGCGAGAGTAATGGGTATGGAGAGCTACATCTGTTGAAAAGTTAGCCGGGGATTATCAACAAAGGCTAATGTTATGAAACTGGCTATGCAATATCTAGTAGGCTGCCCAGGCTGATCAAGATTCCATTGAAGTTCGAAGGGGAGGTACCAATACAGGCATCGCGGAATATGGAGGCAAATGACTACTTTCAATTCCGCGCATAAGTGAGTATCTGGATATTACTTTCCGTGTCCTGATCATAACCAAATGGCCGAAGTAAGAAGCTCAGTCAATACCTGTGCATTTCTCACACCAGAACCCCGTATTCCGCGAGATGGAAGATCGGAATATGGAGAGGGCGCAGTCTTCGGAATACCCGCTGTGGTGATTTTAGGTTACCCCACAGGGTTAATCGGCACGAATGCAGTTAGTTTCAAGGAGTTCGGGCATCATTCCCTAGACCATGTTGTTCTTTACAGTTAAAATAATGTATTTATTCAAGTGGTGTCCGCGATAAAAACGATAAATGCAAGTATCTCATCTTTATCTTTAATAAACATATCAAGCTCATTCTCAACATCACAAAACCAAGACTCATTATGCTTCAAACAATTCCCATGCCAAGCCGGGAGCTGACTATAGCTTTGGCTGTGCTCTCACTGCTTATGGTCCTGGTGCAAAGAGCAGGATCAAGGCGACGGGAAACTAAGCAACTTCTCTCTCTTCCCCCTTCACCTCCTTGCGCAAACATTATCGCTGGCCATCTTCCCACCGTCCTGAAAGCAGCCAAGGAACATCGCCAGCACCTTCTTTTCCAAAAGTGGGCCGAGGAATACGGCGAGGTGTTTTTCGTTCAGCTCGGCACTATCCAGGAGTACTTCATCAATAGTGACCAAGCCGTCAGAGCAATCTTCGACAAGGCTGCGGCCCAAACATCTGAGCGACCGCGTTGGATTGTCAGTAACGAGCAGATATGCAACCGACTCAACCTTCTCCTTCTTAGCTCCAGTGAAAAAGCATGGAAAAGTCAACGAAAGGCCACAACCTTTGGGCTGACCAACTTAAATCTCGCCGATGCTGGTCTTCCATTTCTTCATTTCGAAACGTTGAAGTTCCTGAATGATATTGGTCAAAATCCCAGCAAAGGCGCCGATCCGCAATCTCTATGGTCGAGCATTGGTCGCTACACATATAGCACATTCTCGTCCCAGATCTTTGGCCTGGATGTCCCCGAAGACAATAGCCCTGTCATCGATTACATATTCGAAACAGGTCTAGCCCAGATTCTTGGTATGCTCCCTGGCTACTATCTAGTTGACACTTTCAACATTCTTGACAAGCTACCACTATTTCTAAAACCTTGGGAAAGGGATGCAAAGTCCAGGCACAAGCGTGACTATGAGTGGTGTTGTGATAAACTGAAGGTAAGGTCCATCTCGGGAGCCCGGGGGCTATGACTCACACGATCACCCAGAAAGTAAAGTCACAGATTGATGCCGGAGAGGCTCCGCCGCATATGACTTTCATCCGAAGGGTCATCGAAGACCCAAACCATCTGGGACTTGACAGCCTCGAAGATGCCTCGTACCTGGGCATGATGCTAATAATCGGGGCTTCAGATACTGTAAGCTTTGATGTACCTCTACTTCTTCAAGCTGTCATACTGACAAGAGGACAGAGTCGGATATCGACTTGGTCATTCCTTGAGGCTATGTTAACGTTTCCAGATGTCTGTAATAAAGCGAGAAAGGTAATTGGTAAGTCTATTGAGTTGTTTCTTAACTTTCGTAAATCAAGGGCTATAAAGTACTAATGTAAATAGATTCGGCTGTTGGAGATAGAGTTCCCGTTTTCGAAGATCTGGAACGTGTGCCATATATTCGTCAGGTCATGAAGGAATCTTGGAGATGGCGCCCTCCTGTTGCCCTGGGCCATCCCCATACGACCACTCGAGATATAATGTATAAGAACTACCGCATACCAAAGGGAGCCAGGATACATTTGAATGCTTGGTAAGCATTGATATTGCTTTCGATGAGTTCCCATACTAATGTAAGTCAAGGGCAATTCATCGAGACCCGACACGCTATCCGGATCCCGAAAATTTCATACCTGAGCGTTTTGAGGGCGACACAAGATCGGTGAGAAATAGCGAGGGCTCCAAGGTAGTTGATTGTATGCTGACTAGCCATCAGAGCCAGGAGAGCGCTGCATCCCCTGACGTTTCCAAAAGAGACCACTTTGTCTTTGGAGCTGGACGTCGCATCTGTAAGTCAATGGTTGAGACCAACCTGCCTCGATCTCTTACTTACTCTGCCCTGCTATAGGTCCCGGTTACCACGTTGCGGATAGAAGCTTTGCTGTCAGTGTTATGCGTATTCTTTGGGCTTTCGATATTAGTTTGAAGCCTGGAACAAAGCTTCCTCTTGACCCTCAAAGCTTTCCAGGCGATATGCCAGGTAATCCTGGGCTTGAATTGCCTGTCGTATTGACTGTCAGGAGCCCTGAAAGACTGGAAACCATTCAAAAGGAATTCGAGGCAGCTGTTCAGAGCCGGGAAAGGATGGAGCCATTGGTTGGCTAACATATCTATTTGGATGTATCGAATACGGATTTTACTGCTACCTTTTATTTCTCTCAATACAGTGCTCGAGTTATATCTCCCAATTTGTCTCATTGACAAACTACTGTACCCTCCGTGATTCGGCATAAGACTGCTTTAAATGCGGCCCTGTTCTCCAAGCTTGAGGCCAGGCAATCCTTTGCTCTAGCAATCTCGCAGTCTCACTTATCAACCGAGCCAAGGCACCTCGATGCGCCAGAAGCCCAACTCCACTCAAGTATAAGCGCTTCTTCTCGTTCCCAGCAGCCCAGAGCTTGACGTCCTGATTCAGGCTATCCAGCCGAAGAATTGGAAGTTCATCTGCATTCTCAACAACTTCTTCACTATGCTCGACCAAAGCCCAGATAGAGATAGCGCTATATAGCAAGGCTGGCGGCTCATGATGAGAATTGGTGCGGCTTAAGCGAACCTGGGACCAAATGCTGCATGCATGTACCAGAGCCGCTCGTGCACTGCGGGTATCAGACATCCATCTTTTCAGTTTCTCAGTAACTATTGAATGCTGGGCTTCGGTGACCCGCCAACGTCCAAAAGCGATAACCTCTCTTGTCGGGAAGTATATCAAGAGTGAAACCATGTGGATGTTAGTCATGACAGCTCGAGTAAGAGCTGTTGGTGGAAGGGTCTCGACACGTCGCTGCAATATTTCCAGATATAAATGAGCATGGCGAAGCCCAGAGAGGTCATTTAGAATACCCATTACCAGAAGAAGCGAGTTAAATGCATCAAGCTGGCCAGGGACCTCACGATAACGGTAAAGTCCCATGAGTACCTGACGGAGTGAAGTCAATTGTTGAGAAGATGAATCTGAAGACAATGTCAGCTCTAGGTCATTTAACAAGTATGCTTGCAGTCCAGACCTTCTGCGAGACTATTCTGCCACGTCTCGGCAGTAGACATGCCCCAGACATATTCATTGATCGGCATGGGAAACTGAAGAAAGTCGATTGGAATCGTGGATGAAAAGGCGAAGAAGCCAACTTGCTGGCTATCTACAAGCTGAAGCAGAGTCAGATACCATGATTCTCAGTCTTACTGAAGGCCGGATGAATAAGATGTAAGACACTTACCCAAGCGCAATAAAACAAACGAATTTCTAATTGGGCCCTGACCCATGCTTGCCAGCCTTGAGATACTGTATTTTCAGCGATTGATGAATTTGCTAAGTTGTGTGAGGATGAAGCAATCTTTCGGCATTGGGTTGTAAGTTGCGCCATTGTCTCATGAGCACATTCTGCAAATCTTAGGTCCCCACCGTACATCATGCCAATCTGGTTCAGGACAGAAGCCTGAGCAACACTGATACTGGGTGTTGAGGTCTGACTTCGTTCCAGCTAGTAAGTAAGCTTTGTCAATATGGATTTTATTCGTAAAGGTCGATTCTAGTAACCAGAAAGGATGCACTAACCTGGATACGAATAGCTCGGCGTAGAAATTCCTGCATAATTGGAAAGACTTCTTTTGACCGCAAGGTTTTTGAAAACAGGCACCCAATCGATGAAACGGCAAGGCTCAATAGCCAGTCGTCTTTGTTAGGTGAGAATGTCGCCTTATGGAGTAGAGGGAAAATAGGGTGATACTCTTCAAAGTAAACTTGCATATAGATCTGCATATGCTGTAGAGATGGCAAATGTTTGTCTGTGAATGGAATGCAATATACATTGTCGCTATTGAGTTGTTCAAAGGTGAAAACCATGACTTGATAAGCTTCGTCATTAATATCGGGCACATGCCCGTAGTCTTCTGCCCTCCATGACTCAAGCTCGGCATCATCCCTAACAGAGGAATGCGATGTGGTTTCGGGCGATGTCTGGTTGCTTTGGCCTTGATAACTTGAAATGTCCAAGGAATGAGTAAAGTTAGGGGTCGGGGTTTCGCATTCGAGTTGATGGACCATGGGCTCACTGTCCATAGGGCACGGTATTGCCTGGACGTCTGATTGGCCGAGTAGTTCGCTTGGACTCTGGAAAAAGAATGCCATGGGGTCAGGTAGTTCGAATAAGGGGTTATCGAGCATGGAGTGCATGGAACTGTTCCAGGGAATATCGACACCCAGCGACGCCCAGCCTTGCAAGTCCGATTCTCCAATCTTAAATGTAAGATTGTTGACGGAGACTCCATCAGGAAAGGTTTCCTGCCCTGAATCCATACTCATCTCTACAAAATTGTTGCCGACGTCTGTTGATAAAGAAGGAGGCTCACCGATCGCTTCAGACGCGGGACTGTAAACACTCGGTGCTGAGTCAAGTGCTAAAGGGCGGGTCTGGCTCTGGACCACGGGTAAAGTGTTTTGTGAATAGCTCTCTCTGCTAGCGGAAGGGGACTGGGGGCTGGCCCCACGGGTTGAGTTCTGTCCCTTCTGCAGCAAATGGCGATACACGCAGTCGAGGTTCTTGAGAGAACACCTTCCGCATGGTGAATGACCGTCACAACGTTGTTTGGATCGAGCACAGGACACACAAGCCTTAGCTACATAGGCCACCCTGCGAGACCTACGAGTCATCCTGGCAGGATCATGGGTAAGTAAATGCTGATTCAGAGTATCCCTAGCATTTGTTTAACCTGATTGTTGCCAAGATGGGATATTGTATTGCTAATGACTCACTTCCGTGTGAAGGTACTATTGCAATCTTGACAACTATAAGGGCGAATGTCTAGATGCCGTCGTTGATGACGTCGAAGATGCTCATGTCTAGCAAAAGTGGCACCACAGTCACTACATGAGAGAGTCATTGCAGCGAGGTACAACCGATTACAGGTTGATAAGGGACAGAAATGCCAATGTTGGAGAGTCAACGGCTTGCCTCATGAGTATACGTCCTTTATTTCTGGAAGTGGACGGGAGTCGCGGGATAATCAAAATGCGGGGCTGCGTCACTGATCCAATCTGCGGGGTTGCTATACGTGCGCGGCAAACATACCGGTAGATGATCTCTTGGGTAGTGGCAATGCTTTAAATTGGCTAGTAGAACTAACCTTAGTGCGAATAGAATTACAGAGCAGGCAACCTTACTTTCTAAAATCTATTCAAAAGGCTCGTATAAATGCAGCATTTGTCAAAGAATCTTGCCAAGACGGCGAACCCCTTGTTTTCTTCCACTCCGAATGGGCTTGTAAGTGGCATTGATTCGCTTAATACCATCCTCTCAGTGGCTGGTTGGTGATGGGCCTCAAATTTATAGGCAAGGAATATCCGTCACATGTTACACTGCACCTGGGGAATGTCGAATCAGATCATCAACTTGAGGGTAAGCCCCAAAGCTTTACGCACAATTAAAAGACGCATTGATCTCGCTCAGAGCGCGGCTTTCTTCTTCGCTGCCGCTCGTCTCCGACTCTTGTCTATTACGGTGCTGCTGCAGGATGTCTCAAAAGAGCCCCAAGAGCGGTTCGCCGCGGTCTCCACGGTCTCCCCAGAGTCAGGGACCTGTCGCAACTGCTGCACAGGCGCTTGAAGTCGATGATCTTCCTGAGGGGGAGGAAGATGACCCAGGCCTTGGCGAAGACTTCGAAAGCTCAACTGCCTCCATCACCTCAAGCATCCTCCACTATCGTACCATCAATGGTAGGACGTACCACAGCGAGAGAGGGAACGCGGCCTATTGGTAACATCATTTATTATGTGACCGAAAGCAAAGCTGATATTGCGCTAGGGGCTCTAATGATGAACGGCAAAGTGAAGCCATGGACATTGCGTAAGAGTTAAATCCTTTACTGAGTCCTGTGAATTAATACGTATAGGCATCACATGTTTACTCTTTCGCAAAGTGGAGAGCTGCACTTGGCTCCTCTCAGCGATAATATTCAAGTAAGTCGTTAGGTTTTCCAGGACAGTGAGCCCTAGACTAAAGCCATCCGTTACTACCAGAAGGTGCTTGACGTTGGATGTGGAACAGGTACGCGATTCCTTGTATCAAATTCATCTAGAGTTGCCATACTGATATTCCATCTATCTTACAGGCATATGGGCCATGTCAGTAACTGCAAGATCCAAAACCTCTAGCCTTGCTGACCTGAAAGTGATTTTGCCGACAAGTATCCCGGGTGCGAAGTGATAGGGACGGACATTTCTCCCATTCAACCTTCATGGGTGCCACCTAATGTCAAGTTGTAAGTTGCGGCCCGTCCACTAAACGATGATGCCATTGCCTTATCTCATATACAGCGAAATTGAGGACTTCAACCAAGACTGGACCTTTCCCCCAGAGTCATTCGATTATGTCCACCTACGCTATTTAGTTGGATGCGTTCCAAATTGGGACAATCTCTTTGAACAGGCCTTTAAGGTTCTTAAGCCGGGCGGTTGGGTCGAGTCCTTTGAAGCCTCAGCTATCATCGAGAGTGATGACGATAGTGTGAAGCCCGACTCGGCATTAGCACAGTGGGGACCTATCTTTATCAAAGCCTCAAAAACAATTGGAAACACATTCACTGTCGTGGGTGACAATCTTCAGCGACCTGGCATTGAGAAAGCAGGGTTTATAGATGTCGAGCAATGGGACTCAAAGGTAAGGCATTCTTCCGAGATAGATAAGGATACACTGACCAGTCTCGCCCTTAGTTACCATTGAACCCTTTCCCGAAAGATCCCAAGCTCAAAGAAATGGGTCAATTTGGTGAGCTTTTCAGCACTCGGGACACTGAAGGCTTGGTGTTGTTCGTTGCCAACACTCTGGGATGGACTCCTGAGGAGGTCCATGTATATATCGCCAAGTTCCGGCGAGAGATCAGAGACAGGAGGAATCACCCGTATATTCGCCTGAGAACTGTGTGGGCCAGGAAGCCAGAGTAAATACGAGATTGCTTGCATGTTCTTGTTACTGGCTCGAGTATCAGGCCGCTATGGAATCAAAATACGTGATCTATGTACGTTCTGGTTCCTGAAATGCTGCATAAAATTGAGGATTCAAGTATGAAGTGAGAGACAGGTCCTCACCCTGGCACGCAACTGCGAAGTAGGTCTGAACCCCAGTAGCTTGGTCAAGCTGGCCTGACGGTGCCAACATATCCAATCCACGAAGATAAGATTGCGAGTAACCCCCATGTCCGTGGTCTTCAAGGTACCCTATAAGCCCAAGTGCAGCTTGAAGGTCGTTATTAGCGTAGTGCCGAACTGGTATATATGCCTTGACCTCGGGAATCTGAGATTTTGGTGCGACGTCAAAGTTAAATACCGCCCCGGAAGTCAGATGATCCACCTTAGGTAGCTCGTCTTCAGGTGGTGTGTCAGGGTCGAGGCCGAGTGCACGTTTCCATAAGTCCGAGAACTTCTCTATAGACCTATCCAAGTCTGTGCGAAGTCCACCAATAGTCATAACGTCTCTAACAAAGCGGAAAGAAGTTTGGTTGGACCTTGCGTATATCTTGAGCCGCGAAGCAGCAGGTTCCACAAGGTCTATGGCCAGCATGAACGGGCGGAGTTGTCTTCCGTCGTCGTGGCTGGAGAGATAGGCGTCCACGTGATTTAAAGCCTCGAGATTTGGACATCCTGATGCTTCAATCGCATGTTTTATCTGGTGCCAGGCACTGAAATCTGGTGTTTCGACTGGTATGAAATACACTTTGACAGACAAGTGACCATGCAGCATTTCCAAGGCCGCAAAAACAGTTGAACCTTTTGTCAAAACTCCAGAAGTGGACGTTGTGGGAGACCCAGGACCCAGCAGCTCATGCCAGAAATGTTCAAACCACGTTAGATCGAGTTCGGGAATGATTTTGGCGAGGTTGTAAACAAGATTCCTCGTCGGAATTTGATTGAATGGATCTTGCTTGCTTCCGGCTAAGGGGCTGACGAGCTCAACGGCGTATCTAATTTCAGGCTTCTTGTTTCCAGAGATCCATTTCCAGCTATATTCAATGGGAGAGTGGTCATCAGTCATGAAACTTTTGGAGGGTGCCACGCTTGACCGTGGCCTGGGTCCCATTTCCGGAACAACCCATCGGTATAACAAAAGCAGAGCTTCGTACCGCTCGTTCAAGTCATAGTCCGCTTCTGTTAGGAGGGTGTTGATTTGTGGACCGAGAGTCTTCCACCACCAGTCTTTGTCTCGTGAGAGAGGGGGAAGCCATTTGTTCAGAGTCTTCCATACAGATTGAGTTGCTTGGCTGGCTTGCAGAAGCATTTGGGGGGGGTTAGTTTGTGTCATGATACGAGCTTGTGATTAGGTCAATGGGGCCAAAGCAAGTGTGTTCAAGTTCTGGGGCTCGATCTATTCTTATGCTGTCGCTCCGTCAGTGAGGCAGCGTTGTCACTGCAATGAAGAAATATCTGTACCTGGTACACACTTACAGGCTCCACTAGATCCGGACAATGAAACAGCCAGCCTGAACTCAAAATCCAGGAATCCTCTGACTGACTCAGTGAGTATCAGAGATAACGTGCGGTCTGAATCGAATATCGCGTGATGGACTGGCGTGTTCGCCTTCTAGATCATCTGGTTTGCTAACTAACAGGCTAATGCTTGTAGCTTTCATTAGTGAACATAGGAGCTCCGGCACAGCTTCCTTGCTTCTCAGTGACAAACCAACATAATAAGTCATATACACCTATACCCTATCCCGTATTCCAATTCGCATCTGCTGAGCTTGAAGAGATTGAGGAGAATACATCTATGAGTTATTTTGCCAAAGGAAAGGTTAATGCAATCTGATTTATAAGCAGACCCCCTGGTTCTATGTAACCTGGTTCACGTGCTTTAAATACTAATTTTCCAGATCCGCTAGGTACTAGGAACTTTATATTTACAAAAAAATACCCCCTTTAGAGGCGTTTTCTATTATTATGTAATAAAGTCTAAAAATCAGAGGTATTAAATTAATAGAGAAAGAACTTATTAATGGCATAACAGTTAAAGAAAATAAGACTAATAAATTGAAGTCAATGGATTATCTTTCTGCTGGGTTTAGATGTAGGGTAGTAGAATACTTGAAATAGCGGAATATAAGCACGGAATTGTCCCGTCTACCTACCCCTCTTTCCCGCAAGACCCTTGATTTTCAAGCTTAAGCTGAAAGTTGGCGCTAACCTAAGCGGGCAGTGATTGACTTGTGCTCGCAAACTCACCAATCAGGCCAGATTGAACATCCATTTTATTGATCTACGCGCCTGCAAGTACAAGCCTGTATAAGAATACTGGCCACCCGACCTTAGAAAGGCAATCAAGTTGGCGCCAACTGCGTGCCAAGAAGGACTGCCTTTTCTTATCTCTTTTATTTTTTCCTCATTCTAACGTCGCTTTCTGTATCTCACGATATGATCGAATCATCATCGTCATTTATTAAGTCTTCGATACCTCTGTATCACAATGCCGTCAAATCAATCATCTTCAAATGTGCGGAATTGCTTATGGGTATCTTTATCTTCAAGCTTTTCTCCCTCGTTGCGGCCCGATCAAGACAGTTCACATCGTATCTTATGTTTACTGAGGATTATATCCAACGGACACTCTACATCTCATCTCGTGGCCTATCACGAGCGGGACTAGTTGTTCTTGCTTTTAGTCTGCTCAACATCATCTTCTCACTCTACGGCACTCTTCTATGGGCATTAGACTCGCCAGGCTACATCCTCAAAGCTTCAAGTGCGACAGTTGCTGATTACGACTCTCAAAGAAATGGTGACCCTCCTTACGTTATTCAACTCGCCCTCAACAGGACTCAACTTAAGGGAATGACAGACAAACTCTCTCAAGTCGTTGGCTCCGAATTATTCAATCCTGGTTTGAATTACACTTTAACCGGAAAAGTCAATAATAGCCACGGGACGCCCGAGGTTATCACACCAACACGACAAGATGGTGTCGGTGCCCGCGTCTGGTTAGACAGTGACGGATTTTCAGTTTCTCCCGACACCTTAACAATGTACCCTTCAGAATCGAAAATTGGTGATGCGACCTTTGACAGGAAATGTGTGAAATTTGATGGAGGCTCTGCTGTCTGGAACTGCACTTTCGGCAACGCATTTGCAATTGAATATGTACAGGGTCTAACAGGCAAGCCTGAGGTGCATTGGAGTGATGCCAAAGAGCTCGATACGAGGTACATTCTGCCCGAGAGATTGGACAACATCTGGGTCTCTGTTGGACAAGGCGGCGGTTCAGCCTTGATGACACAAGTGTTTACTGTCACTAAGGGGAAGAGGCGACATACTTTCTCTCAGGCTACTTTGAAGGTTACCATGATAACAAGCCCTGGCGAACCATTTGCCAGAGAGGAAGTCACTGATCTAGTCCGGCGCACCTGGAGTTCCAATGAGACAGAACAAAAGAATCCTCAGGTTGGCAACATTGTCTATGGTATGATGAATGCACAAAAGAATGACCTCAGTTATCTTTTCGGCGCAAACACAGTTGGTAACAACAACAAATCTGCTCTTCAAAGCGAGTGGGGCTTTTACACGCCACAGAATAACAACGCTAGCGTATACTCCATTGTCAGCATCACTAGCACAAACATCACTCTTATTCGATCTGAAACACTCGACAAGGCACCCGAACCTTTTGAGAAATGTGAACGATCCAACTTTCAGAATGAGGCGTTTGGTGGGAAGGTGACCAAGACTGATTGCGCTGCGTCAAAGCCTGTAGTTGAAAACCCCGGCTTTTATGGCCAAGTTGACACTGCTGCTATGATG
This sequence comes from Fusarium fujikuroi IMI 58289, assembly GCF_900079805.1. NCBI lineage: Eukaryota > Fungi > Ascomycota > Sordariomycetes > Hypocreales > Nectriaceae > Fusarium > Fusarium fujikuroi. The sequence continues at coordinate 2,951,357 of NC_036630.1, read as the reverse complement.
ATCGTACGAGGGTTGGGTGCCTCTCGATCGAACCTCAGCGCAGAGTCCCTCGACAACGATGTCTTGACCTGGATATGGGACAACTCCGAAACAATTGAGTCGTTGATGATTGCTAGAGGGTACAGTGTCAGCGTCGACCCATCACTTGTGCTGATAAGCGTTGACAAATTGATGGTGGCCATGTCTCGTCTGCAGCTGGCGCTTAGCTGTCTAGCTCTGTTCCTTGCCATCGTAATGTGGCTAGGTCTCATGGTCGCAGCTGATGCACACTGGACCGGGACCCTCTTGGCACTCCTGATACATACAACATCAGAGCCAGAAAAGCCAAAACCAGGCTACATAACAAGGGTACCAAATCTAAGCTTGGTACCTATTGGTCAGAAACATGTTTTGGCTGTGGATGGCAGGGCTGTAACAGTTGCTGACCTAGGCTCTTTCCCCACGCAGCCTGTAGGAAGCCCAGGACATTACCCAGGTGAAACAAAGGGGCGTACAAATACCCGCCCTTATCCAGTGGCTTATCAAGACCATAAGGCTGGAAAGCAGGCGCTCTTATCTGAGTATCAACAAGGTTATACAAATGAGCGATAATATGTAATTTATTAAATGACGGCCTACAGCTTAATCGCCATCGGATTTAGAGAAGAATTTAACTATATGGACTAAATAAACTCAATGTGTAATACAGTTAGCCATTTAGCTAGACTGCGAGTCTTAAATCAAGTCAGAGCACATACTTGAAACTTTACGGAACATGTCGGGGTTTCAAGGCCCGTGTTCTGTGCTTCTGCAGAGCAAGACAGGCTACGTAGGGTGCCTCGAACCGAGCGAGCCACATGACCAACATGGTATGCTTATTGGTGGTAATCGCTTAGCTTCGCCTCTGACGTGGACAAATTACCAGCGGTGAAGCGTGCTTTCGATGATTGTGGCGTACAAGCTTATCTCTAAATGGAAATTTTGTGACCCAAAGCGTCACCACACCAGGCCTTTAGTCCTGCAAATTGGAACGTGGTGTCATAAAGAGATGCGTATTTATAACACTGGTGGCAGCCTTTATCTGACACTTATCCTCTATGACAAGTAATATTTATTGTTTAAACGCTTGGTGCTAATAGGCTGGAAGGTCGGCCAATAAATCAGCTTTATCCGTCACGGACCGTCTGTTTCCTTAGTATGCAAAACTGTCTTGAAACTTGTGGGATTCACCAGTCCCATGACATTATGCAACTAAGGAATGGGCAAAGTGAAAGCTGTAGATCTAGACATTTGTGCTATTTCGAGTGGCTGCATATAAGCGCTGTCTCAGACGTTCCACTTTTGAGGAGTATTATCGCCATCAACATTTATCAAGGCATGGAACTATTGCTCTTAGTGCAAGGTGACATGTTTTGACTACGGACCAACAGCATAAGAAAAATGAGCGAAAATGATATGATAGCTGCCTTCACAGGGGTAAAATGTTCATAAAAGAGATGATAATTCCCTGTTGCACGAAAGTTATAATCAAGATAATTACTTATTAGATCTAGAAAGTGTAAGGTCCTTGTTTATTCTCTTAAAGCTTTATGTTCCTGATATACTAACCTTTCCCCCTTTTAAGACACTATTACCCAACCACAGTAACTTAACTTTCACGGCCATGAGAACTGCAAACATCTTTATCGCACTTGCCATGCTTGTTGGCATTACGGCGGCAGCACCAATCACCGAGACGCAGCCCGGTGCCGATATAACTTTTGCAAAGCGCGAGCCTAGCAAAGTTAGTAATGCCATGAAAACCATCGTGTCTTTGGAAGAGTTGAGGAATAGGATTATAAAGAAAAAGCAGGAAGATGCAAAGTCATGGATATAAGTGTCTTCCTCGGGATATCTATTAGTGGTATTAAAGCATTCAGTCGTTGTATGGAGTTCTCTACTAGAGTTTAAGCTCGGCCGACTGTCAGCAGCTTTTGTAATTTATTTCTTTAAGCAGAATAAAGAAGTTGGGATTAAAATAGGTATCTTGCTATTATGTAGGGGTTGCGCTGGTGACGTCTTTGGTCTTATCATTTTTATATGATGACCTAACTAGATTACATCAGTTGTTGTAACTTTTCACTTTAGAAAAACATACCATTCTCCTGCCAGTCTTGATTTATAATGAACTGTCGCTGCAAATTGACCTTGTGATAGTTCTATTTCATCTTCGAGCCTTGAAAGCAGCATGTTGGCTTGTTGATAAATATTAGTTGGCAAGTGAGGGCTGCTTTGAATAAGCGCCAGAGGTAGTACTAGGGACCGAGCCATTTTTGGAAAACGAGGCATTGTTTGCTCTCTAACTATGAGCTTGGGCGCGAAAGCAAAAACCCGTCGTGCATTGGTCCACCGCTCAAAACAATCTCGTTCAGCACCAATCGAAGCATTGACATTCCAAATAACCACCGAGCCATCATTGCCAAAGGGGGAACGCCCGTTACGCAGTGAAGCATAACGGTGTTGGCCAGAGCTTGATGATCTGTCAGTGGAGACCTTCTGCATATCCCTTTTTTAACCGGACTCGCTGATGGGCTGAACCCTTGGATGAACAGGTCTGTGTCACGCTTGGCTTCTATAGCTCCGTAGATGAGTTCAGTAGTCAGCCCATTTTTGAACTCGGCATTGATACTACAAGTTCTGTTCATGATTGAATAGTGGTCTCGAACAGCCTGAGGGAAATTGAATGCCTCATAAAAGTCTTCCTCCAGTTGAATAAGATCTTGAGGAACTTCAACAGCACGATTAATGCAGCTAATACGGATGTTGTAGGCAGCATGGATATGTATACGTCGACTGAGGATGTCTCCGAATTGTTGAAGTCCCCGTAAACGTAACAGTGCAATAGTTCCAAGAGTATGAGCTGCCCAGCTATTGATGTTCTCTTGACCAGTGGAGATTGATTCGAAGAGACCTAAGGTAAACACAGCACCAAGGGTGGCATTTAGCGTTGCCGTGGCTGGGTCAGCAAGTCTCGCATTGGTTTGTTCCAATGCCGTTGAGAACTCTTTGAATGCGAGACCTAGGGTCTCTTGACTCCGATAACGTCTGGCTAGGGCAGCCATCGTATGCAGTGCGTATTGTCGAGACCAGGGCGCCTTGGGTATAGTTTCGCAAGACAGCTGAGGTATATAGCTGAGGTAGGTAGCTCCTATAAACTGTGCTATATATACGAGATTATGAAGTAAGACACAGCCCTATCCATGGTTCGGATACTGATGGCCTGAATAGCATAATCGCACTGACGGACACGTATCATCCACAGTGGCCATGAGAGCAGGGGAAGGCAAAAATAGTAAAAAGATTACCTTGCGTCGTTTCTGTCGTACTTTAATGCTTGAACCTAAAAGGGAGGTGAGGCTTAAGTAGTGTTTGGCTACAAGAAACCAGCATCACGCCATATAGAGTAATCTTTTGCACGTAATGGTTACCAGAGAGCCAAATTTGCTATATGGAGGAGTACGATAATGGTCAGCTAGAAATAGATCTCTATGCAAGTCATCATTGAATTTGGAACAATAATCGAATGTTCTGTGCCTACTCCATCGATGATTTCTCGGTCAGTCAGTGAGTGAAACATTCCGTGCAAGCCAGCGTCACATTAAGCGCCTCGGAATTGTTTGAGACGTTTAAAAGCGAAATTGGTGTTATGATCCGCAAATGGTACCTGCAAGACATGGTACGAGGCGATGTCATGACAAGAACTCGAGAAACTCGGTGAGCTCTTGCGTCCGGCTGCCCGTCATCCCGCGTGCATTGATAATGAAAGTTTGGTAATCGTACCACTTCCATTGGCTGTGATCAAATGTCTAAGACTCGAGAGACGATGGATGACCTGCAAGGGTTGATGCCAGTTGTAATCTCATTAAAGTGCCGCATCACTTGCGGAGAGCTATTTCTGGGGAGGCCAACAGTGAGATTTCCCCGGTGGAAGATGGAGAATGTTGCTGTACCGCTGAGCTAACATTCCCACGCCAAGACTCAGCGGCGAGCTGTTAGTGCCGGTGTTGCAGTTTGGGCCAATGCTGACTAAGTAAATATGACCATCGCGAAACATCGGAACTGAATCATCTGATGACTCCGGGATATTCTCGCGGCACTCAACAGCCTTAATTCCTTTAGAGATCTTCATTGCACAAGAAAGTACAAAATTCACATCACCAGAGAATGATTCCAAGCCAAGGCAAACAATTTACGGATCAGGATAATGGAAACGTCAATAAAACTCCGTGAGACAAGATCTCAGGCGCTTTGGCGCGTTGAAACGTCCCGAGATGCGGCAGATACAAACCAAGCCTCATCACGGCATGAGCAAGCAGAAATCTAGCACGATCTCAATTGGATCTCTTAACAATTTGCAATTATTGGCAGCGCTGTAGAAGACAAATTGAATCAGCAGATGGTCAACACCCAAGGCATGAAGAAAGCAGCCCATTTACTCCACAATCCACGCCACTTGGGCCCCAGCGTGGTACGAATCTGACAAGTCCTGAGACTGGGGTCGGTGGGCTGACCTGATAGATCTGCTATACGGAACTCACCGGCGATATAGCAAGAAATCGAGACGATTGAGAATAGGGAGGGAGGAAATTGATATAAGACAGTGTCCAATTCATCTTGTTCAGACCATCATCATTCAGCACTCATCAACAAAGAGTCAAAGGGAAGCATTTCCTCTCAACTCATATCACGGTCCTGCAACTACCATATATCAGATCCCAATTTCATAAGAAACCTTCATCATGACGACCAACTCATTCGGCGGAGCTCTTCCTCGCTTTGACTTCCCCTCCCAACCAGCCCCAGCTGTATCCCGCATGGCGCGCATTCACAAAGCCCTCCCGGTTGTGTTAGTCGCAGCCACAGTAGCTGGTAAGTCTTCAGCCTAGCGCGTCGCCAATATATTCTAACAGTTGGTAGCTGTCGCACTCAAGACTACGCAAGAGGCCAGAGACTCTCACACCTCCATTCCTGCCATGTTGTTCGGCCGCGCTCCAGCTCAAGGCCTGGTACCTCAAGGACAGGGAATCATTGACAACCAAAATGTTAACTTGAGCGCAAAGCCGAACAAGTAACAGGCTGCAGATCTAAATGGAGTCGATCTGTGAAGGATATGAATTAGATAAACGTCCAAGATACTATATTACTGAGAGCTGGGCTGGACCCCGTATATCATTTAATCCAGATAAGCATCATTGCAACACTTACTTCTCATTTCGCAATGTCATTGAATCAGCCAAAATGACGTCAAGATCGACAGCGTTGGTCACTTCGAAAAGCGTTATCAGTACTGCTTGTCATCTTCAGTGCTTTAGAAAGCCCTGTAGGGAGTCTTCCCATACACGCATGTCATTATGAGATGTGACAGCGTCCAGATTTGGCATCACTGAGTGCGCTCTTCCACAACTGGCAAGTTTTCGTCCCTTCCTAAACATGGCGTTTCAGTCACACGGGGATCTAAGCATAAACTATTCCTTTAAATTAGCCAACACAAAACCTTATCGTGTTTCATCACAAGAAGTTAGTCCATGTGGTGGCTTGCTTCTAGAACCTTTCCAGCCAATAGTCTCTCCTCAGAATGGGTCTCGACAAATCGAACTCCAGCCTACTAGCTCAATGCTCTCTAGTGAAAGCTGGAGTAGAATCCGGGGTAACGCGATACATACATAGCGTGGTCTGACATTGAATTAGCAACCTGTTCTCATTTGCAGCGGAAAGACCAACCGTCGCCCTCCACACCATCATCAGAGCTTCCCCTGAGCTATCGACAAGACTATTGAATGCCCGTCAGCATTTGTGGGTGTTTCTATATCCCCCTGACCCTACGTTAATAATGTGTTAAAAAGACTGCTCCCCGGCTTCACTTCCCCTCCTCCAAAGTGGATCTGATCGACAGCTAAACATGGCATTATCCTCGACTATCGAGAAGGACATTGCTATTGCATGCATATGCTCCGCTTTGATTCTGTCGCGATGCGGCTATCGTATTTACCACCGATACAAGGGCCATGCAGGTTCCCATAGAATCTGGCATGCCGACGATATGTACATGGCCATTGCTGTGCTGCCTCTCATCTCGCGCACCGTCTGCATCACTCTATCATTCCTCTTGAACCCCTCTAGCTCACGCGAGCCCGCAACCAAGGATGAGGCGGCAGCTCAGAACATGACTGTCGACAAGCTTGAGCATGATCGTACTGTTGGGCTTCAACTACTAGTCGGCACTCGATTGAGCTACACTCTAGTGTAAGACTCCTCGTGTGGACGTCTGGTTACCTACTGAGACCTATTTCCTATAGTCTTTGGATCTTGAAAGCTGCCCTGCTTTCCTTTTACTCTCGATTCGTTCGGGTGACAAGTTGGGGCAAGATTGCAGTCAACCTGCTATGGTGTCTCTTGCTTGTTTCTTGTCTTGTTGTTATTGTAGCGATATTAGCCGAATGTCGCCCTATGTCTTTGTATGTAGCCCTTGTCTCTCTGGCCCGTTCATTGCTAACCGTTCCAGGATGTGGAGGCTCGCTTCTAAGGAAACTCGTACGTCTCCTTTTTCTTGTTACCTTGCGATAGTAACCCTGATTGTACCAATGAGACTGACGCATAATAGAACCTGCTTGTCAGAAAGGCATGGTTTACTTCTTCGCTCTGGCCGCAGGTAATATCAGCACAGATATTGCACTACTCATACTGCCTTTTCCAACCCTCGCCGTGGCGAGATTAAACACGAGAACGTAACGCAACCTTGTGGCTCTGAATGAACATTGCGCTGACAATTGCCAGTAAAATACAACTTGGAGTCTTATTCAGTATCGGCCTTTTAGTCATTACGATTACAATTGTGCGGATACCGCTTATCCTCGGCGATGCCATGTCACAAAAGGCTCGGTCCACTGTAAGTGCTTAAGGCCGGGGCTCACTCATAAAAACATGGAGCCTAACATCAATCAGTGGGCGACTATAGAGATTCTCTGCAGTTGCATTGTGGCAAACACTCCTTTCTTTTACGGGCTCCTGAGGGAGCTTGGGCAGCACAAGGGTACACAGCCTTCAGCCACCGATCCGAGTAGATCAGAAGGTCCATTCTATCTGCAGAGCAAAGGAGCAGATCACCGCTCCTATGAGTTACAGGCTGCAAACAGTGATGGTAATTCACAGGAATTGATCATAATGCCATAATAATGTATCTCCTCAACTAATATTACCTATAAAACGGGAAGCTCCCAGCGATCGCTCACGCGTAATGTTGTTCACCAGTGCGAGGTGAAACAGACAATTAAGGTCCACTATAACTGATACTCCAATGACGTTGTAACCGCGCCGGGTGTCTTTGGCTCTGGAGGGAGCTCTCAGCTGAGATCGAGATAACTTTAGATTTGTTCATTTATTCAGCACTATGTGTTCCGATTAAACCTTGTGGTGCACATCGAAATGTCCCATGTTTATGCATGCCTCTTTCGCCGCTTGTTTAGCAAAATTCGACCAGTACGGAGTTTCTCTCTATCAACCACTCAACTGTCTTGTGCTAAAAGAGCCTCTCCTCCCGCCTCCTTTAAGCTTCGAAGATGACAGCAAAATCGGCACCACAACGAAGGAGCGTATAATCTCCACAGTGATATTTTTTGCGGTTGTAATTTTCGGAGTTTCGACAATTTGGAGCTGGGGTCGAGACCCACCCAGCCCATGAGCCTACATTTCATACGGGATCCAAACAATGCTAAGACCCGCGCTCAGGGCAGCTTGCAAGGCCAGATATTGAAGAATGGCTTACAAGATTGGAGTGAGGACGAGAAAGATCCTCTATGCTTTGGTTGACACGCGGGTCGAGTCCAACATAGACATGAGAGAAAGTGTTTACACCAGACATACCAGAGGGGGTATTAATTGTCAGCGGGTAACCATTTACATCTATTTCTCTACTCTCAATGCAAAAGTCTCTGCCACTTCTATGTTCTCGGGGTTTAATTCCCAGGATGGTGTCCTCGTTATCATACAGAACCCTACTGAGCAACCTTGGGCTAAATCCGAGCCTTTAATACCGGGCGTCTAACCTCACAGACCAATATCACAAGGTTGAATCACATTCGTCTTTGAGTTCACGATCGTCGGGATTAGAACCTTTAGCCGGGCGATTAGCCAAATCTCCAACGTGATTGAGTTATCGGCACTTCTGTGACCGACGTTCGGCATGAACGCTTTTAGAACGCTGCGCAGATATGTTTTCAAATGGAGTCATCAAGCCGGCCCAGTTCTTCGGATCGTCAGATCTCCAAACCAATGCTCCATTCATTTATAGTCTGGTCAATTGCCAGACCATATCTAACCAGGAGCGAAGTTGCAGCCATCATTCACGGCAAACATTTAAGCTCAAATGATCTGCATGTAAAACCTCCGATGATGCCGAAATTGCAGGGTCAAGGATTCATCGGAAAGTCAAAGCTTGAGTGGGTGCTTTGACAACTGCCGGCTCAGAGTCGTATCTGCATAGTCGTAATTAACGCATTAAACTCAATTTCCCCTGCTGATCTGCTCAATTCAGGCACATTGCAACAGTGCTACATGATGATAAACATGCGGTAATTACATCTGTGACGTACCAACAAAGTAAATTTGAGCATCGGCACATGCAAATGCAATGCTCTATGGGTTAAAATGAGGGGCTGCCCAGTCAGTTGTTTCTGAGCATGTGGCATTCATTCATTCATTCAATTCAGGTCATGATGTTGTTTTCACTCGTTCTTTGCACTTTTGTGCTATCAGCATTCGCTTCACCGTCTACACCCATCTCTGAGCAGAAATTGGGAGGTTTGCGGTATCCCAAACAACGCGGCAAACATTATGACTACACCGGTTTTGAGCCCAACCAGAAGAAACGCGCGGATGATATCATTGATATGTTTCGTTTTGCGTGGAATGGATACTACGAGCATGCGTTCCCTCACGATTCTTTAAGACCAAAGTATAGCAACTACTCGGATGATCGTAATGGATGGGGCGTTACTGCTGTCGATGGTCTTGATACTGCGATTTTGATGGAGCAGACGGACATTGTCGAGATTATTCTTGACTTTATCCCGACTATCAACTTTACCAAGACGAACACGCCTAAACCTACATCTGTTAGTTTATTTGAGACAAACATCCGATATCTGGGTGGATTGTTGAGTGCCTATGATCTTCTCAAAGGGCCCTTCAAGCATCTCAAAGTCAACAAGGATAACGTTGATGCGCTTCTCAAGCAAGCTACTACACTGGCCGACACGTTGAAGTTTGCTTTTGACACGCCATCAGGAATTCCTTTCGGGTCGCTCTGGATTGAGAACCAGACATCCACCAACGAGGACAGCCTCGAGGATGGAACTGCCTACGCTGGTTTGGCTGCTATGGGTACTCTTGTTCTTGAATGGCAACACCTTTCGGATCTCACTGGTGATCCTGAGTATGGTAAATTGGCCAATCGCGCTGAGTCGTATTGGCTCTCTCCATCTTCCGAGGTCTGGCCTGGTCTTACTGGAGGTCGCTTCAGTCTCAAGACGGGTGAGATCCTTGATGAGTTTGGTGGATGGACGTCGGGTAATGACTCAGCTTATGAGTACCTCATCAAGATGTATGTCTATGACCCAGACCGATTCAGCCATTACGGTGAGCGTTTCACTCTGGCGGCCGACTCTACCATCAAGCACCTGATCTCTCATCCATCGTCACGACCCGACTTGACCATGGCAGCCGCATTCACTGGCAAACAACAAGTCAATTACACCGAATTCCTCGCATGTTTCATCGGTGGATCATTCATTCTCGGAAGTTCAGCCCTAGACCGCCCAGACTGGCTCGACTACGGCCTCTCCTTCAGCGAATACTGCGCCAACGGCTACCGCTACACAGCATCCGGCATCGGCCCAACCCTCTACAGCTGGGATCTCAACGAGCTCGCGCAGCCCGAGAACAAGAACCAGACGCTCTTCTACGAGCGCGCGGGCTTCTTTATCCAGGAAGGAATCTTCTCGGGCGGCCAGGCACCCGAGGCCGTGGAAAGCTGGTACTACGCGTACCAAAAAACGCACGACCAGTACTGGCGCGACGTAGCGTGGGCGTACACTCTAGCGCAGAACAGGACGATGCGCGTTGGCGGGGGGTTTGCCAGCATCAATAACGTGCTGTCTCCGTCTGGCGACGGAGTGCGTGGCGGCATCATGGCTAGCTTCATGCTCGCCGAGACGCTCAAGTACATGTGGCTGATCCAGACGGAGAACAAGGGCGAATGGGATGTCCTGGAGGGAGGGGAGAATCTGTTTGTTTACAACACTGAGGCTCACCCGCTGCGAGTCGCTGCGAAGAAGCCTGTTTAACCTTGTTTTTAGAGATTCAGCCTAGCATTGAGCGTGGCGCTTTTTGGCGTCTCACTGCCTCCGCCGGTAGATTCAGTATCCGACGGAGGCGCAGGCGAGCTTAAAACATTGTTTTGTGTCAATAGAAAATGTCTAATTGCGGGCTTTGCCAATATCAGCTGAACCAACCTCTTTTCCGTGACTTTTTGGGTCATTATGCGTCAGAAGACGGTGAAGTGGCTTTCCTGTTTCGCTTAAAAACACCCAATATTGTCTGGTTGGCGCTGCCAAGAGCCCCATAAGGCTGATGTGCCTCAAAGCATATTGGGTGAAGGGAATGTGCGTTTTCAGCTTTGGCTACTAGCGCATAATAAGCTCAAAGGGATGACCCTACTGCCGGGTCTAGATTCTGGGAGGGGAAGAGGGAGCTTACGGAGCTGAGAGAATGCGGGTATATAAGGCAATGGCCAAATCTTGTGTTACGGTATCATCAAAATAGAGCATCACAAGACATCTCGGCCATTGCACTCTGTACTCTATTGAACGTCTTCCCTGTAATTGCATCCGACTTCACACCGTCACCATGCGCCTGCTCAAAGGCATTGTACTAGGTCTGCTCCTCGAGAGAGGTCTCTGTCAGACAGATACTCAGCCAGACGGTGACAGTATCGCAACTGTTGCCGACCCTGTCGAGACAGATCCCGCAGATGTCCCTGCTCCTGACCCGACTGTCCCATCAGATGGCGGTGCGCTCGATTGAAGCATTTATTTAACTCCTGCTGACAGCAACCAGACACTCCTTCAGATCCCCCGGACCCAGCAGATGATGGACCAACGATCACGTTAGACGACCCTCAGCCCACTGACGATGGATCCGATGCCAGAATCCCCGCTCCAGATCCCACTGATCAACCTACCGATGTTGAAGACCCTTCAGCCATTCCTGATGATCCCGCCGAGACAAATACAGATGATGAACAGCAAGCTCCCACTGACCAGCCCGCCCCAACCGACACTGAGCCCGCGCCCGCCCCAACAGACGTCGATGCCACTCAGACCGATGAGGAGACTCCCCAAGAGACAGATACCAATGGTGAGGAAGCTACGCAAACAGATGGTGACACCGATGCGGCACCCGTCGTTCCAACAGAAGCCTTGAACTCGGCGGCCGAAGAGACCCCAGAGGCAACCCCTCTGGCATCCGACACCGCAGACGATCAAGTTCCACAGACGACCGAAGAGCCATCGGATGGAGAGACCGAAGAACCAACCGCTGACTCTGAGCCAGAGGAGTCCACCCAGCAGAAGACAAGAAATCTTGTAGCACCGACAAACACTGAGAAGAGCGATGCGAAAACGACTGATGGCGATGGTAATTATTCACCTGCTCCTTATGCTAGTCCGACTGGAGGGGATGAGGCCGAGCAGACGGGCGATAGTGAACAGACCGCTGATGGAACAACCCGCAAAGCTGCAGCTACAGGTAGTGGAGGCAAGGAGGAGAAGACTACGCTTGCCACTTCCAAGGGCGCTGCGCCGACTTCGCCCGCTCAGGATTACGCGATTGATCTGAAAGAAGCTGATCTAGGCGACTACGCCGAGTTCCAAGGCGCAGGCGACAAGACCGTCGTGTAAGTTCCCCAAACCCTTTCTACCCCACGACTTAATCCATTAACTCCACCAGTGTTCTCAAACCCCCTCCCAACACAGAAGCAAAGTGCGATCTACCCCCCACAAGCGACGAGGACGTCCCCGAGGGTGAAGACGTGCGCGTCGTGCTCGCCGTGAAAATCGCAGACCTCAAGAAGGGCGTCAAGTCCGGTAATCGCTTGCAAATGCTCGTTGACGGTTCGACTATCTATGATAAGGAGCTCCTGGGCACTGGGGATGAAGAGGAGAGTATTTCGAGTGATAAGTTCAGGGCTGCGCTGGATCAGAAGGTTAATGTTATTCATAAGGCGGGTGATAAGCCGGTGCAGGTTACCATTCAGGATGCGAATATCAGGAGTGCCGTTAGTGCGGGAAGTAGAGGGGGGAGTGGAGGAGGGTCTGGTAGTGGTTCTGGTTCTGGGGATGATGGTGATGACTCTGGTGATGGTGATAGCGGCTCTGGTGGCGGTGGTAGTGGCAGCGGCAGCGGAGGTGGAAGCGGAAGTGGCTCGGGTGATAGCGACAGCTCAGGCGGAGGCGGCGCTTCTGAGAGCGCTTCAGGAACCGGCGACGAGGGCGCATCACCATCAAGTGTCTCCGGCGGCGACGGTCAAACCAATGTTGCTGGTAAGAACTTCATGGTCGGTGAGGTCCTCATGTATGCCCTCCCCCTTGCCGTTGCTCTTGTGGGATAAGCCCATGTACCATTTGATGTTCTTATATCTAGTTCTTTGGTGGTTGAGTTGGAGTTGTACAGATGGCCAAGCTATCGGATTGATAATCTTGATCTTTGCTTTACTTAATAAGAATTCACTGATATAATTCAAGCAGTGGTTCTTCATGTCTATTATAGCTTGGCCACTCTACGCATCTATATGATAACAGGCACCTCTTGTAGGATATCCTTTGTCTAGTGGTCAATTGGCTTTTCTCTGATAGAATTGCTATATTAGTATTAAAATAAGCTATTTATTAAATCTGTTACTGCTTTGGTCAATATTAGCTATTCCGACTCTCCTTCAATTCGGTCGGCCGAAGGTGAACGCGGAATTGTGCATGATGGATTCCTGTGAGACCATTGCCACCTGTGCGGTGCCCCGAATGGTTACGTTTTGGGTGCGTGTAGACTGCAATCGGTGTGAGCAGCTGGAGCACTCCGTGGGGTCTCTGGGCATACTTCTTTTTCCAGTTTTTAACTAATCTACAAGGTGCCATTGCTCAATTATGGCCTTTATGCAGGCCCCCGAAGCCAAAGAGGCATCGCTTTTCCAAGTTTTATTCTTGTGGCTATCTGCGTAGTCGGAAAGGCTTTTGAACAAACTATGAGCCTAATATATGGATACACCTGCCTCTTGCTTCATTACAAGCCTTTCTACCCAAGGTACAGCAGCCTCTATTGCGGTGCATGTGTTAGACTTCCCGGACTTTAGGATCTTAGTGTCAAATACCTTATGCGGATAGCAAGGCCAGCCAGGAATACATTTACTAGAATCAATACTCAGAGTACACGCAAGACTAGACTTCAACCTATCTATTCCCTCCTCTTCCAATAATGTGCAAAGCGTCTTACAAGCAATACTCGCTTCCTTTCCTACCCGGATCAACCTCTTTCGCTTAGTGCCAAGACTCTCGTGGAAACCTAGGCCATGGAGTCTTGTCGTGAGCCCCTGAATGCGCAGCAAGGCCTCACTGTGCAATATGCGAGAAGCGGTGCAAGTATAACAATTATAATAGTTATAGGAGCTAAAGAGTTAGAATATTGCAGAGTCTTCATCTGGAGTGATATGTTATATGCTTACTGCCATATCGCCATAAGTCCCAAGCATGAGGGTTGTTCTCATCGCCAGTTATCTCGAAGATGTTTTGCCCGAAGTATGATGTAAAGAAAGACAACGGGAGCTTTGTATCCATTTATTAGATAAGCGGTAGTAAAATAGCCAGAATCTCAAGACTCACAAAGACGATGGTTACAATAGTAAAAAGCATAATAGCTCGGCCCTGTTGAGTTGTTGACCGAGCTTCAGCAAGAGCAGCCGCGGTCTGCATGAGATTGAGTAAATCAAGAAGCTAAGATGGATGTCAGCCAATTTAACTAACACTTGTAAGAAACCGCATTAGTTGTTATTGTTGAAGCTTGCTTCTTCCATTTCTAGATGTTGTAGAGTAAACCTTATACCCTTGAATAGTATCATTCACCACGCAAAGTTACAGTAGTTAATGATAACACTTACCATCTTGTGGTTATATTCAGCGTCGCTCTTCAGGATACTCAATTCGGCAGTGATGGTGAGAACGTCATCATCGGTAGAAATAACGATATCTCTAGACCTGCCCGAGATTCCTTGGGCCAAGATTTTTATCGATTCCGCCAGATCTGTTAGCCCTTCATGGTGGTTGACCAAAACGTTCATTTGGCCACGTCCAGCGACTGTATTTGACTGTATCGATAATGTCAAGCCTGTCCGGTCTGTGTTTGAGTCTGATGTAGGGTTGAGTTTTCTCAAAGCCATAATAAGAGACTTCAATACTTCTCTTTGCTTCTGGATGAGGTGGCGCATCATATTGAGCTCATCAATAATATCAGCTATCTCGAGAACAAGGGCAAGCTCCTGATGGCCGTTGAGATGCTCAGAGCTAAGCTCCCCTACTTCGCGAGCTGAACTAAAGCTTTGGAAAAACGTGGTTTGCTTGGCGGCCTTAGTACGAGTCAGCAGTCAGCATAGAGCTCGAAAGGGACCACTATACGGTTAGGACTAACCTTTTCACTAATAACCCATCGATAGATTTCAACAAGGTCGATGAACCTTTTGTTTTCCTGGCAGAAGAGACAGGTGAACGTCTCTTTTATGACAGTACTATATGCGTCCCAAATATTGTTGTGTTTGAACCATTTATGTTGTATGCCGGTGTAGAGGTCAATAAACTCGCCGTTGGAGGTATACTGCAAATCCCCTGAAGGAAAGCATGACAGCATAGTTTCTACCATAGCATATCGATATCAGCAATATCCTTGAGGTCTTATATCATATGGCAATAGTCACTTACTGTGGTCGAGCACCCAGCACCACAGTTGGTCAACCATGATCATCCGACTATCGTTTGTGACATCGTGTCGGCTGTCTTCTCCATGGGAACTATCACTAGTCCATTTCGAGATAGTTTGGTCTCGGTCCCTGCTGGCCGTATCCCTCAAAGAAGGGTAATAAAACTGATCTAGGGTTCGCCTTGGGTGCAGCGACTTTTCATCATCACTCAGAGACTGGGCTAAAGTCCGTTCTCCAGTCTGTCTCCTGCTTCTAGTTGCCGATTCTGTGGTCCTCGTAGAGCCTAGAGAGTCTTGATAGCTAGAATGCAGGGAACAAAAGTTTCCATATGTCTCCCAGTTCATGTAAGGCACCTATAACATCTTTTTAGTCTTTGAAGCAGCTAAAAAAGATGTTTGCACTTAACATACGAGGAGTGTAAGTAATGGTCGCTGTTTCGGATTGTCGTTGACTTGGCTCGTCTGCGCCGCGTGACTTTCATACTCGTTGTTTTTCTCCCCAACCCCCCTCGCTTCTTTGCTTGCACTGCATGAGGGTTCCATGTGCCGTGCGTGCCAGGGTATACTTGCATGTTCAGGCAAAGACGGGCGTTGCTTGAGTCTCAGATCCTCCATACTGTCCCCTTCCATTGCATCACACCAACTCTGTATGCATCGCTACACGTCACCAGCATGGGTTAATATACTATTTTCGACCTGTTTCTGTATATTGATGGCCGATATTCTTACCTCAGCCCACGCCACATGGTTCACAGGGATGTGTAACCAACATAGCTTGATCTCATCTTTTCCCCGAAATTCTTTTAGTCCTCCATTGATAAATTCCTCAATGGAAAGGTGTTTGGGATCCTGTAATCCATCCTGCTTGAGTACGTGGACGGTGACATACTCGCTATGGACAATGGCCATTCTGCGCCATCTCGAAACCTTCCCTTTCGAAGGAAGAAAGCCGGGAAGCGTAGGCTGCAATAACCTGTCTCGATCTGTTCAGATACTTTCAAGAAATATAAGCTGATATAGGGCTCCAAACTTATACAATAATTAACAGTACTTGAACATGAGAGAAGTCGAGGGCTGGGTTTTGGCATTTAGAAAAGGCAGACCGATTAGAACTAATAAAAGAATTATGGAGTTACACAGGCTATTGATTTCAAGTTTTCAGCTCCCCACTCTGCACTCGTGGCGTCCAATCCTGCCATTACATTCTCATTACCCCGCCCTGTTTGATGCTTACTGTAAAGAACAATGGGCGGCTGCTGGCGCTCAAGCCTCAGACTAACCTAGGTGCCGCCTGTCGTTTTGCCATGGAGGTAACCTATCAGGGGAATCTGTAGCAATACTCAGTCTAGTCTAATAGAAAGAACGAGTCATCAAAAGGCTTTTTAGCAAAGCAGACCTTTTAAAATAATACTCTCTATTACCGGCGCAGAACACAGAGCTTCCCTTTAGGTGATGGACATTCTGACTGCATACCCCTGCACAGCAGCAAAGAACTTGTCAGCTCCCTGGAAGCCACACAGCTCAGCATCTGCAAGGATGCCTAATAGAGCCTTAAGTTTCTATATTTTCTTGCTTTCTTCTTGGGACTTTCTTTTGCTTCATGACATCGAAAACATCCTGCCAAGACCAGCCCTGGTACTGTTTGCAATGTTACCCTGGGAGAGCCTTATAGAAGGGAAATGCATTGTCTAGACGCCGTCACGGGCAGAAAAAGCATTCTTTGGTTGTATTAGTGTTTCAACCCAGTTGTAAGTCTTATATTGTTTTTTGTTTCTAAAACAGTCATCCATTTATCCAATCTCTCTTATCTCAATCGTGACATCCATCCCACTTCCTCAGACACCAAATCTTAGCCTTCTTTTCATTATACAGCCATCTCAACTCAGTGCCACCCTCTACTACAAAACCCTTCGGGTCTAGTTTAAGCTTATTTCTTCGGGATGTAGTTACTAGAGTAAATGCAGTTACAAGAGCCACAATCCTGAACTATCCTGCAATACGTGGTCCCCTCTTTTCTCCTAAAGGTTCTCCATTCGCAACATGTGACGAGCTCGTGACCTGAGCCTGTTGCGGGCCGGACTTCGGTGGTTTCCATTTGGCACGTCTTGATCTTCTTAGGATAAGTAATTTTATAGCTTAGATAGTGTGTTGTCTTGCTAGTAGATCTATCGAATTGTTTTGAGGGCAGAGTTGAATGCTGCCAGAGGATCGTTATTTATACCTTTCGGCTGTTCGTGATCCAGTATCTACAATATGAATACAAGCTCCCTTGTGCTTTTTTGAAATTGGACATGAATATGAAGCATCTTGAATCTTTTACTATTGCGTTGTAATAGGCTTAACTTCACGAACATGCTATGGCAGTTTCATTGGCTGTAGTAAGAAGCGCATCTGCTGCGCAAGACGTCTGTGTAGGGCAACTTCAGTTTTTGGAGTCACGAACAGCCACGGGATAGTGTCTGTAACATATATTCACATTTAAACGTGGTAATACTGATGCCCCCCCCCCCCCCCCGGCGCGCATACGGCCGAATTGTACAACCCCGACGCCCATGTTCATCACATCACGATTAGTTCATTCATCTTCGCGACGGGGGACACATCTCTTCTCAAACTATTACACCAGATACTTCCGTCTGCTGAGATCTCCGAGTTTCTTATTCAGACAGGTCACTAGCTCAATAAATTTGAGCTACCAACCCAACGTCTTAGGCCTCATTTCACACAACGTATGAAATAGACCAAGACCGATTCACCGGCTTGCTAACAATGCCGATACAGGCTTTCTCAAAGTTTCATGGATACATGTTACACCTTCGCTGTGTTCCTTCTCAAGAACTCCTGACTAAACGCGTAGTCAGTATACCCCTTCGCTATCTTGGGAGTATAAAAGTACGTCCTATCATAAGCCTCCAACCCAACACCTGCCCTCAAACGAAACACAAGATCCGGATTCGCAACAAAATATCTCCCAAAAGCAATCAGAATACCGTACCCCTTGTACATCTCATCGACTGCGGTTCTAGCTGAATCACTCTTGAAGCCTCCCGACAGTATCACCGGACTTGTGTTGTTCCACAGTTCAACAATCCACCGAACTGTGCGTTGCCCACCGCAATCCGCATCATCGTTACCGCGAATCCGTGCTTCGATGAGATGCAGGTATGCTAGGCCAAGTGGTTTCAGTTGTTCGACGAGGTAGCGGAATTGAGGATCTGGGTCGTCCATAAGCATGCCTAGAAAATCGCTGTAAGGACTGAGACGCATTCCAGTCTTATTGGCTCCTATAGCTGCGATGACGGCTTTTGTGACATTGATGTGAAATCTAGCTCGGTTCTCGATACTTCCCCCCCAATGATCTGTACGTTTGTTGCAAGTGTCCTGTAAGAACTGATCGGGTAGATACCCATTTGCACCGTGGATCTCAACTCCGTCGAAACCCGCTGCAATGGCATTTCTCGCAGCAGAGACATAGTCCTTTATGGTAGTCTGAATATCATCCTCTGTCATTTCTTGCGGAGTCGCCATCGATGGCTCTGCCGGAACAGCGCTGCTAGAAAGAAGAGGGTAGCCCTTCCTCTGGAGAACATCAGGGTTGCCAGCTCGTCCTTGATGCCAGAGCTGACAAAATGCTTTGCAGCCCTTTGCGTGAATGGCGTCAGTTATACTGCGCCACGCTGTGACTTGAGCGTCGGACCATATTCCAGGTGCGTTGTCGGAACCGGCTGTGCTTTCGGATATAAAGGTTGCTTCGCTGATGATGAGAGTGCCAGGTGTTGATGCACGTTGTTCGTAGTATTCTATTTCCTCCAGTTAGCTTTGTTTATTGATTAGCATCAAATGGCTTGCTTTGTCACACTGACCTCTCGTCATTGAAGTTGGGCAATGATCGTCGTCGCAGCGGTATCTAGTCAGAGGCGCCATAACAATTCGGTGCTCCAGTGAAGTTGACCCAACGGCCAATGGCTCAAAGAGTCGCGACATGATGTCTCTATCCACAAAGAATCTGTTGTCGATACTATCAGCTTTCGAATCAAGTCTCGCAATGGCCACAGTATCGAAACGAGAGTCATGGTGGTATTGAACCCCCTGCAATAAATATGTATGCCCCCAATACCCACCGATTCATTCGTCCCCACCACTAACTCCTCGGTGGGTATATCCACCCTTATCGCAGTCATCCGGAAAACTTATCCAGACGTCGGGACAGAAGATGCCGATACAGAACTTCTCTACGCCAGCCGCTTTATTCCCGACAGGGACATTCTTGGCCGATGGGGACCTTTGCAAATGCGCTCGTGTCTCGTCGAATGAACACAAGGCGGGGGATTCGGGAATAAGGGTTCCTGACGGGAAATATGCGAGCTGAAGAATTTGATGATGACATTGCAAAATTGACCAACGTTTCTTTCTTGGGTGGAGGTTGTTGCGTGTCAAAAATAAGGACTTCGGGGGAGGCGATTATCTCCCTCCTCTCATTGTATGCTCTCTACCTTATTTCACGGGGAAAGCACTATTTTCCAAGTCATCACCACCATGAATACGGATACCAAGCTCGATGCGGATACATCTACCGACAGAATCACCGCTTGGGGGGGTACTACGTAGATACCATCTCAAGTTGCCAATGATGAGAAAATACAAATCGCCAACATCGACAGCGGTTCCAGCACACAAATAGCAGACCAAAGCGACGCCGAAAGCATAGGAGGCCAACGCAATAGCGACCTCCCCCGAAAACGCCTCCTAATCTCCATAACCGCCCTATCAGTATGCCTCTTCGTATCGTTCCTCGACCAGACAAGCGTGTCAACGGCTACACCCTCTGTAGCTGGCGAGCTCCAGACAGGGACTTCGACGTCATGGATAGGAACTTCATTTTTGATAGCGTCGACGGCATTTCAGCTTATCAACGGCCGACTCTCGGATATCTTTGGCCGGAAGAATATGCTGTTGCTTTGTTTGTTTCTTATGGGTGTTGGTGATTTGGCTTGTGGTTTTGCAAAGACGCCGGTGCAGTTGTACGTCTTTCGGTCGATTGCTGGTGTTGGTGGTGGGGGGATTAATAGCTTGGTCATGATTATCGTGAGTGATATCACATCACTGCAAAATCGTGGGTATTATCAAGGTAAGCAAGCCATGCGTCGATTTTGGTCTCAACATTGACAAAAGTGAGGAATGCTGGGAGCCATCATCGCCCTCGCCAACGGCGTTGGACCTTTCTTAGGCGGTGCGATCGTTCAATCTGCGACTTGGCGATGGGTTTTCTGGATGATACCCATCATCACTCTACCTACTACAGCAATTATCTGGTTCTACCTCCCGTTAAAGCATCGCTCGGGGGAATACATGGAGAAGATCAAGAAGATCGACTATGGAGGCATTGTTCTCAACATCGCGTCGACACTACTACTTCTGATCCCCATATCTGGAGGAGGCATCACTTACGCCTGGACATCTGCTTTCTTCATCGCCACCGTCGTCATCAGTATCTTTCTAGCCGTTCTTTTCGTTTTGTTCGAATGGAAACTGGCAAAGCTACCAATCATGCCTCTTCGACTCTATCGTGCGCCTCACTGCTGGGCGCTGTACCTGCAGTCTTTCCTGACGGGTTTGGCTTACTTCGGCAACTTCTTCTATCTACCGTTGTACTTCCAATCGGTCCTTGGTTACGACGCACTGGTTGCAGGTGCTCTCATCCTAGCAGTGGTTATTCCAACATCACTCACGTCTATCCTTTCTGGGCAGTACATGAGTCGCGTGGGGAGCTACATGCACTGCATCCTAGCTGGGTTTGCTCTCTGGACGCTTGGGAATGGCCTCACGCTCCTCTTCAACCGGGAGACAAAGCTGGGTCCGCTGATCGCCATTCTCATCGTTGAGGGCGCAGGTATTGGGTTTACTCTGCAGCCTACGCTCGTTGGGATGTACGCGAATGGTCGCAGCGAGGACAGAGCAGTAACGACTGGTTTGCGAAACTTTATCCGCACAATCGGCGGCGCTTTCGGAGTAGTCATCTCGGGTGTTATCCTCTCTAACACGCTAAACAAAGAGCTTGGTGGGAGAGGTATCGTGTCCAACGACACGATTGCTCAATTGACGTCATCAACGTATTCGTTGAGCGGTATGGGATTGTCGCAGCAGGATCAGGATATTATTTTAGATGCATACATGAAGGGTCTGTATTACATATTTGTCTTCTTTACGGTGTGCTCGGGATTGAGTCTGGTTCTGACGTTCTGGGTTGGAAACACGAGCCTCAAATCGCCAGCGAAAACTGAGGACGCGTCAGGTTCAACAGATCGAGAGATGACGGAGGATGAGAGGCCTGGGCGGGCTGATCTCGAAAAGGCACAGCGATAGAGATAGAGCTTTTTGAGTTGACGAAAGGAATAAAAGTTTTTGTCTATGGTCTTGACTATTGCCCACGGGAATTGTTAGTGATGAAGTGAAAACGCGTCGATTGAAGGTGGCCTGTTCATCAATGAGACGCGAAATTTGACGGTGGGGATAAGGACTCTTCAGAATGATGATAAGAGACTATTGGCAGTACTAGAAATGACACGCAAAATACGCCTTGCACTCGTGTCGCTTTGTTAGTGCAGCAACTCAAAGACCCCTGCAAGACGAGGTACTTGGGTTCTGGTGCTATCGCCACAGAAAGCCAAGTATCCTTTCGGGAGACTGACTTGGTGCACTTTTACCAGAATTCACAAGCATTTGGCTCAAGGCTAAAGGAACATATTATCATGATGACCCTGAAGCCTGCATTTCTTGCTCAAGTAGGAATACTACTGCAATTTGCAGTAAAGGATAAAGTAGTTATAGCTTGGTAGGTGAGCCAAATTGTCTACTTACTCCGTACTTGTCACTGCTATAGTTTGCTGTTTATCCAATGCCCTGTGTTCTGTACTCATACCCTGTAGTTCATGAAAGAGATTCTTCCCGTCCTAATCCGGTATAGCCTTATCGACCGAGCGTTGAGTGATAAGCGGGAATAAACGGGGTTGAGAGCTTATCGTCCTCAGCCATAATGCAACGTCCGTTATCTTCCCCGCGCTCCTTATCACAGACACGACTCATGACCCCGCGCTAGGGGCGTTTCCCTGACCCGGTCGGATACAGGAAGGTCGAAGGAGAGGTCGGCCCAAAATTCGCCGAAGGGTTTGCAGTAAGTTGGCCGGCATTGAGATAAGGCACTGACAGAGCTTGCTTATAGCCCAGCCACCAGTCCACTGTTTGACTGTGTTGATCCAAAAGTTTCATTCAGTCTAGTGTTACTGCCTATCATGCCTACAACTTTCGCCTCGCACCCCAATTACGGCTATGACCGTGACTTTAAGGGATATGGAGAGAAGGGTCTCGTCGGGTTGAAGTGGCCCAACAACGCCAAGATTGCTGTATCATTCGTCATCAATTACGAAGAGGTAAACCAACTGCATAAAAATGACCCCATAATTATATCTTCACTGCTAATACTGGTGTCATTAGGGCGGTGAGCGCTGTGTTCAAAGTGGCGACGGAGTCTCAGAGACAAACCTCCGAGAACACCCTACATTACCACGCATGAACGAACGCGACCTCAACGGAGAGTCAGAGTATGAATATGGCTCTCGCGTTGGGTTCTGGCGATTGTTCAAGCTCTTCAACCAGCATAAGATGAAGTTCACTCTCTACGCTGTTGCACAAGCTGTCGAACAGCAGCCCGAAGTAGCTACTCGCTGCGTCGAAGAAGGCCATGATGTAGCTTCTCACGCTTATCGCTGGGTGGATCACCATGACTGGTCAGTTGAGAAGGAGAAGGATTACATCAAGAAGGGAATAACCAGTCTGAAGAGCCTGACGGGATATGCGCCCAAAGGATGGTACTACGGCCGTCCTTCGCCACACAGCCGTACCCTAATCCCCCAAGTCTACGAAGAAATGGGTGAAGAGCTCGTTTGGGCGAGCGATACATACGCCGACGACGTGCCATACTGGATTGATCTCCCCACCGAGCGAGAAAAGCCAGACCCTAAGGGCTGTCTCATGGTTCCGTACAGCTACGACTGCAATGATTTCAAGTTTCACGTGGTCACTGGCTTTCGCGATTCCACCAGTTTCTACATTCATCTCAAGAATGCATTCGATGTGCTGTACGAAGAGGGAGAGGCGGGTGAACCGAAGATGATGACTATTGGCTTGCATTGCCGTATTATTGGAAGACCGGGACGGTTTAAGGCCTTGAAGGATTTTGTCGAGTATATTGCGCAGAAGGAGGGTGTTTGGGTTGCGACGAGGACGGAGATTGCTGAGGCATTTAGAGAGCAGTTCCCTTACAAGAAGGGTGAGTTGGCTTGATAGAATAGGTGAATAAATGGCTCAATAGTCAGTTGCGTTCCAGCGATCTGTTTTGCCTTGATGACCGAAGAGAAGTCAATAAATTCGAGGACGACGAGGAAAACATATTTAGCACGTGTTTTAATAGCTCGATAATTTAGACAATGCAAGACCGTCACTATCCGCTCAAGTCCCAACCTTTACTTAGGTCCAAGTCCCCTTGTGACAAGTTCCAAACATCTTTACAACCCTTCGCCGCCCCAGAAAATATATTACAGGTGGATAGATCTGAAGCAGTAGGATCTTCGCCTAGCATCTCGTTCCACATTTGCCAGCCATGCCAGCCACCGGGTGCTTCCTCATCAACCTCCATAAAAGCCTCTTTGACCGCATCGGAGACAAGATCACGCATTGTGATATCGCCCGCCTCATTGCTATTATTTGAAATGGAGCTCGGCTGATGAGTTGATAATCCTGGGCTAGCACTGAAGCTTGGCCGATCGAACTTGGTCTGTAGAGGAGGAGTCTGATGCGCACCCATTCCGGTATCGCCAGACAGTCCACCAGGGCTCATGAGAGTTTTTAGAAGACTTCCTGAAAGGGCGTCAAAGATGTCGCGATACTTGACAGCACCTGCCCATTTCTCACCAAATACAGTGAGACTCTGAGAACATGCTTGTGTAGCCTCGACGACGTGATAGCTGAACAGGCTCTTATCTTTCCAGATACAGTACATAAGAGTAAGTCCTGCCACAAAACAGCTATGCAATGAGATCATGGTGTATGTAAGTGTTCTTTGTTGGTTTAGTCTTTTGTATGCGATGCAAACGCATGCAGCTGATCGCGCTGTTGTGATGAATCGAGGATCAGTCGTTGCTAGAGATGGAAGCAGAACTGTGAAGAGGGCCAAGACCGCCTTGTGATATTGGCTACTACCGTTAGACTTGCTCGCAAAGATGACATGAGAGGAGGTTACTTACAGGCTGTAAAAGTCGCCGGCATCTTGGTTGGTGCTCTCGGGGTCGTAGAGCCAAGTAATTCTGCCGTTGTCTTTTGGTGACTGAGGCGTCGTCTGAATCCATCTATCTAGATCTGCTCGTATAGATGCCATCTTCTGATCTAGCCTGACGCGTTCTTCTACTGGACCAGAGAATATGTCCTTATCGACCCTAAAAACAGTGCGGTGAATACGTGACTGGATCTTTTCGAGCTTGATGATATGAATGAATGGTTCGATGTTACACCACTCCACTGCATGATCATCGCTTGCAGAAGATGCATGCGTCAAGTCCCAATATTCTCGTCCAGGGTTGGGCATCTAATATCAGTTAGACATGTTACTCTCATCGCAGGTGAGAGTGACTTACCGAAACATTGATGTCTCTATCAGATATGGCAAAGGCCCTTCCAAGAACTACACTTGTACCTCGATCAAGGCAATAACACGACCAAAACGCTCTCCGACGAATCTCTAAATCTCGGGCAATAGCTGCACTTGGCGGTGGTCCTTGCCGCTCACGATGCAGACCAAGCTCAATACATAACGACACCGCATAGCGAACTTGACTCCAAGCACCAGCTCCATAAGGTGATCTCTGGCCATGAACAGCAAGTAACAGGAGAAACTGAACGGTAGCGAGATTATGCTGCTCTAGGATATAGTCCATCGGCTCAATTGCAGCTAGCAAGTGTTTCTCAGGGTCGACTTGTGATGGCTTGCGTGTGAGCTGTTCAAAGCGTGCAGCGATGGCGTAGATGAGATGCATGATGCTTCGCTGGGTTATGGATAGAGCACCCTGCTGATACTGGACTTCAAAAAGTTCGGTGTATTTCTTCCTGTCTAGGATTGGCCACCGAGTGTGCATTCGATCGAAGAATACGTCGAAGAGGTGACGAGCTTCATCTGGGAATGGAAAGCCGTGAGAAGGTTCGTCAAGGTGAAGATGGAGGGTCGGAGCTAGACTTTCAAGGTATGGATCAACGGATGGATTTGCTTGTCTTGGGAAATTGCTCGGGCGGGTAATGCCATTTCTAGAGTTATGAAAGATGGACCGCTGTATCATGCGAGCAATGGCCGCTCCAGAGCTTGAACCCAGATACGATGGATCTGGCGTCGCTTCAGCTGTGCCGGAGGCGCAGAGTGAGAGGTACGCGACGCCATCAATGATAGAGTTGCGTTCATAACCATCGAGATCTTCAGACACAGAACCCCGATGCGATGACGACGATTCAGGATAAGCCTGTACATTAATCACGTCGTTGTCCTGACCATCGACAACAGAAGACGGCGCCAAAGTCTCAAAGTGATCTTGCGCATGATCTGGTAGCCGAGCCTCAAGAAATGCGATCCGCTCTTCCAGGGCGTTGATGTATAGTGTCTTGCCGCCTGGGTATTGTGGCCGAATTGTTCTCTCGTAGATACACGGAGTACCGACCCTTTCGCAGGACTTGCACGTTGGATGCGAGCCATCGCACTAGAGTCTCTTGTAAGTAGATCCTCTTAGGGAGTGCATAAGGCTGACTTACCCGCTGTTTACGTCTCTTGCATCGTTTGCAGGCCAGTGCTACGCGGCCCTTGCGACCTGCAGCATTATCGGACTGCCTTCCAACAGATCCCTGGTAAGTGTCAGTGATACCAATCTGGATTTCACTAAGGGTTACATACAAGGCCATCAAGACGCACTGGGAACCGATCTTCATTGGTAGTTCCGTTGTCGTCCATAGTTGTCATGTTGTTTATTCTGTATCATGATGTCAACACCTGTTCCAATGCCTCCCCAGACAATGATTGGTTTCTCATACTGCCATAGAAGTCACCTTTTGTGAATCAGCCACTCGGTAGCTCCTATCCGCTGTGAAGTTCTTGGTGACTGCAAAACCATGACATTGACTCACATGCAAAACACAATGCTCACTCATCCAAACTTTCGGTTCAATGGAGCCGATCACAATGAACAATCACAAATTCCAGATAAGACCCAAGAAGAAGAGAATATTTCCCCAGACCCCAGAGTCAGCACACGTTGTGTCCAGTGGATCCGTTATCTTCGGGCAACCTTATCTATGCCCAGGCCAAACTAGCCCCCTGTAGCGTTACATAGTGAACAAGACCATTGATAGAGCCATGTTATCGAGCAGTAATAACACTCATTGGCTTCATTCCTTATCAGACTCTCCAATCGGACGGTTCAACCCCGCCTTTATCACTGTGCTATATCCGGTACGACTCAGGCACCGCGCCACTGGCACTGGAACGTGAGTAATCGTCGGGAGAAAAGTACCCGATGGAGTACTGATTGACGCTGTGACTCTAGCGAACCTCTGGGAGAGTAGATTAGAGAATATGGTGCAAGGCTGGATATTAGATATGAATGAACAAGATCCTGATTTTGTGCACGATTGAAGTGACATTGTTCAACAGCTTGAGAGACGAACAAAGAATCGAAGTCATGGTCAACATCCCATCTAGGAGTGAGCTTACAGCTCCGTTTCGATCAAAAGAAGCTTTTGTCAACTTCGTCAAGACGTCTGAAATGGCAGATGGTCAGATGAGAGTTGGTAATGAGCGATGGTCTAATAAAGATCTTGAACCTACGCCACCAGAGCATCGGAACTGGACATGGTAAGTGGATTATCCACCGAAGAGAGTATTTGTGTGGTGCGCTGATTGATACAGGTATAACTTGCCGCTGTACTGGTTCTCCAACCAGTTTAGTCTGACGGGATGGAACACTGGGTCATCGCTCATTGCTGTCGGTTTGGTATGTCTTACTCGTGTTTTGACGGCTTGATCCGTGAGAAACTGACTTGAAAGCAATAGACCTGGCAGCAATCATTCGTCTCGTGTGTTCTGGGTGCGTTGCTTGCATCTCTGGTCGTCATCTGCATGGCTAGGCCTGGTGTCCAGTATCACATTGGTTTGTAAGTAACCTACGACCCTACATCTTCTGCACGTATACTGACCCAACAACTAGTCCCGTCCTCGCTCGATCTAGCATGGGAATGTACGGCGCATATTTCTTCATCTTCATCCGAGCCATCGTCTGCATCGTTTGGTACGGGTACGTGTTCTCCCCTCCTCCAACACCTGCCATCATCAATGCTAACAGCAATACAGCATCCAGACCTTCTACGGCGGATCGATTCTCTCAGTGATGCTCCGCTGCATCTTCGGCAGCTCCTGGCAAAACTTCACCAACACACTCAGCGAAAACGCCGACATCTCTTCAAAGGTCCTTCTGGCTTTCTTTCTCGTTTGGATAATGCAGTTCCCTTTCGTACGTATCCATACAGACCTTCGTTAATGACCACTCCTAATATTTGTAGATGTGGGTTCATCCAAGAAACATCCACTACGTCTTTACAGTAAAAGGCTTCACTATGCCCATCGCCGCATTCGCCATCTTCGGATGGTGCATGGCCAACGGCGGTGGCTTGAACGGCATGAACATGACGTCTAAAGAAGCTGAGGCAGCCGCTTCCACGACTCCTCTTGGATGGAGTATCATGTCTGGCATCAACGTCATCATGGGTGGATTATCACCCATGTTGGTTAATCAGCCTGATCTGGCTAGATATTGCCAAAAGACACGCGACGCAGGTCCTCTCCAGGGCGTTAGTGTTTTTGTGTCTTCTGTCATTGTATTTTTCCTCGGTCTTGCGTCAACGGCGTCAATGCAGACTGTTTATGGGGAGGCGTATTGGAATATTTGGGATTTGCTTGACTCTATCCTCGATCGCCATTGGAATGCAGGCGCTCGGGCGGGCATCTTCTTCCTCGCTTTGGCATTCTTGCTGGGCGTCTTTGCGACCAACTTTGGCGCCAACTCGATTCCTTTCGGATCTGATATGACGGGTCTCTTCCCAAGATGGCTCACTATCCGAAGAGGCCAGATCGTCTGTGCTATCCTGGGAATTTGTGTAGTACCTTGGAAGCTTATGGCGAATGCACAAGCTTTCTTGTCGTTCCTTGGTAGCTACAACATCTTCATGGCACCTCTGTGCGCTGTCATCATCGTCGACTACTTCTACGTCCGAAAAGGCAACATCCACGTCCCGTCATGCTACGACGGAAGCAAGCATGGTCTCTACCACTTCTGGTCGGGCGTTAATTGGGTTGGCTGCTTTGCCTGGATTGGGGGAACTACCATGGGCCTGCCTGGTCTGGTTGGACAGTATCAGCCTCATTTACTTTCTGATGCATCGCGGTACATGTACATGATGGGCTGGCTTCTGACGTTTGTCACTGCCGGAGTGGTCTACACTATCGGCGTCCAGTTTGTCAACATTCGTGTTTTCCCTGCTGGTCGAGCAACGGCTAAGACTTGGGAGTGGCTGGCTAAGGATGGTAGAGAAGGCTTCTATGAGGATGAAAGGGAGGGACAGGTCATCTATGCTCAGGAATCACCTTCTGCGGATAAGACCGTCGGGGAGGTGAATGCAAAGGCAGATGATTCGTCCCTGTAAGCAATGGAATGGACATAGATTGTAAATTCAGGATATAATCACATGGCTTCGTTAACAGCACCTGATAGTTAGTATTAATAATGGTTCTCACACTCTTCCGAGCAGCCTAAGCTGAGTTGACCTTGTGAAGCATGTCTGAGCTCTTACCAAGAGAAGGATGTTCAAAACATGCTCTGTCTCTCAACCCGACCTCTGTATCTGCCACGAAGCTTCATCGAGATTTATCGTTCGGCCAAACCTTCATCGCAAGCGTAAAGAAGAGTTCCCGTCCCGTCAAGCTTATCTCCGTCGGCCAAGTTCGTTCGCCGGACCCACCTTTCCGCATCGGATGCAAATGTACCGACCGCTGATAAGCTGATAAGATCAGTAAGCCGATCGGGGGCCGGTTCCGGAAATAATTACCCGTCAGGTCTTTGAGGCATTATGTCATCCTTCATAAGAGCAGCGCTTTGTTGATCTCGTGAGATCGTCATAACCAACCGTCTGTATTATCCTACAACGTACAGACCTGTTTGACAATCATCACCATGCTGGTCCAACCGTATCAACTCTCAGCGACTGATGTAGCCGCCAAGATCCGAGATGGCCAGCTTACAGTTGAGGAGTATGCCCAGTCACTTTTGGCACGCATCAAAGAGAGAGATCCTATTGTGAAAGCATGGGCATATATAAATCGTGATCAAGTGCTTGAACAAGCTCGGAAATTGGATGCTGTACCCAAAGAAGAACGCGGACCTTTGCATGGTGTTGCGATTGCTGTCAAGGATGTCATTTACACGAAGGGTAAGTCAACCAATGGAGCCGAGACATAATATCGATTAGCTAACTGTGGTAACCAGATATGCCAACGCAGTTTAACTCGCCCATCTACAAAGACGATGCCCCCCAAGTTGACGCAGCCAGCATCATCATCCTCCGCAAAGCCGGTGCGCTCATCCTAGGAAAGACTACCACCACTGAATTCGCAGCCACTACTCAAGGACCTCAAACAACGAACCCTCATGACAGTTCCCGTACACCTGGCGGTTCATCATCTGGTTCAGGAGCGGTAGTAGCAGACTTCCAAGCTCCCATCAGCCTCGGAACACAGACCGGAGGAAGTACCATCCGCCCGGCCTCTTTCAACGGTATTTATGGATTCAAACCAACGTGGAACTCAATCTCAAGAGAAGGGCAGAAAGTCTTCTCGTTGATACTTGATACACTTGGCATTTATGCTCGCACGGTGGACGATCTGAACTTACTCGCTGATGTATTCGCGTTGAAAGATGACGAGCTGCCCAACAAAGAATACTCTATCAAGAACGGAAAATTCGCCATCTGCAAAACCATGGTTTGGCCCCAAGCTGGCCCTGGTCTAGTCAAGGCAATGGATAAAGCCGTCGAACTACTCCGATCAAGCGGTGCCACGGTTGACGAGATCGAGTTTCCCGAACATCTGCAAGATCTACCAAAATGGCACTCCATAGTCTTCAACAGCGATGGACGAACAGCCTTTTTGCCCGAGTATAGGGTTGACAAAACCAAAATTGCAGATCAGTTGGTTGGACACGTTGAGAACCGCCTCAAGATTTCTAGAGCTGTACAAGTTAAGGCTTTCGATGATATTGCAGCGGCGAGACCTGTTGTGGATGATATGTTGGGTAAGTATGATGCCGTGTTGGTGCCAAGTGTACCGGATGAGGCGCCTAAGGGTATCGAAGCTACTGGAAGTGCTGCGTTCAATTTGATCTGGACGGTATGTAAACCTATTCACACGGAGGCTACCCCGACTGATCCATATAGGCACTGCACAATCCTGTCATCAACATCCCCGGATTCGCTGGTGAAAACGGAATGCCGATTGGTCTTTCCCTCGTTGCGCCTAGGTACCACGACAGAAAGCTTCTGGTAGTAAGTCAAGCGGTAGGAAAGCTCTTTGAAGGATCAGGAGGATGGAAGTCACAGATAGCTTAGACTCAAGGTAAACAATTTATCGTTCATATCGTAACTCAATTGACGTGATATCATACATGCTCTAACAAACGCCGTAAATGTTTATACCTTACAAGTAATAACAAACCCGCCCCTCAAAAAGCCTTCTCGCCGTTCGCGAAACAGCACAGCTCTCAATTCCATCCTCCCCATTCTTCTTAACAAGTACAGGGATCGTTCCCTTACTATGCTCAATAATAATCTGTCTTGTATTGGCAGTATCCTTCCTCTCACCCTGCATATCAGGCGATGGTGTACGCTCAGGCGTTGGTGGCCCGTCGGTAATAGGTGTTGCTGATAGATCCGCGGCGATAGTACCCTGGATACTGACCGCTGATCCTAAGCAAACTGCACCGGTGAGTTGGAGTGTAGGGTGGGGAAGACCCATGGAGTAAGACTGCACGTAAATATCGGGAGTCTTGTTGTTGGCGCGGCGTGTAGGCGAAGAGAGGAGTGCGATCTTGGGTGTGCCGCGGGTGAGGCCAGCGACTTTTGTGCTTGTTGCCAAACCCATGTCGACAGCGCCTTGACATCGAATCGCTTCGACTAAAGCGTGCTGTGTCTCTGGTACAGCATTTGCGCCGAGGATACCTGTGAAGTCTGCTGCGCTGATCATGACGAACGGGTTCGCAGCGTCGATCAGAGTAGCGCGGATCTGAAAGGGTGCCATCTCAGGTAACAAGGATGAAGGGTCGACGTGAAGCCACTGCTGCTTCTGGCCAGAGGGGAACAAACTTCCCGCCATGCTACCGGCGGGATCGACGAAGGAACACTTGACTTCACTGCCGGGTGACTTAACACCAGGAATGATAAAGTCGCCATCCTCCTTGAAGTCACCGTTACGATCCAACTCAACAGTCTCGACGATGATTCTGCTCGTGTTGGTGTTGAAGATCCTGACATCAATCTCCGTCTGTCCCGGCTTCGGCGTGACAAGCCTCTCCTGCACAGCAAAAGGTCCAACACCCGAACTCATATTTCCACAGTTTCCCGAGAAATCGACAGATTCTTTACCAACAGCGACTTGCACAAAAGTAAAGTCAACGTCGGCATCTTCACGGCTCGACAGTGAAATCACAGCAACTTTGGATGTAGTTGATGAACCACCGCCAACACCGTCGACCTGCTTAGCATCGTTGTTTCGCGAACCCAATGCTGAGATGAGATGTGGACCCCATTCCGATTCCTTCTCGGGGAGGTCTTTCCGGTGGATAAAAAGGCCCTTTGATGTCCCGGCGCGCATTAGCACGCAGGACAGGGCGTGGCGGGTAGGGTAGTGCTCCTGGGGGGTTTCGATCTCGATAGCCATTGTGATTGAGAATTGATTTGCGAATTACGTACTCTTGACTTGGAGGGTAACGAGAGGACAAGAGTTAAATAACTCGTGGTTTCGCCATGGAATTGCCATTTTTGCTCGTAATGTAATTGAGCTCGGCATTGGCGATGCCGGGGAATAACACTCCGAGTGATTCTAGCAGGGAAGAAAAACTGGAGATGCCGTGGGAGACGAGCTCTTGGCTTCCCGTGTGCCCCAAACAAATATCCCGTCTCACAAAAAGTGTCCCGCGGGAACGAAAAATGAAGTGGGAAAAGTGGCGACTCTCATCTGCCCATGTATTGAAACTCACCCGTACTCGACCCATTAAACCCGAAAATCGGATCCTCCAAAAATGCAGCATCTTGATTCGCCGGCCAGAAGCTCGTCTGCTGCCATGAATTTCCACCCTCGATGTCCCCAGCCCCAGGCACGGGAGTAGGAAAACTGTTTAGTCCTCCCGCGGGAAACCCCTGGGGGAAGTAAACAGGCTGTTGACCTGTCGATGTGTGGAGATAGTGCTCCCCGTCGACCTGAGGTATTTTCTGGGGGTATTGGCTGTACATGGTTGGCTCGCTGCCGGCGTTGAAGTCGCCCTCGCGGAGGAAGCTCTGTATGATGCCATCGATGTTGATCCAGTCTGAACCCGGTGATGGCACCGCGCTACCGCTCAGTTCGACTGGTTGCATTTCCTGATTCGGCGATGTTTCCGTCTGTGCGCTCCCCGTGTTCTCCAAGCCTTCATACCCAATCTGCGCTTGTACCCGCTGCTGCTGAGGCTGAGGCTGTTGATCACGCGACTTACTCGCCGGTTCAGCCTCGAGCGCGTCATCGGGAAGATCGTCAACCACAACGCCATACTTGCTCATGAGCCTGTGAATAATAACAGCGGCCTTTTGCACTGCGGAATTGGTCTCTTGGTTTTCTTTGAACACACCGAGACATGTCATGAGGTTGACGTAGGCAGCGGAGCCTTTGCCGTTTTTGGCGGCGATACGGCAGTGGATTGTTGCGGCAACGTAGGTTGCGTAGGAGATCAGGTAGGGGGCGCGACGGACGGAGAATGCGCGGTGATAGGCGCGTAGAAGACTGCAGATGCTGGAGGCGGCGGCTGAGCATTTTATTACGGAGTCGACGGAGATGGAGCGGAATGTGTTGTAGAGATGACCGTCTGCGACGAAGGGGCGGTGGAGGAGAATAACGAGGACGTGGTACATGGCACTAGAATGTCAGTATGAAGTATGATCTTCTAGCAATTGGAGACTTACTGAAGACTGAGAACGTGAGGTGGAGGAACTGTTGCATCAGGTGCATTCGCAACCTCAGGCTTGAGATGATCCGGTAAAGCGGTATGCCAATCTCGTAACTTCTTCTGTAACTTATCCAACACTTTCGACAACTCAGCTGGGCTTTGGTCTGTTGTTCGAACGGTGTATATGGTGCTCATGACATCGCTCATGACGATAGACAACTTGCATAGCGCAGTGAATGTCGAGATACTGTAGGCAGGCGAACCAGCGTAGTCGTTCCTTGACGTTGAGTACGCAAAAGGTTGCCAGAACTCGAGCTCAGAGTATGTATCGATGAATTTTATCGGAACCATGGCGTCGTTCTCTTTGAGGGTGACGGGTCGGCCTTGATACAGACTCTGAATCTTATCGACCACTGTCCATGTCAGGATTTGCTGTTATCATGTTGAGGGTACATACCAAAAGCTCCCCAGAAAACACGCCGTCGTATCTCAAGATCCTCATCAGAGAACTGATGAGAATTCGTCAAGTCAACATGCAGCCCCAAATCAATGAGCATACGAAACGCCAGTCCAGCATACAACCACGCCGCACTCCTCTCATCACCTAGCGCAAACAACGAATTCGTCATGACGAGCAGCGCCTGGATCGTCGTGATATCGCTCCTGTCCAACGACCCTCCCACTAACTCCCTAACCCTCTCGCGATACCGCCATCCCGCAGTCCTGACATCGTTGACGTCCTTTCGAACTTCGAGTCTTGGACTAAACTTTGATGAACCAAAGTATATAGCGTTGAGGAGCAGTTTCGAAAAGTATGGCCCGCCGCATGCCATGTCCCGCATGAAGGCGGGACGGTACGTGATGAGGAATGAGTGGTGTTGACGGTTCCAGTGTAGCGAGAGGAGGTGCATCCCCAGGTCGGGATCAACACCGTCAAAGTCAAGCTGCCCCTTAGCGAAATGGATCTCCTCCAGTTGCCCTATCTCACACACACACAATTAGTTCACATACCGCTTAACAGACCACAAACAAGTATAAGGTGAGTACCCACGCTGCTTAGCTGCCTCAGCGATAAGACCACGCTCTACCCAATGATCCGGCATCCGCGGCTGCACCTCCTGCTCAACAGGTCTCTCCTGCGCATTATCCTCAAACAAGGCGCTCGTGCGTCCATGGTACGTCGATTCACCGTTCGCAAGTACAACGACTCTCGCGACGCCTGAATCCATGGGCCGCGGTGAAGGATCCCAGGATTGATGGCGAGGCTGCGCTCCATCGCGTGTTGTCACTGCCTGCTGACTACTGCTCGCTGCTTCACTGCTGTCGCCGTTTGACGAGGCTGCGGGGGCGCTGGTCTGACGGGCGGGTGATTCAGTGCGGGCCTTGACGCTACGGGTCTTTGTGCGCTGGTGGCGCTGGCGGCCTGCTGCTTTGGTGACATCGGGGACGGGCTCGTAGACGCAGTCCTTCTCGTACGTCTGGCAGTTGATACACTTTGGCTTCTGGCCGTTACACTTGATCTAGGGTACTGTAATTAGTCCCGCGGGAACTTTTACTCACTCGTCTACCTCTGACCATGTATGTGAGGGGAACTGGGGTAAGGGAGGGGTAGTAGGTCTCACCTTTCTTTTGCGGCAGAATGTGCATGCTTCTGTGGCTCGCCTACGGACGCGGGTAGGCGTCGGCTCTGCGGGCATTGTTACGCTCTGTGCTCTTGGTGGGAAGAAAAAAGGGAAGATTGTGAGGGACGGGAAGAGACGGGAAGAAGGCTGAGCTGATCAATTCCACTCGGATCCACTGTTGATCCGCGGGTCGTAACCCCCAAAGGGCAAAGCGTTGAATTATCTCCGTTTTCTTCCCTCCACTCTCAGTTATGTTTACCCGTGAGCCTCATCCCGTGGCTGCATGCTCTGCTATCATTAAACTGCGACTATCCTTTAAATGTTAGTAGATGCTGTTTATTTGCTAGTTTATTATTTATATATTTTCTCTCGTTTGTCATCATTTGCCAAGTCTTGACCGTTTTTTCTCTTCACCTTGCATTCACCGAGTTACCCCAAAAATGGACGCCATCGCTACGACACAACCTATCACTAAGCCTGCACTTCCTAAGCAGGCTGTAGCACAGACAACACCTGCTCAGAAGAAAAAGATTACGCCTGGTATTTCTCTGGCTGCTGGTGCTGTTGCAGGAGGTGTTGAAGCCACAATCACAGTAAGTTTCTCTTTCGGCTTGGGAGGAGAGAATTGAGTGTTAACGGGCTTAGTACCCCTTTGAGTGGGCAAAGACAGTGGCCCAGCTCAGTGCCCGCCAAGCACCAGCTGGAGTAGCCGTCTCCAAATCTCCATTTGCCGTCATCGGCCAGACAGTTCGTTCAGATGGCATTCGAGCAATCTACACCGGATGCTCTTCATTAATCGCTGTAAGTATCCCATACCAGCGAAATTGACATATTTGATCTAATAATATCAGGGAACTGCTGCTAAAGCTGGTGTTCGCTTCCTCTCTTTCGATGCTGTAAAGGCTCAATTAGCAGATGCCAATGGCAAGCACTCAGCGGGATCAAATATCCTCGCTGGTATGATCGCTGGCGCTGTCGAGAGTGTCACTGTAGTTACACCAACAGAACGAATCAAGACTGCTCTGTAAGTCACTATTAGAAGATCATTCGTAGACGATTGCCCACTAATTGGCAATAGCATTGATGATGCTCGTTCAGGGAATAAACGCCTCAACGGCGGCTTCCACGCCCTACGCACAATCGCAGTCGAGCGCGGTGTCCGTGAAATCTACCGCGGTCTCATGTCCACCACCCTCAAGCAATCAGCCACATCCGGAGTGCGCATGGGCTCCTACAACATCCTAAAAGACACGTTCAAGTCCGACGGCAAGAACCCCTTCATGACATTCGGCATCGGCGCTAGTGCCGGTGTTATCACTGTCTACGCTACACAGCCGTTTGATACCATCAAGACGAGATCGCAGTCTGCCAAGGGTATTGGTATGGGCGAGGCTGTTCAGCAGGTCCTGCGTGATGGAGGCGTGAGGGCGTTTTGGAGTGGAAGCACTATGCGCTTGGGACGGTTGATTCTTAGTGGTGGTATTGTTTTCACGGCGTATGAGAATATTGCGGGCTTGTTGATGGGGATGAAGAAGTAGAGTGCTTTTTGGGAGTGTTTCGTGTTTTGGTCTTGTTCACAGGAAGTTTGGGTCGGAGTATCAGCTTATGGCATCAAAACGATTTCATGTATCATTCATAGACGAATTCCAATTTTCTATATCCATTTTATGTCATCATTTCTCTACATTTCCTGTGCATTTTCTGTCAGTGTGACTTTTGACTTGATCATACCGGTACAGCGATGAAATGAACCAAGCTGATACGACTTCACTCTGTAATCATTCTCCGTATCTTATCGTATACCGTAATCTATGCTTATCAGATCCATCGTACAAGCTTAAACATAACCGTAAACTCATGCCGATCTCACCGAGGCATTTCTGGGTCCTCAACGGCGATCGTCACAAACATGTCATACCAGACCGTATCTACCCCAGACCATCTATCCCAACACTCGGACTTCCCCGCACCCTTCGCCCACCGAAAACTTGGTCCGTGGGAAACTGGAGTCACTTGCCTGCAACGCCCAGGGTTCAGCAGCATCGGCCTTCCCCAACTTCAGCCCAACCGAACCCTTAACCGAGAGATATCTCTCTCCATTCCCCCGTGGGGAGAAGAATCACCGGGAAGGCCTTGGCAGAATCAATTCCCGCGGGAACAAATGACATCCTCTGCTGTCCCCCCCGCAAAGCAGATTCGAGACCGTAGTTACTGGGGTTCTCCGCGTCTTGCCAAGACTAAGTTAAGGTTATGCGTAACCTTAATGGGGATAACGCTACCAAGGGGGGGCGATGAATTTTCCCAGTTCCGCACTGCGGCTGACTCGCCATTCACCC
Organism: Fusarium fujikuroi IMI 58289; assembly: GCF_900079805.1. Classification (NCBI taxonomy): domain Eukaryota; kingdom Fungi; phylum Ascomycota; class Sordariomycetes; order Hypocreales; family Nectriaceae; genus Fusarium; species Fusarium fujikuroi. The sequence continues at coordinate 2,914,043 of NC_036630.1, read as the reverse complement.
AAACTTGCTCGCTTCTCACTCTCAGATTGAGCAAACAACATGACAAGAATCCTGCCAAGCTGTGTATAAAAGTCTTGGGAGATCCTACCCCAGATTTTCCCTTTGCCCAGACTCATCATCACTTCTTGGTTCTCCAGTCCAGTTCCACCCAGCTACCCACTCAGTCTTGGAAACAAAGAGATCGCCCAGCATGACTGTTTCGCAGAATAACGAGACCGCCTCTCACAATGAGGAACGCTTCGATGAGAAGGCAGAGGTCGCGGCTGTCGAGAACGCCATCTCTTCGCCTGTCGGACACATTCCCCCCATTGAGATCCAAGCTCGCTTTCCGCTCCTGCGCGATCTCTCGCAGACGCAGATGGATGCACTGAACAAGAAGGTTCGCAGCAAGGTTGATTGGCATATGATGCCTTGTGTTACCCTCATGTTCTTGATGAAGTAAGTCAGCGATAGCCATGCGTTCAGGGGAACAGCCAAGACTAACGGTGAGCTTAGCTATCTCGATCGCATCAACGTCTCCAACGCTCGACTCGCCGGTCTGCAGGAAGATCTTGGCATGACTGATACCGTTTGGAACGCGGGTATCTCGACCTTCTACGTCGGCTACCTCATTGGTCAATTGCCCGGTAATCTCCTCATGGCCAAGACGAACCCCAAGTTCTTCCTGCCTACCATCATGCTCATGTGGAGTGCGGGTACAATCTGCATGCCCGCCATGACCAATGGCGTTGGATTCTGTGTCGTTCGCTTCTTCATTGGTTTGATGGAGGCTCCGTTCTTCCCTGGTCTGACGCTCATGACTTCCTCTTGGTACACCAAAGAGGAATCGCCCTTCCGCATGGCTATCTGGCACGCTGGCAACACCATCTCCAACATCATCTCTGGTTTCTTGGCTGCGGGTATTCTCGAGCATATGGATGGAATTGCTGGTATGCACGCTTGGCAATGGTTCTTCCTCATTGAGGGTATCGTCTCCATCATCGTTGCTGTCATCTCTTTCTTCGTTCTCCCCTCTTGGCCCAACGACACCAAGTTCCTTGACGAGCAGGAGCGTGAGATGGCCCAGTACCGAATTCTGGTCTCCAACGGCGGTATTGATGAGAAGGTTGGTGGCACTTGGGATGGTGTTCGTGATGCCGTCAAGGATCCCTTCACCTGGTACTTCTGCCTCATGCACTTTGCCCTCGTCACTGCCCAGAGCTTCAAGGATTTCCTGCCTTCTGTAAGTACACCCATGCCACTATTTATATGTATTACTAACATTTTCAGATCATGAACACCTTTGGCTTCAACAAGATGACTACCTACCTCATTCAGGCTCCTCCCTATGCCCTCGCCTACATCTCAGCCTGTATCATCGCCTGGTCTTGCGGCCACTTCATGGAATCAACATACCACGTCGTCATCCCTATCATCCTCTCCGCTGCCGGTTGCGGTATCCTCATTGGCACCATCAACGTTGCAGCTCGATATGTCGGTATCATCCTCCTTGTGTGCGGTACCTACAACGGTCTCAACTTGCAGCTTTCATGGGAAACCACCGTCGTTCCCGCTCCTCGTGCCAAGAAGGCCGCTCTTATCGCCATCGCCAACTGTATCAGCCAGGTCAGCCATTGGTTCAGTCCTTATTTCTACCCTCGAAGCCAGGAGCCCTTCTACCGCATGGCTGGTGGCCTTCTCCTTCTCGGCTGTGCTTTGACTGTTCTCTCAGCCTTCCTTGTCCGATGGAGGGCTCAGAAGCTTAACAAGAAGCTTGATGAGCAGGAGGGATGGACTCCCAACTCTGGTGTCGAGCGTGGCTGGCGATACAAGTACTAAGTGTGATATAAAGGCATTGGCGATCATGGACTGGAGTGATGGACTGGTATCTGGACTGGGAAGCGTTTCGGAAAGGAGCTTGAGTTGTCTTATCCTTATGATTCATCGTTACGAGTAATGAATATATATTGGCGCTTCATCTTCTCCATTGTATGTCAACTGTGACGCCGTTGTCTTCCTTATTTGCATGGACTTGCCGGGCTTCGGTAATGTAGATTCGATTGAGTGAAGTAGCATACGTGCTATTAACGCCCCTCATACTGACGCACCTCCACAGTTCGAAGAATATGCGAGTCATCAAGGCTAGCTCCGTGTCCCCCGTTCCCATCACCAATGCTACCGGTATTTCCCTCAGCGGTAATGTCACCCGCACGAACGTTAGTGGTAACGTACGACTTGCCATTTGGTATGAGAATATTCTCATCACTCCCCATATCCTCGTTATAGTGCACGCTCTCTGGTGTATGCCCTGTATTGCGCGATCGCTGTTTCGACGAACTCATCATCTCAAACTGCGACCTCGAGTAATTAGATGAATAGCCTGGCTTGTCTTTGTGGAGAATGGATTTCCACAACATCGGCATGAATGGGAAGCATGCGCAAACAACTCCAATTCCACACTCGGCGATTCTAGTTCTAGTTAGCGGCATCCATAAGTATGACTTGACGTTACTCACCCAGTCAAGTTGATTTGCAGAAAGACATAGGTCTGATCAGGGCTCTCCCCATTATGGATGATAAAGACTAGCCGAACAAGGCTAAAGATGCAGGCGATACCTCCAACACCAAAGATAGCGACGATCTTGAGCTTCGCAATGAGTCCGACTTGGAGTTTCTTGGTGAGAGGACAGGGTAGAAGAAGAACTACGATATCGCTGAGAAGACTGATGATGTTGTCGACAAGAATGAGAACTCGCTGATTGAAGCATTCGCCATCAGTTGTGGCGCCCCAGAACATTGAGATCGGGCGACAGATGAACATCTTGAGGAAAAACATCGCGACGTAGTAGACGCCCATTACCCCTAGGAAGCCGTATATCCATTTGACGTAGGTCTTGTAAGGGGCGAAGATGCTGGCGAGGAAGAGAAGAATAGCTGCTTTGATGGCAAAGACTGTTGGGCCGTAGTTGACCATGGTCGCGTAGACCGTCTGCGGCAGATTTAGCCCAGGTCGGGTTAGGGTAAAAGGAAGAGACGGACCTGGTTATACTGCGTTATGAGATGATCTGGGACATCCCATTGGTGAAGGCCACCGCCGTATCTCAGCACTATAGTCGTTAGCTTCAAGTGTTCGAGTACGGGTGATAAGTACTTACTCAGCAGACACATGGTGCAGTATCCCATAAAGCCGATCTGACCAAGGTTTAGAAGTTGACGCAAGACTAGATTACACTGAGAGAATAACATACATATCCAATGACACAAGCAACTAGATTCTCACGTTAGCTCGGAACTCGGTGTCGTAGTGAATGCGAACATACTGTCGTCTAGCCGAAGCCTCATCGCCAGCCTGTAACGGGCCCATAGACGTAAAAAGACGAATATCGAACACACAGACATTGCAATTGCATTAGAAGCAATGCATATGTAGTACAGCTCCCGGTCAGGATTGTCAAAGTTAGACTCCTTGCCCGGAGGCGGTTCCATCGCTGGTTTGGTCATGTTGGCTATTAGTTGAGTGCAAAAGCTTAGATGCGTCGGTATGCGTCCGGTATCGTCGAGTCGCAGAACCAAGAGAGAAACTCAAAAACAACAGAGGGTACGGAGTAGACACAGCATGTCAGGGCCATATGTACCCACTGTAGACGTCAGATGCAGGTAATAGGAGCTACGACATGGCGGCGAATCCTCCGTTCAGTGATCATCCGCAGCTGGCAGTGGGACCAGTCAAATTTCTCAGACCTAGGATCTTGAGGCAATGAATGTTATAGTTACAGATGATATGATCAATCACTGATTTCACATGGACTCGGTCGAGTGATGGGCTGGTATGAGCAGAACCCCTGAGAATGGCCCATTGTTCCCATCGCATGTATACGGTCTTAGAGAAAGTTCCTCACCTGCTACCGAGATCAATACATGTCCAACTTAAAACAACAGGGCCAGATTTTCTCCGGGAGACATGGATATCAGATTCGAAGGCCTGTGGGGAGGATACGATTGGCTTGCCACGATCATAACATCAGATATTAATCTTCAGCATGCAGTGGGGGTTTCATTGTGAGACAAGGTCCCTTTGGTAAGCGACGTTGCATTTCAACCGCCAATCCTTTAGAGGGAAGAGACAAGATGCTGCATAAATTTGTGAATGTATTCCAGAAAAGCTACCGAAATTAGACCACCTCGGCACATAGCAAGCTCTCAAGATAGAAAAGATCGGCACATCATATGCATGTTGGTCGTCCCGTCGTTACATCGCTTCCGTACGCGGCCCATTTATTGCCGATCACCGTTTAAACCCTCCCGCCGGTTTAATTCCCCGGGCCGTCTTCTCTTTTCTCGGTTACGAGAGAATTTGGTAAGGGATCCTTGTATTCACATGTAATTACTGATTGACTGGCTGTCGCGTACAGAAAGCTTTCAGGGAAGGAAGAAAAAGCAACGATAATGATACGATTCTATTCCTCTGTTTGAGAGTGTAATGAGCTATCATTTAGTGGTACGGTATGGCATGTGAAGGTAGAGAAATTTCCTAGAAGATTGCTTGTGCATTGGGTGGCGAGGATATACCGCCTTTCATGTTGAACGGCGTAGATGACATGAAGAATGTCCAGCGGTTCAATTGCTTACATGTCTCGGCCAATCTCTCTAGATCAAACAATTCACCTGCACCTATTAGCACCTGAACCTCTGCACAGAGGGAACTCACCAATCGGCATCCCCCATCCCGCCAACATATACTCATGCATCAAAACACCCCCCTCACTTGGCGGGTATACCTGCACCCATCCATCAGTCCCTGGCATGAAACTGCTCACATAAACTCACCTCCCAGCTGATAGCATCGCCCGCCACCGCTGCAAAGCCCGTGTTCCATATCCACTTCAGCACATCCATTGTTCCTTCAACGCCTGCGTGTTGAGGACTTGTAGTAGCAGCATATGCCTTCTTGGCATCGACATCCATAACATGCTCCCATTCTTTGATGACACCGATTCTGACAAGAAGAATGTCGCCGCGTTGGAAGGTAATGTTGCATTCATTGGCGATCTGGTGGATGTCGCTGAGTTTGATGGTGTGTAGAGAGAAGGTTGAGTAGGTGATGCCGTTCCTTTCAGCCCATGATGCGTAGTCGATTAGAACCCCGCGACCTGTAATACAGTATCAGATATGAAACGAACTTTGGAGACTCTGACTGACCTGTTATTCCCTCTTGAGCCCAATGATGAATACCGATACGATCATTAGTCCTATCCAAAATCTCCTCCTTCGTCGTCCCCCCATAAAATACCCTCTCTTTACTCCCCTCCTCCTTCGGCATAGAAAAGTGTCTCAACCCATCCCACTGGCTACTCTGCTCTACTAAAAGTCAACACTATCACTAAAATCCAGGGAAAATACTAACGTGGATTCATAACGTAAATATCATCAAAAGCAACGCCATCCAACAGCGGCACCATCTTAAGCTCGCACGGCTGCCGGTTAAAGCACGCAAACTCAAGCTTATTCAGATCCCAACCGAGATTGACGCGGATCCCAGTCTCGATCTGTGTCTGTGCGGCTGAAGCCACCCGCTCTGGCGTCAGGAGGACGAGACGGCCTAGGCCCTCTTCTCGGCTGCCCGGTTGGCCTATCCAGACGCGTTTGGGATCGGGGAGTTCATCCCATTGCTTTTCCATGAATGAGGGGTCCATTTTGAGAGATGTAGAGTGATTTATGCGGAAAGTATGCAGTAGAGAAGCTTGTTTATAGCATCGTGATGGTGAACTCCTCATGCTAAGGAGCTGCATGTTCCACAAATGCTGCCATGATCCGAGGTTTTTGAGACAAGGATCGGTTAACGGATTGCTTGATGTCGCAATTACATGTTTCTCAGTTACATCCAAGTGGGTAATAATATGCAGACCTGTCACAACAGGTAAACCACGCTGTCAATCCCTGTAGGCGACATGCCAGTCGAAACCGGCACGTCTCTTCCATCTCCCGGTGATCTGCATGGGCTGGGGTTGCACTAGGAATGTGACTGTCAAAAGACCACGCCGATCGCAGTTCTTCTCTCTCTTCTCTGCTTAATTGACTTTTTTTCTTTTCCTTCTCATTTTTTTCTTTCTTTTTCGCTCCCGTATCCTGTCGAATTGGTACACGTCGCAAAAATGCCGCAGACTGGGAACCAGACGAGCTTGTACAACAAGCTCGTAATTACTTTTGTCGCAATCGGCGGGACCGTAAGTTTTGACCACCTCGTATTAACGTTTAATTACCAGTGCGACATACTTACATACGTTGACACACAGACGTACGGGTATGCAGCGTCCATCATTGGGAGCACAATCGGCCAACCGGGCTGGTACCAGTTCTTTAATCTTCCTGCGGATGGGCAGCCGGGCTACGATACTATAACGACACCGGCGATTGCGACGGCCAATGGACTCTTTTCTGCTGGCGGTGCGTTTGCGTGTCTGGTGCTCATGTGGGCTTGTGATTACTATGGGAGATTGAGGAGTATTCAGTTTGGCTGTGCTTTGGGGATTCTTGGTGGTATTCTTCAGTGCGCTGCGCAGAACCTTGCGTGAGTACCCGCTGTACTGAAATTTGGCGCAAGTCAATACTGATGGTGCTGTAGTATGTTCCAGGCTGGACGATGGATCATGGGAATGTGTGTTGGTCTCATGGCTACCGTGACACCGATGTATCTCTCCGAGATGTCCAGTCCTCTCGCACGTGGCTGGCTCGTAGGCCATCACGCCATCTTTCTCGTCTTTGGCTACATGCTGTCCTCGTGGATTGGCTTCGCAGTCTACTTCTCCAAGAATCTTGAGTTTGGCTGGCGCTTCCCATTAGCCTTTCAAGTCTTCCCTCCACTGGTCTTGCTTCTCGGGTCACCTTGGATCCCTCGCTCACCACGATGGCTCATGTCCAAGGGCCATCGTGAGGAGGCGTGGTCTGTTCTGGTTCGTCTTCGTAGGTCGGCCAGTGATCCCGAAGATCTGGTTGCCAAGGAAGAGTACTATCAGATTGAGAAGCAGCTCGAGCTTGATGCAAAGAAGCTTGAGGCTTACGGGGGAAACCCATGGAGGGCTGTGGTCCAGAAGAAGAGCTATCGCAAGCGTATGCTCATTGGATTCATGACGCAATGGGGTGCCGAGTTTGGAGGTCCTCTCATCATTGTAAGTACCAGTCCCTCCAGCAAATATCACAACTAACAAGAGCAAGAACAACTACGCAGTCATCCTGTATACTAGTCTAGGCCAGACTGGATACATGCCGCTTCTATTATCGGCTCTCTGGTTGACTACCGCCGGATTGATCTACAACCCTGGCGGTGCTTGGCTACATGACAAGGTCAACTCGCGTCGCAAGATGTACATGACTGGCTTCATTGGCATCGTTATCACCACATCGATCTACTGTGCGATGATATCATTGTACGCCGGTACGGACAACAAGGCAGGTAATGCTATCGGTGTGCTGTTCATGTTCTTGTATCTCGCCTTCCAAGGAACCTTCTGCAACACAACCATGTATCTTTATGTCTCGGAGATCTTTCCTACTGAGATCCGATCCATCGGCATTGGATGGTCACTCTTTGGACAATTTGCTGGTATGTAACCTCATCTTACTCCATCAGCAACATACTGACACCTCTAGCCACCATCATCCTTCTTCAGACAGCGCCCATCGGGTTTAATGCTGTCGGCTGGAAATACTTCCTCCTGGTCATCTGCTGGAGTGTTCTCTTCATCCCCGCCATTTACTTCTTCTGGCCCGAGACTGCTAGACTTTCTTTGGAAGAGATTGGTAAGCAGTTTGGGGATGAAGTCGCTGTCCATATCACGGATGCGACAGATGAAGAGCGCGCGGCGATTGATAGGCAGTTGATGGGCGAGATCCATGGTGATAACAAGGCGCCGGCCAACGCTGCAAATGAGATCCCTTCTAGTAATAGTAGCCAGTGAATCGCGACCAAGCAGTAAAAAGCTGGCGAGCGTCTGTCACATGATATAGGATCTGAGATATTGTGAGGGACGGATAGCATTGAGATAGCATTGATGGCCCGACAGGTCATTATCACATGTTTAAGAGTTATGCACAGAGATATTCATCACTGCAATTAAGTACATGCATAAGCCAAAATGTGCTTCAATGAGGCTCTCATGCCAAGCAACAATTCCGCAACCCTTTCCGTTCCTCTGGGATTCCCAGCACCGCATCGTCAACCCGATAATGTCAGTGCCGAGTCTTATCACTTCAACAAAGTTGAGCGGTTCACCGGCTTCTGTTCCCCGCCCAATTTTCGGAGCCAAACGCGGCAAATGTGACGAGCGCTGGGGTTACAGCACTAATGCCGAGCATTCACATGTTCACCAACACCCAAAGGAATCAGACCCTGGTTCATTGATAGACAAGCCGCATAGGGGGCTCAAGGATCTTAAGTGTCTCTTGTCTCATTTCCACTGGTAGGACGGGATGTGCCGCCAAATGCTCCTTGTTCTCTCAGTTGACAAGTAAGGTGCCTAGATTGCCCTTCCTCCATCAACATCAAGATTAACACCCGTAATAAACGAAGCCTCCTCACTCGCCAAAAACACCGCTGCTCTAGTTACATCCCTAATCTCCCCCATCCTCCCAAGCGGAACATTCCCCAACGCCTTCTGAACCTCTGGCGTAATCTCCTTCCCGATAAACGTAGGAAGTAGACCTGTCATAGTCGCCAAGGGACAAATGGAGTTGACGCGTATTCCATCCGGGCCATATTCCGCTGCAAGACCCATGGTCGCCTGTACCTTGGTGTTAGCTTTGCATGATATGGGTCGATGACTTACGTTTGTAATTGCTCCTTTGGATGCGTTGTACCATACTAGCCCGGGTCGAGGTCGATGAGCGCCTACGGAGGCGATGTTGATCATTGAGCCTTTTGAGCCTTGCTTTTTGACCTGGGCTGTGAAGGCGTTGCTGCCGAGGAAGACGCTCTTGACGTTGACACTCATGACCTTGTCAAATTCCTCCTCCGTGACCAGGTTTGTGCTCTGCCGCGGTCAATTTCACCAACCGTCAATTGATCCCAATTACTTACCTTGTTCTCGTAGCTGGTACCGGCGTTATTGACCAGAATGTCGAGATGTCCCCAAAGCTGGACGGCTTTATCGACAGCGCTTTGCCAATCCGCTGCTTTAGTGACGTTCATACTCTGAAACTCGAAGGATTCGGACGTCGCAGCTACTTTTTGGCCTGCTGCTTCGTTGATGTCGCAGATGAGGACTTGAGCGCCCTCTTCAGCGAAGTGCTCAGCGATACCTTGGCCAAATCCAGACGCGGCGCCTCGTTTTATCTCAGCAGTGGCCGCAGATGCGATGAGGGGTACATACCTGTAACGATAGCGACTTTACCATCTAAGCGACCCATGATTACAGTTTGATGCTTTGGAACCTGTCTTGACACTGAGAGATGACTGAAGCGACGTGATATATAGACTTGCCCCTCACGTTCGTCGTTCATGAGAATTGATTCCCTACCACAAAGGGCAACCAAAAGAAGAGCGCAGATCCTAACCTTGTACGGCAGGTGGCTTGAACTCTAGGCATCTGCAGCGATGACCCGACTCGCTGATTATGTTGGTGGTCGAGAAGCGGGGAATCTTGCTATGATCATTACTAACCGAGTTCTTACGTGCATACCCTGAAGGTAAAGCATATGATGAGAACAACCAACAGCTCTTATCGAACTTGTCCCATTTCACTAAAGTCTTGCTTTAAATTTGTGAAGACAAAGAGAACGCTTACTCAGGTCATTTGACTCATCTACATCGCAACATCCAGACGCTCTTGTTGTTGAATGCCTACCAAGCTTAGAACAAGATGGCTTACCCGTTACCGTTCAAAGTACGCATCTGATAAATGTGATAAGTGAACTCTACTAACTATCCGAAGCTTGATCGTCCTGATCTCCTCATCACCGATTCTTACATCCAAGGCCAAACCAAACCCGCCCTCTCCGGTTCAACCTTCGACGTACTCGGTAAGCCCCCTTCATATCACAACATCTCACCGGTCTGACACAGCGTCTAGATCCTGGCACCAATAAGCCATGGACAAAGGTCACCGATAATTCACCCGATGACGTCGATGCAACTGTTCGCGTCGCACACAGGGCATTCCAATCCTTCAAGAAAACCTCACCCCGGGCACGTGCCCAGTGGCTTCTTAGATGGGACGGTCTTATCCGCGAGCATAAAGCCGATCTAGCCACGCTCTTGGTTTATGAGACGGGAAAACCGTACATCGAGGCAATCGGGGAAATGGACTACTCTTTGACCTTCGTGTCATGGTTTGCGGGCGAGGCAGAGCGGATCCAAGGAACGTGCTTTGCCCCGTCCGCACCTGACAGGCGAGTAGTCACTATCAAACAGCCACTCGGTGTCGCTATCGCCTTAGTGCCGTGGAATTTCCCCGTCGCTATGGTTCTCAGAAAAGCTGCGGCTGCTTTGGCGGCTGGTTGCACCATGGTAGTCAAGCCATCGCCCGAAACGCCGGTGACAGCCATGGCTTTAGCTAAGTTGGCCACCGAGGCTGGATTCCCGGATGGTGTTTTGAATGTCTTACCGACGAGTTTGGAAAACACGCCATCGCTAAGTGAAGCTCTTTGCAAGCACGAGCTAGTTAAAAAGGTTACCTTTACAGGATCAACGCGAGTTGGGACCCTGGTTGCGAACCACTGCAGTTCCGGTCTCAAGAAAGTGGTTCTGGAACTAGGCGGCAATTGCCCTTGTCTCATCTTCGACGACGCAGACATCGAAGCTGCTTTACGAGAACTTGTCGGGCTCAAATGGCGTCACGCAGGCCAAGCTTGTGTCACAGTCAATCGCTTCCTTGTGCAATCTGGGGTATACGACAAGTTCCTACAGCGCTTTACTGAAGAGACTGCCAAGTATATCATCGGCCACGGCGCTGCTGAAGGAACTACCCTTGGACCCGTTACGAAGCCTGAGAGTTTGGATCGAGCTGAGCGACTTATTAAAGATGCTGTTTCGAAAGGCGCTCGAATTGTCACTGGAGGTAATCGTGTTTCTCCGAAGGGAGGCGAAGGTGGATATTTCTTCGAGCCGACGATTCTCGCTGACATGTCGCATGATACTCTGATCTCATGCGAAGAGTGTTTCGCGCCGATTGCAGCTTTTTATAAGTTCGAGACGGAAGAGGAGGCTGTTCAAGCGGCTAATGATACACCGATGGGTCTTGCTAGCTATGCGTTTACAAAGAATGTGGACCGTATCTGGCGAATGCTTGAGAACCTTGAGGCTGGGATGATTGCACTGAACACGGGTAAGTATTCTGCTTTGATCTTGATGATGTGTGCTAACGATATCTAGGCAATTCTTCTGCGGCCGAGTCACCATTTGGAGGGATCAAAATGTCAGGTTATGGAAAGGAAGCTGGGAAAGACGTAGCTGTGAGCGAGTATATGGTCTCCAAGACGGGTACTATTACAGTCCACGGGCTTATTTAGCCAGCGAAGAAAGGAATATGCTTCTCTGGGAAGCTGTGCCTAGTCTTCCTTGCTGTCAGTATTATATCCACTGGCACTATGTTGGAAGAGAAAAGAAAACGGCATCTAGCTAACAAGTACCAATCTACTCAAGGCCCTTGGGTGAAGACAAATAAAACCATCTTTAGTCAGTCTATAGTTATAGATTGTATAATCGAGTCCGGGTATGATTTGTGTTTACCAGTCTGTAGAGTTGAGTCCTAGACCTGGTAAAAGACAATATTTGTACCGGTTTGGCGGGAACTCCAGCAAACCTGTAAAAGTCCGCCACCTGCAGGTAAAGCTTCTTTAAACCGTGATCTCAATGCAGTTCGTTAGCAGCTTTCAAGATAGCCAGGATGTGAAATGAGTTCAGCTATCTATAGAAGTAATAGTAGAATAGTGAAAGATATTTAGCCCTATTCTGGGCCTAAGCCGCCAATTCCAATAACTGGTCTCCCAGTAGCACCACACCGCCCAGAACTGTCCCGTAAAGGTAGGAAATGGCACTGCGACACTGAATATAACAGCTGGGTCTACACCAATATTATTATAACTGTCAGCCTCAGTCAGTCAGCCAGCCACGTAAAACGCACTCACGATACAGGGGAATCAGATGGTAGGCCATGGCAGCCTTTGAATAAGAAGCTATTTACGTTCGGCTGCGGTTTCAAGTAGAGCGGTAGGATATTCGCCGGCCTCTCAGATTTACCGATCTTCTGTATTTTAGCTATAGAAGCTTCAAAATTTATAATTAATACTTATTGTCTCTAGGCCAAAAGCAAAGTAACCTAAGCATTTTTTAGGACGCAAACTGATTAACCATAACCATGACCTGTCATTGAAATCCTAAGCAAACTTATTGATGTTGAAATTTGGTGGCTTGCATTAGATATTGCTTGATAAGCAAAAGGCACAGGTATGTGACCGGGCACGCATGTAGCTTGGCTAAGTTAGTACTTACAGGTCACAATTTTAATCTCACATGTCGTCTCATTGTTGCATGCAAGGTGGGGGTGAGGCTTGAAAATAAGGTCAGGTGTTTTCAGCCGCTTTAGAATACCCGAAACGTACAGCACAATGGTCAGCTGAAGAACCAGGCTCGGGTTTTTGTTATTGAAGTCCTTTCACTCTAGTATGACGGCAGGTTTTGCCCATGTATTCGAGGGGTTTAAGAGTGACCTGGTTCTTGTCAGGCATCTCACTCTCTTATTGGACGGCGACAATAGAAAATACTTTTGATCGGCAACCGCAATAAGGCGGCATTCTTAAGGCTCTGGAAGCACCTTGGTTCGGAGACGTGATAAACTTGTCATCATCTTGCATTTGAGGCCTGCCATCCTCCCCAGATACCTGCATAACACTTCCTTGCCATCTACAACGTGAGAGGGGCACCTTGAGCCTGCTCATATGACCAATCGATACGTGTGAATGGAGTCTTATTTACTACCTGAGCCTAACCTGGGGTTACCACCCCGCACATTTCGATCCAACAGTAGCTAATAAGACTCCACTCACACGACCAATCCATACGTTCCAGTCACAAAACCTTAGTACGTATCTACTGCCAATAAAATAAACATATCCTTCGTAAACGGAGAGCCCCAATTTGCCAACCTCACCTACATATTTTATCTCCAAGAACACTCAACAACCCATTATTAAGTATCAAAAGCGGTGTATCGTCTCAGCAATAGGTCTCAACGATGAGTCACGATGCTTCGTGCCCAGAATCTGATTCAGAGTCTGGATCAGAGTCAAACTCGGGACTGGGGAGCATTATCTGCGATAGTTACAACACCAGCCAATACTCCAACGGTGCAGAGAAAGAGTACCTACCACGAGGCGTCCTCAAAAAGCTCATAACTCGAGAAACTGTTTACCGAGAAATGAACGTTGAGAAAACAATGAGGAATGAACCATTAGTAGACTTCATTGTCAATAGTGCAAATCAAGTCTTTGCGCTTACTTGCTCCATCATCGATGGCAAGGATTTGTATAAGGCAATGAAGGCGTTTCACGCAAAAGGCTTCGACGACGAAAGCCTTCCAGTTGAAAGAAAGAGACCCATCAACGACGAGGGGCACATAAGCACCGTTACAGATCTAAAATGCGACCTGTCCAACCCGGACGCTTTCAAACCCAGGCTCTGGACATCACTGAGGTTGTCCGACTTTTACAACAAGCAATGGCGGTTTCTCGCACCAGTCTTTGACGACCAGAACTTTATTTACGAATTGGATGAGAGGCTAATCCTACCGTTCAGACTTGTCAAAAGCGAGGCCAAGCAGGGAACTTTCGGAGAGATATTTCAGGTGGAAATACACCGCGAGCATTTGAGTGAATCTCTTTTTCAGGTTAGTCATCACCCAAAAAAGATTTTTTTTTCTTTAGTAACACAACAGCCTCAGAAGAATGGAAGAAAGGTTAATGTCGCCGTCAAAGAAATAAAGACCGGCCCTGCAATGCAAGACGACGCGGCCGAGGCGTTCAATATTGAAGCTAATGCCTTATCGAACTGCAGGCATCTTAAGCACTCGAACATGCTCCCATGCCTTGCAGCCATTAAAATGGGATTATCGCATTATTTCCTTTTCCCATGGGCTGACGGAGGTAATCTACGAGACTTTTGGCAAAGCGAAGCCTCTCCCAAATTGTCTTCCAACCTCATGATGGATGCTCTCCAGCAGCTTTGTGGGCTCTCAGAGGCCCTAGAACTACTTCATGGCTATGGTCCTGAGGCACATGCCGGTCCAAGCACAACCCATGAAGAAGGGGGCGGTATTCGGCATGGAGACCTGAAACCGGAGAACATTCTGCGATTTAGAAGCTCTCCTCCATCAGCTCTTGGGACGTTAAAGATAGCGGATATGGGCCTAGCAAAACACCACGAAGTAAGCACGAGACTTCGTCAGAATATGACGAGCACCAAATACGGCACGCTCCGCTACGAGCCACCAGAAACAGTAGTCAACAAAACTCAAGCCACGTCGCGGCTCTACGATGTATGGTCCATGGGCTGCATTATTCTCGAATTCGTCGTATGGCTTCTAGATGGCCAACAGGGTTTGGATAACTTCAACGATTCTATCCGTGGAGGCGCCAAACACGATTATGACCCTCCTTACTATATAACCCGTGGAGCTGCTGATCAGATGGTTGCGCTTGTCCATCCAGTTGTCATGCAGCAGCTTGATGACCTCTCAAGGAGAACTGAAGCACAGGCAAATGAATCAGCTCTTGGGGACCTTGTTACTATCGTCAAAGAAAGGCTTCTCGTCGTTGATCTTCCATCAGAAGATGGAGATACCCTATACCTATCTGAAAACAGCCAAGGTCCCAGAATTACTCATACAAGATCACCCTCAGACAAGAAATCAGGAATACCACGTCGAGTAACGGCAGCATACTTGAGAAAATCGCTGACTCAGATCTTAGACAGGACTAAGAAGGATCCAAAATACCTATTACCAAGAGACATAGCGCAACCACGACCACTTACGCACATGCAAATTAGAACTGACAGCAGCAGTAGCCTACACCCAGATATGGCTAAGAGAACGCCGAAGAGAGAAAAGCCAGCAAGTGGATTTGCTATCACGCAGATGAAGGAAAATGTGAGCTTATACCTCCGGAGAGTTTGAGAAAATCGTTAATTGTGAGGCCATGCAGCCAGTAAGGGGAACCTGGCATTGCTAGCTGAGATAGCCGCGTGCTAAAAATGATAGGATGTAAGTAAATGCCAGATTTCCTCTGCTAAACTATAGCTAACTATCTGTTAGTATGTGAGTCGTTAACACTAAAAATAGGAGTGAATTACATAATGACTCTTGCTGGCAGGCGGTAAGGTCAATACAAGGCTCTGAGATAGTCGGGAGACTGACAGAAATCAGCACGTAGGTTTATGTGATTCCTCATTCGTGAAGTAATGTTATTGATATCAATTGATCAGAGAGTGAGTTGAATGTTCGATTATTCCTTGAGATGCAGCTGACCATATAAAGGATGTATGTGTTTGGTCGTGAAAACCCTCGATTTAGACTAAACTTGCATAGATTGACATCAAAGTCTGGGACTTTATCGTCGACAATGAGTTTGCCAAGAACTTTCTCAGGCAATCTTCTACCAGACCAGTACCGAAAAGTACCAAAGAAAGAGAAAGTGACTCACTCTGCAGAGAATGCGCGGCATTGGACTTTTGGGCACCCGATTTCAGAGTCAACGACACACTATCTGACTTGAAAAAGGGGATATATCAGTGTCGCTGGTGCGCAATGAGATGGGAGGCTTCTAAACATCTCGAAGGAACGACCGCAAATGCCGTTTTCAGTAGAGTTGGCTCTGTGATCAAGTTGAACGAAAGTGATCCTCCCGTCTTCTCTATATTTAGACCTGGGGGTAAGCTCAACCTCTTATTAATCCTTCCTTTTACGAATTTGTGTGGCTGACCTACATCAAGGCTCTGAAATGCCCTTGCCTATCCAGATTGGACGGCCGAGACTTCGCATCAGCCCGCGAGAAGCCGAGCATTTTCGCCTCGTTAAGCGATGGCTGCAGGTGTGCGATGAAAGCCATGATGCTTGCAGACGGCCTTTGCGGACAAAGACAGCTACCCTTCCTCATATATCTGCCTACGGGATGGATTCAGTTGAGTCGGTGGTCTCCCGTGACATGCGAAGCCGCAAAGCAACTCAGTTGCCGACAAGACTTCTCGACGTTGGAAGTTCAGATAGTTCGAAGATCCGTCTTTGCAGTACTCGGAACGAGGATATCCCTGTCGAAGTCGAGTACGTTGCTCTGTCCCACCCGTGGGGAGAAGCTAGTGTATTGAACCCGCACTTTTGCACTACTACGTCCAATGTGATGGCTCACTCAAAAGAGATTAAATTCGAGGCGCTTCCAAACACTTTCAAAGACGCTGTCTACACTACCAGGGCATTGGGAGTTCAGTATCTTTGGATCGACTCTCTGTGTATCATTCAAGGCCCTGGTGGCGACTTCAACACTGAAAGTGGTCGCATGGAGCAAGTATTTAGCTCAGCTTACTGTGTAATTGCGGCCAGTTGTGCTTCGGGGCAGTGTGATGGGTTCCTCAAGAACAGATTGCACTCATCCAAAAACGACTATGTCAGCTTTTCACTAGAGGACAACTCGCCATTTTACGTGAGTCGCTATTTAGACGACTTCAACAATGACGTTTTGGAAGGGTCATTGAACAAGAGGGGCTGGGTGCTTCAGGAGCGCGCTCTTGCCCGGAGGACTATATATTTTACGAACAAGCAGACATACTTCGAATGCGGAGACGGTGTTAGATGTGAAACGCTGACCAAGATGAATAAGTGAGTCTCTTCTATAAACCCTATACAAGTCATGCAGGGCTGACCTTGACAAAAGCCAGCTGGCCGCCCTTCTAGGGGACCCAAGCTTTCCTCAAAAAGCCATAATGTCGGTAGCAGCTCCGCAAGAGACGACACGAGGACAGAGAATTCTGTACTATCAAGATCTCTACAAGACCTACTCCAAACTCGGCTTCAGTCATTGGGAAGACCGAGCTGTAGCTATGAATGGGTTGGAGCAACGGCTGGCCTGGGGCTTCAAATGTCGAGGCAAGTTTGGTATTTTAGGTGACTCCATTCAAGCAGATCACAAGAGTCTTCTACACAGGAGTCTACTGTGGACTCGTGCTCTCAACAAGGACTCTCTACGCAAGATTGAAATCCCCCCCCATCGAGAGAAAATACCGACGTGGTCATGGATGGCTTTTCAGGGAGAAATCGACTATCTCAGCGTCCCTTTCGATCAAGTTGACTGGGACGCGGAGTTGAAGTCACCATGGGAGGCTACGGAAACCAAATCCACAGGCCGTTCCGGACAACCCTCCATTAGAGCGAGAGCATATGGTCTGTCTCTTCGGGAGACCTCCCCTGATGTCAATCTAGTGTTCAACTCCCGAGACCAATTACAACCGCTCATTTCTAACGCGCTATGCGTGGTCGTCGGAAGGGCAAGGGGGCTTGGACCTGAAAGAAGTCGAATCCACTATGTGCTAATTGTTCGTCCATTCGATTCGGTGGGTTCTTCGATGAACGTTGGGATTTGTGAAAGGGTTGGCGCAGGGAGCCTCCCTAGGGGTTTCATTGACTTCCGCCACCCCGGATATGATATTGCAATTTTTTGAAAAGATATACAGAAGAGTGGAACTTTATTCTATGTTACTGCTAGGCGTCTCTGCTTTTTTGAATTTATGATTGAAACAATAGCGATATGGTCTTGTAAATCACCGCAGAATGAAATGATATCTATGTAAAGGTTCTCGGTCGGGCCTCGATTGCATACTGAGGGTCCTTCTTGCATTTAATATACATCTTCTGCAAGAGAAAATGCAACCTTCCGCTGTTTATACGCTTGCCGCTGCCTTCGTGATGATACTCAACGACGAGGAGTTTTTTTTGAATAACATCCAGGAAATCGTGTATAAAGTCAGAACATTTCGGGTTGGCATGTGCGTCTTGGATGAACTGTAAACGAGAATTTTAGCTCAACGTGATACAAGTGAGTTGCTTCACGATAGGCACACCTTTGTCACTGCTGGCTTTAGAGTAGCCTTCGTTCTGTGGCTGTCGAGATTATAGTAGGGGTTATCAGGCCAAAGACTTATTCCTGGGCTACACGAAGGCGGCTTTCTGGCAATAATCATACTTCTTACCATCTTCCATCCACCCAGAAGCCAGCCGAGAAACTCAAGATACAGGCATCCTATGGTCCAGATATCGTACGAGCGACTGATGGTTCCATCTTGAAGCTCCCATTCAGGAGGGCGGTAGTAGGGCGACGAAGCGACGTGGCTATTGCGTATACCTGATCGACTCTGTGTGGAATGGAACTCGGAAACGCCAAAGTCGCATATGCGCAACGTACCAGGGCCTTGATCCGAGTCACGGTACCATAGGATATTCTCTGGTTTGATGTCGCCATGACGACCATAGAGCTTCTCTGAGGAGCAATCTCCCGTGCCGTCCTGTTGCTCCAGGCTACCGTAGCGGTGAATCTGCTCCAGGCCACTAGCAAGACCGACGCACTGCTCAGCAAGCCATAGCACATTCTCCAGACTGAATTCTGGCTCACTGTGGTGGTTCTTCCAATATCTTAGGAGATCACAGTCCGCCCAGTCAAATATGAGATAGTATTCGTTGAACTGACAATACGCACCGAGGACGGAAATAAGGTGGCAATGATTTGTCTTGCCAAGCTTAGCCAGCATGTCGAACTCTGCTTTGAACTGCTGGTAGTTCTTTGAGTCTAGCTTTTTCACGGCGAAAGCGGTATTCTTCTTCTTCTCGATGTTAGTTTCCTAAATTGAAATGTGAGGATGTTTGCGACGTACGTCAGACACTTTGAGATTATGATGATCGGCGTGTATGTATCTCTTGGAGACTTTCCCAAACCCGCCGTGATACTCCTCGATCTCCTGATATCCGGAGAGAGGGTTCCTTGTGACAAAAGGCAGAACAGCAGCATCTTGCAGATCATAAATCTTGACATCACCGTCTTGCCCACGGTTGAAGAAGGGCGCATTGACAGCCCATTGCCACTCCTCAAAGTTCATCTTAGCGACTAATGACCATCCCTTGAAGGCCTTGATCCGTCTGACACCTCGTCTCGGACGGAGGTCGACGGCCGGCACCTTCCCTTGAGGATTCTGATTCTCCTTGCGAAAGGGAAGAGCACTATCATCGATCCGTTCGTTCAGGAAATTTACTATGCATTCCGACTTTTCCGTGAGAACCAAAATTGTGAAGATTATTACGTAGGATTTGTTCTCGCAGTCTTGGGAGAATATCTGGCGGACGTAGCGCTCGATCATGCTGTGGCGGTCCTCTTTGGGAGGAATGGACAAGTATTCGCGCAAATGTTGCCTCACAGACTGCTCGTTAATCACCTTCCTGATGTGCCCACGAGGAATGAATCCTTTCCGTCCATCATGGAACTTATGGTGGTCTGCCAGAAGCTTGTCCTGAAGAGGGGCTTCTGGTGGCAAGTCACTATCGGTTTCCTCATCGGAAGTCTCAACGTCCACAACCTTGCTCCATTCGCGATTTCCGAGGTCAGAGATCACTGAAGCTTCTTTCTTGGTTTCGGGACGAGAGCCAGTATCCTGGACAGATAGCCCTCGCCCCCTGAGAGCATCACGGTTGGCAGGGTCGAGAGGCGGCAGAGAACATGAACCCCCCTGTATCCCCGTCAGCCACGTCAAGACTGTTTGACTCATTCTTGGAACAAACTCACGCCAGCAGCAGTCTCAGGACCTGGAGCGTTTTCGGAAGGCGGATCTACCTGGAGTTCTGGTAATACGTGCGGATATGAAATGTGTTCTAACGGCACCGAATTGCGGCGTGAAAACAAAATATTTTCGGTGGCGGTATTCTCTGTCAGACTGGGCACGTAGTCGCCATATGACGAGTCAGCGCCGGGGTCGACAGTTGCCCGTGCACTGTTGTTATTGTCTAAGAATGGAGTCATGGCGCAGCGATTAGCTCAAATATAAACAATGAGTCAACCGCTGCAAGCATGACAAGAGGGACATCGTAAATTGGGGCGACAAAGGCCTTTTAACCATTGAAATTCCTCGCAATGCATTATGTCAAAACGAGGCTCTGGCTTGAAAGTCCCATTTAGCCTGACGATTGGATTCAACAGGTCGTTTGGGGGCGGCCTTCAGCGATGCACACCCTCAGAAGCGCATTTCAGGCGATCATGGTCATTTCCAGTGGCACTGCGCCTGAAAGGGGGGTGCTGACATAGCTGCCCTAGAACCTCATTCGATGGTTGCAGGCATGTATGTGGTGGCGGAGTACTAGGACCTGAGACATGGGGGTTGAAAATACATTCATTTCACATTCGTTTCGCCAGATTACAGCTGAAATTACAAAATAAACGCCTTGAAGCCTCGGCGCTTACTGGTGCACAAGAAAAGGGCCATCCCTGCTTTTCCACTTGCGCGCTGGTGACTCTGGTCAAATGGAGACAGCCTTTAGGCTACCAGCTACGTAAGAACAGATGATAAAAGCACACACGGTCGCGTCTTCGTGATAGTTTCGAGGACCAAAATTATCACATATCCACAAGCAACAATAATCTTCGGTTAAGGGGCCAGATACCTACCCAGACTCCCAGAATGCCTTCCATGAACTCAAGCACATTGCAGCATCTTTCGCAGGACTACCAGACCGGCGAATTCCAAGACTTTGACAAGGGAAACATTAACCCTGGGAAACTCGTGTCTTTGCTGAGGAAAATGTTCGATGAGGGAACGTATGAGTTCCATGTAAGTGCTAGCAGAGCACTCCAGTAGTCTTGATCGATTCATCATACCTAACAACCTGCTAGATGGTACATGACGTCCTCAGCGTTCGGGCTCCGCGGCCTCTCTCAACGGCCGAGGTCAACTGCTGTAGATGACTCAAACCACGTCTTACGCGATACCGAACTTGCCTTTCTATGCAACTAACAGAGCGCTTATATAATAATGCCCTCTAAATATGAACTGTTGCGATATATGAAATTGTCAGAATCTTTACGAAAGCATGTCTTGTCGTTTAGTTATTTTATTTTAAGACTAGGCTAGCTATTATTTACTCAAATTTTAATAGATGAAAGATATTTTATTTATTTTTATTTTCATTTTCATTTTTATGTATTTACTAAGACTGTAGCCACCGCCAACCTCAAACTAGCATTATCTTGCGCCGTCACTCGCGTTATTGCAGTCTCTGCCTCCCTTCAAAGGACTCAAAAACCTCTCTTTTGTTGTTCATTAGATAAGCAACGGGATATCAGTGATTTGAAAGGATTCCAGGCTATCTATTACAATAGAATGGTGGCCTTTTGGGCAAGAGCAATAATAGCTTGACGCTGACATGGTTGGAGGGATGAAGGTGACATTCTTCGGACTTGTGCAGAGTAACTTGATACGGACTAGAGCTGACATTGACACTGAAATCCGTTTGCTCCTCCAGCACAGACCGATTAATTTATCATCACGAATCCATCTTCATCAATCACTTCAACATTTTTTCCTACTATTGAGCAATTTGTGTGACTTTGCCGATCAAAATGGAGATAATACCCGTTTCATGGAGCGACCAGACAAGCCCGATCCCCAACCTTCGCACCCGAACATTCTTCATAACAGACCATCCTCTCGACGAGCAAGTCCTGAAGACCGGTCTAGATAAGCTGATCAGAGATCACTGGCGAAAATTAGGCGCACGTATTTTCCCATCCCGCGGTGATACACGCCTGAAGTATCATTTACCGTATGTTTTTCCAGATGGTTATGAGCTCTTTAAATGGTCGTCAGTCAGCGCTGGATATTCGTACGGCGAGACATATGAACTGTCGAAGATTCTACACCCAAGCGATGGTGTAGCCTTTTTACCAGATATGGAGACGATTGACGCGCGCCTAAGGCCGAAGGATTGGCCAGATGAACGAAAAGACGAGCCGCCTAATTCGCCGTTGTTGTATGTCCACTTAACCAAGTTTTCGGATGGAGCAGCTCTCGCGGTGAGTGTACCGCATGTCTTTGCTGATCAAGGCGGATTGGCCAACATCATCAAGGCATGGCTTATTGTTATCGAGGGGAAAACGCCGCCAGAAATGACCGGGTACAAGGATGATTTGCTAGGCAGTGAAAAGCTCTCCAATACTGAGGCTAGCCCGGGTGATCGGATCGGACGGATGCGCATACGCAGCATCAAGGATCAGGCGTTGGTGATGGGAAGAATTGCTCTCGACTTGATTAAAGACAGGAAAGAGGAGTCTAGACTCGTATTTCTACCAATACAGGTGGTACAGAATTTGAGAGACAAGGCGAGAGACCGTTCGGTGGGTAAGCATGTTTTTGCGAGTGAGATCAGCAACGGTGATATCATTACTGCCATCTTCACAAAGGTAGGCTATCATCTACCCAAAAACGATCTTGCCCTGCTAAAGACGCCAAATAGCTTGCCAGAATCAATTGCGAGTCCAAATACGATGTTTCGCTTTCCTCAACCATCAACTGTAAGTCCACCTCACCGTTCACCACGTTAGCTAACGAATTAGTACGAGATCGCATCCCCGAACTTCAACGCGAGAAAGGCGAAGGATTTGTTCATAACGCAGTACACTACGCAACAGCCAACTTCGCTATCAAGCCATCAACAGAGCTAGACGAGATTGCGCTCCAGAACCGAATAGCCGTTAACAAAGCATTGGAGGAATCGGATATCAAAGCTGGAGTTAGCACTCTCCGAGAACTTGCCAAGGCGAATCAGGTCATGCTTATCTGCGAACCTCATCATAAGCTCTACAGCTCTTCGAATTGGAGTGGTTCATGGCAGGGCATTGACTTCACCAAGGCTGCGCCTAAGTCCTATGACTTGTCGAGCTATAGGAAAGAGATGGTTGTTCTTGGACAGAGCAAGACGCTTAAAGCGCCACTGAGATGTAAGTACACTGTCATGTTGAGTTTCAAG
The DNA here is from genome assembly GCF_900079805.1 of Fusarium fujikuroi IMI 58289. Lineage (NCBI taxonomy): Eukaryota > Fungi > Ascomycota > Sordariomycetes > Hypocreales > Nectriaceae > Fusarium > Fusarium fujikuroi. The sequence continues at coordinate 2,891,025 of NC_036630.1, read as the reverse complement.
ATACTGAATGGTTAATAGATCGTGCTGTGATCATGTGTCGAACGAGTGAAGGCTTCTGGTGCGACTTTACAGCGCCAGTTAAGACAATGGCTTTGGTCGACAAATTCTTCAGGTGGGATCCTTCGTTGGGAATCCTGATGGAGGAGATGGAGTCTTATGGCACGTCCGAGAGTCGACGAGCGTTCAAGTCAAAATGTAGGATCCCGTGGTCATTATTCCTGATTCTTAGGCTGCAAGCAGGAGTGATTCGAAGCAAACACAAATAGCTAACCTTTCAGCTAAGGCGTTATCTCAAGCATCACGAGGAAATAGTTGGAAAGTCTCCTGCTGTGTTCTTTGCCCTGAAGTTGGCGATAGAGCTTCTTTTGAAGCCCCAACCTTATTACTGCACGATACTTCACTCCGTAGTGGTGTTATGGTGAATATAAAACTAACGGCTTAGACAACATTTACTTTTCTCAGTCTAAGGAAAAATAACCAAATAATTATTTAAACAAACCAAGGCTACTTATATTTATATAACTTTGTATTCGTACAACAGTACTGTCCGGGATTCGATTTAGTAACGGATGTAAATCGAAATAGTATCAATTTATTCTTAGAAGTTGGGAAAGAATGGGTTAGTCGCAGGCAGTATATAAATCACATATTGTCATCACCCAAGCCTTTTGGCAGCCTCATCCATCCTGTATCAGCCGCCGGCATCCCTAGCCACATCCATAGGGTCTCCTCACGAGCCCAACGCAATTTCTCCCTCCCGAGAAGATCATTTGCTCCGTCAGTATTTCCTTTCCGTAGCAATTTAAGCGCCCGCTCCGCAATGTCCAGCCATCTTGGTGGATCTGGCTCATCGTCAGGATCGTTTGCATCATCTGTAACAATACCATCGAAGAGTGAGCTTGCGTTATTCTCATCGCCATCTCTTCCTCTGTATCTGAGCATATATGCAAGGTCGAGCCGAACCCACTGCAGGGCCCTGTTATTGTGCTTCTCGTCAATCTCGATGAGTAATAACTCCAGTATCCCAATGGACTTGTCGAGTTGTCCATCCTCGAACAACCACAGGGCCCTCATATGCTTGACTTGGCAGGCTCGTATTATGTTTTGCTCTCTGTCCAGCCCCCCGTTGGTTTCAAGCTCTTCGATGATTTCAGCTGATTCATCCTGTCGACCAAAATCTCTGTATGTGATTGCCAACACAAGAGCTGTATCGAGCGTCAAAAAGTGAGAGAGTTGCCAGAAGCTACGTCGAAAGCTAAGTGCAGGCAGGATATTTTGCAGAGCCCCTTCATCGGAGCCCAATTTTCGGTATAAATCTCCCAGGAAGATCTGTGTAGTAATTCCAAAAGAGTCCTTCGGCCCATACTGTTCCTTTCGCTTGTCACGCACGGACTCCAGTAGTTTGATGCCTTGTTCAATATGACCAGCTGATGCATTAGCAACAGCATACCATAATTGAGCTATCAGATAGCCATTGCTCCCTGGACCTAGTGTTCGAAAGAAACCCTCCAAAGAATCAGTAAGCGTATTAAGTGCTTTCAGCGAGTCAAGCATGAGATATTCAGCCTGAGCCTTGAAAACAAGCGTAAAGTAGGAACTGGCATCGTCTGGACCTCCAACTTCACGCTGGACACTGGCTAATTCGGCAAAGAGTCTTTGGGCTTCCCGGAGTTCGTTGTTGAAAAGAAATGTGTATGCTGCATCTGCAGACGCTTGAAGCGCTAGAGGGTGACGTGGTCCAAGGAGATCCTTAAGCCCAGCAGCGACCTTCCTACGAACTTCTGCCATTTCAGTCATCCTTCCCTTATCGTAGTAATAGAACCCAAGATGCATCAAAGCTAGCCATTGTAATTCCTTGTCTTCTTCATTTTCTTTGAAGACTCTAGCAAGATTTCGGTAAGGGCACTCAAAGTAGTCATCCAGGTGTATCAGAGATCTGTCACGACAACTCAAACTATTTGACCAAACCGTCAAAGTAATCTCTGTTGACCGGATAGCTTGGAAGTCACCACTATCCGTGATCGAGTATTCAGCCCAGTAGGCGAAGTGGAGTAGATGTAGAAATTTGTTGGCGAGTTCCAATAAACTTTGGTCGGGAGCCGAGAGGGCTGTGAGATGAATGTACCAGTAGCGAGCAGCATATTCGTAAAAGCTCTTGTCGTCGCTAGGGTCGGAAACACCAGCTCCAATGTTCTTCCTCAGACGTTGACCGATGCGGTCCTGACTTCCATAAATCTCTCTAATGAGAAACTCAAGACACTTCCGAGCCAAAGTCGCGTCGGGGCCTGATTTGGAGAATCTGATGTCACCGAGTACTCCACTGAGCAGGAAATCTCGGACAGAAGCATGACTGAGGCTCACACTGCCATCAAAAACCTGAATCAAAGGTTGGCAATGTGTTGAAGTAATAAACTTGGCAATGCCCGAGCCTGGAATTAAACCAAGAGCGGCGTCCAATTCATCGATCTTGAATTCCCTTCGAGCTCCAAGCAACATTAAAAATATCTCCTGACAAATCGACTTATTCTCGTCATCAAGGCTGCTTAGCCTATCTAGCCAAACTTTGGTGTAAACGCCCCAGATATCATTGGGCCAGTCTTCGACAACTGCTTTAAATGTCTCCATCTTGCGAGCAGTTTCCAACTGCTGTAGGAATTTTGTAGCCCACAAAAAGTTGTTGGCATCGCGGTTGAGTCGGGAGGTCACCTGAAGCTTCATCTCATCTGTGAATTTCAAATTCCTTAGTGCTGAAGCACAGAATGCCATAATCTCAGGTAGGGTATCTTCTTCGGTGATTCTGATCTCATTCATGGGGGGTTCTGACGAGGTTCCGAAGCCAAACATATCGCTAGGGCGAGAAAAGATAATAATCTTTCCACTTGTGCGGTCCAGGACCTGTTGAAAACACTCCAGGAGCTCATCTGCTTGCGCATGGTTGCTGAAATTACATTCATCGATAGCATCTATGAGCAGCACGAAATCTCCTTCTTTCTCTAGAAGGGTGATACAGTGAGGCCATAGCTGCTCAAAGGGACATTCTTCAAATCGTGGCTTATACTGATTATATGAAGGGACAAGCTTTGTAAAAACTTGGGTTTGAAAATCTTGAACTGGATATGTTGAAGGAAGAAGCTGGGCAAGGATTGAAATTGGAAGGCTGGCCCTGCCCCGCTTCTGTGAGGACACGTTGCACTGGAAGGCGTGCGTGAAGACGGTGTGCCCTGATTGAGACAAGGAACTGGAAGTTTGATGGGCGAGTACTGATTTGCCCGCGCCTATAATATAATTGTTTGGTCATTCTTCCTAGTGCATCATCGGTTTAGTACATACCTGGCTTACCCACTATCCAAAGTGGGCTCGGGAATCTATTTGCTCGCCATTTCTGGTACGTTGGGTGCGTAGTGAGCCACTTGGGCTGAGCATCCGAGGCTGCAACATCAAGACCTTTTGGGCGATTGGCAACTGGACTAGCCAATGCACTAATGCAGTTGTAAATTTGGCTGGTGTCCATTCTCATCTTCCGAGCTCCTGCATAGAAATGTAAGCATCAGGTCACTCGTCATCGTTCAATGACGTAGGTAAGCGAAGATAACATCAGTCCTCCTTTGCTGGTGTATAGTTTATGGCTCACGACAGTGTGATTCGATTGAATCTCGGAATTAAAGTGATGAGGTAATTAGATTTCTGTTATCTTACCTTTTTCCACATCATACGCCAACATTGCCTCGGTAATCATTTTGGGTTTTTCTGATAGAAAATACGGTCAGCTCTGGGTCATGCGTATTCAGGTGCTTTAGCGTAATGGTAGGGCGATCTGGCCAGAAACTCAGGTGATATCGAAAAAACTACTGATATATCACTGAGCTTCAATATCGGATCTTTTGATGACAAATAAAGCTGTGAAACACTTGACGCGTAGATAGCTCCGCAGTTGGATGATTGGGTGGAGAGGTCAGAAGCAGCTTGGAATATCCTGGGAAACCTGTCGCGAGGCTTGGATCAGGTGACTCGGAGCCAATAATCTCAAGGCCTCCTACAATACAGGGGGCGAAGCAAGGCAAAACCTTGTTGCGAAGAATAGTTGATCGACATACAGCAATAGGGGAGGGCAATGAGACATGTAATTTGCTTTAACATACCTATAGAGGTTTCAGATGTCTGTAGAATTCTTAACATCTCTGCCCTTATTTGTCTGTCTGTACACCCAGTCAACTGAGAACATGTAGTCATCTCGTTATGCAGCCTTACTTTCTTCTTTATCTACGAGTGTAGATGGTCAGCCAGGTCAGGCATGTTTCGAGGGCGATCAATAACAAAGAAATAATATTAGCTGTTTCAAGGGAGGTACACTTACCTTCCCAATCTACTTCCTTGTCCAACCTTTCTGCTGCGTCTCGCAACTTAGCGACTTTTGTCTCAAACTCTCGTCTGGCGCTATTGAAGAACGACGCTTGAAGTCTAGCTGCCGTGGGGATTAACATTAGGGCCCAAGCTGGGTGCTTCGAAGAGATTAAAAGTTCAACTCACTCAGCTTATCTCGTTGAAAGCGCTCAATGGCAGAGTGCAAGAAGTCGAGAACATGGTAGTATAAGTCTACCGTGGCCTCTTCTACTCCTTGTCTATCCCCGAAGCTTTTCGCCATTCTTGACCACCTCTCCGCATGTTGTGCAATGAGAAATATGCCGTTCGCCGTTACTTCTGACGCCTCTTTGCAGTCTACGACAACCTGTCCTCCGTTAGCTGCTGTGTATACTGTCTACACAGTCAGGATTGAGAGATACCTGTAGAAGGTAGCGTATCGAACCCCAGATAAGTGCTGTGAATTTCGGCTCCTGTTGAATGAAAACATCGATGACCTGGGAGTGCCTCTCAAAATATGAAGCAATGTTGAAGAAGACCTTCTCTGCAGCTCCTCTTTGCTTTTGGTAGTTGCCATATGTCTCCTTTGCTATTCGTATAAGCTCGTCCACAGTTTGTACCGTCCGCGATGGCTGGGTATCGTTCAGAGCTTGTATCGTTTTATCTACTTCTGCACCTAGCGTTCTCTTTTTGAGTTTGTTTCTCTTCTTTATCTTTGCCGCCCATGTTTTCTGAAGCAACTGCGAACAGCAGATGGGTTAGTGACACCGAAAACAGTGTATAAGGCTAATAAATTGGGCTTTAGGGCGCTACTGGTGCAGGTTGTCGTTCCACTGTACTAACCTGATTTGCTTTTTCCCAGCACAAAACATCCTTTTCGAAGAACTTTTTGAGTTGTTTTTCAGAAGGCAAAGTTTCGTCGATCATAGTATACTGCCATACGGGGTATGATAATGATGTCTGTCGCAGTGGATGAAAAGGGCATTCCATTATGAATAATTCATTCTATAGAGAAAATATGCTAATCTGACCCCAAATTCTGTATCCAAGCAGAACAAGTCTCCCTTCTGCACCATGTACATCTTCACTGGGGGTGACCAGGGAGGACAGAATAACTTTGAAGCAGCATCACGCTACCGTGTGAGACTTTTTTTTAACCTCCTTTGGAAGTAGTAGGACTTGGAATCAGGCTCCGAAATTGCACTTCCTGGCACTGTGGCTTGTTGAAGGGCGTCACAAGTCCAATTGCATCTGACCACGATGTTTCAGGCGAAGCATCTGTGTAACTGAGCAGTAGTCCCTGGCCCAATGAGTAAAGGTCACGTAGGGCGAGAACGACACCTTCTTTTTGTGAAGAGGTTGGTAAGCAGGTAGGGACTCAAATTTGCCTAATTGCACATTCTTCTGAGTAAGCCTCATTTTCAAGGTTGAATCGCAATTGAGCTCCAAGCCCAGAGCCTCAACTTTGTACATCTTCTGGTGAATATAAGATGATCAAGAATAATTTGGTGTAATTCTCACCGAGACGTGTCCCGACTTTCCTCGGGCTCCAGGGGGGCAGTACCTCGGAAAGTGAGGCGAGCGAGCGGGGTTGGTGGTTACATGACTAAAGCCACCGTAAGCAATGCCAATTCCAGAACAGCCTATCAAGACTCTGCTTGGGTGGGCAGGGTGGCCTCACAGTCTCAGAGAGATAACAAATCTGCGCAACTACATAGATCTGAGGCTCAAATCCAAGTTTGAGAATTTTGATGAAAATTTGCTCTAGATGAAGCTGAAATACAAACAGATAGTATCGCGTAAGGCATAGCATGAAGTGCAAACCAAAAACATCTAAATAAAATCCGCCTTTATGTTTCATCCTGATAACTCACTGTCCGCCACTCCCTCTATTTCTCCGACGTCTCAAGGTTTCACCGTATTCAACGGGCTCCTCCTCCTCAGATGAAAGCCCATCATTGTAGCTATCCGGCCTGTATGAGTCCTCATCAAGCCTCACATTCGCCATTCTTGCCGCAAGGTCCTCTTGGGGCCTTGTTTCCGTATCGTATGATGAGTAGTTTCGTGCTGTGGGTCTGCTGGGACTTTGATAGTAGGAATATGTCTGATACCGGGGTTGTTGGTTATATGACGACAGAAGTGGCGGGTCATTCTGGACTTCTGGTTCATAAGTAACTGGTTCTTGTTGCCTTGTGCTTTGTCGTCCGTATGGACTTTGTTGTGCGCTTGGCTGCTGCTGGTATGATGGTGCAACTCTGGAAGTCCTGGCTGGGCGTTGGTATACTGGTGATTGATTATATGGCTGTTGTTGTGCTGCGGGCTGTTGTTGAAATGGGTTTGAAGGCCTCGGAGCTATGAATGGATTTTGGTTTTCAGGTTCTTGTTGATATTGCATTTGCTGTCTTGCTGGCTCCTGACGGTATAGGCCTTGTGGAGTCGATGTCTGTTGTCCATAAGACAGTGATTGAGAGGCTGGTTGGGTTTGGTATGGATCTTGCTGTCTGAAGGCCTGTTGTTGCCCATATGCGAATTGTTGTGAGTATGGAGATGGCTGGCTATATGAAGCTGGATCTTGGTATGGAGGTTCAATAGTTCTTGAAGTGTTGCTTGCCATGGCTGGGTAACGGCCAGAAGCAGCAGGATCGTCATAAGTGCTTGGAGTCGCTTGATATGCTGTCCTCTGCCCTCTTGAAGTGTTACTTTCCATGGCTGGGTAGCGGCCAGAAGCAGCAGAATCGTCGTAGGTGCTTGGAGTCTCTTGATATGTTGTCCTCTGCCTTGGTTGGTTGGAGCTCCTACTTTGGGTATTGGCCCCAGATATCAGACTGGGTGGGCTGTCCCTTCCCTGATATTGACTATATCCCTCATCACTGGCAGCCGCAGGCCGGCGGGACGAGGAGTCTCTCCTGCTTCTTCCACTCGTAGAAGTCCTTGGCGGGCGAGTAGACGCTCCTGATGATCTAGCAGAAGCCTCATCACTTGCCCGTTCACCCCGACGATTGTCACTACTGACAGGAGGTCTATCGCTTCTAGACCTCTTATGCCGGGACGATGAACTGGCTGATGGCCTTTCGGGTTCATCTCTGGAACTAGTCTGACTTCGAGAGGTTGAGTGCCGACCTGAGGATCTGCGACTGTCCTTGCTTTGTTGCCGACGATCTTCCAGACTGGCTGCCTGTTCTGTATCTGCTACTACTTCTGTGCGGCGCGTGGGCTGGTAGTGACTGATGGGACAACCTTCGTGCTGTCTTTCACGCGGTAATGCAATCCCGTCCTTGACATCGCTACCTGGAATCCAGATTGCATGACGCCGACAAAAGTAGCCATCACCGCAAGCGCACTTGACATCTCCCCACTGCTGATATTCTTGCAGCCAGAGTTCGTGTTCTTCCCTGTCGGCAGGATTTGGCTCGGGCCTTGGTGTTACACTCACTTGAGGAAACCTGTCGCAAGCATTTGTTGCACTGATGAGAAGACAACTTGGCCCACCGCACACTGTTATGCTAGTCAGTCGTAGATACTGAGTGAGAAAAAGCTTATTGTATAGATGTACTCACTGTTTGCAGTTCTGAGCAGTATAGAGGTCTTGAAACAGCAAATAATATATGATAGAAGGCTAAGATGGAAAGGGAAACGCTAACACGTCGAGGCCCGGTGCTTGAATTGGAGGATTGCGTTAGTAATACTGGCGTTATAGGGCAACATTACTAGGCCCTCAACAGTGAGCAATCTAATTGTTTTTGTGCGGTGGAAATTTGTCCAGAATGAGAAGCATGTCAGCCCACCAACTGTGCCTGAGGGGTCACACCATTATATACCCCCATGTCAAGTGATGATGCAGGCATACTCCTTTTGGAAGCACTCGGTTTCAGTCCGTAGGGATAACAAGAATGCAAAAGGCAGTCAGGACTGCATGCAAGACGAGGCATATGCGCCGGCTGATTACCAGTGGCGCGGAATTCTGGTGACATCAGCTGTTGCGGCTGCGCCTACAAGGCAGCCGAGGCGGGCACATACCCACAAAGCGCTCATAGGTTCAATGTCGCAATTGAGGCTCTCTTGCGGCTTTAGGTCCAATTAGGAAGATAATAAGGCTGTAAAGAGTCATTTCGATTGAGGCCCAACGTAACACAAGAAATAGCTCACGTGCACAGTAATGGCTGTGTGATTTACGTCTTATACTCTTTGCGATATTTTGACAATCCCTGTTTATGCCATATTATAAAAACTTGCAATTTAATAAATATATATATACATAACATTTTACTTAAATTGTATTTATTTAATTCTATTTTAACTTAAATCTTAAACATATAACTCTTAATATAAAATAAGTAAATTATTAAAACCTTTAAAAACTTTACATAATACTGCTATAAACTGTAGACTTACCTATAACTAGGACTTTTGTTTTTGCCTTATAATTAGTGCCTTCTATAGTCTACCTATAGCCCTCCCCCAAGAATCTTGAATGGCTTCCCAATATTTCTCTGGATCCTTCTTCATGTGCCCAACATGTCCACTTTCAAAGACCTGCCCCTCGCTAGGGTATCCGGCTTCCCGCGAAACAGCCATATATCCTTCAATATGCTGCCACGGAATGAGTATGTCTCCCTTTCCGTACAAGAATAGTCGTGTGCTCTTTTTGCTTTCCCACTCCTCATTGGTGAAGATCCTGTGGCTGAACTTGGGTGCAGACTCTCTTCCCGCAAGGTAGTCGAATACATGGATCAGAACAAAGAACCAGGCGCAAAGCACTTGTGTCACAATGAATGGTAAGTGAAGCTTGGCTGCTAAACTGATGGCCATGGCGTAAGAAAATCGCTTGAGATTATCCCACGTGAGATATGGCGATCCCGGCGTAGAGTCATAGACCGTCAGTGTATGGGGCATCGGCTGGTTGTACCTCTCCTTGTAGGCATTCAAGGTGGCCGAGTAGTTGAGAGTTCCAGAATTGGACATGGCGTGGAACAAGACTAGGCCATCCGATGCATCGTTGGGGAAGACCTCGTTTATAACCGGAAGCATGTCCTTTGTGCGTTTAGCCACATGATCGATGAAGCCTTTGTAGATAGGCGACAGGACGGCGACTTGCTTGGCATGGGGGTATAACTGTCGATAGACATCGGTGAACTTTGAGATGTGTCTTGGAGGTGCGTCGCCCCAGCCGTAGATGACGACAGTGCGGGGGTGTTCAGGGTTTGGATCAGTGCCTGTCGGCGTTTCACCGGGACGAACGAATACTCTATCTGATAAGGGACTGAAACCTGGAAAGCTGCTAGGTCTCGTAGATTTGCTCATGGTCGTTTAGGACTTTGAGGTGACTTTTTGGAGATCACTGGAAAGACGGAAATTTCCAGACAGCATCCCGCTATATATCCGTTTCCTAGAGGATGGCTGAATAAGCTTATTGTATCCGCAGTGACCCTGGATTGGCGGAAATGGAACAGGATGAAGCGAGTGCGAGAGAAGTTCTTACGTCAGATCAATTGAGGCGTTGTGATTGACTATTAAATGAGGCACAGAAGCTGTAGATAGGTTGGTGACGCGGAACAGTAAGCGCTACAGTCTTGGCTTATCTTGCAACAGTTGTTGGGATCCCATGATGTTGGAATCATGACAAGACCCGATAAAGTCACATCAAGACTTTGCCCATCCTCAGAATCACTGGGTTTGCTGCTTATGTTCTGAGGCTAGTCATCTGTCCATTGAGGGCATGCATTGGGGGCTAATGCTTATACAACCACTTGTCCTTGGGGGCGAATGCTTTACATTACTCATTATATAATTGCTACATAGTAGTGAATATAGACGCTAGTTTATCATGAGATGTTTGTATACTCCGACATAAGAAACTCATACCATGCGCTCTTGATCCGAAGTAGACGCCTGGTCCTGGGATTCTGTAAAGACGACCTTGGTCTCAACCTTCTTCATTATGCCATTCTCCCAGTCGGGTGTCCTTCGATACGAGTCATCTCGCGACATATCGTCCAGTCGCACATGGCCTGTACGACTCGCCGTGACAAACGTAGTCATCCGACCGCTAACCAACTCATCGCGAACCCTCTGTCGACCTCCTTCGGAGGGTCTAGCGTCTTGCTCTCTTGAGCTCTTGACTATGTGGCCTAGAAGAGAGGCGACGTTCATCTCGATGTACAGTTTGAGGAGGTAGACGAGTTGATGGAACTGGACATAGCTGATAGAGGTTAGACATGACGCAATGTAGGTATAGGGCATACTGACACGACAGGACTGGGGAGAAATGTAGCTCCCATCAGCACGCAATCCAGCGACACTGATATGATCACCATAACGACGTTGAAGTGGAACAGCTCAATGTACTTCGTCAGTCCGCAAGCGATGAGTCGCGACCGAACAAGATATATAAAGTAGAGATTGAGCGCTAGATCGACGATCAAGAAGACAGCCTTTTCGGTACGGTCCCACACGATGTTGATTTCTTCGTACAGGTGTGAGATCTGTAAGCGAGCCGGTACCCAGATGCAGAAACCGCTGATGTTAATCAAGCTTGCAATCACTGCAACTCCCCACTTGACTCTGTTGATGTTCGTTTTGTTACCGAGGAGGAGGGATATTCGATTGATGATGATCTGGAGGGTAAACTGGATCTGCATACTCCAGAAAACAACTGCGAAGACATAAGTATAAGTTGGAAACTGGAGATAGGACGACATACTGATAAAGAAAAAGACCCAGAAGCTAGAGAGCGGTATGAGTCAGTATGCAACGGGAGAAGAGGACAGAGGAGGGTTCTGACCTTGGGGGGGCGTAGCCTCGCAGCCAGCAGTAAGTGATGATTCCCATGCAGTTGCATCCAGTCCAATCGAGCCAGCACATGACGATGTATGCACTGAAGAGCCTTTTTCTCTGGTACGCCTGCATCGTCTGCTTGATGGCCATGCCAGCAGTGAACATTGACGCGCCCAGGCTGAAGCCAAAGATGAGACTGACGATGTTCATCTCCAAATCGTTTGGAGTCTCGGGCTTGTACCCCGGGGGGATCAAAAAGCCCGCCATGGCTGGAATGTAATGAAGAACGAGTACTAAAGTTTGATATGATGACTGTTGAAAGAAACAAAGAAAGCAACGCCAAGAGCGGGACCAAGATATAATGACTTGTAAGAAAGACGTTCAATACGGAAATTGAGAGATGTTCCCCTGGTTTGGGCATTGTATCCATGATATGCAAAACCAAGGGGAGAGGGGGGGCTCCGGGTTCTTGGAAACTACCGCCGTTAGCTTCGATCGTCAATACAAGTCAGTGCCCAACACCCACTAACGGTTCAATTTAATGCATGAAGATCACAACCCCAAAGCCATAGCGCCGGCCGCGATCATAGCGCATTGAGCAGTGAAGCAGCCGATCTTGCGACCCAAAAGTCGCAGATTCAATGCTAGAGGACCGGCCTAGACGCTATCCGCTGACGCCACGGGGATTTTTGAGTTATTGTCGTGACTCGGGAAATTGTTACATTGGGATGAAAGATGCGATAAGGTTCGGGGTATTACATATAGCGGAGACTTGCGCTGAGTCTGGGGAAAGGAGGAGTTGGTTACATTATGGCTTGCAGTGACTGTTGGCACAGAGAGCTGAGTCCAATAGAGCGTGGTCTGGGGAAATATGCCGTTGAATTATTGACAGGATACCTGAGACACGGCACAATCGGCAGTGATTCTTCACTGCGACGGCAGACGGGACCAACAGTGAAGAAGTCGTCTCGGCACGCCATAATGTAACCAACTCCTCGTTCCAAGACTTCGAATTGCGCTGGGAACACCATTCCCCCCGCTGGACGTGACCCATTGGGTTACAAAAATGGCGTTTAAGTTTTTCATGGAACAAGCATGGAACCACTAAGCTAGCAGCGGCACAGCGTTGTCGAAGTCAGCCTTAAACACTAAACCCACCAGATTGGCTGGGAGCCCCGGGGAGACCTGTTTTTATCGGACCATGGCTGTTTTATGTTTTTCCGGGATCGTGCGGGACGCATCCAATTGGTTTGACCCATGAATGTCGTATTTTATTTTCCTTGGATTGGAGATGCTGCAATTAGTTGTTACGAGAGGCCGTGTACGGGAGATAAGGATCGTTGAAACAAATTTGGATCGGGATCAATTGTTTAGATTGGGATCAATCAGTACATTGTCTGTGTTATTGTCTGTTGTTATTCTGTGGAGGATTGCAAGCGCAGCCATCGCCTCCGTTGGCGCGCGTTGGGCTGAGACGGGAACCGCGATGTTGAGCCCCGATCTTAGCCCTGTCGACCAGAAAGTGCGGGGGAACGACTTAAGGGGACGATGAAGATTTTTTTTAATTTTAGTAACGGCGATGACTTGATCAAAGCTCAGTTTCGCAGTCTTGGGTGATCACAGGATGGCAATCTATGTTTCATAACTGACTGGCCGTTACGCTGGGCTGTTTGCCTATCCCGCCCAAGTCAGTAGTCGACAAGCCACTCCAACCGCTAATACTAGCCATCATTTGCCGTTCAATTACTAAGTGTCTATGGTCCAAAGGTATGCCGGCACCGAGAATGGGTATCATTGGATGTGAGATGTAACTTTACAAGGAGAATTTCTGGACTCGAGCCGATGAAACAGAAGATTTGTCTTGCATGTATTTAATTGCAGGATCGAGTTTGAGACCTTCGGTTTCGTGATACCACAGACTGTTATAAGGAGAACGGCCTTTTGCCTTCTACCGGTTAAAGTTATGTATCTGACTCTATAACGGTTTACAAGTTCAAGAAACAATGGGGATGGAAAGACCATATGCCAAAACAGCCCCAAGATCCGGGTACTCATACTCCTCATCTGTTCTCATCTTTCGATCTTGAAGCTCGACATTCCATCTCAAAGTAAGTGAAATCAGGGCGACATTGAGAAGATATTCAAGGGTCAATAAACTCATGGAGTTTCAACTTTCATTCAAGGATCAGGGTTTTGGTAGGAAGCAAAGTCTCGTATTATTAAGGTATTACTAACAGCATAGTCAACTCTAGCATCTGGATACTACACAGTATAAACTAAAGCAACATGGCACCAACTACCGCGACCAGACCCATGCCAACAGCTCCGTGACCAGCAAGCCTCATGCCCAAGTTTGGCGCTGTTGTAGCCGATGCAACAGGAGTCTCAGTTCCCGATGTCGCATCCGAAGTAGCGCTGCCTGAAGATGTCTCCGTGGTACCAGTAGTAGCAGCCACGGCTACGGTCGTACTTTCGGTGCTACCACTGGATTCAGCAGTGCTTGTCTTGGTAGTTGTCTTCGCACTTGTCGTAGATGTAGACTCATCATCGTCTGCGCCGAATTCCTTGATATCCAGCACATAAGTCCCATTTCCACTGACTCCTTCTTGCTCAAAACTAGCCCAGCTGGGCTTCCCATTTGTTCCCAGCGATACACATGCCTCGCGGTACGCGTTGCTGGCGCAGATACTGTTTCCATTGCTGGTAACGCCGCCGCCAGCGTTGGTGCACGAAACGAATAGCTGGGTGACCAGCTTGGCGGTATTATCGAAGAATTCGTGCTCAGAGTTGGAGCTCAGACAAGTACGGCAGCCATCCATGGAACCGTACCAACCATCTGGGTTGGGAATGCACACACAGTCCCGTGTTTCTTCCTCGGGCCACTTGAGCTTTTGGCACTTTAGGATAGCCTGGTAGATAGGCCAGCAGCCGCAGTCGTCGAGCTTGGAGGGGCTGTCGTCTGCTTCTTTGGTCTTGGACCAGCCGTTGGGTTCTGCGGAGGCGAAGCCAGAGATGGCGACGAACGCGGCGAGAGTTGAGAGATGCATGGTTAAGAAGTTGGACGTAAACGAGTGACGATCGGGTGGAACGAGTGACGTGAATGGAAGTTTGCAGAGGCAAAGGGAATGGGCATCGTGAGATTTTAAAATGCGATCCTTCGTCGCCGGATAAATCTCGACATGACTAGCGCTGTCAGCTGTAATTTCCGGGTTTAGGCGCCAGCATCCATAATTCGCCCGGTTGCCTTCCCTGAGATCTTGGCGTGATAAATCGCACGATCGGTGGAAGAGGCTGCAAGCCCATTGAGCTTATCTTTGCTAACCGTTATCCTAGACTTCTCTTTGTCAAAATCACACCTGAATTTGTTACATGGCTTGATGTCGCCATGAGATATCACAGCTGTTGAACGTCAATCGGGCGACTTCATGCATAAAGGAGATTTACGCCAAGGAGGAGTCATTCCCCAGATGGAAATCCCCGAGACAAGGGTGCAAGTGGATATACCCACCGCTTTTGGCGAAATACTCAAGCACTAACATGCTGCTGCGTGAAATTGACTAATTCGGGATAAGAAGAATGTGTCCTCGCTTAGAGGGTCTTGCAGTGATTGGCCACAAAGCATTCAAAATTACAGGGACTCTAGCCCTGTGGACGCTCGATCGCTTGTGACGTTGGTCAAGGCGTCACTCTTGGCTTGGCAGTGACAGCTGCGGAAACAACGGCATCGTCTTAATTATTGCCAAGATGATTGACCAGACCAAGCATTTCTATTCTGCATATTGGCGACCAGACCATGTAATTTTGGGGGTCTATGGGTAGGTTTGATATGTGTTTTACACCTGGCTCAAGTGGCCACTACCTGACTTACCCTAAACTACCATTAATGAGCTTGGTGACAGTCAGTTATATTTACTTCGTAAGGTAAAATAAAAAGTATTGCACAGATACCAATGTCTCAATTTATCCTCTACTGTAAACCTGCATCTCAAAAGCCCTTCACTTGTACGTGGGATCAGATAGCCACTCTTCAATCAGCGAGAGACCACTGAAGTCACTTTCACGCCCCACGCTCGGCGCCTCTGTGGTACAACCCGTCAAATTTCCAACGTTGCGGAATACCCCAGCCATCTCCAAAACTCACTGGCCAATGGCCCTTAATCGCAATATGGCACCACGGTCTCATCTATCTTTAAACAACAATCATTTTATAGTATCCCAGGCGCCAGCCAGGTACGGCAAATAGTACTTTGCTTCTTAAAATATAAAATTCTTTGGAGCTCACAGAGCTAAAAATAGCTGTCCCCACATCCGACCCTACGAAGCCAGGCAACCAACGTGGATTCTGTTAATATAGCGGCGCCTGGCGTTCCTTTTCAAGGTACGACCTTTTTTCTGCCTAGTAATTGCCTATAAGTTTGGCGATATTATAATTATGATATTCTATACTCTCTTTACCAGCCTCATAAATCTCCTTATACTTTTTCTCCTTGAGAATGTCACATTACTCAGTCTATCTCGTTGAATCCATGGGTATCCCACGAAACCACCATGCAAATTTTATCAAAACAGGCAACAAAAAGGAGGGGACCATCTTCAACGTCACGGGGAATGCAATGAATGGATCTACTCTCGAAATAAGGGAAACCTCTCAAAGTCCCAGGTCCGAAGCAACTTTCGAGTCATGGACAGAGATAGGAGTGATTGTAGTCGATGATTTGCCTCGTGTTAAAGCAATCTGTGAGGCAAATCCCCCCCCAGGAAAGCAGTATGATGGACTCAAAAAAATCGACCCTGAGAAGCCTCTGCGACGATGCCAGGAATGGACCAGGGAAACGATTGGGCATCTGCGAGAGCAAGGTGTTCTTCTGCACGACAACTAGGAGCTGCGGAAGATCCAACTACCGGAAACTGAACCTCAGTTTGATGCTTGGCACTCTCAGTAAGTAGTCAAAAGAGACCCTTGAGGGAAGTCATCCGGGGGCGGCAATAGAGAATGATCACACAGTGGAAAGTAGTGGAGGTCTTGATATTGGAAGGATACAGCATGCATAAGCGGTCATAGGAATACGTATTTCAATTGGATCTGTCAGGTATATTGACCAGCTACATTACTGCAAAAGCTGGTAAATGAAGTTCAATTGTGACATAAGTATAAGAACAGCTACCAGTACTGCTTTCCAGTTCCTGCATATCCCCTTCTTCTAGCAACGTCTAAGAATGCCTGCCCTGCGTGGAAGAGCAAAGTTGAAAGAGCGGCCATGGGATCAACCTATGCTACAGAAGCAACTAGGTCCTGATTGTCTGAGAATTGGACACTCTTGAAAGTAGAGGTTTGTCCGCCTGGGAAGCTGTATGCTGCCGTGTTGGACAGAGGAACGCTTAGCGCTGTTGACTGAAGAGCGTCGCCCCCGCTTCGAAGTTCCTCGATAAACCCATCGGAATCAGTGAAGAAATTCTGAATGAGATCATCAGGCGCAGTGGAATTATCCGTAATCATAGGGTCCACACTGGCGCCCAGGATGCCATTCTCAGCAACGGTAAGGGTGTAAGTGTCAACAATGGTTTTGTCAACCGCATTTCCACTGGTCGCGGTCTGGAATATTGCCATGTCATAGCTGATTACTAAATGCTGGGTAACGACGATAGAGGCACTGCCATTGATGTTGGTGAACTGGATGTCCATGTTGTAGGTTGTACCAATGGTGAACGAGCCCAAGTTGTCGTTGATGCCCGCCCCATCGTGGCTCTGGTTACTATAGCTGTAGGATAATACCGTCTCGCCCGTTACCTCACTCAAATTGGGTTGACCGCCAGGACGAACGTTGGAACTCATGCTGCAGCTGAACCCCTCTTGCTCGCAGCGGGCTTCTACTTGTAAGCAGACGCTTGGAATGTAGTTCTGGAGGCTTTGGTTGATGACGTCCCGCAAATTGTCGCGATTGATGGCAAGGGCCCCATTTTGGTTGTTCCAGATTAGCAACGTCGCCATGATTTAAATGGATATAACAAGTGGTCGGAAGGAAAGCTGGGAATGAAGGGTAGGCAATATTCAAGTCAAAAGTCTAGAACCAAGGTTTGCGGTATCAAAACTAAAGAAGTAAATACAAATAAGAACTATTATATACATAAAGATAAGCATTCTTCCTTCTCAATATCTAGACTAAGGATGGTCTAAATAGAGCCACTTGTCTTAAAAGAAAGGTCTAGATCACCAGCCAGCCAGCCACTTTAAATATAGCGGGGAAGTCTGGAATAATCTGTCCCTAAACAGCCTAGTTACAAGGACTAGCGTACAAGAGCACTGATGCAAAGGGATTTAACAACCTCGATAATACATAAGTATGACTCCTTATAAAATAGATACTTCTTATTTCAGCAATTGCCAGTGAGAATCAACTATCTGCATAGTTCATGGCCCTCTTCATAGACATGAATCATAACTTCAAAAATCTACACCGTTACCAGGAGCTGCTAGCGATGCATCTCACAGCCACAATTGAGTCGTTTGACCACTTTCGTGCATAGTAGTCCAAACTATTGCTGCAAGCCTCAATAGTCTGGATCGCGTGTTTTTAATACCTTGGATATGGATTTCTAGCTTAACTCAGACGAGAAGTGCGCGTCCTGTCGAGTGCACGCTCAATACCATATTTGGCACAAGAGCGTCGTCGATTGAGCAGCTGGGCGCTCGTATATTCAGCCATATTGAGAAAGAAACAAGTCATGTCAAAACATTATGCAATCTCCACACTGACTCAATTATTCTCCGTACGGGGAAGTATCCATTCCCAATGTAACAAGGAGGGGACTTTAATGATGATCGGATTTAACTATTAGAAATATATACAACTACCGATTTTGACAGCCTGGAAGGATGATGGGGCAGTGTGCCGATCTTTCAGGCGGTTTTGCGATCAGCATCAAAGGAAGCGGGTCGATTACTTCTTACAGTATCTCTTTCGAGCGGTGTATTAAAGTTGGATTTAAATCCTAGATATCATGATAACTCGGAAGGAATCTACGTCTCGGCATGCTTAATTTGGTATACCTGAAGGTTTGGTACAGCCTAGAATCGAAATTGCTCAGTTGGAAGGAAAAACTATAAATCGCGCTGAGGTCGCTTCCTTCTGGCTCGATATCGACAATCATTCACACACAACTTCATTTAACAACTCTTCAAGCAATTAGACTCAATACACCATGTACTTCAAAGACCTCTTTCTCACTGCTGCAATGGCCAGCACCGCCCTTGCCGCCAACAACCTCAACTTCATCTACTCCCGCGGAGACTTCGCAACCGGTGGCCCAGGCGGCACCCAAACCGGCCACACCAGCGGCCTGACCATCACCGACAACACGGGCAAGGAGCTCTACAGCGAGTCATACCCCGGGAATGCATCTCCCTGCGCCAATCCCAACATGGAGCTCAAGATCAAGTCGTCTTGCTGGGAAGGAGAGTTTTCCTTCAACTGCGCTGCCAGTGCCTTTGGAAGAATCAACGGCTGTGAAGTCAAGGCTGGAGATAACAAGTTTCCTGGAAAGGTAGACTCTGATGAGAACTTTACGGGCATCTCGGTTTCGGTTCAGGATGTTTGTGGTGGTGGATTTGCAACTGGTGGGGATTGCGGGGAGGGGGCTACTTTCGAGATCGCTTCTCACAACCCTTAAGGTCAGATGTGCATAGGCTATTGGAAAAGTTGAACTCTATCAGGTTTAGTTTACTCTCTGGATCTGTAATGACTATTTGCAGTTGATCCTTATGACCGATTTTACTATTGTGGTAATTTAACTTGCTGAGACGCAATTTATATATCTGTTGAGCTGGAGTAGCTATGCCAATTTGTGTTTGGATAGATGGCTGAATTCTCATTGCTAGTGCTCTCCTTCTTAACGCGAATCATGCCTTAACTTATCTTATCCTATAGCTATTACACTTGAAATCTCTGTGTTCCTCGATGTATCATTTTTCTATGGCCTGATTGTAACTCTAATGGTCTCCATCTACTGAAATGAGCCGATTCTCAATATGTGTGCTATTCAAAATATCCTATCGGCAGCATCGAAGTGGTTAGCAGTCACTTATTTAGAAACTCTGCTGCATCGAGTGGATTTGTGATGACCAGCTGATTTGCACTAAAGCAAGTAAATATATGATGTTTCAGAGATCTCAAAAGAGTTTGTTAAAATTAGTTGACTCAAGGTGAAGTCGTTAGAGATCCTCGCATTAGGTAAGGGAATGTTGCGCTGCGAGCAACCCAGCCCTCCCTGAGCGGTCAAATTAAACCACTGCGTGGTTCAGGTAGCTGTATAAGGTCAAACCGACCGCCACCTGCTCCTTTAATCAAAAGATGGAGTGCTCATTGTGACCAATCTACGCTTTGTACAACAGGAAATCAAAGTTCGATATGCATGGTTGGTTAAATTGAGCGGAGGGTTTCCCGACAGGATCACTTCTAAATACGGGATTCCTAGCCCCGACAGGGGTGGTGAAACAGTAGGCTGATGCCTCAGGTTCTCGTGCATACACGAAAGAGCTTTGGTCTAGCGGGCGCCACG
Source organism: Fusarium fujikuroi IMI 58289 (assembly GCF_900079805.1). Taxonomy (NCBI): domain Eukaryota; kingdom Fungi; phylum Ascomycota; class Sordariomycetes; order Hypocreales; family Nectriaceae; genus Fusarium; species Fusarium fujikuroi. Next base: position 2,871,336 of record NC_036630.1, on the reverse strand, counting down.
GCGGTCATTCAAGAGACGAGACGTTCCCAACTTAAACATAATAAGGCTCCGACATCTTAAGGTGCTGCTAATACGAGTCTTGACTGGCTAGGTGGAAGTAATCCAAATCTCCAGGACTCACATTGGTAGGATCTCGCCGGTCCACGCGCTACGGATCACCAAACGCTTGAGACCAGATGAGTCCCAAACATACAGCCCATCCGTTCCCAAATGTCAGAGCACTGGGTATTCACTTGTTACGGCACGTATCGCAGAGATTCAAATAACCGAAGGTCTCGAGAGCCCTGGTTTTTAGAATAATGAAAGCAAGTGCCGGCCACCTTACAGGAAGGAAGATTTTGTCTGTCCAGTAGATCTGTGAGCCAACCACGCTAATATCACTTTTTGACAGTTGCTGGCGTTTGCACACAGATGATTAAAGAGAACTCACGGTATCCAGATCATCGTGAAATCATTTTAGGATCGAGAGCAATTGAAAAAAAATAACCAGTAACTATCTAATTGCATCGATATCTTGTTAAATACATTAATTGCCCATCTAGAAATGAGCGCAGTACAGCCAGAAACCCTGTATATCAATAGAGTAATCTATTAAAAAACACGATTTCTTAAACGATACCATTTGCCAGATGCCATATCTGTCCACAATTGGAAGTTCTACTTAGGACCTTTTGCCGAGCCAGTTCCCGACCATTCCTATTCTCCCAAAGGAGAGAGCTCTGAAATGTGCTTGCAAAGATCACATTGAACCCTTCCCGGCTTACAGGTCCCTTTATGACAGTGCCACTGGTCGTTGACAAGTTGACGGCTGGTTGCTTCGAAGGGATATGCAATTTTGACAACTGCCTGGTCTATGACGGACAGACGATTGGTCAAAGGGATGTGAACTCTGTCCACGTTCCACTCACACTCCTGGGGGATTTCGTAGATCATGATGGATTGCCGGTCGAATTTTGAAACTAGGCGAGGCCGGTCATCAATTCGCTTTTCGAAGTTCACATTGAAATGTTTCTCTGTTTGCCCGGTACAAGCCATCCATTTTTCCTTGTCAAACTTGAGGGTAGATGCTGGGGAGGTGTGCTCGTGGCGGAATCCAAGGGCGTGCCCAAGTTCATGTAATGCCATACGACGGATCTGATCGTCCGTATGCCGTGGCTCTACGGCAAGATTCATAGTTCTCCCTGGGATCTTCAGCGCCTGGGTTCCAACGACAGACCAACTGATGCCAGGCTGAAAAGTGATCTGGAGGTCAGAATTTCTCACGGCGTGGTTATTTCCTGTGGTCGCAAGAAATTGAAAACTGACGTTTGCGTCTCGGACCCATTGCTCAGCACACTGGGCGACTATATGAACCACTCTGTCGGCGCGGCAATTTGGCCGTTCAAGAAATTCCACTGTGATGGCATGCCCAAGGGGCCAACGGTCCTCCTTCTTGATCCATAATGCCTGAGCCTCATGGGGAATGTCGCCATGATGAATGGACTTGACATATGATGGGGTAATTCTGGGACGTGATCGCCTAAGCCAGTTGAGCCAGATATGAGATGTGTGCAGACTGGAAGGAATATCTTCACCGTCGGCTTGGAAAGCTGATATGGCTTTAGGGGCCGCCAAGCGTAGTTGTGATGGCAACATGATCACGGGGGAACAAGAACAATGGGAAAGGTGCATAGAGGGTGAATGATAAATAAGACAGACAGGAGTTTGGGGGGACAAGGAGGGATATATATAACCAGTTTCTTCAGTGCCATTTTCGCGTCTAATTGGTAGCACACACCGCGAATGCAGCCAAAGGTAAATGAAGCGCAGTTTTATCCAATTCAAGCCTGACCCCTACGCTCCCACCCCACCCCCCCCACAATAAGTCAAGCCAGTCAAAAAGGTTTGTTGTTTTAATTGGTGTATGAGATCATATAATTCCCTTCGTACCGACCAACGTTCCCAATAACTCAACTTAAGCCGGCTCTTTAACTGGCTTGAATTAGTGGGTAAGGCGTAAGTTCGCCAATTTAGCCAATTAGAATTGAGTTATACAAGTCGACTTGTAGATCCCGAGTCTAGCCTAATTAGGTTAGAGGGCCCTATAGGGAGCCTTTTTCTGCTAACTAATAAGCTAAGATAAGATAAGAAAACCTACCCTAGGTTATAAGGAATTCCTTAAAAAAAAAGGTAAAAGATACTTATTTATTACTAATTTTACCTATTAACTTACCGACCTGCAAGTTAAGACCTAGGTAGACTTAACTTATGGTCTTTTTTCCTGACTTGCAAGTCAGGGGGTCGGGCTTGAGTTGAACAAGTCGACTTGAGTTGTTGGGAACGTTGGTACCGACCCATTTTGCAGAAACACGCTAACTCCCGTTACACTCTACCTCCCGTTACACGCTACTTCCCGTTACACAGACCATCGCACCCTGGGTTAGGGCTAGCTGGTTTGCAGACCGCATGTCTGAGATGCTGCTCGCTCTTAGACGCACGACCACTGGTAAGGCAAGGAAATTGTGTGATTAGTCAATGAACTCCCAAAACATAGTGACTTCGAGATGCAGCCCTGGCAGCCCATTAGCAGCATAGTAATCGAATATTATTACTACTGTGAGACACAGGCTATTTTGCAAAGATAGGGATACAAGTGGGCAAGGGCATGCATAAAAAGTCACAAAATATAGAAGCGCTTGGGCTCCCAATAATAATCTATAAAAGAAAACAAGGCCTATTGTTCGAACAGATTTCGTCATGGGAGATGCTCTCCTAAGCACCTTTGAGACCGGTTTCGATCGCTTTCCGTTGGGATTTGGCGTCAAGGTCTTTCATTTCTCGCTTCATGTTTCTCTCCAAAGCATCCCAAGCTGCGCGTGGTAAGTTCCCATGGAAACTCCAACCGCCTCTAGAATCATCAATAACTCTTATCACAACCGGCTCCATGGTCAATTGCACTGGCCTCTCTACCGAAACTCCTTCTCCAAAATTCGGATTCGAGAGTCCGAGATTCACGAAAGATGTGATGAGACATCGCTGATTGCTGAGCTTCACTTCTGGAACTGCAAAGCGGTTTGTATTACCGCAATTCATCCTGAAACCCATAAATTTAGAGACGTAGTCTGGATCTTTGAACTTCTCCACCGAACGGCGAGTTGCCAGTGCCAGATTCTTGAGTGACGTTTGCTGAAGTGCGCCGGATTGAACACTCGGCATGACGGCCAGGCCTAAAGCGTTGCCTGATACACTGGGCGAGATAAGAGCATGCTTGCCACGTAGATTCACAGCTCTAGATAAGGTCGTAGCTGTTCTTGGGGGATAGATTTCGCATGTTGCCTGTTATTTGTCAGCCTGCTCACTTTGGAAGGATAGAATGGAAGCAGTAAATCTGGCGGATGATGATCCTACCTTGTAAAACCAGCTAGCTACGATGTCATTTCTCGAGAGTACTACTCCTGGTCCTGCATTCGATTTTACCCGCATAACCAGTGCCGCAACAAGATTTGGGGGCATGTACGCCGTTCCAAATGTCCGCGGATAACGAAGACTATAAATCTTAGAGAGTAGTTTCAACTTCAATCCACCCCAAAGAGTGACGGCTGCCCATCCCGGAAGGGAAGGGGTGGGACTTTTCTGAAGGGTACTGGTCAATTCATCCAAGTTGGGTCTGCTTTTGAGTCCCTCTGTCTCTGCTCTATGCTTATCCGGACCATGCGTGCGCATGTGACTGTCCTTGGCGAGACGGCATTCCCACTCGTCAACTATGAGTCTTAGAGCGGGTGCATCGAGTACGACATGCTGCCATGCGACGCACATCAAAGTTAGGTCTTTGGCTTTGACAAAATGAAGATGCATCAACCGCTCATTCTGATTTGCACTCTGGTGGGCTGTTTTCGTAAAGACTGCTAGAGGCTGTAGGCAGGGTACCTTACGAGGGTTGAATCGCTTGACGGAAGGGGATGTCGGTCCAAAAGGAATGTAGTTAGGAAGAATCTCGTGTAGGGATCGATCTGATGATTCGAACGTAGTGACCCTGAAGGGCTCAGGCTGTTCCTGCGACGCTTCAGGTATATCGATTTCGAACTTGAGCAGGAAAGTATCAGCGCCTGAGAAAAGTGCATATATGAACATAAAATGGGTATCAAGAATGGATGAGACTTCTTACGCGTTTCTCTCTCCATGCCAAGCGCCCGGTTAGCCACGGAGCTTTACGGAGAACTGACAGTTTGAGCGTGTCGCTCATCCGTTCGATATTTACATCTCCCCTGAGCGCCCATCCCAGGATAGGCGTCATGTTCTGATAGAGCTAGTTGTCACTTAGAACCCACTACTGAAGAAGTTTGCATGGCCTCATAAGTCGACGTACCGGCTCGCAGTCCCATACGGTTAAAGGGTGTGTATTCTTTTTGCTAGCGGTTGTTCGTCCATAGTATCTCCTACTATGGTGAAAACAACTTGAAACTCTGTCAACATCTCTCATCCTTGTGTGTTATACTTCGGAAGCACGAGGCATACCATTTCCAGGCTAATGACTTACCGTCCTTGCGCTGTTTTGACCTTTTTCAGAACAGATGCGCGGTAGCGTCTTTTGAGAAGTAAGAATAACATGATCAAGTCAAACAAATTCGACGATCATTCGTTAGACAGCTTAATTTGATAGCACGGCAACACCGATTGATATCTGAATGTAGAAATGAAAATAAAAAAGTACCGCCGTGAAACATAAATGGGAGTTGCCTCTGGAAAGAACAGCTTCCAGGATAAGAGGGAATGTTAGAGTTAAAAATGCTGACGCTTATCTGTCTGTCATGTCAGACCCGGGAAGAAGTGTTTCCCTTTATAGCTTGTGATAAGATATGGGCCGGAACCCGTGATTTACAATAAGTAGTGTTTACTGTTGGAGACTAACAAGAGAAGAAAAAAGTAACAGAGAAAAGAGTAATAAGGAAGGGAAGAAGAGATAAGCTAAAGAGCACCTTATAGCACGTAACCTATTAGCATAAGTCACCAACTTGTATTCGAGGAATGACAATTTGAGAAGATCGTGCATAATCTCTGGCTGCTTGAGACCAGAGTCCGGATGTAATAGGTTCATTAATGCGGATTGGTAATACTTATGTCATTCTTTGCAGGCTTACTAACACAACCATAACAGATCCTTGCTTGCACACGGAATCTCCCGGTCTTATACTGGCAAAAGGTTGCCTAATTATCTCGCCTAGGATATACATTAAATATATATATCTCCCGAAACATGTCAAGCCAATACATAAACCACCTTAGGCAGTGCATTTGATAAATCCTTGATCGCCACCGGGGGTCATGCTCTTATGGCACATAACGCCGCACAGGTGCCCGTTCTCCGCCGTAAAGACAACACGACATTCTCCTGGCCCAGGCTGGTCAGATTTCGACTTGTTGGCATCATAATGCACAGCTCCAGTGCCCTCAGATGAGCGTTGGTAGATGGGAAACTCGTAGATCTTAACCGGGCGCTTCTTCGAATTGCACGCCGTGTCGTCGAACTTGATGTCGCCAAAATTGCTGAACTCGTGGGGATAACCGCTCTTGGTAGGATATTTCTTAGTACTCGGGTTATAGAGACCCCTCACTCGATTGTACTCCTCGCGGGCCTGTTGTACAGTGAAGATAAAAGTACCGGTGCTGACTTTACAAGTGACTCGCTAGACAAATGAGTTAGGCCAATTGACTTGGGTCGATATACAGGCTAGTTTTTACTTACTGCTGGCATTCCACGAGCTTCGAGACCCGAGGGCGATTCTGAAGGTATAGTAGCTCCAATGACTTGACCAGTAAGTAAGAGGGCAATGCCCAAACCCTGTAGTCCAATCATATCGCTATAAGTGTTTTGAAGTTCTAGTAACAATGATGCAGAAGAAGGGCGATGCTGCTCGACATAATCTTCAGGTCGAGGGAAATTGACATCTTTTATAGAGACAGCTGAAACAAGTGATGCGCCGTTGCAGGATACTAGGAATAAGTTTCAAGAATACTCAGATCTTCGGCAATTGACATTCTACGACCATAGTCTGAGGAGCATCGTATCAGCTTTCATGGAGTGGAAGGTCGTTTTCCAGGGTAATACGAGGTATCGAGCAAAAAGAGCTCTATACCCCTGGACTATAGTCCTTTCCCGAGATTAAGCTAAGCTCGAATCACTATGAATCACACTTAGTAAGCTCTTGGATACGTCTTTATAATTGCATGACTGAGCCGTCCCCTTGCGTTCCCGGTTTCATGTACAGGGGCAACGCTAAAGATGGATCAGTTACTCAGCTCGTTCCGCAGGCAGGTGATCAGATAACAACAAAATCAATTTGGCATGTAAGGGGGAATAAAATGCCTCTTCCTCTGTTACTCAGACCATTTGGGGGCCACGAAGCGGGTCTCGCATGTCAAGTCGGCCGCCGCCAGTCAATACGAGTTTTATTCTGGACTATGCATATAGCTCTACAAAATTCAGAACTGAGAGTACAGGAAGCTAACAGCAGACGCAGTGCAGAGGGAAACAGCGATATTGACTTAAGTACAAGCTGTCTTTACTTCTTCTTCAAGCCGCACTTACTACAACCAAGAAGATTCATCGTTTCAGCATACAAGTACTCGGGATATATTGTATATTCAGCAAGACCAATACACATTGCCCACTTAGGAGGGTATGTCCCTGTCATGTTGCAGTCGTGGAAGGATACCAATAAGAGATACACAGCCGGCTGAATCACTCGCTCACTCTCTCCATGGCAGCCTCGGCCTCCGCGAGAACCCTCCTCAGCTCATCAGTCGCTAACGAGTGATTTCTCAACTCGATAAATCGTGATCGCCAAAAAGCCCAACGCTCCAAATTGAACCCAGGTCTCCCTTTCCATAGATTCCCCCGAATACTTGAGTCTTGGAGCGCATTCTCTCTGCACATGTGATAAATCTGCTGTGACGACAGAATGAACCAAGGCGCCGCTGCTTGTGCGAAGCACTCGATGATCGTTTGAGCTTCTCTTCTGCTGCCGTTCTCAAGGCCTAGTTTGATACTTTCCAACGCGCGGTACCAACCTCCATAGAGATTTCCAATCGTGAGATATGCAGCTAGGCCATTTAAGTTGATCCAATGCTGAATGGTTTCAGGGGGAATAGTAGCTTGATTCGTAATGCCCGCTTCTTTTTATCACGTTAGATTGCTGTATGCACTTTTCCCAAAGGGTTCCAGGGCAAGAATCTCAGGTTTAACTTACGATTCCATCTTTCAGTAAAGAAAAGCGACAGGTCTGGTAAGTCCTGCCATAACCTCCGGCCGTCCTCCAGGATAGCAGTACTGGGCAGATCACGAAGGGCTTTAATCAAAGAGATGAACTTTTGCATTTGTTGAGTTCGGTAGTCAAGCTGGACAGCGATTTGGAACGCAATGTCCCAAAAGGCGGCAAGGAAACCTCCTGGTGATTTTTTGTTCCCGTCCTTGTGAGGTTGGTGCGGGAAAAGATCGTTGATCTTTGCAGCGGCTTCTGGGGCAGTAAGCAATTGTGTTTCTGAGAGAAGGGACGTAAAGATGAGCGTGATCTCCTGTTCAGTGTCTGCCATCTCGCTAAAATCAGTATCGAACTGAAACTGCGGAAAATTGGCATTATCCATGGTGCTCATTAATAGAATTGTACTGGAGAGTATAAAAGAGAAACTATTAAAGTTGCACAATGATGCTTCAAATGAGTGCTGAGAAGCAATTGCTGCCCTAGGCAGCTTGTTGCTTGAATGGATAAGCGGAGTGGGATTGTTGGACCGGGACATACGCTGCAGAGGGAGACCTTGACTGAATACGAGATAAGGATCTGGACCCGCAATATGTCAGCATTATAAGGTTTTACGTGGAGGTACGTAAAGCATTGATTGTGGGGTCAACGTCGCGTTTCGTTTCTTATACCGACAGTAGAAAAGCGCTGGGAAAAGATTCAAGACCACGGCATTTATAGCTGTAGAACGGGGTGGCAGGATTTCGTTGCCATTCGGATATAAACCAACAAAAATTTAGTAATCATTGTAAGACATCTATAAGATGAGTATATTATAGCATAAATAGACCAAATAAATCTAGCATAGACACAAGTCTCGTATAGGGTACTTGGATATTCGTCGCTCTTGAGAGTATATCCTGGTTGCACCAATATTCATCTCCCACCATAAGTCCATTTCCAGTTGGCAAACTAGCTTATTAGACTGGCCCTCGGCAATACCACACGAAACTTGCTCCTGCAATCCAGCGTTGATAAACGACTGAGGAATGGTCTTGAGCTGAGATGTAGAAAAAAACACTATTCAGGGTAGCGGGGCTCATGATTTTACTAGTGGAACCAAAGAGTCCGATGACGACTGCAACTGCGCCTGTTGCTGGTTAGATCCTGAAGATTGGAGCGATTGCTGAACTCAGAGTGAGAATGTGTTACACTATTCCGACTGTTTCTCGTCGAAGCTGATCGAGATGGGGCAGGGGTAGAAGTTCGGAACTCATACAGAATGTCATCCTCCGTGACCGGCCACATGAATTTGCCGTCCCCACATGCTTTCGGAAGATCCGCGGGGTAGCAAGCCAACTATATCCGAGTTGCCGTTGACGACGTATAATTAACCTCTACTCATACAACACTTGACCAAATAAGTTCCCAAGCATAGTATCGTCACAATGTCTATAAGAAAAGGTCCATTCCGACTCGTCACCGTCAACACGGCGCCAGAGCGCGCAAAGCGCCTCATCGGACGCTTGATCACCGAGCTGCAAGATGACTATGAGATTATCCACGTGGATAACTGTTCGAGTAAGTTTATCAACGAAGTGACACAGACGCGTGATTAATTATTTTAGGCATCGATGAGGTTGTTCCGAAAGTAACAGAGCACAAGCCGAATGTGTTGGTGCGTGAATGATAACTCTAAAAGCTTATGCGACATCTCTAACTTTGTTTCTCAGTTCTCGGCTTCTATGTGGTCTCCCGAGGAGGCGGAGAAGATCCACTCGTTGGCGAAGTCTATTGTGCCTGATATTAAGCTTCATGCTATTCCAACTGGACTGCAGGTTGAGAGGGGACCGGATGCTATTGTTGAGTACCTCGTTGAGAAGGTTCCTCCTCTGCTGGATAGCTAGATCATTCAAGAGAGGAAGGTCAAGAAAATATCATCAAATATACTGAACACCAGACAGCTTTGGCGAAATGGATGTGTTGGGTCCACCATATTGTGCACTTGAGCTGCATATCAGCGTGAATGTGGCTACCTGTATGTTCCCTCTCTCATCACCGTGCATCAAAGAGTCTGTAAACTTTCATCTCAAACTCAGATATGTCCCTCCAGACTTCTCCCTCCCCTAATGAACAACTCTGGGCCGCTCAATGTGAACCCTTATATTCCAAAAGTTATGTATTACTAGCACAGCCAAAACAAGAGTGGTGTAGTAGGTACAGCCCTCCTCCAGATCGTCAGATCTGAACTCAAAAACAACAAGTCGACCCCTTCAACTCCCTCCCCCGATCAAAAAAAAAGAGCAGAACAACAGCAGTTCCCCAAAAGAGCAGTGACAAACAGCAGTCAACACCCCCGTCATCCTCTGAAAGAGCAGTGATAACAGCAACTTCCCCCAAACCTCCCCTGAGAGAGCAGAGGCAAACAGCAGTTCCCTAAAAGAGCAGTGAGAAACAGCAGTCAGCCCTCAACCAAAAGAGTAGAGATAACGGCAATCGAGACACTACCTGGGAAGAAATTCCCCTACACACCTACTACACCACTCTCAATTTTTGCCTGTTTCATGTAATATAATATGTATCGCTTTGCCTCGTAATGTCTATTATTTACTGCCGACTGGTTATTGTCAAGGGAACGACAAGGCTTTGATGCACAGCAGTCTCATGCAGGGGGATATGCTGTATAGCCATGTCGCCAAGATGAAAGGCTCAGGCGATAGTGCAGAGATGCTTCGAGGAATGGCGATGGATACTCTGACGTTTCTTGTGTACTGGGCTCTTTGTGTAAGTTGTGTGCTATTTTTGACCCTCGCAACATAGCCGCTCCGTAGGCTAATGCCTGTTTCCAAAGTATGTTGGGTGCGTGCTCCGGAATGGCTGACCACTCCAGACAAACTTTCCCAACCATTTATGACTAACACTCAGCCCGAAGCTCAGCTATCCATCTCTTATATACTAAAAACTCTGTATTACCAGCACAACCAAAACACGAGTGGTGTAGTGGGCGACAACGACATCCGAGATTCGGAACCTAAATATCTAGAATCCATCGATACAATTCCCGCCTTCCAAGACAAACAACCACCGCGGAAAGAACAGGATAACTGTAATATCTTTCCCGCCATTCAACGAAACACCGCCGCAGAAAGTACAGAGATAACACTATCAAATGTATAATAAAAAATAAAATCGAGCGAGAGAGCGAGAGAGGCAGAGAGAGACCAAAATACTATGATACCATAACACGAAAAGAGCCTACTACACCACTCATCTTTTTTTGCCAATTGTATATAATAATTAAGATCTTTATCTTGATAAGTGTCTATCACGAAGTGTCTGATTACTCGTTCTCAAAGGTATTAACCAACGTCCCGATATGTGGCAGAATCTCGACCCTGAACTCATCGCCATGTGAAAGGGTCTCCTTGGGGTTTCTGCCCATGCCTACGCCAGCTGGTGTACCAGTAATAATGACGGTGCCGGCGGGGAGGGTCGTTCCTTGCGATAGGAAGCTGACTAGCTTCGGAACGCTGAAGATGAGATCGCTGGTGATGTTAGCTAATTAACTCTTGAAACAGAGGAAAGCGGGTGATGCGCACTCCAATGAGCAATCTTGCATGACCTTGCCATTCTTCAGACCTCGAAGATGAAGCTTGGAAGGATCTGGAATCTCTGAGGTCGACACCAGAGTTGGACCTATCACCGATTAGCTTTTTATCGCCACGTTTAAGCATCAGGCATTACCGATAGGGCAAGCTCCATCAAAGCCCTTGGAGAAACACCACTGCGACTGATTCAGTTGTGACACACGGCTCGAGACATCATTGGCGGCTGTGAATCCGAGCACATAATCCATGGCGTTCTCTTCAGAAACGTTCTTGGCTGCTTTTCCAATAACGACGGCCAACTCAGACTCGTAGTCCCCACTTCCATCGTTTTGAGTGATTTTGGGGAGGAGAGTAGGAGCTGGCCATGGATCACCAAGTGCTGTATTGGGCTTACTGAAAGATAAGTTAGTACGAAGGTCGCGGAGGATAGGAGCAAACGTACAGGAACAGCGTGGGGATTGTCGGGATATCCATTTTGACCTCCTTCGCATGTTGAACGTACTGCAGACAATCAGTTCGAGTCTCATTTAATTCCCCAAATGAAAGTACGTACGTTCAATCCGATGCATCGGATAGTGCCAACTTCTTCCTGCGCCAAAGGTGACAACAGTCGTTCAACGGACTCCGTTCGGTCAGTACGCGAACCAGGCGACAAGACAGAACGTCCTGAGAAGACATTGACGGAAATGTCTTTGCCTTCACGAGATGCCAAACCGACATCAAGAGAAGCTTGTACTGGCTCTCCGATCAAGATACTTGAGGGCGCAGATTTGGGAACGAAGCGCACAAGGCCTGTCTCATTGTTAGCACAGAACGGCCCTGAAGCATTCAGTGGGGATGCACCTACGCCTGAATGCAGAAGAAGCCATGGTGAATAATTCCCTATCTGTTGGTTCTTGACTCGGTGTATCCTTCTTTAGTATCACTTTGTACTGTTGACAACCTGGTGAATCAAGATGCTCAATAACTCCGCTATTATCTGCCGACCTCCTGTATCGGAGCCCCCGGAAATCCCGCTCACCACTCCAACCCCGCATTTGGTGATGCAACGGAAAACCCGCAAGCCAATCAACAAGTACCAGTCGTCGTAAGAAACACGGAATTACAAGCCAGAAACGTACGATACATCCGTTGTATTTCGAGGGGATCGCGTCGTTACAAATTGACCAAGACATTCATACTCCAGCTTTGTACACACTCAGACCCGCTATCACCAGTCGCAATCATGGCTTCTCAATCAGGCTCTGATGGGGCCTTTCGCCAGTATCTTCCCGACCTAAATCAGCCACGCTTCCAGAATATGAAGAAGCAGGATTCTTATGAATACGCCGATGTTTTTAAGAAGGAGGGCCAACCGCCTTGGCTTCATGGACTGTACTTGCACTGGCGTAACTTGTTTCAGGAACCCTACAAGGGCATCACAAATGATGGTACCGTATTCTCTCGACTGATAGGTTCTCATGGATATCGACTAATGCAGCGTAGGTATTGTAAGGGACGGTCTCTTTGAGCTGCAAGATGATGGTATACCCATCGACACTATCGTTGAGGCCGCGAGTAACCTCTGCGCCAGTCTGAGTCAGCACCAGGCGCTCAAGACATGCTACCACATCGATAGTCCTGAATGGCGCTCATGGTCAAACCCAGAGTTTCTCCTCAGCGATAAAGGCATCCGCCTTGATGAACTCTCAAACGAGTTGAGATCTAAGGCGCTCAAAGTTCTGGAACTCACGCTCTCGCCAGAAGGCTACCAAAAAGCCATTGGGGCCATGCGAGTTAATCACTTCCTGGGCGAACTGGTCGAGACACCCGCCATCATGAACGAATTCTCCTATAACCTTGTTCTTTTTGGTGAACCTTCGACAACTCGGCCTTGGGGCTACTCATTCTACGGCCATCATCTGTGTCTGAATATCTTCCTTTACAAGACTCAGATTGTGGTGTCGCCGTGGTTTACTGGCGCGGAGCCTAATCTCATTGATGAAGGACCTTACAAGGGTACAAGGATCTTGGACAAGGAAGAAACCCTCGGGTTGCGTCTGATGCAGAGCCTTTCACCAGAGCAGCAAAAAACATCACAAGTGTATAAGCTTATGAAAGACCCCGCCATGCCTCACGGACGGTGGAATCATGATGATCAACGCCATCTATGTGGTGCATATCGCGATAACAGAATCGTTCCCTACGAAGGAATTCTTGTGTCCGATATGTCAACCGAGCAGCAGGAATACATCCTCGGCATCGCAAATGAGTTCTTTCTTTATTTGCCGGAAAAGGCGAGAAAGCTGCGCCTGGACCTGTTGAAGAAGTGGTTCCATGAGACTTACTGGTGCTGGATCGGAGGATACGGCGATGGTGATCCGTTCTATTATCGGATCCAGAGCCCGGTTGTGATATTTGAGTTTGATCACCATTCGGGTGTGTTTTTGAATAATGAGGAGCCTGCTAAGTTCCATATCCATACGCTCATGAGGACGCCTAATGGAGGGGATTATGGTATGGCGCTGAGGCCGTTGATACCGGGGATTAAGCAGGAGTTTCTTTGGGAGGGGTAGTTGTCAGGAACGGCAATGTCTCAGGCATGGAGTGGACTTACCGGTAAATCATGAGGACAGGAAATCTAAACATGGCGCTCACCTGGTCGAGCTGATATGGGCAATGTGACCTGACTTTGACAGCGATAGGCCAAGAAAAACTATTGTAGCTGCCAGCGATTCTATGTATAGTATGATTTACCGTGGCTATTTGAACAGTGAGTGATGCTGAGCGGGGTCCAGGCAACTGTGGCTAGCTGAGGCGTGCCGTCATGCAGTGAGATTCCTGCAGAGTCCGATCGTGAATACAACCATGCGTGTGTTTTAGTAATAGGGCTGGACTGGTGCCAGCTGAGGGAAGTTAGATGACCAATTGCAGATGAGCGGAACCTGGGCCTTTCGACTATCCTCCCCATGTTGCAGATATTGGAAGGCCTCACTTTTGTTGTAACCAGGAGTTCAAGTCTCTTATTCAATAAGCTCCAGCGGTTGACCTTCACCGAGTTTCCACCAATATTGCAAGTGGTTAGCTGAAATGTCTGCAAGGGGAATGATCAACGCCATTCAGCTGGACTCCGAAGATATATGCATACGACTCAATGGATGGAAGATGTATAAAGCTCATCTATTTTTCTCTATCTACTGACGAACAATCACTTCTCATCATATCAACAATAGAATACTTACATAAACCATCAAAAGAATCATCAAAATGTCGATGATCAACGCCCACGACCTAGAAGGCAAGACCGTAGCCTTCGTCAACTTCGCAACCGGCACCGCCATCGATCTCAAAGATGGTACGCCCCTCTTGACACTCTGCTTCGTCCCTTTAACCTAAACCTAAGCTTCACCAACCCTCCTGACGGCACTCCCTGCATCGGATGGCAAGCCCATCTGAATGAGAACCAGCAGTGGAAGTGTGTCAAGTACCAGCACGGTCCTGACGATCAGCCCCAGTTCAGACTTCAGAATGTCAGGGCTTCTGGACGTAAGTATCTCTATTAACCGATGTGATGGCTACGATAACGAACCTTGTATAGGAGCTATGGATCTGTACAACGGAGGCACATCTGATGGTACCGAGATCGTTGGCTGGCAGTATGGCGGTTTCGGAGGGCATCAGCTCTGGTGTATTCGTCCTGTTGGATACTTTCCCGCTCATGGGACTATTGTCAAGTAAGTCAACGTAACATGGAAGTCTCAACATACTAACTGAAAGTGAAGGATTGAGAACATCCCGAATGGAACTTGGGTTACCCTTCAAGGCGGCAGCGCCCAGTACGGGTGAGTAGTCCTTTCTCTGTGAATATTAGAAAGCACAACTGATAATAACGCCTTTCAAGTACTCGTATTGTTGGATCGCACGGATCCCTTAACGATCTCCGCACTGACCAGCTTTGGATTCTGAAGCTGATCTGAGACCGCAGTCACAACTTACACGGAGGAGAGTTTCACGGAAAGCAAAAGCGATGGAGAATAGTGATACTGATGAGGGACGCTCGAAATGGCCGGGAATTATGTAGTCAATGGAATAGGCACCATCAGACCTTTCTAGACCTGAAGACACGCCGTCGATGAACTATAGCTTGTTGGGTTCACCAGCTGAAAGCATCAACTTCCAACTCAAATACAGCCCCGGCAGTCTTTCCAAGTCGCACCACAGCTGCACGGGTATCATCACAAAGGCCAGCTGGACCACAAACAACAACCCCAATTCTCTTCCAACCTGCCTCAACCTCCTGGTGTAGAAGTGCTTTAACATCTAACCGTTCAGCAACAAACACGACCTTATCTGCCACCTCGCTTAGCGCTGGCTCGAGATCTTGTAAAAGTGGCTTTGACGACTCTTTTAGACTCCATGCCAGCTTCACGTTGATATGTGCTCGGGTCCAGGAGAGAAGACCGGTTATACCGATGCCACAACCAATAAGGAGTACTCTGTCACACTTCAGCACATCACGACTGAGATTACCGCGGTAAGGCCCCTCAAGCAGCACAGGAAGGTTAGTGCGATCATGTAGTAGACTCGTTGTGCCATTGTGCTTCTTGATGTAGAGGGAGATGCTATCAGTGCCTGTAAAGCTTTGTGCTATGGCAACTTGAGGGATCTTTTGGCTCATCTCGACGTCACCTGAATGTGACGATCCTACTGCAGATGTCCCCTGTAGCAAGGCAGTGTTGGTGATTGAGAAAGGATGATTCTGCCACGGGAGAAAGGGTTGCAGTGTAGGGAAGTATATGTAGGCATGGTGACCTGGGGTGGATAACCATCTGACACCAGAGATATCCAGGCGGACGATTTCATCAGATAGCTCGACGACACTGGCCTGGCAGACGCCGTTCTTGGCGACTCGTAAGATGCGAAAGAGACGATCAAAGAACCACACGGCGCATACCATATATATCCACAGCTCATAAACTCCAGAGAATGGCTTCCAGAAGTAGACATGGTACCAGCAACCAACGATAACAAAAACAGCGAGGATAATATGTAGGATGAGGAAGACTTCGTATGAAGCACGGCGTAACCAAAGAATGCTCTGGGCTAAAAGAAGTACTAGGCATAGTGTTCCAACAATACCCCAGATCCAATAAGGCCTGTGTACGTCCGTGTAGTACGTTCCAAGGCTGATGTAAGCGGCGAGGAGGGTGATGGAGTGAACGATCGCATGAAGGGCGCAAAGACGAGCTACCCAGCGGTGAAGCACCAGAAATGTCGAGAAAGGCCAGTCGGTGACCCACAGGAGAATGTTGTTGCGCGAAGAGAACAGGACAGTCAGCGGCAGCAGGGCAAACGAGATATGGCCGGTTCGGTAGCCGACGTATGCTAGTATCTCGGCTGACTTGGTGAAACCCCAGGGATGGGGATAAGGGAAGTTCTTGTACGAGACCGCACCGAGGACGATATTGAGGATGATAAACATGGCGATCCAAAGCCCTTGGCCGATCGTTGGCGCGTTATCAAATGGGTAGGGAAGAGGACGTATGTTGTAGCCTCGAAAGGCTGACGGGTAGACGAGATATGGTCTGATCGTATCTATGGCTCGGGTCATGAAGGGGAGATAGCCTAGAGCTGAGAAGAAGACAGGCGTTGCTACACCAATTGAGATCGAAACTATTCTACACGTAGAAGGCGTTAGTTGACGCCGTGGACACGGCATTCAATGATCAGACTTACACATATGTGGATTGAACAGTCTCCTCCCAATCAAAGAAGACATTAAAGTCATACTGATACTGATAATCAGCATCTGCGATAAGCGCCGTGTAGTTCAGCGTATCGCCCGCGACATAAGTCCTCTTCGGCGGCGCAGTCACATTCGCAAGCGCAGCACCATACGTCCATTCCGCAGAAACAGTCTTGTCCCCAGTTGCTTGGCCAGCCCAATATGCCTCAAGTTTTGAGGCCGAAACATCTCCGCATCGAGTGCTCAGACAGTATGCCAGAGTACGTAGAAAGTCGCTGTTGGTTGCGATGCAGGGTGCTAGTGGTGAACCCCCGTGTGAGTGTTCGCTCGTACCTGTGTGGTGGCCCATTGATGGGCAGTCAAGAGGTGCACTGCTGATCACGGCGCGACAGGCGTAGGCACACGGGGGATCGTACCATGATTGGCCGTAGCCCATAAGACCTGTTTTGTAGGCATTGGCGCTGCTGGCCATTAGTGACAGCAGAAGCGAAAGAAGGAGTCTCATCATGCTAGCTGTCACTAGGTTCAAAACTGCTGCGCAACTTGAACATGAGAAGGGCACGGGAAGTGAGGGTATTTGTAGGGCTAAACTGGAGTTGCACGATGATACCTAAGCGAGGTGGTATGCCACCAATTAACTAGTACCATTTGCAAAGCAATGAGCTATTCAATCATACTGAGAATAGAAGGGCTCATGCGCAAATCGACTCCTCTAGTCAAGCCATGTTCATTGCCAAGGCCCGAGAGACTACTGGTGTCAATGATAAGAGGGTCGAAATGTGCGCAAACTTGCTCATGGCGTTAGACGAAGCAGCCTCCCTGTAGCAAAGGGACGAATTGTATCGCAATGATTACATGCAATGCAACCACAGAATTATAATCTGTTTTTTATGTAGGTTAAGCACAATTTAAGCGCTATAGGATCAATCCATGAGATCAGACGCGAGCTAAGACAGCGGGGGAAGGATCTCGAGTCAAGCAAAAATTGACATGATAGGCCCCAAAATATCACGACAACACATGTGCAGGTGGACTAATGCGAATGGTAAAATCAAACGTGTTTATAGCAAGTAAAGAATCTTAAAGAAGCCTAGCCACGTCGCACGTAGAAAAGAAAAGTCTGCCAAAGGTATCCTATCCCGCCTGTCCTATCAGTCGCTCTTATAATGCTCGAAACGGCGAGCAGGAATCCTCTTCTCAAACATGATATCAAGTTCATGGAAGGTCCTGCCCTTGGTGCCCGGAACATCAAAGAAGACAGCTACCATCATCAATAGCGTCATACCGAGGAAGACCCAACCGATATGACCACCCATATTGCCTTCATCCTTGTTGAACATGTACGGAAGCACTGTAACCCAAACAGTGCTGGTGATGGCCTGGAACCCGAAGGCAATACCTTGAGACTTGGCTCGCAATCTGGAAGCAGACACTTCACCAGCCACGGCGAGACTTGACCCAATAGCTGGGCCGTAAGCAAGAGCAAGGAATTGCATAGAGATACCGATAGCCAAGTTGGTCTTCTCGGACTGGGGAGAAGCAGCTGCAACACCCATGATCAGATAGATGAGACCGCAGATGGTCATGCCAACAAACATCAATGGTCGATGGCGGAAGAGGGTCATCATGTAAATGTTGACCAGTGAGGACAGGATGGAAACACCAAGACCGATCTGCATAATCTTGATGATCAAACCACTGCTCAAACCAGTCTGGCTGAGAAAGTACGGAGCGTTGGAAGACAAGCTTGAACCGACAATCTGGGGCATGTACATGCAAATCAGAATGATCCTTGTACGGCGCCAATTGCTACCCTTGAAGCACTCCAAGAACGAAGCCTTCTCGCAGGAGAGGAGCTTCTCGGCCTCGACGGTCTCTTCCATGTGACGGATACGGGCATCAAGATCTTCATCTTTGGAGGAGAGTTTGGCGAGGTGCTTCAGAGCAAGATCGCGCTTGTTCTTGGCGATGAGATAGTATGGAGACTCGGGGAGGAATGGGAGACCGAGGGCGAGGATGCCGGGGAAGACCCATGCAGCGGCGAAGACGACTCGGAAGGCGGATTCGTTCATGATTGTGACGCGGGCGTAGGTTGTGGAGATGGCAATCAAGAAGCCGACGTTCTACACACAGGTTAGCCAAGTCACCCAGGCATTTAGCAGGACATACCATCATGAGAATGTTGAGAGACAAAGCAATACCACGCAAAGGCAGCGGCGTAATCTCAGAAACATAGGTCTGCGTCGTCGACTGGAACGCACCAACAGCAAAACCAGAGATGATCTTGGCCCCCATGAACTGAGCCGGTGTCTCAGCCAGATACGCCAAAGCGATACCGCAAGACACGATTATAACGCCTGCGAGGAAAACAGCGCGTCGACCGAGTTTGTCTTGGACGAAGCCAGCGGCGAGGGAACCAAAGAGCTGCATGATGTTGTAGGTTGCGTTCCAGAGGGATTGCCAGTATGCTGGGATGATGAGGTTGCCGTCGACGAGGCTGGCGAACTTCATCCTGTGCTTTTGTTAGTATGATGGGTGGAGATGTTTGGGATTGGACTTACTGGAAAGCTGGGAGGGCGAGACAGACGGCTAGAGCGAGGTTCTCGTAACCAACGAGAGTAGCTCCCACTGTTTCAGTGGTCAGTAGTCATTCATTAAGATTCTCAAAAGTTGATGTAAACTCACGGTTTGCATAGACAGCCCAAAGGATCGCCTTTGGGTTCTTCTTCGCACATTCCCAAGTCGTCATCTCATGATCCCTCACAGCAACAGCATCCTCAGCATGTGCAACCTCAGCCTTCTCAAGCCTCGCGTCATGGTCAAAGTCCTGAGTAGTCATCTTGGTAGGAAAAGAAAAGAAAGGAAGTGGTGATGTTGAATAGTCCACTGTAGAGTTTGTGGATGTTGAGATGGGAATACGAAAAACCCTGGACTGAAGCGCCCCTTTAATATGACTGACTGGAGATGCAGACTGGTTGGAGATGGAGATTTGCTTTGGTGGTACCCCAGAGGTCTGGACTCTTGTCTTGTGGGGTAATCTGGGGATGGGGTCGGGTTTTCCGGGGACACTAGGATTCCCCGATCTCACTCGGTCGTCGGGGTAATTTGTCACGCTCGTGGTATCACAAACCGAATAAATCACGCAGACTTTTCTTTTTTGTGCTTGTATTAAGCCTAAGGTGACCTCTAACAAGTAATTGTGTGCTCTGGGTAATCCTGCAGCGCCATCAGAGTCCGGCAAGTCAACATGGAGAATTCACGGGAGACCCGCAATGCACCCAAGTTCGTCACGCCCAAGCGAATCTTGCGGACTTCAGGAAACGTGACAAGCCAGAACGAGATATCGTCCTTTTCCTTGAGCAATGATGACTCTGAGGACAAGGCTGAAGTCATCCTTGACTATGGCCGTTGTGAGGGCGGCTTTCCCATCTTTACTATTGAGTCTGCATCAGCGCCCGAAAGACAGAAACAAGTCGCGTTCCAGGTCACTTACAGTGAGACCATAGAGGGAATGGGCAGCGAGAATGGTACAGTTACTTCCGCTAAGTGTTCACTGGTGTGCCAATGCTGATTATTACAGGCGATGGCCCATTCTTCTTATTCTCCAACGCGATGGACAGCTACCGAGTCTGCCGGCACCATGCCACAGTCACTAACGATACTCAAAGTGTGAAGCCTCGATTCAATCAAGCCTCCCAAAGGTACCAAAGGATAACCTTACTCGACCCAAACACGAGCATCGCGTTCTCCAAGGTCGGCTTCCAAGCCGTGCGTCCAGATGCTCCAGTAAAAGCCAACTTCCACTGCTCCGATGAGACCATCAATCGTATTTGGAATGACGGTGTTCGGACTGTTGACCTATGCACCGTTGCCCGTGAAGAGACGGTTCCGGTCTGGGATGTTACTGCTGAGGGTACTCGTGTTTACGGAAGCCACTGGGCTCCTTGTCGACAGGGAACGAGATGGAGGGACTATAAAGTCACGTTCCAGGCAAAGGTTGAGGAACATGGTGCGAGTTGGGCTGTTCGTATGATCACGAACGGTCTGATATTCTGCTTGGATAGAAGGAGCAGAACGTTGACTGCTGTCGAGGGTTTGTCGAACAAATCATCTATCCTGCCTTCAATTGAAAGAGGGTCATGGCAGCTTCCTGAGAGCATCGACCTTTCTGGCTGGTTGAACATCGAGACGCTTGCAGTGGAAGATCGCGTTGCAGTCACTATTGAAGGACATAAAATTGCTACTATCAGGGATATCTACGTGAAGGCGATGCTTGGAAACGGGCTTGTCAACACCGGTTCTGTGGCGTTTGGTGGACCACCTGGCTGGATTGCACTCTACCGAGATCTATCAGTCGCAGATAACGATGGACAGATTCTCTATGACAACTCGATGTTGCAGCCTGATGCTAGCCGTACGTTCGACGACTTTCAGGTCGGAACAAACAAGCTCGCATGTATCATTGACGGCGCCAAGCGAGACAGAGCTTCCTTTGGTGGTGATGCCTTCGTCACCGGCCGGTCAATCGCATACTCCACTGCTGACTTTGAGGCCTGGAAAGGCACCATTCAGCTTCTGCTCAGTCATCAGAATAAGGAAGGGTATCTTGGTAACCTGTGTCCCATCCAGGCTCCAGAGCACGATGGCGCAGACGACCCCCCGCACTACGGCCACTACAGTATGACATATGCACTGCTCCTGGTCGTCTCAATCAAGGACTATTGGCTGCACTCAGGCGATTGGTCCCTCGTGGAGAAGTCATACCACCAGCTTGAACGACAGATGGAGTTTACAAAGGGTTTCTTGAACTCTGATGGATTGGTACAAGCATCGCCGTATCTCTCGAGTATGTTATTTCAACTATTAACTTTGTTATGTACTGATAGTGAACAGTGACATGGTTTCCTATGGGCGGGCCTGTTTTCGGTGTTTCAGCCGGTCTGAACCTTGCATATTTGGATGCCCTTAACGCCATAGCATCAATGTCTAGGGGCAGTGAGGCTACGTTCCAATATTCCTCTCAAGCAGCCAATTTGAAGGAGGCCTTGATCCGTATGCTTTGGAATGATGAGCGAGGTACCATGCGGCCTGCTCTATCTCTAGATAACAATGGCGTCTTCCAAGATGTCAACGCATACGCCGCGACTCTAGGTGTATCACCAGACCATCCAGAGTTGGTAGAGGGCATATTCCCTGCCAGTAGATCTTTGCCCGCTACATTCCGAGGTCTCGGGAAATGGGACAAGTTTGGACTTGCCAGTCCCTACGCATCTGGCTTTGCACTCGAAGCTCTCTTCGTCAAGAACGAGGGCACCAAGGCAAGAGAGTTGTTATCTCAGGTATGGGGCGTCATGGCGGACCAGGGTAATCCGAACTACTCTGGCGCTCACTGGGAAGCCATGAGAACAGACGGTTCGCCTTTCAATCATGACGTATCGCTGGCTCATGGATGGTCCTCATGGCCGGTCTTTTTGCTACCAAGATATCTTGCTGGAGTTTATCCTCTTGAGGCGGGCTGGAAGAGGATTGGCGTCGAGCCTGTGCTTGCAGATTTGGAAGAGGTGGCATACTCACTCGAAACTCCTCAGGGGTCTTTTTTAGTGGTAGTAAATATAGACGAGAAGCAGGGACAAGGTAGCATTAAGCTATTGGTACCTCGTGGTAGTACTGCCGTAGTCAAGGCTCCGAAGGGCTGGATTTTGGAGAATGACGGCGTTATTCAGGGTTCTGGAACAGAGATATCTGTAAAGCTGTCGAATTGCGGTTTATAGTAGTGTAATAGAAATGATACATGTTTCTACCGGCTTTTCATGCTGATCCCACCTAATTCGCCAACCACTGTAGCATCTTGGCCGACTCGGCGTTCACTGTCTCCAGACCTCGGTACACATTCAACTGCATAATTTCGACAATCATCATTCATAAGCAATTCTCATGAAGCCATGAGTATCCGCCAATGCGCCTCGGCAAGCGCACGAATTACGTGGTGAGGACAACAAGCTCTTGATATCCGAATCCACTTAATTGATGATAATGTTGTGGATGCGGCAGTCCGGAAAACCCGGGGAGCCACAACGCTGCTGTGGGACACGCCTAGACTCGGCTTCTTAGAGCGGTATGGGTGCTAGTCTACCTGCGATGGGCTACCTTATATACATATTTCCAGCACCAGATTGTGCAAGGGCACACACAGTAGACACAGATCACGTTGGTCTTGTGAAAATGGATATTCACGCTACGCTCAAGACTTTATCTCTACAAGAAAAGGTCAGGCTACTGTCCGGTACGCCAGATGACTTTGTCTCAATCGCAGGCATCCCTGAGAAGGTCATTGCGCCATTCAAGGTGTGTCACAGACTTCACTCTCCCGTGACGGATACTAACACACTTGCTAGACGGCTGATTCAATCAACGGAATACGGCCCAGTGAATTCAACAGTACACTCACAACAGCATGCTTCCCCAACACAGCCTGCATAGCCTCAACATGGAACACCGAGCTCTTGGAGAAGATGGGCGCTGAGCTCACTCGCCAGGCAAAGATCAAACATGCGCAAATGATCCTTGGGCCGACTATCAATATCCAGAGAGATCCTCGCGCCGGACGCAACTTTGAGTGCTTCAGTGAGGATCCACTACTCTCGGGATACATGGCTGCGGCTATTGTGAATGGTATTCAGAGTAAAGGCTATGGAGCTTGTGCGAAGCATTTCGTATGCAATGATTCTGAGACTCAAAGGCGGTATTACAATGTCGATGAGTCGCCAAATGGAAGAGCATTGAGAGAGATTTATCTCGCTGCTTGGTCATTTCTCTTGAAGAAGTCAAATCCTACTGGAATCATGACAGCGTGAGTATCCCACATCTTGTTCTGATCTTTACTAATATCTCGGGAAGATACAACAAGGTCGATGGATCGTTTTGCTGCGACAGCAAAACTCTTATTGAGGACATTCTTCGAAAGGAATGGGGCTACAAAGGCATCGTCATGTCAGACTGGTTCGGCACTCGCTCCACCGTAGCTTCCATGAAGGCTGGCGTCGACGTTGAGATGCCCGTTCCTGTCTTTAGAGGCGAGAGACTCATCAAGGCTGTAGGTTCTGGTGAAATCAGCGAAGAGGTGATCAACGCTAGCGTGACACGGCTTCTCGACCTACGAAACCGCACGCAAGCAGCGCAGAGTGAGGGACCGGAGAAATCAGAAATCATCAAGGAGACCAATGACATCGCTCGTCAACTCGCTCAAGAAGGTATCGTTCTTCTGAAGAATGAGAAACAGACACTTCCACTGCCAGCATCCAGTGGTCTGAGGATCGGAGTTGTTGGTGAGTATGCTAAAAAGGCTGTTTTCACCGGTGGTGGCAGTGCATCATGCAACCCTCAGTATCGCCAAGTTCCGCTCGACCTTTTACGGGAAGCACTACCGGATGAGAATATAGTCTCATATTCAAGTGGTGTTCGCATGCGCCGTATTATTCCGACCGTACCTGTTGATATCGCCACGACGGACAAGGGCAAGAAGGGCGTTGAGGTGGCTTATTACAACGCTGGTGAAGATGAGCCCGTTCTCACCGAGACTTTGCAAGATGCTGCTATCAATCTGATGGCCCAGGGAAAGCCGGGGCTGAAGACACCTGGCTCTCGTGTGAAGATGACTACTAACCTGGTTCCTACGACTACTGGAACACACACCCTCGCGCTTCGTCACTCAGGGTCGTTCAATCTTGAGGTTGACGGCGTCTCTGTGTTCAAGGGCGATGCGCCGGATATCACAACCGAGCAGTTCCTCTTCAACTTGATCAAGCTTGAGTCGCGAGTCGAGCTGCAGATGGAAGCAGGAAAGTCATACCACATCTCTGTCACCATGCAATCGAGAGAGCCTGTTGTTGGCGAACCTACCCCATATGGTCTCACCATGGCCTTCGAAGAGGAATACTCCGAAGAGCAAGCTATATCCGACGCAGTCGAAGTTGCAAAGTCATCTGATATCACAATCATCCACGCCGGTCGCAGTGAACAGTACGAGTCTGAGGGTTTTGATCTTGAAGAGATTACCCTTCCTGCCAACCAAGTCGCCATGATCAGGGCTGTCGCCGCTGCTTCCAAGAAAACGGCTGTTCTTCTTCACTGCGGTAACCCCATTTATATCAGTAGCTTCGTTGATGATGTCGATGCTATCGTGAACATGCATTTCCCTGGTCAAGAGGGACCGCAGGCTATGGTTGATATCTTGACTGGAAAGGTGAACCCCAGTGGGAGGTTGACGGCGACTTGGTTCAAGACTCTGGAAGACTGGCCCAGTTTTGGGAACTTCCCTGCTCAGAAGTATGAGGCAGGTGACTTTACCATCAAGTACGCTGAGGGCTTGGAGATCGGATACCGAGCCCGGGTATCGGAGAACCGGGTTCAGTTTCCCTTTGGCCATGGGCTGTCTTACACTTCATTCTCGTATGACAGTCTCCAAGCCAAATTGGACGCCTCTTCAACCCCTTCAACTCTCACAGTCAGCGTAAATGTATCGAATACTGGCAGCCTTTCTGGCAAAGAAGTGGTGCAAGTCTACATTAGCGCCCCTAAGAACGGAGCTCATTGGAGGCCAACTCGGGAGCTGAAGGGATTCACCAAGGTTCAACTCTCGCCAGGTGAGACTAAAGAAGTGTCTATGCAGATTGAGGTCGACACTTTCAACAGCCATTGGAGTGAGGATTCACATGCTTGGGTAGAGGATAAGGGCGAGTATGGCGTGGAGGTTGGAGATCAACGTGTCACTGTTGTTATTTAGACCAGATATAAGCGAATAGATTTACGTCGATTAAACCAATCCTTCGCTATCTTATGTTGAAACTTTTATAAACCCGCCAATGTTTCAACCCTTGAGTTACTGTAGGCAGTCATAATGCTATTATGCACATGCAATATTTTTAGCACCCCCGTGGCCGAGTCGGGATGAGAGTAATACTGTTGCTCCTCATACAAGAATCGGAACGCAAATCATGCAAATCTTAAATTGACAAGAGTCAATAGAATATGCAATGCAATGTATTCGCTATGATAATATCTATAGGTCTGCAACCTCCACCCCAAGTTCTTTACATACGTCCAGTAGTTTGGACTCCTCCCAGTCTCCAACCTCATCAGGTAGTACGAATCCCGTAGCCGGCGATCCAGCATTCTGAACCAGCTCTTCAATTCCTCTTCCATTGGCAAAAGTCCAGACACGGACATATTTACTGCCAAAGTCCAGAGTGAAAGTCTCTCCTGCAGCAATGACCACCGTCTGACCCTCTCTGACTTCACTCCAAGAACTACTATCCCCAGACTTGATCTTCACTCTGAGCAGACCTTCTTGAACGATGAGGCAATGATCGATAGAAGTAAATGTAAGCCACTTGCTCAAAGGCGACTTTTTGTAGACATTCGATGACTCAATACTCGACATTGAGAACTTGCCACCGGATTGGGATGCAAGAATGAAAGGTCTTGACATAACACCTCCCAGAAGCCATCGCGGTCCGGTATTGGCGCGCAAGAAATAAGCTTCCCCAGGGCCAGCGAGTTGGTTCTCAGAGTCAAGCCACTCGCCAACCTCGGGCGGCTGGTAGTCACGCTTGAAGTGAACGTCGAAACGGTCCTTGGCCGCCATCATCTTCTGCATGAGCATCGACTTGATGTCGCGGTCATCAGTCTCCGGCACAAGAATGCCATTATATGTCTCGCCGACATATCTGAAGAAGTCAACCCAGTCACCCGGTGCTACCAGACCCACGGTCTCAGTGTGAGGTCCGAGTAGGAGAGGGTTGTGGATAACGTGCTATCCTCGTGTTAGTCGGCAGATCAAATTGTTAGACAGGATTTTGGCTTACAGGAGGGATATAAGCAAAGTCACCAGGACCCATGATTCGACACTTATCACCACTCCACAGCTTCAAGAATCCCTTGGTGACAAGAAAGACATCATGAGCTTCCTCATGCCAGTGAAAGCCAGGGGCATCTGCTAAGACAGCACCGCTAGTAAACACGGCCATGCCACCATTGGTCTGCTTGGACGAAGCGAGGATTCTGAAAACACCCTTGCTTCCAGGAATGCTAACGCGCTCTCCTTCTAGCTGGTCGATCATGTAGCTTGTCCTCTCATTGGGAGGAGAAGTATGTAGGGGGACGCTCATGGTGAATTAGGGATAGTGTAATTTTTGGTTGTGATGGTGAGTACTCGGAGAAAACTGCCAAGTATTGATGAATTAGTACGCATGTGTGAGCGTGCTGGATCATTAGCAGGACCCTCTACTCTTCTACTCCTTCGACCTCCCACTTTCCGATCTCCACATCACGGTTCGGAGGCGCTGGAGAACCCCGCATCCGCCCCGGATTTTCCATGGCTACCCCTCAAACTAACTTTGGCCGGTGACGAAGCTTGGCTTGAAGTGCGGAAAAGCCGCGATTCCGACACGGGGTCCACGGCATGACCGGAACCTTAGTTTGCAGAACTGTATCGGAACTGGGACAGGCAGGGTCTTTTGACAGATTACTTTGATGGATGCCAGATCTTCACTTACGCTTTATTGAGCTACAGCTTCTTTGGCCTCAGACAGAATATGAGCCTACCGACTTCGTTTCGAGCTGTTTACAAGCAGCTGGGTGAACAAGAGATTGATGTGGATGTTTACCTGCCTTCCGTCACTAATAAAACTACAAAATGTCCAGTCTGTAAGTCAAAGCATTTGACTGCCTCTAGATACATACTGATAATCATGAAGTAATTAACATCCATGGAGGGGCTTTTATGCTCGGGTCCTCCAAGATGGTCAACAAAGACCAGGTATCAGACTGTCTTAGGCGAGGATGGATAGTGCTAGCTCTAAATCATCGGCTTTGTCCCCAAGTGAATCTTTTGGAGGGCCCGATGCAAGACTGTCGAGATTTACTGGCTTGGGTGTATGATGGAGGTCTCGAAACAGCTCTGGGCAAAGCGAGCTCAGCACTCGTACCAGATCTCGACCATGTCTTTGCATTCGGCACCTCATCTGGTGGGCATTTGTCACTCTGCTTGGTAAGTTGAGCTGATAGAGAGCTGTGGCATATGAGGCTTACGCTGAGATAGGGCTTTGATGTTCCTCGTCCGGTCGCAGGAATCTACGACATGTATGGACCTAGCAACTTTGCGGACGACTTCTGGACGACAAGGCTTGAGGGCATGAAGCTACCACCTGGACTCACAGACTCGTTCCTCAACAAAGTATTTGACGAGGACCCGGTCCCCATCACTGGAGGCGTCTCCCTCGAAGGCCAGGCAACAGGACCTCCAGATTTCAGCGATCCCCGCCAAGCATATGCCCTGACACAACTAGCCAACGGCACCGTCCTCGATGCCATCTTTCCTTCGAAAGACTGGAGCAAAGTCGACCCTGCATTGAACGTCGACTCCTCGTTTCCTCCGACTTTCATCGTGCATGGCGATGCAGATACAAAAGTCCCGATTCATCTGAGTAGAAAGTTGCTTGATGTGCTAAAGCGGAATGGTGTTGAGTGCGGGATGGTGGAGGTTCCTAGGGAGGAGCATACTTTTGCGGCCAAGATGGAAGTGGGATCTGTTACTTGGAATCTTCAGAGACAGGGCTTTGACTTTCTCGAGTCGTTAATTAAGTAGATCATGATAATTTTACTGTTTCGTAATAGTGCCCTGCCAAAGGCTAGGGTGCTGTTTGATAATCGAAGCTTCTCGTATTTCAATGAGATCCATCTAGCCAACTTTTAGTCAACTAGGTATGCTGTCTGTCATGAAGCGGCTTTCGTGATTTATGTGTTCATATTAGTTTCTCCCTCCGAAGCTTATACCTGAATTCATCGTTTTGTATTTGTAACTTAAAAGTCCTCCTCTTGGGAAGCAGAACGATTGCTAATATGATAAGGCACTCTGAATAATCTACATAGCCTTGGCAAGCTATTCCGTGAAAGGCTCACGCTTCACTGCATCTTCAACAACCTCAAATGCATCATACCCGTACAGCCAAGGCTGAACCTGCGGGCAAGTCCACCTGCTTGGGAACGGGCCTTTGAGTTCCTCAGCACCAAGTTGAGATAAGAAAGTCTCATCACGCGCCTCTTGAGCGGGTCCGTCAGGCATATGGAATGATTCTCGCTACGACACGTTAGTTTATACTGTGAACTATCCCGAGGATGGTGAATCTATACCTGTTTGAAGGTTTCCCGCACAATGGCTTCTCCACGAGACTTGCGTAACCTCTCATACATAGACAAGGCCTTTGGTAATTGCTGCTTGGACTTTACGTGGCCGAGAAGCAGACCCAGAACTGCACCGTCCTCCACGGCGGAGTTGGCACCTTGGGCTAGGTATGGGAGCATCGGATGGCAGGCATCACCACTGGAAGCAAGGTGTTAGCAGAATGCCTTGTATGATGACATTGAAGAATCACTTACACGAAGACGAAGTTTGAGTCGTCATTAATCCATGAATCAAGCTCTTCTCCTACAAAATCTGTCAGCTCCGAGGATAGTGACATGGGTGTGTAACTTACTGTGCATCAGCTTCCACTTGTCAACCTTGTCGACCTGACTCAGGAACCTTGCCAGAATCGGATCCCAGTCATTAAACAACTCTCGCATCTCCTCCACTGATCCAGCCTGTCGACTGACGTCCGATGGAAGATCATCGGGAACAAGAAGAACAACGTTATACATCTGTCCCCCACGCATGGAATACCCAACAGCATGAGCACCTGGACCGATCCAGAAGTGGACCGTTGGGCGCTCAACCCACTCGCGCAGCTCAGGATCATCAATGTCCTTCGCGTCAAGAACAACACGGTATGCTAGGTCTCCAGTGGGCATGGGCTTATCTTCACTGCCAAGGAACTTGGACCGGCACTTAGACCAGAGTCCGTCCGCTGCAACGATCAAGTCACCGGTGTACTTAGCCCCAGCCTCAGTGCTGACTTCAGGAATACTAAAGTCAATGTCCTTTACCCTATCTCCGAGCTTGAACTGGACGCCTAATTCTTTCGCCTTGTCGTAGAGCGCAAGCTGGAGGTCTACGCGGTGGAGATCGATAAAGGGGGCCCCGTACTTCTTGCGGATATGCTTGTGAAAATCGGGTTCTATAGCGAGCGTTCGGCCGGAGTATCTATGGACGACGAGGGACGTGGGTTCGGCGGCAGATTTCCAGAGTCTGTCGGGGAGATCCCATTTTTGGAGGATGCGTGTACAGTTAGGGGTGACTTGTAGACCAGCACCAACCTGAATAGTGAATCAGTTATGAGTTCTGTAGGTATGTGGCATAGCGGAGTTGTATACCTCGAGCAGTTCTTTTGCCGACTCTAAAACAGTGACGTTGTGGCCTGAAAGAGAAATGGAGATGGCTGCAGCAAGACCCGCAAGGCCAGCGCCGACAACAACTACATCAAGGGTTGCATCATCATGCGTCTGATTGGGTTGCTGGCGACATGAAGTGTTAGCTGGATTCAACACGTCAGATAAGCTGCAACTCACAGTGGAACTTGGCATTTTGACGGAGATATGATCATCAACTATAGGTCTCTTGATAGAGGAGAAATTAAGAGACCAAGCAGGTGGCTTTGCCGCGTTACTACATATATGAAAATGACCCTCGGAATTTAGTGGATATAGGGTAGCTAGTCGCTCGCTCGGAACAGCCGAGGTTACATTGGCCGTGCCCGGCTTTTCCGCAGCTTCAGGATCTTGACACTAGCCATGTTCAGTCTAGACAGAAACCTTGTCAGCCAATGAAACCTTCAAGACAAGATCCAGATCACTTTCGCCCAGCTCGTCGTTCGCGTTACCCCAGATTTGCCTCCGAGCTCGAAATTTCCGTCCATCTGGGGTCTCCGCACTCTGGCCTCAAAGCTTCGACATCCTGGGGTCCCCAGGTTGAAGACTTATGCATTGTTGATACTCATACTGTCGAGATGGATGAATCAACGGACTCCCAAGGTCCTCAGGTGAACAGACCAGCAGCTCAGCGTCCGAGGCGACCAAGAGCTGCGCGCGCGTGCGATCTTTGTCGATCCAAGAAATACAAGTGCGACGAGTCTTATCCCTGTTCATATTGCCAAAGTTAGTGTTTGAAGCTCACATATCACATCATGACTGACTCTTTGAAGGCCGAAATGTCGAATGTGTGTACAAAGGCCAGGACATGTCGCGCATGCGCATGACATCAAGGTAATACCTGCCGCAGCATCCCAGCTTTGCTCATGGCTCACTAGTGCGACCATAGCTATGTAAGACAATTGGAAGATCAGGTCAAGAGCCTCTCTAGCATTGTGGAGACCTATGAGAAGGCAGCGACCGATGGACCAAGTAACAGCCCCGAAGGGATAGCGATGAATGCTTCCTCGTTGCCAATAGCTCAACATCCAACGGTGATGGAGGCCTTTCCTACGCCGAATAGCATCTCGTCGTGGCATACAAGAGAACAAGAGGTCTCTGGCATGAATACTCACACGAGAGATGTCGAGTTCTATGGTAGCTCTTCGTCTGTTGCTCTTCTGTCTCACGTTCGGCGGACTGGGGAGGAGGACAACGATGATGACGACGCGGGTGCACTTTTATCGTCATTGCACAACCCTCACTTTGATCCTAGTGGATCACATGATACCCAGCGGGGAAGAAAGAGTACCGAGGAGTCTGATCACTCACCTTGGTATCTACAATGCCGCAACTTTATAGACGGTTTCTTCTCCGCGATCCACTACATTCACCCCATCTTGGACAAGACTTCGTTCGTGCAGCGCTGCGAGTCGTTGTGGGGAGGTGAGGGGCCAGAAAATAAGAGGATCACGAGTTTTGTTGCTTTGTACTACAGCATCTTGTCCATTGGCGCACTAGTTGGAACGAGGGAGGATGAGCTTATCGATGGAATGACCAATCTGGCTTGGAGTCGGAAGTTCTTTAATAGAGCTAAAGATTGCTGCAATAGGCTTGGGATGGTCACGGACCTTGATATGGTCCAGTGCTATTTTATCCTGGTAGGTTGCGCCGTGAAGTTCTGCTGAACGGAACTAACGAGCACAGGCCAAAGTCTGCCAGAACGAACTGCATCCACACTGTCAGTCAGCCATGCATGCCTGTTGGAGATCTACTAATACCTACTAGTGTCATACATGTATGTTGGCCTTGCCATAAGAACAGCTCTGGCAATGGGCATAAATCGTGAGCCGGGCCCCAATAGCAAGAAGCCGCCTTCTTTATTGAGAGCAGAGACACGGACTTGGTGGTATGTCAAAACTGTCCTTGAGTTAGAAATTATATAGATCGATTGCTAATCTTTTCACCAGGGGCCTTTACTCCTTAGAGACGTGAGTATCTCCCGACATGCAGTCAGTCCGTTGTCGCCGATCTGACACCGTTGAAGTGAAATGTCTTTCGCAATGGGTAGACCGGATACTCTAGGTGCAGATCTATATCATAACCGGCGGTTCCCACGTATCAGTAACGGTCAAAGCGAAACCGGGATCGATTCTGAGATGTCTGAGCATCCTTGCTGCGCCATCATCGAGCACATGGTGCATTTCTCCAAAATCACAAGAAACATCTGCCTGAGCATTTACCTCCCCGAAACGACGATACCGATGATGGTGGCGATGGCTAGTCAAATTGAGAGGGACCTGGAGGCGTGGACACAGAAGCTCCCAGAGGCTATACGGCCGATGGGATCGTCTACTCAGGTACCGTCTTTGAGAGGGGTCAGGGATGTTCAATGGGTGAAACGGCAGAGACTTGTACTAAACTTGCGTATGTTTACTCCGATGCGATACCGAAATGCAATACTAATTATGATTGCAGGATATCATAACCTGAGAATCCTCCTCTTCGGGTCCTTTCTATTGAGGTCAACGGCACAGGAGAGGGCGACTATGAGTGACACAAAAGTTGGCATTCAAAAGTGCCTCGAATCAGCAAAACAGACAATTGAAACTATATATCAGACATACCAACACAGCGACTTCTTCCGAACATGGTACGTATCATACTATCCCAGAAGGCGAACCCTCTGACTAATTCAAGGTTCTACAACACGACATACACTGTTTTCGCGGCCAGCATAATACTGGTTTACATGACCCAAGACGCAGTCGAGAGCGAAATGCAACCTTTGCTTCGTCTAGTCGATATGGCCATTGAGATACTCATGATCATGGACGAATGCGTCGTTGCGCTACAAGCGGCGAAGCTGTTGCAGGGAGCGAGGGAAAAGGCTATACAGAAGTCGTCTCAAGTTGAGGTAGCCGCGAATCCAGGGACATCTTGGCCTGACGGAATGGTCTACTTGAATCACTACTGGGGACCACTGAATCTACTTGATGGAGAGTTGGATCAGAACCTAGACATGTCGTCGATAGACTTTGATGCGGCGAGCTTGTTTATGTCAATGCCTCATTAGTTCGGGAACAATAAGATGTAATTGGGAACGACAGCGAGCAGGATAAGTAACTCATGATACAGTATATGATAACTATGTGAGAGGGTAGTGAGCAGGTCTCTGAAGCTTGAAGTTCTATTACGTGGCTAAGCAACGAATATAGATAGCCAGACAACCTGGATAACACTAAAACCCGTGAACATTGCTGTCTTTGGTCCACCTTCTGAAGGTCTTGCCATAGAAGTAGAATACCGCACCCAAGCCGCACCACAGGACTGTAAGGCCCATGTTGGTCATGAAAACAGGGATAAATCTGAAGAAGCTGTTAGCAACGGAAGTTGAAAAGAGGGTACACAAGATGGCTTACCCTGACTTGATAGTCCATGGTGTGACGAATTTGCCCATACCATATCCCCAAAGACTCTTGTTAACAGTAATAGCAACAAAAAGTGACCCGGTGACTGGCTTATAGCAATCTACTGCATAGGTACTTGCGATACTTGGGAGGGCAGCGACCTGAATGCCAGCAGATGAGTAGCCGAGGACGGCAATGACGGGCCATGGCCAGTGCCTTTCGTATCCGATCGAGGTGATCACATTACCGAAGATCATGATGATGATATAGGGAATCATTGCAGGGAGTCGCATTTCCGGTTCTCGAATACCACCATTTCTCGTGGTTGCTTTTGCAGAGACCCAATCGCTGAAGGGTCCAGCCGTGACGAGTCCGATCAAAGCACCGACGAGGATGGAGAAATTGAGGAAGCCTGGACACGTTAGTACTTGAGCTCTACTTGAGTAATTTGGAAAGCTAACCGATGGACTGGGAGCTCATGTTGTATGGCGGAGCTGCAAATACTTGCGATTGCGTGAGGTTCAGAATCAGGAAGTTACTGCAACTCCAGCTGACCACGAAGGAAGCAAAGAGTACAATGGGATAGACAAAGAGTCTCCATGGGGTCCAGATATCGAGAAGGATGTTCTGAAGAGGTGCTGAGTTGGGCTGGAACAAGCGCCACTGTAACTTTGAGGGAGTTCCTTTGCCCAAATGCGCGTCCGCGGCTGGCTCACCCTGGGCTTGGGGTGTACCAACAGTCTTCTCAGCATCGGCATGGGAGTGCGAAGGCTTGTCTTGAGTTGTATCAACAATCTCATTAACTCCACGCTCAGCCTCAATCGAGTCGATACGTGTCCACTTCGTCTCAGGAAAGCCAAAGATGCCAAGCACGATAGACAGTGCAGTGACAGCGACGTTGAGCCACCAGAAGTTCTGCCATCCCGTGCGATCTGCCATGGGCCCAGCGATGATTGGGGCGATCATCAGTGAGCCCATATACACAACCCAGTATAATGCGTTCCATGTTCCGCGATCGTGGAGGAAGAAGATATCGGCGATGACGGCGGGTTGGAGAATCTCTGAGGGTCCGGCTCCTATTCCGTTCAGACTGCAAATGTTAGTCAAGGTATTGGGAGATTTGTAGAGTCTAACCTACACACAGGCTCCCATGAAGATCCCGTAGGTGGATGCCTTAGCGCGAATGATGTGGCATGCGAGGCAGATCACCTGCGAAGCGATATAGACAGGTCGACGGCCGAAAGAGGTAGAGATGGGTGCCCTATAACTGTAAGCCACAAATACTCATTCCTCAGTACTCCGTGCTTACCAGAAAAAGTTACTAAATCCCAAGATCAAGATAGTAACACCCGTGAACTGAATGACATCCTCAAGGGTACTATTATAAGCACGAATCAAATCCGGAAACATAGGCGCAAGAGCAAGCGGCGCAAAACCCTGCGTGAACGTCATGGTCGAAACGCAAAAGATGGCAGAGAACTTCCAAAAGGGCGACCAGTTGAGGGGATCGTGAGGATCCTGAGATGGTTGGGGGACGAGGACTTGATCGGACTCTTTGGCTCGGACGTAGTGTTCTTTGCCAACGTCTGTCATGATCTCCGTTCCAGGGAGGACTTCGATGTGAAGTTCATCCTGGATGGTTTCGCGTGCCTGTTGAAGTTAGGGGATGTGCTTTGGGTCAAGAGGGTGAAGATGGTGCTTACCTCTTGAGTAGGCATTCTTGCGGTGTTGCAAGGGCTAGTCTTGTGCGGGTGTAATTCTCAATATTCTGATTTCTAGCAAACTCGACAAGCAACCAGTCTCTATTTATCTAAACTCATTTCATAGTCCTATCCATCATCGCAGCTTCGATGATTCCATCTCCAACGTCTCCAAAAACCTCGGATGACTTGTTTAAGCTAGCTCACTCCTTAATCTGCGTTAAGCTATAAGATCCAGCGCCCGTAATGTCTCGGTAGAGCCATCGGCAAGTCAACAGCAAGGATTAATGAGGGGGATCTTCTGGTAATCTAATTACTATCGGCGGGATGGGCCCGAACGAGATGGTTTACGGGGGAGTTGGCGGGGTATTAGAGTTTGCGGAGGAGTTAGCGTCGGCAGTTAGTTACTCAAGTGAGGGCATACCAAGCCTTTTGGGGTATGTTGATTCTAAGCGAGCTTTACTACTTGGATTCTATCTCACGTTCTTTATCCATTTAAGAAATGATTTCCTATTGAGGTCTCATATAAAGTCATTCACTGTTATCAATAATAAGTGCACAAGTTCATCTTGCCAGAGAAATAAAAAAAAAAAAAAAAAAAAAAAAAAAAAGATTTATCTATCTTTTCTGCGGCTGACGTTGCAAGACGTTCTAGACTCACATGCTGACCTTGCTACAGAAAGGGGCTGTCCATTTCTAGAATAGCCTTTAAGGTTGCATCTCCAGATCGGCCATCCCACATTCTAAGATCTTAGTCTATCTCGGATAGTCTCCATAAGCAATGCGTAAGCAGCATCGTCAAACCCGACAGTTTCTTGCTCAGGTGCCCAAGGACGATCGGAACCGCTTTTAGTAGACTGATTGCCAATAAACCAACCATATGGCAAGCCAACGTCACACCTAGCGTATCGCATCTGAGCTCTTCGACTCTGTGTCAATCCCGCGCCCAGCAAGTAGTTCCCCATTGGCACCGCCCTCGAGCTCTTGCGACGTGACCGATAGGCGTCGAAGAGGCGCACGACAAAGTCTTTTGGTCCAGGATCTGCAAAGAATCTGTGGCGATTGTGCCCGAAATACCACTCTGGCGGGTTGTTCGCGTTCAACATGGCCTCAGTGAACGGACCCATGGACAAAAAGACCCTATGCTGCGAGTGGGACAACCAAAGTCTCCAACTCCCATGGTAAATTTCTTGAGACCTTTCATACTTATCCTCCATTCTGACAGTACGTGATGCCATCTTCTTCTGTATTCGGTGCGTTCTATATCAGTGTTATGGTCCATGACAGTGCCTGGGACTGGATAACTACCAGCTGTCAAAGGCCCATGCTGCTTAGCCTCAAACAATACACAATATTCATCAAGGTAAAGCTCTTCCAACCCGCCGCTCTTATTTTTCTGCCCCAGAGACGCGATCCATTCTGTCTGTTTCTTATCGGTAAAGATATAGCGCCCAAGAGCCAGAACCTTGAGGGATGGCAAGTCGCCAAGTTGGTCCAGGTCCATTCTCGGAAACAATCCCCAAAAGTCTGTATAGAATAATGAAAGTACTTGTAGTTTCTGGACTATATCAGGTTGAAGCCACTTTGACGGCAACACACTGAAGAATTCGGACCTCTCAGTCGAGAGGTTGGTTCTGTTTTTGACGTGGTCTTCTCCCACGAGCAATTTCAGGTCGATGAGAGTCGGCAACCGGAGTAACTTGTTCCAGGCCTTGGACTGGATAACTCTGGGATCATTGTAGTCAGCGAGATGCGAAATGGTAAGTTCTTTGATCTGTAACGAGTCTCCTTGTAGGACTGGCGCATCATGTGTATATGTGAACATATGGCTGCTCGCGGCAGGTAGCCCTGCATCATAGATCCTTTTTCGATTCTCCGATATCCACATCCCGGTCAAGCAATGAGAAATGATGTCCAAGACCAAGTACCGGTAGTGCAACCCCTCCACTATGTTATAACCTCGTGGATTTGACGATCGGCTGAATCGGAGATGTAGATGCTTGAGATTATTGAGCAAGCCTAGATACGGAAGAAACTGAAGAAATCTCTGGCAAACTCGAAAGTCTTCATTGTGGGAAATGAACGAACGGCATGGATCCAGCTCTGTATCAATCGTCACCTATTTGACAAAACCTCGCAGCTTATCTGACAAGGCAATTTCTGTAAATTGTAAAGGCGAATCGCCGTCAGGCTTGAGCCTGAGGGATCTAAAGGCTTGAATTGTTGCCGCGTAATGAAGCTTGCCAGATACCAATCTTGAGTTAAGCTGGTCTTGCTTCCATCGATAAGAGCAAACCATCAACACTATCTCAGCTGGGAGACGTATGTCAGTCGGGGGAAAAGTCTGCATAGTGACGGTCGTGTCCGGGGCCTGGTGATCAAGGGCCTATCTATGTGGTTCAAGGTGTAAGCTCAGGGATGGAGAGTAGAAGAGGGGTTATCTTCTGTCTCTATGGCTTATCAGAGTTGAATGTTTTTTGAAAGTGCAAACTTTGGGCTGCGTAGAGAGTAGGAAGTGGTGAGATTAAGTCGATGATAGTTAGTGCAAGCGCCGTGCAATCTTTCTCGGTGACCGACAAAGAGAATTCCTTTGGGAGACTTGAGCGTCTTAAGTATTGAAGAATTAAGTGAGCCCACGTCGCCACAGGCTTAGTAGTACCAGTGCCAGAAAAGAGTATTTCGTGTTCCTCATGTCCGAGTTTACAGAAACACTGGGAAAATGCGATTATCCAGATCGAACATGTAGAGGCTGGTGAGTCAGCGGAATGGAATATCCAAGAACAAGCATTAAAGCTCAGTCACACGGGGAAACTAATCAAAGCTACTGGTGATGTTCAGTGTAATAATAGCTCATTTATAGCAAATGACAGTGGTTATTCTCGTGTTCTGCGCAATGCACAAAGGGCTGTTTTGATTGGCTCGGAATTGTCCGCCACTGTCAGATAAGCTGTCCCAGCGATAACCGAGTCGCCTAGTTCTCCGTTAGCAGACTAGCACGCATATAACACATTCCCCGCGTCCCCCAAACCTTCATCAACTGTAGTTCAATTACATCAGCTGATATTAAAATGGATGACTCTCGACCAACTAAACGCGCACGACAAGCCTGCGAGCCATGTCGGTTAGTTTCTCATGTCATCTACGTAGTCCCGATGCTAACAATGGCCGCAGTCGCAAGAAGTCCAAGTGCCCTGGAGAGAAGCCCGCGTGCTCATACTGCGAGCGGCTTGGTCAGATATGCGTGTATGAATCAGGCTCTGATGGCCAAGGTCAACGAGCTCGCTCGGATAGATCGTTGGTACGCATGTAATTGATAAGTACCCTGTCAGCCACTAATATTGCTAAGGAGACTCGGATGGAGACACTGGAAGAGAAATTGGACTTGTTTATCGACCGCCTCGAGTAAGTGACACACCTGGCTTCAAGCTAATTATCAGACTCTAACACATGTATCTTAGTCCTGTGATAAATGATTCACGGCGGCGTTCCGCGTCACAGCAGGAAGGAGGCCATACACCGAGATCCATGGTCGGTCAAGATGAGCTACCATATACCAGTGAAATGGTAGACCTAGGGCAAGCGTCAGGGTAAGCAGGTATTCTGTTGCCTGTAGAACACAGCTGACGCACTCCAGCCCATCATCACTCGTCGAGCCCAGAAGTGATGAACTAGCCTCTCTTTATCTGACCTGGCTTCATCGGCAACCCTTGGTCCTTTTCAACGCCGAAACATTTGCAGAGTCGCTACCACGTAGAGAGACAGAGCTGGTCTTAGCACTACAAGCATTATGTCTTCGCTTTCCTCCTCGGTTATTGAGTCAGCAGTATCGACAACGTCTTCATGCCATGGCACAAGCCTCCAGGGAAATCGTGACGAACAAAGTCTTCGGTGGCCGAGTCGACTGTTCCGTCTTGCAAACACTGTGTCTTTTGAGTCTCTTCGAACATGCAGGTACGTTAGCAATGATCCGTAATGTTCTGACCATGGCTGACCTTAGATCTAGCAGGAAATACTGTTCAAGCAGGGCTATATCTCAGTACAGCGATTCAGCTACTGAGCGGGGTTCCTAAGGGTAGCTTCCTCGGTGACGCCGTGGAATTCAACAACTGCATTAGAAGCATCTTCGTGCTTCATCACTTACAGGGTAGTGTTTCTTCAAGTGTATGGCCCACTTCCATGTCACACGGAGAGGACTCAACACTAGGAACAGCAACGTGTTCGGCATGGTTACTTCCGCCAGAGAAGTCATTACAATGCGACATGGACCGAGGGATCATGAAATATACCATCCCTCTTGCTCAAGCTTGGCGTGCAGTCCGATCATACGCTTCCCGTCGTGTTTTCTCAGACACACTGCCCCCGTGGAATCCGCGCTCCGACTATTCCCAAGTTACATATCGACACCTTGAGATTGATTGTAGCGTACCGCTCAAATACCGATTCTCTGCTAATCAGATTGACAAGCAGACACCTGAATCTCTGCAACAAAACAGGGGGTATTGGGGCCCTTACCTATTCACCCAATTCGTCTATGCTTCCATTCCTGTCATTCTCAATCATCCATTTCTTTTATCAATGCGACTTCGACACTTTCGACACACTATGCCACAGTCATTTGTCAACAGCTCTTTTGACGCGATTACCCGACATATTGGATGGATCATGTATCATCTTGACGTATTGGAGAAGATGGACTATCGAGTATCTGACCCGACCTTGGCCCATATTGTTGCAGTAGTTGCCACCATTCATCTGCAGCACAGTTTTGTGGAAGAATTTGCTTTGCGTGAGAAGGCAAAGGCCGGATTTGAGAAGTGTCTTGAGTTCTTGAGATGCGTGGGCCTAACATGGCATGGCGTTGGTATCATGGTGAGTAGCTTCGGGAGTGTAGCGACAGAACGGAGTACTAATTAGGGATGAAGCATGAAAATCTACGAAAACTGCAGCAGAGCATACAGGTTGTGCCACTAGGCAGCGAAGAGCCTGGTCTGGGAAGACAAACACAGCAAAAGTTCACCATCGATACGAGACTTCTTTGGGATATTCTGTCCTATGAGCATGCTGGTAGACAGGATGCACGCGCCGATGAATCCATTTACCGCGGCCTGGCATCAACCCACCAGGACACGGCAAGAGGCGGTAACGAAGACGGCGATGCATATGATTTGGTCGGCTCAGCTGGAATCATTGGGCACAAGACCGTGCCAAAGGACACGCCTCTCTACGCTCCGGGTGAGGGTGAGGTTAGCCACCCCATAAGAGGCCGTGTCCCATCTGATGCTTCGGGATTGCTAGGATCTCTTCAACAGAATATCCAAGAGGGGTTCGGATCTGCTATGGAACCTGATAACATATTTCCGCAAGTGCACGACTTTGGAAGGGCTATTGACGAGTGGTTGAGCCTTGATTGGGGAAACACAATGCTGTAAAGTAGTGGAACTGGCTATCGAATTATCTTTGCAAGTTTACTGGTAACTACATACTAAGTATCACCACTTGAGACTGTCAGACCCAGCACATGCCTCTAGCCTGTTACAGAAGTCAATATCGCCCTGTCCATTCCCTGACTGTCCACTCTTTGGTGTCGCTGGCCAGATCTCATGTCCCTCGGCCTCTTCCTGCTTATGATGGTCCATGACTAGCTTTCGTGTAGTCTCTTGGAAGAACAGAGGGCCCTGGTAGAAAGACTTATTAGTACGCTACCAATGACTTTGGAGGTTGTTCATACCTTTTCTACTCGTGGATGAAGCTCCCCGTTGATAAATATACCAGCGTTCAGGTTCTTCTGCGCGGCATTGCAGAGGTCTTTGTCTTCCTTGAGTATCTGCTTAAAGCAGTCGCTGATCTCGTTGAAGTCTTTGTCGGAAGCACTGTTGGCTCTGTAGACTTCGTACTCCATCTTTGTCTGCGATGCGGAAATGGGGATGCAGCGCATGATGTAGAAGAAGGTGGGCCTGAACGTTAGGGCTAGATTTCAACTTTGGGGGATAGATATGCTCACGAGATCGTAATAGAGGCATTAGGATAGTAGAAAGTACTGTAAATGCCCATACCATCTTTATCGGGCTTATCAACGTTGAAGTGCTGTATATGGCCACCAGCTGTCTCAACCCAGTATTTCGACAGGTCAGTGAGGGCATTGAGTGCGGGATGTCCAGTTGGACAATGGTAGCACTAATAACATTGTCTCAGTGCCAGTTGAACCGGAATGGTAGAAACGACTAACCTCGTTGTAATTATCTGCTAACGTCTTCCAGTTGTAGTCGCCAATCATTTCCCACTGATGGTCAAAGTGATAAGCTTCCATGTCGAAGGGCTGAAGACGTGGTTGGGTGTCAACACCGGCAAAGTCGTCGTTCCAAGCGACAGTAGGTGTAGGGCTGGCATCCATGTTGATCCAGATAAAACCGAGTTTGTCTACATGGACATGGATCGGGAAGAGGTTGTAGGTTGACTTATCGAATGTCGGAACCTCTTGGTATTTAGGAGCCTTGGCCAATTTGCCATCGAGTCCATAGGACCAACCTTTGACTGTTCAGCATCTCGCCTCCATACGCCGGATATATCAACCTACCGTGATACTTGCAAGACAGAATGTTGGCTCTTCCTGTATCTTGCTCTACCAGCGGAAATGCTCGATGTCGACAGACATTGTGATGGGCTCTGATCTCGCCTTGGCGGTCTTTGATCAAGAAAAAGGTAAAACCAGCCTGGGTTATACGGAGATAGTCACCCACTTCAGTAAATCTTGCCTTGTGTGATACTACTATCCATTTCTTGGAAAAGATAGCTCGTCGTTCTAGCTCATACATCGCTGACGAGCGATACCATGATGCAGGCAAGGCCCGGGTGGTCTGAGGTTCGGCCTCTTTCGCTGTACCAAAACTAAACCAACGACTCATTGTGGCTTGAGATAACAACTGACCCGAGGATCGAAGAACAATCGATAGAACGGATGTGAAGCTTGGATGGTAAGTAAACTAATCGGTCGTGTATGATAAGCTTCATCTATGAATGCAAACCTCTAGTCCCGCCCTTATACCCTTCCATAGCTCATGCATGATGCGTTTTTCTGTCTAGGATTACCCAACATTCATTTCTCACTCCACACTCTTCATTCATCCATCAATCGCTCCCTACATCGACTTGGCACACTTGCCTTTGAACCAATGAGAGTAGGTCTAATCACGATTTCTCACATTCCAGGTCAGAATCACGGCCCGGTTTCCGTACCCGCAGCATCGGACCTTGTGATACGGCCTTATCTCAACGCTAAACCATTTTTATCTAGCGTCTTAGTTATCATTCTCCGTACCCACCAAGACCCGGACCGTTCCCGGCTTTGTCTGTATCCTTGTGAGGTGTCATGATAAGCAGTGGCTTCTGGAGATGAGCAGCTAACACTGGTTAAATCCAATGTGAATGATATTGCAGTTATTAATCTGAAGATTAATTATACTAGTCTCACCTGGAAAGTTCACTCGTCTAGTAAATTTTATTTTGCATCCTCGAAAATACCGTAATCATGTCCACCGAACAACAGCAAAAGCCAAAGCATATCCGATGCACTATTATCGGAGCAGGGTAAGTACCATTCGCACCCCCGGTGGAATCATTTTGGCTGATATGTCCCATCAGGGTATCTGGTATTCTGATGGATAAGTTCTTGACCATTTCATTCATCGAAGAACTACGTTGACAGCGCTTAGCATATAAGCTGAAAAGCCATCTCAATGACTACGTGACCTTTCAGATTTTCGAAAAGTCGCCAGACCTTGGTGGCACATGGTTTGAGAACAAGTATCCAGGCTGCGCCTGTGACGTCCCGAGTCATTGCTATCAATATTCCTTTGCTCCAAACCCTTCATGGTCGAAATTGTTAGTCTTCCAAATTCGAATTCATGTTCGTTGCTAATGTAATCAAGCTACGCATCATCTGATGAGATTCAAGGCTACTTGAAAGGAGTCGCTAAGCACTATGATCTCGAACGATACATAACCTTCAACACCAAGGTTGTCTCAGCACGCTGGTCTGAAAGTGATAGTACCTGGACAGTAGAGTTAGAAGATGGTTCCCTTGTGACATCAGAAATTCTATTCAATGCTGGGGGTATACTCAATCACCCTCAAATTCCCAACATTGAGGGACTTTCCGACTTTACAGGCCCGCTACTGCATACTGCATCATGGGACCATTCGATTGACCTCCGAGGTAAACGTGTCGGCGTCATTGGTGCGGGAGCTAGTTCGATCCAATTAGTTCCTTCGATACAGCCTCTGGTCCAAGACATGAAGGTATTTATTCGCACACCTTCCTGGATTGCGCCGCCAGTAGCTCTGCCTGACCCTAAGGCGACGAACTACACTTATACCACAGAAGAGAAGGCAATCTTCGAGGCAAAGAAGGGTATATATCTCGATACTAGAAAGGAACTGGAGGATCAATTCAACGGGATGTTCCGCCTCTTTCTCAAGTCGAGTCCGGAACAGAAGAGAACACGCGCCATGTTTGAGTCACGGATGAAGCAGCTGATCCCTGACC
Source organism: Fusarium fujikuroi IMI 58289 (assembly GCF_900079805.1). Taxonomy (NCBI): domain Eukaryota; kingdom Fungi; phylum Ascomycota; class Sordariomycetes; order Hypocreales; family Nectriaceae; genus Fusarium; species Fusarium fujikuroi. The sequence continues at coordinate 2,827,796 of NC_036630.1, read as the reverse complement.
AAATCCTCCAGAAGAAGCTGATACCTCCATTCGAGGCAGGTTGTCGAAGGATCAACCCGGGAGAAGGTTTTCTTACAGCCCTGCAGAAGCCGAATGTTGAGCCAGTATTCGACTCGATCGAAAGAGTGACCTGTGGTGGCATCGTGGCCGGTGGCAAGGAATATCCAGCAGATGTCTTGGTGGCAGCTACAGGCTTCAACACAACCTTCCGACCTCGTTTTCCTATAATCGGTCGCAATGGTACCAACCTTCAGGATGTATGGCAAGAACACCCTGAATCTTATCTGGGCCTCGGTGTTGCAGGCTTTCCTAATTACCTCATCTTCTTGGGACCGAACACTCCGATCTCAAATGGGAGCTTGATGGGTAAGTAACTGTATTATAACCATTGATATAGTTGAATAACATCTGAAGGTTCTGTGGAAGCGACCGCTGACTACTTCATTCGTCTCCTTCACAAGATGATTCGACAGCGTGTCAAGTCCTTCGAAGTGCGAGCTGATGCACAGAATGACTTCAATACACACACGCAGAAGGTCATGCAGGATATGGTGTGGACTGGAACTTGTCGCAGTTGGTGTAAGTCATTTACCGCTATCATCGTGGTATCAAATAGTTGACCATATTATAGACAAACAGGGCACAAACGGAAAGGTAACTGGACTCTGGCCAGGCAGCTCACTGCATTACATCCAGGTCCTCTCCGAAGATCGCTGGGAAGATTACGAATGGACCCATGAATCAGAGAGGTACAGCTACTGGGGTCATGGCCTGTCATGGATAGAGGAGCCTGGTCTTGATCCGCTGGGGGCATCTAAGCAGGACATGATTGAGGCGATGACAACACTGCCAAAGAAGGACTCTGACTTGAGCTTCTATCTGTGGGAGAGCAGTCCTCTGCCTGAGTCCTGCTTTCCAAATGGGCGATCAGAGGAGATAGCCAAGAATGGCAGCGACTTGGCATGGAAGAATGTCTTGCAAACGACTACGTCTGCAGATGTCGACAAACATACCCCCGTAGCTTGCATTACAGTGCCAGTTTAGAAAAAGAATAAATATTCATTAAGAGAAGACGTGGCTCAAGCAGGCTGGAGTTAAGTGCCAGCATAGTATAGTGAATGTCTCCTGGTGTTCAGACAACAACATATCGAGCTTGGTGGTTTCTCAACCGGTGATTTCTTCATTTACAGAGAGATCCAGAGCTCAATCTCAGTCATACGTGTTCGTCCGTCGAATGTGAAAGACTGCATCAGGGCACGGTAAAGCAAAAGTAAAACGTGACAATGGCCGATCTATCGTGGCCAGTAACGGTAAGACTACAAAACTCTGTCAATTAATGACAATTACAGGGAACTTTAGTTACTGTCAACACAGACTGTGCTATCTTGCTATCTACAGCTTCGCGCGAGGTGCCTGACTCCATAGTATGGGCAACGGTCCATCAGGCCCATATACAGGATCGTCTTCAGGCATATCTACTTCATCAATGGCGTTCAGAAACACGCTCGAGGACTTCTTTCCCATCTCATTCCGCCACTTGGGGCACCCCTACATATCCTCAATACTTTGTCAGGTACATGAGAGAAATTAAAACGTACCTTTGGATATACACCAATGTACCTGTAATCTGAAGAGCTCTCGAGAGATGAATGGGCCGTTCCAGCTGGTAAGACGACAACATCGCCTGCTCTCACAGGGACTTCTACGCCCATCCCCTTCTGAATCTTGCCTAATAAGAGGGTTGAAGAGCCTCTGAAAATACCTAGAAATTGTCATAAGAATACTGGCTGAGGGATGAAAGGAGAGACTAACCGTAGCACTCATGGCTATTGGGATGGAAATGACGAATGGCAATATGTCCCCAAGTCCCCTGAGCAATGTTTTAGGAACAGAAGGGAGACAAAAGAAAATAGCTTGAACATACCCTCTTTTCCCACCGATGTGTAGTCAGGAATCTCGTTGCCGTCTCTTCGATTCTCGGCTGGGGTAGCACATCGCGGTACACCAGGATCGGAAGTCGGCTGTTAGGTGCATCCTCCGTTCGGGGAACAAGGTAGCATTCAACGCTTGAACTCATCATGGTAAAGCTAGCCGATCTACACAGGAAACCCAACACTCAGTACTGGTCTCACCATATAAGTGAAGATACGCTACCCCGCGTTCGCTGGTGATAGGAGGTGGCCAGGAACACGGGCCGCTTCCGTGTTTGCGGGGTTGATAGGGATCAGATGCTCACCTTTTGGCTTGGAAGCTTATCTTAGATAAAGGGTGAAGACGGTCCGTTCTCCGGAGGCTTGCAACTTGCGATGGAATGGGAAAGGTTGGCTTGATATCTTGTTGGTGTGTTGATAGGTAGATGTGAGGCTGGCACGAATGGAAGAATTGTTTGTAGATAAATCACGTCTCTTCATCCTAGTCCCCACCACTTTTCGTGATCACAAGCCAAACTTCCCTATTTGACCTTGATATTCATTCTTCTACATTGCCCGTTTCAAACAGTCATTATGGCGACTCATCAGGACAACGCGGATGCAGCATCCATTGGTGAGAAGCAAGACGGCAAGATGTTCGAGACCTCCCTCGACCACTTCCCAAGCCATGCCAACGGGACTGTTGCAACTATCGACGGTATCGATCCTACAACTCTTCATGACGACGAAGTGATCACCCAGGCTATTCAAGCCATTGGCTTCGGCAAGTTCCAATGGCAGCTAACCTTCTCCTGTGGTTTCGGCTTCCTAGTCGACCAGGTCAACCTCATCACCTGCATTACCAAGTCCTTGAACTAACTATGTCATCAGATGGTTCTTGTCTCGATCAGCCTCGTTACACCTCAAGCAGCCATGGAATTTGGCCCTCGATATGCAACTCTTCTATCTGCGTCTTCATACGCTGGCTTACTCATTGGCGCTTTGTTTCTTGGTACACTAGCCGATAACTTTGGCCGGCGATTAGTCTGGCAGGCTTCTATCTTTGGGTGCTCTATCATGACGGCCATTGCTGCTTCTTCTCCGAATTGGGCTGCTCTGAATGTGTTCATTGCTTTGATTGGTCTATTTGCTGGTGGAAACCGTGAGTTACCTAAAAGCTCCCAACTTAGCTGCATCGAGACCTTCCGTGTTCGGGTTAGTGATACTCGCTGACTCTTGACTCCTACAGTGGCCATCGACTTGACACTTCTGGCGGAAGCAATCCCCCAAGAATGGTCCTTCATCCTTTCAAGTCTCGCAGGAATCTGGGGCTTCGGAAATGCTGTCACGGGCCTGATTGGTAATTACCCGCGCGCAACATGATCACATTCACTGACAATCCACAGCCTGGCCTCTTCTCGTCAACTTTGGGTGTCCCAGCGGCTCAACCCCCGATACCTGCAGTCGCAGCGATAACATGGGCTGGCGATACCTTTACATCACTCTTGGTGGACTATGCCTCGTTATGTCGCTTATCCGCGCTTTCGTCCTACGATCCCTCGAGTCTCCAAGGTGGCTCGTCTCTTGTGGAAAGATGGAAGAGGCTGCGGAAGTTATCAATCATATCAGCAGGATGAACAAGTCTGATTATCATGTCACTGGTGACAGCTTCCTGCAGCCTGAGCAGGCGAAGGCTGATGGTGAGGTTCGGTCATGGCGTGCGAATATTGTTCGGGCGTCAAGGCTATTCTCTGGAGCTAAGCAGATACGGTTGATGATTGGTCTCATCATGATCTGGGCACTTATCGGCATCGCGTAAGTCCGCCTCTATACAATCTCTCGCAGTCACTAATAAATCACAGGTACCCTCTCTACACCATCTTCCTCCCCTACTACCTCGCAGCCCACGGCGCCAACTTCGGCGAAACCAGCAACTACATCACCTACCGCGACTGGACCGTCTCCTCCATCGTCGGCATCTTCGGCCCCGTCCTCAGTACCATCCTCGTATCATCCCGCTTCTTCAAGTCCAAGCGCTCAATGCTCCTCACCGGTATAATCTGCGCCGCATTCTCCGGAGCCTTCACCTCAGCTCGAACGGCAGCGGAAAACCTCGCATTCTCTTGCATGATCAACTTTTCGCTCAACGCTCTGTATGCTATTGTTTACTCGTACACGCCGCAGGTCCTTCAGGTGCAGAATCGTGGGATGGGAATGGGGTTGCTAATGGCGGTGGGGAGGACGGCGTCACTTAGTGCGCCGTTCATTGCGACTTTTGCTGATGTTACGACCTCGGCGCCGATTTGGGTTGCGTGTGCTTGCTTCTTGGCCATTGGTCTTATTGCGATGGGTCTTCCAGCTGATACGAGACACTATGTGTCGAAGAAGGTTCAGCAGTCCAGTGTCTGAGTAGGCATTGACGGAGAGGTGCAGTGTTTGTGGTAACTATTGTAAGTACAGAGTGTATGGATATATCCTGCTAAAGTATTTTTGCCTTGAACTGGTGAAGGGTTGAATAAGAGTATGTAACCACAATGACACTTGATTGGATTTCGAGTGACATTTGTCCTATAACTAATCTTTCGAATACAGACACCATAGCGGTCTTATTTAGGAACTTTGCTAAGGTTGAGAGTTTAAAGGAGGCTCCAGCCTCAAGGCGTAAGAGTAAAAGAACACAGATAACCACATATAGTCACTGCGCTCTCTTACCTAATATCTCCCTCTTGGCAGAAAACCTCGACATCTTGATGACTTGGTCCAAGTTATTCAGGAACATTTCGTCATCTTCCCCAATATTTCTTGATATCCTTCAAGTCTTCAGCCAACGCAACAGGGTTATCCAGGCCCGAGAAGTGTCCACCAAACTCGTGATCTGAGCACCATCATTAGCCAAAAAGCGCAAATCGCTAAACAAAACGACTACTCACTTTTGTAGGAAACCAGATTTCCCACCCGGCCAACTAGCTCTGGTGGCCAAAACCCGGGATTATACTTAAACGCGCTGAAGAGCAATGGCGCATCAGTCTCGGCCTTGGTATAGTTTGTCATAAACCCATTGGGGTTAGAATAGTAGATATATACGGATGATGCAAAGCTCTTAGTCAAATAGTAGAGTGCAACGGTCTTTAGCATTTCGTTATGGTCCAGAACGGACGGAGGGGTTCCAGTTCTTGGATCAGACCCTGCCAAATATCAGCACGATTACCAGATGTTATAACGCCTAGACTTACAAACAATGAGCTTCTCTGCAATCCAGGATAACTGCCCAACTGGATTATCGTAGAGGGCGAGGCCGATGGTGTTTGGCTAACAATTAGTCTTTAGAATGATGCACCGAGACTAGCATTCAGGCTTACCTTTGTTGCTTGCTCCATGTAATAAGCATTTCCAGTTGTAGCCCACTCCTCAGCGACTTGAGCCTCAAATTCCTCAAGAGGTGATAATTTGATACCCTCCGCCGCGAGCTGGGTTCTATACAATGGGACGAACGGTAGGAATGAGAGATGAACCAATCGCACAGAGGTATTGAAATTGGCATAAAGACTGTATGCAACACCTGATCCCCAATCTGTGCCGTAGGCGGCGTACTTGGGATATCCCAAGACTTTGGTCATGAGCGTGTTGAAAAGCCTGGCTGTGTCGTCGACTGTCCAGGTTGGGGGAGGTGCTGATGAGAATGCAAAGCCTGGGAGGGATGGTATGATGATATGGAAGTCATCCCTGAGCTTCTCGATCAACGGAATGAATTCTAGAAACGACCCTGGCCATCCGTGATTAAGAACCAGAGGGATAGCTTCGGGATTATCGGATTGTTGGTGGATGAAGTGGATGGTTTGGTTTTCGATTTCAGCGGTGAAATGGTGCAACCTAGTTATTCTATGTCAGTGTCAAAACTTCAATGGCGATTTGACTACGAAGGGCATACTTGTTGAGCTCTTGCTGCTCAGCGTTCCAGTCGAAATTCTCGATCAATTCCTTTCTCAGGGATTGCAATGTCTCTAAGCTAATACCGGCATTTGGGTCAAAATAGTCGCCTTCAGTAGGCAGCCTAGTTCTCTCAGCTAAGTCAATCATGTGAGGGACTCCATCGGACAGGTCAACGGTAAAGGGCTTCAGGTTGAAGCTGCTGTCTTTTCCGTCGCGAGATACAGGGGATGCGGTGACTAGGAATAATGGAGAAGTGAGGAAAGGAATGCTTAGAAAGGGTCTCATTGCGAATAGATAGTGATGATGGCTTTTACGCTCTGTATATAGAATGGTTTGTTCCGTTGACATTCCACGCGGTTGTTTAAATATTCTCTGCTGCCTATAGCTGCTATATAATTCCACAGCTGTAGAAGAATTAATTGGAACACGATGCTTTGAAATCCCTTTGTCGTACGAGAGCCCACTGAGTAATTGAGTATTATAAATCTGCAAGTTTAATAGAAGCACAGCTTACACCGTGGCTGTTGACCCACTGGTAGTGTAACATTGGTGGATACTCTGACAGATGTCTACGGGGATCAACATCGGATCGGATACAGGGCACTATTAGTTGATTCCGGAGTCTCGCTCTCATCTGGCAACAGATGCTTCGGTTTTCAGAATTTATTCTCGCTCCTTGCTACATAAACAGTAAAGCTTTGGAAACAAGAGGGCTGGTGGCCCGTTTGTCAGTCTGTAGAATATTCTAACCGCTACATGGAATTAAATGTCATTGCTTATGCTTCCTTGATTTTGGACCGGCATTCGGCCGAAAGTCGTAGCTAGCCAGGATGCTGCCTTTGTCAGACGGTCGAGGCAAATTGACTAGAGTGGAGGGACCAGATTCCTTCATACCAATATAGTGCTATCTGTAGTCTTTAGCCGTCACCAAGGGTTTTCACATCTGAAATCAAGTGGCGAGATATTTCTTACGCCCTGCAGCTACTATTTGTTGGTATCTTCCAGTTTGTTACTTTAGACCTCAAGTCGGTGCGTGCCATGTACATCTCCTCTCATCGATACAACATTCTGTGGGGGCTGTGACTGGACACAAGAGGCGGGATCACCACCCAGCATACACTACTCCCTCATAGCCCTTCAACACAATAGCACCCTCAAAAGTATCAGCATTCGCTCCCAGCAATCTCCTTCCCCAATCGCCCTTGACCTCAACCTTCTGCTCCTCCTCCGAGAAACTCAATAAAACAAGTGCCCTTCTCCCATCATAGCTCGTCATCGTATACGCAAACACGTCCTCACTTTCCTTGTACTCATCCAAAATGTCAAATCGTCCATAAACAAAAACATCCTTTTCCTTCCGTCGCAGCTCAAGAACCCTTCTATAAAAGGCTAACACGCTATCATCGTCCTTTTCTTGCTGAGCAACGTTCCAGGTGTCATAGTCGTCATTGACGCGCATCCAGGGCTTGTCGCTAGTGGTAAAGCCTCCGTTGGTGTCGGCGGTCCATTGCATGGGTAATCGACCGTTGTCTCTGGCCTTGAGGCGCATTTCTCTCATGACGTCGGACATATCAGCTCCAGGACCTCTCTTCTTGAGTACGCTGTTGTAATAATTCAACCCCTCGATATCAATGTAATCCTCGATCTTCCACGACTCAGGCACATTAGCCATGCCAATTTCTTGACCTTGGAGGAGAAACAGAGTTCCACTGAGTGTACTGAGGTAAATCGCGAGCATCTTGGCAGCCTCCTTTCGGAACTGGGGCTTGTCCGATCCATAGCGAGATAGAGACCGTCCAGAGTCGTGGTTGTCCATATAAACAGAGTTCCAGCCGTCAAACTTCGGCATAGCTCCTTGCCAACGACTCGTGATTGTCTTGAGCTTGGACAACCTGAAGTCATCGCGTTCGTACTTGTGATTGGGGCCAAAGTCCATGTCAACAATATCTCCCGTGAACAACATGTTCAACTCATGCCTGTCCTTGGCAACATAACTAGCGACACTGTCTTCATCTTTTGTGAAGCCTAATTCACCAACAGTCATACAATCGTACTTGTCGATGACTTTCTCTCTCATCTCCCTTATATACTCGTGCATACGCGGACCGCTGGCGAAGTACTTATCGCCTGGTTGGAACTCGGCGTCTGGTCGGGTAATAGGTGCGTCGGGAAGACCGGGGTGCTTGGACATCAGATTCATCGAATCAATGCGGAAGCCATCGGCGCCTTTATCGAGCCAGAACTTCATGTCGTCGTATGTTGCCTCGCGCATGTCGTCATTTGCCCAGTTGAGATCGGGCTGCTCGGAGAGGAAGAGGGAGAGATAGTATTGCTCTGTCGTCTCATCGTACGTCCAGGCGCTACCACCAAAGATGGAAGCCCAGTTATTAGGCGGTTTGCGATTTCCATCAGCGTCAAACTTTGGATCACGCCAGCAATACCAATCTCGCTTCGGTGATGTTTTTGACGAACGTGACTCTTTGAACCATTCATGCTCATGGCTAGTATGATTTACCACGAGGTCAAGTAGCACCTTGATACCCCGCTCATGGCACCCAGAGATCAACGCCTCAACATCTTCAATCGTACCGTAAGGACGATGGATGTCGCGATAGTCTGAGACGTCATAGCCCATATCATGCTGAGGACTCTTGAAGATAGGCGACAGCCAAATAGCTGTAGCGCCTACTGAACGAATGTAGTCAAGCTTTGAGATGATGCCAGGCAAGTCGCCTAGCCCGTCGCCGTTGGAGTCAAGAAAGCTAGCCGGGTAGATTTGGTAGACAACTGCTTCTTTCCACCATTGGCGATCGGGAGGGATTAACGCTGACATGGTGGCGGGGTCTAGGATGTTCGATTGAAGATGAGTGTTGTAATGGTGAGATTATTACTCTGTGTCTGAGGTTTTTTATACCCGATGACTACTTCCCGGTCCGACAATTCTTCTGTTCAATAATTCTCATGTAACATCAAAGAGAGAAAGATCGGGTGATTTCATGACTTGCCTTCTCCACGTCGATCTCGTGCCTTTTCTCTCTGGGGTGAAACTCTCAAGGCTGAATTGTGATTTGTTGACGACTTACCCGAGACCCCAGATGTGCACCAAATGCATCGGACCGACAATTTACCCAATAATTGTCTGCTCCAGACGCACGGTCCTTTATTTCTCCAGAGGCGAAGAAGCCAATAGAAATTCACCCATTTCACCCATTGACCCACTATCTCGATCCGGGTTGTGAGGATGGTGACATGCTAAAGTCTTCTCGGCCGATGAGATGGGGAGATTTTTCGCTCTCTCTGTTCCCCATGGGGGCTCCATCTATCGGAGAATGTTGAAAGTTTCTGGGGATGGCTCTTAAGTCTAACAATCATGAATTGATATATAATCTCGAGCGCATGCCCTCCGAATAACCAGCTCATCATCATAACCTCAATCACCCCTTCACATCCTCACAATGACCACCAAAGTTGAAGCCATCGCCACTGTGTCCGACCATGTCGAAAAGGCACCAGACTCCATCGCCATCCAAAAAGCCATTGACGCTCAAGACCTCACACCCAAGCAACAGTACCAGCGCCTCTGGACAAACCTCAGGAAAGACAAGCGCTTCGTCCTATGGTCCATCTACATCATGTCCCTAGTCTTTGGCTGGGGTTATGATGCTGGTCTCTCAGGTGTAGCTGTTGCCTTCCCCGAGTTCCGAAAGGTCTACGGAGAGTACTACAGCGTTGGTGATCAATATGTCATCCCGGCGCTGTGGCAGTCTCTTTGGAACGCTGCTAGTACGATTGGCCAGGTCTTTGGCGCGTTTCTGGCGGGTCAGTTTGCAGATTGGGTTGGACGAAAGGCTGTTCTTTGGACGGCCGTCGCTCTATCTATTTCGTCTTCTTTCGCGCTGGTCTTTGCTCCCAGTCTGCCTATCCTCTTCGTCTCTAAGCTTCTGCTTGGGCTTTCCGTTGGTCTATCAACTGTCACGCCTCCTCTGTACGTAACAGAGAATGCACCAGCCGCTCTTCGAAGCTCTCTTAGCTCCCTGACCAACGTGATCATCGTTCTGGGCTTTTTCCTCTCCTCCATCACTGGCTGGGGCTCTTCCAAGATCAAGGGCGAATGGAGCTTCCGACTTGCTTTTGTCATGACCTTCCTCGTCCCTACTCTCTTCGCCATTGGTCTTCCTTTCCTTCCCGAGTCACCTGTTTGGTACGTCAAGAAGGGTCGCGATGACGATGCTCGAAAGGCCATCTTCAAGCTTTATGGTACATCTATTGATGTTGAGGAAAGACTTGAGTTCATCAAGTCTGAACTCGAGGTCACTGCTGGTGAGGCCAACATGGCTAAGCAGACCAGCTGGAAGGCCATCTTCTCCAAGGAGCACCGAACCAGAACCCTCATTGCTGTTATGGGACTTCAGTCTCAGAACTTCTCCGGTGGATACTTTGCCAGTAAGTAACCATCTATAGGTCCTGCCGATTCTAGTACTAACTACCGCAGACACTTACCAGACCTACTACTTCGAACTCATCGGCCAATCCGACCCCTTCGGCCTCACAGCTATTTCCTCAACTCTCCAGTTCCTCTCCAACTGCGTCGCCGTTTGCGTCTCCGATGTCCTCCCCCGTCGAAAGTCCCTCATCGGGGGCGGTACACTTCTCTGCTGCTGGTCCATAATCATCGCCGGAACCTCCCTCGCAGGGACTGCCAATACAGCCGCCAACACTGCTCTCCTCGCCTTCATGATCACCTGGTCGATGCTCTACACTGGTACGGTTGGCTGCTTCGGATGGGCTATCGCTCAGGAAACCGCTGCTCAGGCTACACGTCCCAAGACCATTGCTTTCAGTCTTGTTTGTCAACAGCTCACCGCGCTTATGCTGTCTTCCGTGTTTCCTTATTTCATCAATCCTGATCAATTGAACTGGGGCGGAAAGGTCATGTTCCTGTTTGTTGGGGCTGAGGTCTTCATCTTGGCTACGCTGTTCTGGTTCCAGCCTGAGACGAAGAACAGGACTTATCATGACATTGATTGCCTGTATGCTGAGGGTGTTCCCCCCAGAAAGTTCTCCAAGTATGTTGTCAACGACGGTGCTGTTGTGCGAAAGCCCGCCGTGGAGAAGAAGTGATTGGGCTAGCAGGGTATTGAGAATGTGATGGGTGTCCAGTACTGTGGATGGGCATTGGGAAATTGGAGTTTACACTTTGGCCGTCAAGATGGGATGGGGAAAAAAAAGCCTCGGAGTACATGGCAATGATAGCATATCAAACGATTCATCTTCACTTTATTAAGTCGTCCTCTCGCGAATGTTTCTTACTGCCACGAGTAGAACTATCCGCCGCGTCTCTTCTCCATGAGCTGATTCCAGAGCAGTTAGTGCTAAATTCAGTGGACCCAGTGGCGTGCAACCATGACGAAGTGCTCTGTTCTCCGCATTTTATATAAAACCCAATCCCCGCAAACTTCGAACCTTGTCCCAACTGCTTTCAATTAACCAAGCCATGTCAAGTCCAGTGGCGACAAAACTATCAAAAGTCAGGCAAGCATGCGACGTCTGCCATAAGCGAAAGATTCGCTGTAATGGCTGTCGGCCGTGTCACAATTGCCAAGGTTTGGACATAAGCTGTACTTATTTGGCGATACCTAAAAAGACGGGACCTAAAGGACCGCGATATGTTCGGAGGCCCAGACAGCGACCGGCACCAACTACATTTTCATCCACCAGCCCTGAGGTTAACATCCCCAGCATCAAGTCAAACAACACGGCATCTGCACCATGTCCGAAACAGTTCATAGAGTCGCCTCAAATGACTGACGCAGTTATTCGATGGTGTCTCGACGCGTACTTCAAGCATAAATACCCACTTACCCCAATTCTACATCGCCCTCACCTCGAACAAACACCAAGATCAACAGAGCAGTATGGCTTAATAACCGCATGTTGTGCTGTGATCGCCCTATCGCCAGAAATACTATCGCCTTGTCCCGTGGAGGACAATTTCGCAATTCCGTCTGCCGATTTCTTAATAGCGGAAACTCTTCGTGCAAGAGAGTATTGCAATCTCATTGAACACCCATCTTTGATGCATATCCAAACGTCATTCTTTCTTCACGCTGCATTCTTCTCAATAAATAAAGATAATTCGGCTTGGTATTACCTGCAGGAAGCTATCACAATGCTTCAGACATTACGTTTGCACGAGGAGACTACCTACGCTGATGATGATGCGGGTGACCAAATCTTTGTCAAGTACGCTCAGCGGATGTTTTGGGTACTCTTCATCACTGAGAGAGCATATGCTTTGCAAAGAAATCGCCCGATCAGATTGCAAGACACACTAAAGCTTCCAGACGTCGACCCAATGTCGTCTGACGCAGAGATTCTACGCGGCTTTCTTGATCTCATCTCCCTCTTTCGCCCATTCGGCCAAGACTTCATCTCGCAGTGGAACTCCCCAGCATCATCCACTTCGACAGACTTCGCAAACCTATTCCGATTGCAGTATCTTCTCAAACATTCGCTTCCGAACCTTTCAAATCACTCCCAAGTCCAACAAGCAGATCTTCTCATATCGCGCCAATGGCTCAAGATCGTTGTCTGGAAATTGTGCGCTTCAAAGAGGGTTCTCTCAACTGCCAATAGCGAGGATGTGATGTCATTGCACTACCCAGCCAGTATCGCACGCGACATCGTGATGGTATCGCAATTACTGCCGACTCAGGCTTTTGAGGCTAATGGAATCGGGATTGTTGAGAAGGTCTTTGATGTTGGCTGCTCGTTGGCGGATCTGCTATCGTTGGTACCTCTGGAATACCAGGGCTCAACTATCGATGTTGGGGTTATTGATACACTTATGGAGACAGTGAAAATTGTTGGGACGAGGTTTGGGGGCAGTTATCGGCACTTGGACATATTGGTTGGCAAGGCGAGCGGGTGTCTTCTAATGAACGTGGATCGAAGTCTTCCTCCACCAGATGATGACAATCAGGACAATATGGAGGAGATCTGATGTAGTAAAGGTCTTTCATATGAAATTACACCCTACTTAATGTCTGTATCATCTAATAAAGCAGCCCGAGATTTCACTAATGATGAGTGATTCTGTTCCAATAGAACCTGTCCAATCTCTTGACGTCCATTTTCAAAGGCGCACTTCAAAGCTGGCTTCCCAGGCTCATCTGGAAGGCTTATGTCTAACACCACGCGCAAGGAGGCGATGCTGAAATATGGCCCCCGCGAACTGCATAGTCTAAAGCTGATCCACCTTGTGCTGAATCTTCGGGTTCTTGCTCTGTAAGACCTTTTCTCGGTTCAAGCTTGCTGAAGATCGTGGTCCTGGCATTGCAGTCAGCATCACAATCTATTAGTTCCTCGATTGACCAGTCGACTCCATGGCTCGCTACTGCAACAAGACGTGGTTGTAGACAGCCATTATAGCCTGCGCATGCGCAGACTGTTGGATCGACGCCATGGCCTAACAAGGCCACAACTACTCCTCTTCGATTCACCTCTGTCATAAATAGGTTTTCGGGTCCCAATATTGCCCGGATCAATACCATACCACAATTTCCATGCTTTCAATTAATATCAGCACCCTCAGCCAAGCACACTTCAACTCCCTTAGAATTGCTAAATACCTTAAGTATTACTGCCTAACTAAAGCAGAATGCCTTTTCACCATAACCTCTAATTATAACTCTCTAAAGCTTAATTGTAGTATATATAACGTTTTAAAACCAGGTTTAAAATCTAAAGAACTTAATAATTTATTATAATATAATTGCTCCAAGAAACTAAGTCATAAGAGACACTACTTAGAGAGATAAAATCGCTTAATAGGTAGATGCTATCTTTTTCGAGATAGAGTCTGCCGGCCTAATGTACAATATGCCAGGCCTGCCGACCTGGGGGTTCATAACTACTCTAGTTCTCACACTTTGGCGCTACCGGTAGGCTCTGACTACAGACATGAAGGAGCTGAGTACCATTCACACAGGACCTATAGTATATAACCTACCAAAAGCTAGCCAGCTTAAAGCAATAATTCCTACACAAGCATTAGCAAATATTCAGGCAAAAGAACGAAACAGCACCTGTATTTCTATCCTAACATTTAAGTATCTACCTATCTCTTGGGAGAAAAAAGTTGACTTAAGCTATTACAGATAACCAGATCAATCTCTGAGTTTGGTCGAGTGGCTAAACTGAGCATAAGATAGACAGGCATTATCCGGCTTACATGCTTGCAGCTGAACCATGCAGCTAAACAAGTCATAGCTCCTTTCAGGAGCCGAGCCACTACCGTCCCGGTGCCTTATCTCCATCAGCCCGAAGGCTGGTGGGTTCAGGCTAAAATCTAAGGCAGAGAGCTCTGGTTAGCTATCATGTCACTGGGACCCACCAGCCTTCGGGTTCAAGGAGATCCCTATAAACCTGAGAAGGCACCTCTGTTGTATTTTTAATGGGGCTTGACCCAGTATTTACTGTCTGCTAATTAATATAATCTAAATATAATAAAGAGTATCTTTAATATTAGCTATCTTATTGGTTTAACCCTATAAATACCTCAGAAGTGCCTTCTCGGAAATAAATGGATGGAGGAGGGATGACACGTAATCGCTTCTCTCGTGCCAATCACTTCACTGCCGGACCACACTTTTTGACTTTGCAAACGTTCCCGGGCGTCAAGGGGGGTGGAAAGCATCTAGCGATTGGCCTCCTTTGGGGCGTGAGGGTCGGCGCGAAGAGCGGCAGCGAGCAGCACGTCATGCTTATCGTATGCAAATAAGTGATTTATTCCCTCAAATAAAACCGTGCCTGTCTATCCGTAAATGCTACGAAAATCAGGCATCTCTCTAAGTTCCAGCCTGTTCTACTTGGGACTTTTCTATTACTAGCTTATCTGCTGTTATATTGCCTATTTAAAACACCTCCTCGTCAAAAAGAGCGAGATAAACTATCAAATATTTTATAATTAATACTAAGTGATTTACTAAAAGCAGATGCACTAATTATACTTAGTGACGTGACGATTAGCCAACTGTTACCCGAGATTAGCTAAGCGATTGGCTTTCAACCCTACAGATACTCTAGTGCAGGTCCTTATGAGATACTACATACATCTGCAGATAGGCTTCATATTACCTATCATAAAAACAATCAAAGTCGGCAAGGGTATTGCCGTGCAAGGGTTGCTATACGGCCTGTTATACGAGACAGTATCTCCGTCTTATCCGACGAACATTCAACTCCGCTTTATATATTATTCCCTATTGTTTTGATCCAGTGACTTTCTGTGGACCTTGCTGAAGTCTTGGTTTACTTGTACCACCAGTGTTTATTCAGTATCACCTCCCTACAATGACGGAACCTATAGTGTTCGTGGAGGATAATCCGGCAGGTGTTGATTCCGGACATAAACCACGGTTCAGACGGCGTCGTGGCGCGTGTGAGTCATGCAAGCGCCGGAAAGTCCGATGTGAGGTGCTCCATTTCTTGCTTTGTACCTCGCTAATGGTTTTACGACTAGGTAATGGCTCAAACCCTTGCAATCAGTGCCAAGTCAGATTTCAGCTGAGGCAGAAATCCCCCAAGCCTGAAGCTAATTGGTAAGGCAGAAATCATCGATCGACTGCCAGTATAAAGCCTCAAGCTGGAAAACCAATGACGGGTACACAGAACGCGGGCCCTCTGAATCGCCCTTGCCTATTGCAAGGGGGAGTTTAACGCCTCCTCAAACTGTTACGCTACCAAGCCCAATTGGCGCCGTGACTTATACAGGATCAGTGGAAGAGTCATCCGCATCCGGGATTGATGGTTCGGATCCACACAGCCTTTCGATGAGGTTAAGCAATACTGGGAGCACCATCAATACTGATTCAACAGACATCTCGCAATGGCAAGATTGGCTCATCAATAGCGACGTACCTTTTGGGGACAGTATGCAACTGACAGGAACTTCTGACGATTTCTTAACCGACTGGCTAGACCCCCAGCTTGTCAACCCGCCCAATACTGCTGCCATTACGCAAACCCTTTCGGGAGAAAACTTATCTCGGCCGTCCGGCTTACTGCTTGGCACGGCGGATCCTCTACCATCGAACAGTGATTCCGACTTGAATGGCACAAGAAACGAGCTAATCGCCAGTTTTTTTCACAAGCTTCGCTCTCAGAGACCTTTCATTTTATGCGATGGAAACAGCGAGACAATACTAAATAATAACACCATGGGGCACAGAGAATTTCATGATACAAAGTTTATTTCTCGATGTCTTGATAGTATGTATTGATTTAATTGCACGACATACCGGCTAGGACTAACTTTATTATTTCAAAGCATGCTATGCAGATCCTGAAGGGTATCCTTCCACCTAGCTTTCCATATGCTTTGCCACGTTCTCTAACACCAACAGTATTCGCGTATTTCTGGAGAGAAAGAGTGTTGACTCTGTTGCAGACGAGGTAGCCAAAGGTGCTTCGGCTGTTGATAGGGAAACGTCCGTTTTATTCCACTCGGTAATGGCTATTGGATGTCACGGTTTAAGTCTTGAGCAGGGCCACCACACAATTGGCAAACAAAAATACTCTGTCTCGATGATATTCAAAGAAGCTCTATACATGAGACAGAATTTGCGGGACAAGCCTACTCTTCGGGGCCTACAGGTATGTTGTACAGGTCATTGATGAAAGATTTCTTGAACTGACCGTATTATTTTAGGCTCTTTTGACTATGGTAATTTCATCACCACTTACTAATTTCCAGAGTCCACTCTTACACATGCACCAGGCATACTTTTCAGGCCGAGTAGGCGATGATTCGACTTCGAGCTTGCTCGCAGATGCAGCCGTTTGCGCCCAGACATTGGAACTGCACAGTGCAAGTGCGATTGAAAAGCAATATAATAGCTCCTCGGAACAGCAGGTAGCCAAACGTGCCCTCTGGTTCTTGAACTCACTTGAGAAGCCCCGCTGCCTCGCTGAAGGCCTATTGCCGGTTTGTAGCGCCTGACACTCCCTCATAGCAGCTTTGCCTTGTCCGTACGCCGTGTCTGATTCTTTCTGGCGGATAGCTGATCCACGACGATTTAATCGACTATGACCCGCCGTCTTCCGCAAGCCACTCACCAGATGAGGTTGACTGGTTTGCCATCAACGCTCGGTTTGCCACCATCTGTTATTCCATCATAAGGGAGCGACCTCGCGGTAAACTTGGTCGCTCATCACCACGGCGCGGACAAGGCCAGGCGTCTCAGCAGAGCGCAAGCTCGACGATAAGCAGGATTGAGTCTCTGTTGGATGAATGGAGAGGTGACCTCCCGTTTGCCAGTGAATCTAACGCAACCGAATCCAACGAATTTGCGGCATTGACGTGTTCGGAGAGACGCCACAGGATTAAGTGTCTCAATAAATACTGGTCCGCCGTCATTGCAACGCATTCAGGACAGGCTCGTGTTGTGGTCGTAGATGGCGGTGAAGGTGTCGGATCGAGTAAAGAACGATGCGTGGAGGCCGCTCAGGAGATTCTAAAGAATAGCCACTACATTACCTCCACCGACATTTTATATGATATGTATGTCTCTGAAGGTGGAGTCTGCCGCCATCAACGGCATGAGCCTTTTTTTCTTTCACCCTTACTCGATCTCATTTTCTAAACTGTAGCTTGATCATACTAACAAATTGTCTAGCTCACTTTATTATTACATCACAGTCGCGACACGGGTGATCATGACTGCGGTGATCCGGGAGGCGTTTGCTGGTGATCTTGCAGAGGATAGAGTTCGGAAGAATACGAAAATACCGAGAAAAGAAACTAGGTATGGCTCGTTAACTTCTTATATGGGAATTGCAATTGGTCTCTTTAGTCGTCTTTCTTTAGATATAGACGTTCCTGTAGATGAGGTCACAGAATTAGGGAAATTGGGAAGACAGATAATGAAATGTCAGTAAAGATTATATAGTTTTAATTTTATATAAAATGCTTATCATAAGATACTACCAATATATATATACTAATGTATTCTGTATAACTTATAAACGCTTTACTTTTATTAATTCACCAACCGAAGAACCACGCTCTTGCGCTACGCTATAATGTAATTTACCCAGCGTTAGCCAACTCTGCAAGCCTCTAATCATTCGAGTCCTCCTAATCACCTCAGTGTTCCGCTAAGCGCAAATTGGCAGGTGGCAATACCGGAATGCGAAATCATGTCATGTAGTGCATATACCCGTGGGGATCTTAGCCATTTTTCTTCCGCCATATGTGCCGTGTTTTCCGAGTCCGACACCATGATACACGGCAGACTTGCTCCTAAGAACTTTGCTCGTGACACGGCAAACGATAAAAGACAACCGTCTCCGTGCAGGTCAAAATACGGCTTCGGCATCTACAAATAGAAATCCGATGTGGTCCAAATACGAAGAAGCCGTCATGATAGATACTGGTCTGAATCGGACATCCGAAGCCTGGCGATTACGTTAATAACCACGGCCCCATACCTGCGCGTTAGATCAAACCGGATTCTGATTCTGTAATTAGTCAAAGGGGCAATTTCCCCTTTGCCCGATCCGATTGGTTCCGTGGGTGTTGATTGTGCTCAGGCATCACTGTACTTGACCTGAGGATTCGTGTACTAGCATTTTGGCAAGCAGAAGAGAGCAATGGATAGTCTACTCGGTTCTTCATCACCGAATATGGCATTTGTCTAAGGGGATTGTGATTATTGTGCATCCGAGTGCGGCGTGTTCTCTCGGATGGGAACTCCATAGCGTCTAGATTACCGAAGTATCGATGGTGGTTGCAGTTCAGTTATGATACATAAGCATCATAAGATACAAAACATCATCCAACCAAGCCTTCGTAGCTCATACACCGTAACCTTATACTCGTTTTCAACAATAGTTATATTATTTTAAAGTTCAACATGGTAGTAATCGAATCACCCCCGAGTACCGCTGTAGGCTCTGCCGAAGAGATACCTCAAGCCATCCACAAGCATGAGGGGTCTGCTTTGCCGGTTGCTATAGTGGGCATGGGTATGAGACTGCCCGGTGGAATCCATACCTGTGATGACCTTTGGAAAATGCTTTTAGGGAAGCGTTCGACCCGGTGTGAGATTCCATCAACTAGATTCTCGGTTGACGGATTCCACAGCCCAACCAGCAAGCCTGGATCTATTGCCATGCGTCACGGCCACTTCCTGGACGACCAAGATGACCTGCAACGGTTGGACACCTCTTTCTTCTCCATGGGGATGACAGAAGTGAGTGATATAGATCCACAGCAGAGGATGCTCCTGGAAGTGGCCTATGAGTGTATGCAATCTTCGGGCCAAACCGATTGGCGGGGGAGCAATATAGGCTGTTACGTTGGTGTATGGGGAGAGGTATGAATGGCCGTTGACTTTTACCCAACGATCTATAGCTAATCTGAGTATAGGATTGGCTGGATCTTCACAGCAAAGATTTATACGATTCCGGCACATATCGCGTCTCCGGTGGGCATGACTTTGCCATTTCCAACCGTATTAGTTACGAATATGACCTCAAAGGCCCCTCCTTCACTATCAAAGCCGGCTGCTCGTCATCCCTGATAGCTCTTCATGAAGCAGTAAGGGCCATTCGGGCAGGAGACTGTGATGGTGCTATTGTGGCCGGCACCAACCTGATTTTCTCACCGACCATGTCTATGGCTATGACAGAGCAAGGCGTTTTGTCCCCAGATGCTATGTGCAAAACCTTTGATGAGAAAGCAAACGGCTATGCAAGAGGCGAGGCAATCAATGCCATCTTCTTGAAACCTTTAGACGATGCCCTCCGGGACGGAGATCCCATCAGGGCTGTAGTCAGGGCAACATCTTCAAATTCGGATGGCAAAACTCCCGGTATGTCGATGCCAAGCTCCGAGAGCCATGAGGCTTTGATCCGGAGGGCGTACCAGGAGGTTTGCTTGGACCCCAAGGACACCTGCTTCGTCGAAGCACATGGAACCGGTACATCCGTGGGCGATCCGCTCGAGGCCACGGCAATCGCCCGTGTCTTTGGCGGGTCATCAGACCATAAGCTCTACATCGGGAGTGTCAAACCTAACCTTGGACATAGCGAGGGTGCTTCAGGCATTTCGTCAGTTATGAAGGCCATTCTGGCTCTAGAAAACCATACCATCCCTCCAAACATCAACTTCTTCACGCCGAATCCCAAAATCCCCTTTTCGGGTATGAACATGGCTGTTCCAGTTGATGCAATTCCCTGGCCTGAAGACCGAGCACGTCGGGTCAGCGTCAACTCATTTGGAATAGGAGGTGCAAATGCCCACTGCATCATAGAAACTCTCGAAGAGTACCTCGGTGCATCGTTCACAAAGCGACATCTGGTTCCTCCACTTCAGAATGGAAACGGCTCTGTGGGTGCCCATGTCAGCAGTGCCGTCGACAGCATTTCAGCGATGAAAATGGATTTGCACAGTAAGATGCGCAAGAGTGCAACAGCGCAAGTCGCAAGTGATAGTTCTACCACAGACAACGCTTATGCCCGCCCTTCAATGGCTCTCTATGTTCTTTCCGCTGCAAATCCGACTTCGCTTAGGCAGAGTGTGACGGACTATCAAGAGTATCTGGGAAGTCATAAGACCGACCCGGCTGATGTTTCATATACCCTGTGCAACCGGAGAGAGCATTTGTCGCATCGAACCTACGGAGTGGTCACTACAGAATCCGTGAATGGCGCACACCTCGTCCCTGATTTCTCTCCCCTATCCAAGACAAACAACAACACCCCTCCTGATATAAACATGATCTTCACTGGCCAGGGTGCCCAATGGGCTGGCATGGGAAAGGAGCTCATGGACGAGTACGAGACCTTTTACAACACCATTGCTTCCTTGAATCTCGTTCTATCCGAACTGGAGCATCCTCCGGCTTGGGATCTTATTGAAGAATTATCCAGGTCTGCGGAATCAAGCAATGTTGGCCGTGCCGAGTTTTCTCAGCCACTTGTATGCGCAGTTCAAGTGGCCCTGGTTGATCTCTTGCGATCTTGGGGGGTTGTCCCCTCTGCTGTAGTAGGCCACTCTAGTGGCGAGATGGCTGCTGCCTACGCAGCTGGGGCTGTATCCTCCCACGAGGCCATCAAAATCGCCTACTATCGTGGCTATGTCAATCAACAATACAAGCGAGATGGCGGCATGGCTGCTGTTGGAATGGGAGCCCAAGAAGTTACTCCTTACCTCGTCGACGGTGTAACTGTTGCCTGTGAGAACAGTCCCCAGAGTGTTACACTCTCGGGAGACAAAGGTGCACTTGGGGAGGTCTGCCAGAAGATCACGGAGCAATTTCCAGATTGCTTTATTCGCCAGCTCAAGGTCAACGTCGCATACCACTCTCGTAAGTGCAACAACCGGATATCCTTCAATGAAGCCTTTACTGACAACCCAACGCCGTCTAGATCACATGCAAGACATTGGTCCAGTCTTTGAGGCTCTACTGAAAGACAAAGTCTATAGCCAAGCTCCAGCCATACCTTTCTTCTCCAGTGTTTCTGTCGCAAGAATTACTGAACCAAGGAGACTCGATGCTACCTATTGGCGCCAAAATCTGGAGAGCCCTGTACGTTTCGCTGGTGCTATGAAGCTTTTGCTCGAGGCTCGAGAGAACGTAGCGTCAAAGCAGGTGTTTGTCGAAATTGGGCCTCACAGCGCATTGGCTGGACCACTCCGTCAAATCTTCATGACTCATGGCAAAGGAAAGGAAGCCTATGCCTCAGCCATGATTCGTGGCCAAAACTGCACCGAGTCAGTCCTCAGACTTGCTGGCGAGCTATTCTGCCACGGATCATCACTGCAATTGTCAAATGTGACGGCCGAGGGTGATGTTGTCGTTGACTTGCCACCTTACCCTTGGAACCATGACAAGGAGTATTGGTCTGAGAGCCGAGTCAGCAGGGACTGGAGATTCCGGAAATTCCCCAACCACGAACTTCTTGGCTCGCGAACACTTGAGAGCAGCAATCTACACCCTGAGTGGCGTAATGTGATCAGGCTTGACAAGGTCCACTGGCTACGAGATCACCAGGTCCTCAATGATGTCGTCTTTCCTTGCGCAGGGTACCTAGCGATGGCGGTTGAGGCGGTGCGACAGGTAGCCGGATCGCCTGAGACAGAAGGTTTCACTTTAAAGAGCGTTGTCGTCCAATCTCCTCTAGTTATCACTGACACGAAACCGGTTGAGATGCTCACAAGTCTGAGACCCGTCAGGCTAACCAACACTCTCGACTCGGCTTGGTGGGAGTTCTGCATCGTGGCACACAATGGCACCAGCTGGATCAAGCACTGTGAAGGACAGGTCAGGCGAGGCCAAGATGCTCACCAGAAACTGGCGGCCCTCCTGCAAAACAAATCAGTTGGGAAATACTATCCCCGTCTCGTGGACAATCTCTATCCCGAGCTTCTGAGAATCGGCTTACGATATGGGCCATCTTTCCGTGGCCTTGATACTGTCTCCTGTGTACCCAATGGCCGGAAGGCCGCCGCGACGTTGCATGAGACAACAGTATCGGAGTCGTCCTACGCGATACATCCCACCACAATTGACCACTGCCTCCAACTCTTCTTCCCTGCTAGCTGTGACGGAATCTTTTACCGAGCCGAGAAACTATGCGTTCCAACAGAAATCGGACGCTTGTATCTTGCCGATGGAAAGCTGTGGGAGGTAGAGGGTGCCCGAGCTGAAGCATTGGCAGCGACAAACTCCGGGGGCTCGATTTCTGGGGCCGCTATCGTGGTGTCCCGACATGACTCTGTCCTGCTCTCTCTGGAGGATGGAAAATTCTCCCCACTGGAAATGGATCTTGGAGGGGAAGGAAACGCAGATTTGGTTGGTGCGGCACGTCTTGAATGGAAACCAAACTTGGACTTTGCCGATATGCATAGCCTTGTTCGCCCAAGTCATGGATCTATGCATGATGGACCCGACCTTGATCTGGTAGAGCGACTTACGCTGCTTGCTATTCTAGAGATCCACGAGCGCATTGAAGGTATCGTCACTCCTGAGGATCACGCCGATCAGCACATACTCAGCTTCCGTACCTGGATTGCAGACCAAGTCTCGGCAGCAGCCGAGGGCAAATATCTTGGGGTGGTGGCAGATGCTAGAGAGATCGCATCACTCCAACGCGAAGCTCGAGCATGCTTAATGACCAAGCTCCGCCAACAGGTTTTGGAGACTGGAGCTGCGAGCGCTGCAGTCTTGATTGGTCGAGTTGCTGACCACTGCGAGGAAATTGTAAAGGGGAAGCTTGAGGGCATCGAACTTCTCCAAGCAGACGGTGGCCTTACTAATTATTATAATTATGTCGAGTCGCGGACGGACTCTGTCGACTTCTTCGCCACTGCTGGTCACACTCGGCCCACGCTTCGTGTTCTCGAGATTGGTGCTGGCACTGGAGGCGGAGCTCAAGTCATCCTTGAAGGACTAACAAATGGCAGAGAACGCCTGTACTCGACATATGCATATACCGACATATCCGCCGGATTCTTCGTCACGGCTCAGGAACGATTCAAGGCATACCAAGGCCTTGATTTCAGAGTCCTGGATATAACCAAGGACCCCACTGAACAAGGATTCGAGGTTGAATCCTTCGATCTTATCATTGCCGGCAACGTTATTCATGCCACCCCATACTTGAAGGAGACTCTTGCGAATGTGCGGAAACTGCTGGCTCCCGGGGGTTACTTTTTTCTTCAAGAGCTTTCACCCAAAATGAGAATGGTAAACTTGTGAGTTGACTTCCGGTTCAAACATCGTTTGGCCGAGTTGCAGTAACTAAATTAGTACCTCTCTAGGATCATGGGCATCTTGCCTGGATGGTGGCTTGGAGCCGCAGAAGGCCGAGACAAAGAGCCGTACTTAGCTCCGTCTCAGTGGGACATAGCTCTTCAGGCGGCCGGGTTCTCAGGCGTTGACGCTGCCATTTATGATGCTCCTTACCCGTACCACCTCAATGCAAACATCATCACGAGGCCGGCCAAAGACTCGACAGGGCAGCCGCGAGCAACGAAAGGACGACTAACGCTACTTCATCGCCCCGACGATATTGAATCTTCGAGTATCAAGCAGCTGCGTAATGTACTCGAGTCTCGTGGTCTTGAGACAAAAATGGTGGCATTGCAGGAACACGAACAGCTCAAAGCAGAGAACCAAGACGTCATAATTTCTCTGCTTGAACTCGTGACGCCATTCTTCAGCTCTATCTCAGTCGCACAGCTGGAATCCTTCCAAAGAGTAGTTGCTGGACTCGGCAGTACAGAGATGATCTGGGTCACACGGCCTGCACAGTATGGTATAGGCGCCTCAGACGACCCTGGCTTCGGTCTTTCGCTGGGTTTGGCACGCACACTACGCTCCGAGCAGTCGTTAGCCATCACGACGCTTGAGATTGGCCAAGTCAATGATGCATCACTCAAAGCTGTGGTCAGTCTCGTGATGAGCATTCTACATCATCAGGAAGATGGTGCTGAATCAACACGCGGCGCCACTAACCTGGACCCCGACCGCGAGTACGTTGTCGATAATGGCGTTATCAAGGTCGCTAGGTACCACCCAGTAGCCTTGACACAGGATCTTGCATCTAGAGGAGCGAAGCCAGAGGCTGTGACGCTTCAGATTGGCCGGATGGGACTGTTACAGACGCTCGGTTGGATGCCGTTTCCAACGTCTGATCCAGGGGATGGCGAGATCACGATTGAACCTCGATGCGCAGGATTAAACTTTCGAGTAAGTCCTTTGACATTACCTGAGACTAATTCAGTATGATGCTCACAATGGTTGATAAGGATGTACTTCTCTGCATGGGCGTTGTCGAAGCAACTGGTGTTGGCATTGGGCTTGAGGGATCTGGAGTTATTACAAAGGTAGGGGCAAGTGTTAGCGGGCTTCAACCCGGAGATCGTGTCTTCTACCTTGCCGACAACTGCTTCTCCACGCAGTTGACTATTTCGGCTCAACGTTGTGCCAAGATTCCGTCGCAATTGGCGTTCGAGGATGCCGCTACGATGCCATGTGTCTATGCGACAGTTATTCACTCTCTGCTAGACGTTGGCGGACTACGACCAGGACAATCTATTCTGATCCACTCCGCCTGTGGTGGAATTGGCATCGCAGCTCTGAACTTGTGTCGTCACATCGAAGGCCTAGAGGTGAGTTCGAAGCGGTGACGCGCTGACCTACCTGTCTTGCAATGTGCTAACTCGACTGGTGATAGATATATACTACAGTCGGAAATGAAGAAAAGGTACAGTATCTCGTCGACAATTTTGGGCTTCCGCGATCAAGGATCTTCAACTCCCGGGACGCCTCGTTTCTGTACGATATACGAGCAGCCACAGAGGGTCGCGGTGTTGACGTCGTCCTCAACAGCCTGTCTGGAGAACTCCTACACGCTTCATGGCAATGCGTAGCACCATATGGGAAAATGCTTGAGATTGGAAAAAGAGACTTTATCGGCAAAGCACGTCTGGAAATGGATCTATTCGAGGCTAACAGAAGTTTCATTGGTATTGACCTGGCTAGGTTTGACTCAGCCAGATGTCAGAAGTGAGTCTTTTTCCTTCCTTTCTTTCCTCCACTACACTTGTTCTCACTTCTCACTTTTACCATCAAATATTGAAAGCTGACATTGCCTCCAAGGCTGCTCGAACGCACCGCAGCAATGGTCGAGGCCAACAGCATACAGCCAATCAAGCCCGTCAAAGTGTTCGACGCATCCGATGCCGAAGAAGCCTTTCGATACATGCAGAAGGGAGTTCATCTGGGGAAGATAGTGGTGTCCATTCCGTCTCAGAGTAGTACGCTCCTACCTGTATCTCCAAGGCCTCTTCAAGTGAAGCTCAATGCAGAAGCGAGTTACCTCCTCGTGGGTGGACTCGGTGGACTCGGGCGTGCTGCTGCGACATGGATGGTAGAAAGGGGTGCCCGGTACCTCATCTTCTTCTCCCGGTCGGCTGGTCTAAGCGTCAGAGACAAGACCTTCTTCCGAGAATTAGCGTCCCAGGGATGTACTGCTCAGGCTGTCCGAGGTGATGTCCTGAGCCTGCCTGACGTTGAACGTTCTGTGGCTTCTGCCCCAGCGGGAAAGCCCATCAGGGGTGTTTTGCAAATGTCCATGGTACTGCGCGACAAGCCTTTTGCTGACATGAGCTTGGAAGACTGGGATACGGCAGTGAAGCCCAAGGTCCACGGAACCTGGAACCTACATCTCGCTGCACCTAAAGATCTCGACTTCTTTTTTGCAACAGGTTCCATCAGCGGGTCGTTTGGTACCCCCGGGCAGGCTAATTATGCTGCTGGTAACACATATCTCACAGCGCTGTTTGAGCATCGCCGTGCCCTCGGTTTGCCGGCGTCTGTGCTGCAGATTGGGCTGATCGAGGACATTGGCTATCTGGCGCAAAACCCGGAACGTGCTGAGGCGCTTAGAGCGGCTGGAGGCTTTTTCTTGCGAACTCGACAGCTGCTCGAGGGTCTGAATTGGGCTCTGCTCTCAAGCGATCCCCATCATCCCGAGTATCAGCTGACGATTGGTCTGCGGAGTGACAAATCACTATCGGACCCAGCCAACCGCGTAATTTGGAAGAAGGACAGCCGAGCTGCCCTGTACCACAACCAAGAGATTGCCACTGACGCTGGCGTCGGTGACGACCAGGGCCTCAACGCAATCCGCCTCCTAGTTGCCTCATGTGAGGAAGACCCAGCGATCTTACAGGACCAGGCGACGGTCGAGCTCGTGACACATGAAATTGGGAAGCGCGTTTGCATGTTCATGTTGCGGCCTGTCGAAGAGATGGACCCAACGGCAACGCTGACGTCGCTTGGCGTTGACTCGCTGGTTACCATCGAGATTCGGAACTGGATCAAGCGTACATTCGGGGGCGTTGAAGTTAGCACCCTGGAGATTCTCAACTCTGGCACTATTGAAGGACTGGCAAGGTTAACACTAGACGGGCTCAAGACCCGGTTCGTCCTTGCTGGAAGGAATGATGGTGATGCGTATCTGGAAATGAAGGCTCCATAGAACACTGAACAAGAAGATAACAGATTCTGAAGTACTACTTAACTTGGACCTTTACATACTTCAATACATCTCGAAAATGCTCCTGCATCATACACTCGTATGTACATGTGCCCTATAATAATGATTACTTACTACTAAGCCTCTACTTTTGCCAACAGACTGGCCCACAGTAGTTATCCCCTGTATCATTGTATTCTAGCGGACACCCCTATGGAACTTGTTCAACTCGTTAAAGGCGTCCTATATTCTTCAGAGCACGGCAATATTAAGTTTCTGAGTCTGTGCCATACAACCTGCTATTACAACCGAGCCTAATAATTCATCACAATGCTGTTTCCACCACTGTGCAACCAGTGTCTTCACCTCTGGCGAAGGTAAATAGAATGAATACGTAACATAGCTACCCCCAGAATTTCCATTCTAACTACACATAAACTTCTTCTACATATCTCCCCTTGTCCAACCGTGCTCTCCATTCTACAACCGTCTTTGCTGCTGTTTCCCCTCTGTTCTGATCAGTTTCCAATAGCATCGGCCCTAGAACCTCTTGCACGTCATTCGCCATTTTCTTACCTCCGCAGACAAGGACCTTGGCGCCGGCCACCCAGAGGCGAACAATTTCATCTCGACATCTTTCGAGCTTCTCAGTAACGTACCTGCAGCCTTGGGCACCTGTGGCAGAAGGGTCACGGCTATAGGCTCTTCGCATTTGCACGATGCCCATGGCTTCGTAGGCTTCCATTTCAATCGAGTACAGAGAGTCAAGCCCGGGTCCTCGACAACCGAAAAACAGGAGGGCCGGCCCAAGCTTCGATTTGGAATCTTCAGCAGCCAGCCTACGCTCCTGTAGAAAGGCTCTAAACGGAGCGAGTCCAGTCCCGGCGCCGACCATAATTACTGGCAGAGAATTGTTCTTTGGAAGACAGAAGTATGGTGATGCCGAATGAAGCGAAACGTAAAGGCTATTTCCAGGACCAAGGCTCGAGAGATAGCCTGATGCTAGACCTTGACGGTGAACCACCATATCACTACCTGCCACCTTGCCTTTGCTATCACCGTTCATTTCATGAGTCCTGTAATCAACAAAGTCAACGACAGTATAGGTAAGTGTTGCATGTCCAGGCTTCCAGTCAGGTGAAGAGGAGAATGAATAAGCTCTTGGCCGAAGCTGAACAAGCATTGACAAGAAAGAAGATAAAGACAAGTCAATATCAGGGAATCGTTCCAGAAGGTCCAAGATGGACACATTCTTGTCTTGAATCTCTGCTTTGAATGTGTCTGACGCAGTAAGACTCAAGAGGGAAGCTTTGCTTCCGTTTCTACTCTCATGACCAGCAGCATCAATGAGGGTATGGAGGTTTTTCAAGGTTGCCGTACGACCAAGCTCTACGTACGCACCCAAGAGGTCTGTAGCCCCGATAGGTGCATCCAATGGCAGACCCAAGCTCAATTTTCTCGCAGTGTTTCTGATGGTTATTAGAGTGTCCTCGCCTAGCCCGAAGAAATTGAGCGCTCGAACGACATCTCGCGAGTTGTTTCGTGGCAGGACATACACGTGGTCCCCAGCTTTGTAGTTGAAGTCCTTGGGAAGAAGAAGCTCAAGATGTCTCTTCTCAGGGACGCCGGGATTTGAAAGTGGGTGTGCCTCCGTCACTATGGCGCGCACGTAACCTTTGCGCATAGTTACTCGTGGCGGCTGACCCAGTGAAACCTGTAGTGCTTCCCGTGGCCCAGCCCCATCTCCATTCTTCATCACGCTCAGGCCATGGGGTGTTCCGAGCGTCTGGAATAGTTTCTCATCAATCCATCTTTCGAAATCAGAAAAAGGATCGTTGGAATCACAAGTATCTGAAACTCCCATGGGGGTAATACGTTGAGCACCGCAGCGGGAGAGTTCAGAGTCAATGAGGCGCGGTACTGCAAATAGTGTATTTGCCCAATCTCTATGCCCTATAAAGTAGATAACTGTCAGATAACTGAGTAATAAGATGAGAGGGGAAAACTGCTCAAGAGGATCGGATGGAGGGCGGTGTAAGAAAAAGAATTGAGTAGATGCGGACGTGAAGACTCACCGTTTCCAAAGACACTAAATTTGACTCCATTTAAACGATTAGTTTCCAGTGACTTCAGCCACGTCACGAACTCTTCGGCGTCATCTGCCGGCTCGCCATTGTAAGATGCCGTGATAATGATGACTGGGATGCCTACTGGCATTCTGTCGACAGCATTATTTACAATATCCACAGCTCGAATGCCAAAGCCGCGCTCGGTGGCTTCAGCGGCAAGACGATACGCCAACGCCTCACAGCTACCTGAATTGGAGGCGTAGAGAACAACCATCTTGCTGTCATTGTCTGTGTCATCATTTGCCTCTGAAGCCAGCCGCTTGAGAAAAGGTCGGCCAGCAGCTGCTGAGGCCTCTGGGCCGTGTCCTTGATGAAGTCCCATTGCTAGGTCGGTGGCGCGTTGGCCCTGGCGAATTCGAACCTTCATGTTGAAACCTACTGGGCGAACGGTCATGGTGACATGGTACCTAAGCGTGTAGGATTCATCTTTGATGAGGTCGAACTTGTGCACAACCATGGCGACAGCTAACATGGCTTGCTGCATCGCAAAGGGCCGCCCGACACAAGCACGCACGCCATTGCCAAAGGGCTTCCATGCGCAAGGCGGAAGCTTGTCGAAACTGTCTTTCAGCATGCGCTCGGGGCAGAACTCGTCAGCGTCAGCCCCATACGTGCTCTCGTCACGGTGCACTGAGTCGAATACAATGAACAGTGGCTGGTCCTTCTTGACCGCATACTTTCCAGCCACAACATCGTCTTTCAGGGGCTTGACGTAGAATCCTGGACCGGGATCACGTAGCCGCAATGTCTCACGCAAGACAGCTTCAAGATACGGCATGTTTGAAAGGTGTTCGACGGTGAAAGTGTCAGAGCCCACCACTGTATCGACTTCTTGCTGTACCTTTCGAAGCACATCTGGGTTCTCGAGGAGATAATAGAAGCAAAACGACAGGAGACTTGATGTAGTTTCGTGTCCGGCAATTAGGAACGTGAGTAGATTGTCCACGATGGACTCAGGACTGAGCCCGTCGCCTGTCTTGGGGTCCTTGGCGTTCAGCATTGCATTAAGCAAGTCGTCTCTATCAACTGGATTTTGTCGCCGAGCAGCAATCAGCTCTTCTGTTTGTCGACGCAGTTCGGCAGCCTGTCGTTTGTACTTGGCCATTGCCCGAAAACGCACGTAGTTGTTGACAAAGTCTGGAAGGTTGCTCTGAGTGAAGGATTCTGTCATAACATCTACCACGGCCGCTGCAAACGGATGGGTGGCTCCATTTTCTCGATAGAAGCTGTTGAAGCGATAGTCTATCGTGCAGAGGGCGATAGTGTCAAGTGTTAACTTAGTCATGTTGTCGCAGACATTGAGAGGGTCGTCTGGCCCGAATCGTGCCCATCGTAGACACATCTGCTCGCAAATGTCCTTCATATCATCAAACATGCCTCTGATTCTCATGGTTCCAAACAAAGGCGTGACAATCCGGTGTGCTATAGCCCATTTTGGATTCGATGTTTCAGCCGTGAAGAGGCCGTCTCCTACCACCTCCTTCATCTTATCCAGAGCACCACCTGGAAGCTTGCAGAAACGGCTTTCATCGCAGAGTTCATGTGCAATTTCTCTGCTCGTCACCATAATCTCGGTTGATGCACCAAAGGTAAGGGAGTAGATCGGGCCTGTTTGATACACATGTATGGACTTGATCAGTTACTGGTCCATGGCTCTGAGCTACTTTGCTGAGGGACATGGGATGGTAATGTAACCTACCATGGATTTTTCCAAGTTCTCCCAATGACTTGGTAAGGTTATTAAAGTCAAAGTCAAAGAGATTCCCCAGCAATGGCAAGGCTACATTTTCGATTAGTATGGACTCATCACGGTGGCATTGGCAGAGTATACGCTTCGGGCCAGGAATCGGCTTCAGCTCGAGGTTTGAATTGGAGACCGATCGTCTCTTGAGTAAGGTAGTTGCCGACATGAAGCTAGTTGAAGTCGGCGCAAAACAAACTGTCAAGGTAGGGTGGTGGTTGAAGGGCCGTTTGGGTTGGGGCTTGTTGATTTATCGTACATAGTTCTTCTATGTCATCCATGATTAATAGGCAATTCCTGCGGTTTTATTATACTCTGCACCACATACGACTACAAACTAGTTGGATGGCTACCCTCACGGAGGGACTTTGCGCACCGCCTCTAGGTTCCCTAACATGCCCAACCAGGCCAGCACGTGCAGCGTTAACGGAAACAAGACTCGTCGCGGGTATGTAGTAGACCGGAAGACAAAGGGCGATTTTCGGCTGCGGATCTACAAAAGCGGCAAACCTTCCGCTCGGCTACTGAAATGGGAATTGAGTGGCGGTAAAGAGCCGACAGTCCCAGAGAGCTGAAAGACTGGTCTCAAATTAGAAAAGGATGTTGAATTTCAACATCAAGACAATTTTTATTATACGCGGTGCACGCTGTCTAGCACCGTTGATAGGCCTTCACATTAGATCAAGCCAAGCAAAAGTGGACATGTCGTCTCTTGATCATCACCATGTCCACCCGGCAAACTCCCGGAACCCTAAGCCGTGCGTCTCGTA
Organism: Fusarium fujikuroi IMI 58289; assembly: GCF_900079805.1. Lineage (NCBI taxonomy): Eukaryota > Fungi > Ascomycota > Sordariomycetes > Hypocreales > Nectriaceae > Fusarium > Fusarium fujikuroi. The sequence continues at coordinate 2,796,262 of NC_036630.1, read as the reverse complement.
CGGTATTCCGTTCTGGGAGGCTTGCACACGTCACGCAAAAGCCTTCAATTCAACACGTATCTACATTGTTTCATCAAGGTCATTGAGCAAAAGCCAAGCTTTGCAGGATCTCAAAACCTCGCTTGGACTTTTCCGTATTGCTGGAGAGTACAACGGAATTACTCAGCACACGGCATGGGACCAAGTCTTTGGACTTGTGCATGATCTGAAGGAAACACGAGCCGATCTGATCATCACACTCGGCGGGGGCTCGGTCACAGACGGCGTGAAACTGGCCCGGCTACTAGTTGCAAACAATATCATGGCCTTGGAGCAGGCAGAGTCCCTCCTGTCCCGCTGCGAACCGGGCAAGCCAAGCGATGAGGGCGTGAAGCCGGCCTCTATCCCTGTCATAAATGTGCCCACTACACTGTCTGGGGCCGAGTTCACTCGTGCCGCCGGAGCCACATACACAGAGTCCAATCACAAGAAGAGAATCATCATCCACCAGTCCATGTATGCCGATTTCGTCGTCTTGGACCCGGAGCTTTCTCTCACTACCCCTGCACGCTACTGGATCTCAACGGGCATCAGGGCGGTTGACCACTTTGTCGAGGGCATCTATGGCAACATGAGCATGGTGAGAGGCAATACCAGCGGAAGCGACCAGTCCATCGAGAAAGACATCCAGGCGTCGCTCGCTGACTTACTGGTCGCTCTGCTGCAGACAGTGGATGATTGGCATAGCCATGACGCCAGGCTACGCCAATTGCTAGCCCTCAAGGACTGCCCTCGCGCGGGTCACAATGGAGTCGGGGCCAGTCATGGGATTGGACACCAGCTTGGACCATTTGGAGTCGGACACGGTGAGACGAGTTGCATCATCCTACCCTGCGTGCTCAAGTATAACTGGAGCAACGGTGATGCCATATTGCGATCAAAATTGCAGTTGATAATGGACGTGTTCTGGGGAAATGCAGTGCTGACCAAGCTGCTGCTTCTCAGAGGTTTACGTCCCCAAGATGCGGATCCAGGGGATATATTGGCAGCTTATATCAGTGCCCTAGGAATGCCAAACTCTCTTGGAAAATATGGTATAAATCAAGATAAATTCCATCAGATAGCTGATAATGCTATGGAAGATGTCTGCACACAACTTAATCCAGTCGTGTTGGACAAGGACAGGGTAGTTGAGATTCTGTACATGGCAGCATAGTTATGGGGAATTCAATGTGTCAATAGTAAATAGGTTGACGATGCTAAGATATAGTTATATTGTCTCATATAAGACAACTTCAAGTGCCATTGAGTCGCTCCAAGCCTTCTATTCCAATTATTATTTCACATCATAAGCCTCCCGAGAAGCGTTTTGTAAGGCATCTCCCTGCAATTCAACTCAACCATATACCTATCTATGTCACTACTCTATGTACAATCAGGATGTCCCTCGCGACAGAATCTCTAATACCTTCCCAGACATCGCTACCTGTACAGGGGTAGGGGATGTTGAAAACACAAAGCTCTTTGAGCTCACCGTGTGCACTTCAACAAATGAGGCGCTACTAATGATGTGCCCTCCTTGCTGACCGAATGCGTTGAAGAACGAACCTGTGACAACAACCTCCGTTTTGGACGCAAGCTTCTTGCCGATCATATTCTTACAAAAAGGAAACACCATGCTCTCTTTCCATCAGGTCGAGATATCCGAGATGCCGAGGGCCAATCTTTCCAAGACCCCTGCTGTCGTCAAGGATAAGCCTCAGTCCTGTGAGTCGGATGGAATCGGCTATCTCGGATGTTATCCTCTGAATTGTCGCTGGTAAGTCGACTATGCTACCATCGTCGTTGGTAGTCTGCAGATACATAGTGAGATACAACTTTGGAACAGCTCCGGACAACTTTCGGAGCTCTGCAACCAAATTGTCCAAATTCTCATAGTAGATAATCTTCGTATCAGATCTTGGGCGATTCAAGTTTGCACCATCTTGAACAGCGCGAGGAGCGGTAGTTGGAATGAGAAGGATGTTCATGATGCCACTTGCATAGGGGTTGGTGCAAGCACTAAGTAGTGAGAGCATCATAGTATGAGCATCAGTCCCGATCATTGCTTTATAGTTCAAACCGTATGTTAGCATCATATCAGTCTTGGCTAGAGCCATGCTTCATGTAGTAACTGACCTCGGCATCGTCCCGAATGATGCTCTAGCGATGGATATAGATTGGCCAACCGTCTCTCAAGCGCAATGAAAACATCAAAGGTCCCGTAGAACCACCTTGCAGAACTAGGACCAAGGCCATATTTGTAGAAAGCCTTGACGCTTGCTTCTACAGCCTCTTGGCTTTGTGGCAAACTCAAAGGTGCTCTTCCTTCGAGGTCACCCCCAGGGTACTTCTTGGACAGTCCTTCGACATAGGAACAAAGTGAGGCATCCGATTTGATACTTTGTTCAACAATAGCGGGATCGTCGGGGTGTTGCTTTGGGAGTATATCCGGGGTAAAGACAGTAGAAGTCACGCCTTTGATCTGGAGCTTGCAGCTCACTTTTGTAATCATGTTGATCAAGTCAAGGGTGTCTTTCCAAGATGTAGTCGCAAAGATGCAAACTCGAACTCGACAGGACCTATGGTCCAAGGTCAGTGCGTCTCCAGGTCTCTGTTGAGCCCATCACAGAAAGAAGGGATCCTTACCATAATGGTGTGGCTGGAGGCACACCACAGGCGACTGCAAAACCTCGCTGCATTGCCTCCTCATGGAATCTAGACGCTTGTTGGATTGTTCCTGTGGGAGATTAGATTCAGTGTTCCTAGAGCACAATGCCGTTATGACCTAGAGTAACTTACCGACTGGAAAGCAGACAACAGGAGAGCCGCGCGAAGAAAGTATACCACAGCCAGCTTGTGCAAGACAATCGGCCACGAAACTTGCTTTTCTCTCAAGGGTAGTCATACGATCCTGAATGAACTTTGGCTTATTGATCAAGCTCAAAATTCTCACCAATGCCACGGTGGAGAGTGTCTCGGCCCCATTCTCATGTTGCAATGCTCTCTGCCGCTCAAGTGCAGCAGTATAGATACCGTTGGCGGATACAAATCCGCCAATGCAGCTTACGCTCTTGGACATAGTTCCGGTCATGATGTCGATTTCCTCTAGGGGGCAATCATAACCACGATCTTGCCACCACTCAAAGGACCCACGGCCACCTTTTCCTAGTGCCATAAAGCCATGGGCTTCGTCAATAAGGAGGCAAAAGTTGTAAATCCGCCGAAGGGCAAGAATTGCTGGACCAGGAGACAGGTGGCCAGCCATACTTCCCATAAGTCAGCTGTTTGTTCTCCTGGTCGTCATGAATCAATGTATTTAGGTTCACTTGCCTGTAAATACCCTCGACAGCCACGCAGACATGTGCATCTGGCTGCTTTGCTCTCAAGATGCGTAGTTTATACTCCAGATCCGTGATATCATTATGCTTGAATCTATGTGTTGTCGCTCGCTTGTTGATGAAAGCACCAGTAAACATGGAGGCGTGCGATTCGGCATCGAGCAGAAATATGCACTGGCGACCCAACTGCTTTGCCGTCTCCGCTACGGTCTGGAATGCTAAAAGGTTGGCACTGAAACCTGATGTGGTGGTTGCGCATGCCTTTGATCCAATGTAGGCGGCCAGTTCTTGGTGAACGCGAGACGAGAGTTCAATGGGTGCTGGGTTGAAAGGGAGCAACCTAAGGGTTGATTCAATGAGTGAGGCGCTGTTGTGCTCGGAGCGAGAGAATCCCCCGTAATTGTTGGAGCCTGCATTCACGATTTCTCGTTCCGCACATGCAGAGAAATCATCGAGTTCCTCGTAATCGCGTGTCATGGATGAGGGAATCGTTCTGACAAGAACACGGTCATGTGGAGCACTGAGCAGGATACGAGGATTTAGGCGGCCAATTGGAACATACTGAGCATATTATCGTCAGCTCTTGCGTTGATAACAGTAGGGAATCTCCGGAGCTCTTGTCATTCTGTATCAAGTCTCTCAACTTTACATACAAAATAGTGACCAGCAACATCGTCTCTCTGCAGTGGTTTAAACCAGCGCCGAGTTTTGAGATCGCGCCAAACTTGAATAAGCATGATGGTAAGAACCCAGATAAAAAAGTTGATCTTTTTCTCTAGATCGACTGGAGGTTCTCTGGGTGCCTGAAGCTGTTTCCCAACAACATGTTTGCTCTCATCCATCAATCTCGGGCGGACGATGCTCTCATGGCTGACAATGACGTTGGTCTTGGTCTTAGTCGACATGGTTAAATGGGTGAAACAGTAAGCTGAATGTATAAATGGGTGTCTGATGGCTTGTTCAAAGTTGCAACATGACCTGTGCGAAAGACTAGATTTTAAATATAACGCACGGGGATTATGCCCCTACTTCTGCCTCTATTTTCTAAAGCGGGTCCTTGAGCGACCCTCAGATCGGTTGGAACTGGTACCAATTACTCAGAATGATCTTATGAAACCATTCGGAAGCTCGGATACCCTCTATAGCATGTGTCGGATGTGTGAAACGATACTTCCGAGCACTGTTTCCGTGAGTGGAGGCGGGTATATCGTTATTCCTTACCGGCTCAGCCAGGCGCATATATCTACTACTCCTTATGGTATGTCTTCAAAATCGGGAGATTTTATTCTAAGCTCTGCCGCTTCGTCATGCACACCCGTATTTTCTTTAGCCGAAAGACCATCGCAAGAGTATGTTTTTGGCAATGAGAAATCCGTTTCTCGTCAACTGGGCGGATATTTAACCTTATGAACGTTTAGCTTTCGATAGATTAAACGGTATCAAAGCGCGTGGAGTTATTTATGCCAACGCCGAACGATGGCATGGCTTCTACTTAAGAAAGAATTTAGAATGCAATGCCAGTTTCGCAGTGTCTCGATGCCGATTTTTAAAACTGTGAGTTCATGCACAAACTACTTCGAACTATCTAATCAGAGCCTTCCACTCACTTATCAATGCCAAGATGCAAAGCAAGTTCAGAGTAGTCCTTAGTCCATAATCCTGGAGAACTTCGCGGCCACTGAGAGCGAAAGCCCAAGCAACGTTGGGAGCGGACTGGGAGCTTCTTTGCGGTATCCATGCTAACAATAAACGGATGAGCCTCTTCAGGAGCAAGGAAGTTGGCGCAGAAAGTAACAGCCAAGCATCCACGCTCCTGGTCGGTTTTATTCTCACCCGTGCCGTGAACAACCTTTCCACTAATAAGCAGGCAATCTCCAGCCTTCATTTCAGCCGCAATCGTCATGTCTCGGTCGCCGTGCTGGTTGAATTCCCACTTGTGACTGCCGGGGATGATGCGAGTGGCGCCGTTGGCCTCTGTGAAATCAGTCGTGGCGACGAGGAAGTTGATCTGCGCTTCTGGGCCGTCTTTGCCCACCATCAAGAAGATTGGGTACGCGCCCAGGTCTCGGTGCAAAGTCTGTGCTTTCTGGCCAGGTCCAACATGGATTGTTGAAGCACTGCTCAGCCAGTAGGCATCTTGGGCCAATTTTCCTCGGTAGGCAAAACATCGCCCAGAGATGGCGTGAATGAAGTCGTTGTCTAAAAGATGGTCGCGGAAGATAGCGCTATTGTTGGTGAGGTCACCTGCGCGCTTTGTGTTCATGCCGTGGAAGTTCTGCAGACGCACATCGCTTGCATGGCCCCCAATAGCCACCTTCTGTAGGATTGGATCCATCTCTTGATTCAGTTGCTCAACCTGATCTGGCGTAAGGAGGCCTTTGATTATAACTGCGCCATCCTCTTCCCAGTATTGGAACACTTCGTCCAGAGCTGTAGCCGATGTGACTTGACCAAGCTCTGTGCGACCATTCGGCACCGCAGTCTGGGGAACCTTTTCTTTATTCATTATGGTTTAGATGTGTAAACTGTCTGTAATCTTCAAGATAAAACGGCTTAGTTGTCTTATTTACTATCAGCTATGCCTATAACGGTCATATATAATATCATTGAGCTCAAGGGGATGTGGAAATCCGAGACCGAGTGTCTCTAGAGTTAGACATGTCATCCGGATGGGCCACCGGATGCCAAATCCGTTATCCTATTGCTTACTTGTCACAGGGTACTACAATGTAGTCGAATACGCACTATGGTACCCGTTTTGACGGATGCCTCTCGGATAAACAAACTCAGCTGTTACCGTCAAACAATCTAGCATCTCGCGAAGGAAGCCAGGTTGTCATCCCGTCTGTTTCTCAAGCTATTTGAAATATCCAATTCTCGTTCTTCGTTCTTTGGGGTGAAATTGTCAACAAGGTCTCCCACAATACACATTTACTACTTTGTCACTATGGATACCCTTACACACGTCCTCTTACTTCCAGAGGCCTTGGAAACACTCGGTTCTCCCTCTGTTATTATACCTCGGGCTTCATCCACGTCAGATGAGGTGGTATCTTATGCCCATCTTACTGAGTTAGTACAATCGCTGCAGCAAGATCTCGCCGCGCTTGGCATCTCCGTCGGCAACAAATTAGCTTTGGTATTGCCAAATGGACTTCAATATGTCACCGTTTTGCTTGCAGCAATTCGGCAACGTGCCATTTCGGCGCCAATACATCCCAACTCCACGCGGGAGGAGTGCAAGCAGATCTTTTCTCTCATGGTGCCGGATCTAGTCGTTGTGATCTCGTCCGGATCCGGTAAGAATGGGCTGCAGAGTGCGCAGGCGGCTGTGCTTGCGGCTCAGGACCTGGGCTTGCTAGTGGCCTCGTGTCACGCATATCCGCAAAGTGAACGACTCAGCTTTCGGTTCGCACTATCACGAGTGACCTATGGTGCTGGAGCTTCCAAATATCCCGCCCCTTGCGCAGAGTATTCGCGAGACGATGTTATGGCAGAGGACAAAGTCCTTATGTTATTCACTAGCGGAACCACCGGACGGCCCAAGTCAGTTCAGCTTACACACACCAATCTTCTCGTTGCAATGCGTATAATCATAGCAGCGCACAGACTCACATCAAGAGATCGGTCATTCTTAATAACACCACTATTCCACATCATTGGCATTGCAGGGAGTTTGTTGCCAACCTTGTTCACGGGAGGCTGTGCCGTTATACCGGCTTCTCTCCCAGCAAGCTTCTGGCAAGATTGTCACGACTACTCCATTACATGGTATCATGCTGTTCCAACGCTTCATCAACTTCTACTTTCATTTCCTCTGCCAAAGGGTGGTGTGCCAACGACATTGAGATTTATACGCTCTGGTGGCAGTGACATGAGCCCTTACTTATTCAACAGATTACAAAAGTTGGGAGTTCCGCTGTTGGAGGTCTACGGAATGACTGAGACGGCACCAGCAATATTCTGTAACCCTTTTCCAGTCACGGGTACAAGCATCACTATCCAGAGACAGCCAGGTCAATACCCGATTCCCGACGCTGTGGATGTCATGATACTCCCACCGGAGCGAGCATCGAGCTCCGAACCCAATGGGGAGCTTGACGAACCCAAAGCCAAGGATCCTGTATCGAGACTCACCAAAGAACTTGGTGTTCGGGGAGAGATATGTCTTCGCGGTAAGAACATCATGGCGGGTTATACAAATAACCCGACCGCGAATGCGGAAGCATTTCTCCCAAATGGGTTCTTTCGTACAGGTGATCTTGGTGTAATACTTCCACGCCAATACCTGGCCTTGATTGGAAGGGTCAAAGAGATTATCAATAAGGGCGGCGAAAAGATCAGCCCTGCCGAAATCGAACATGTGGCTCGGTTACATGATGAAGTCAAAGACGCTGCTTGTTTCCGGATCAAGGAGGAGATATACGGTGAGATTATTGGTACGTGATAGCTCTATGAAGAGGCATTTGGAAGCAAATACAGGGTCCAACATGACGATTTCTTCAACTCACATGACACACAGGCCTTGCCATCACAACAAATCCGGCAACCAAACCAATCACACAAACGGTTATCAAAAAGCATATGCGTCACCATTTAGCCATGTTTAAGGTGCCAGACAAGGTAAGAAACGACCATCCATTAAAAGGGGAGAAGGCCGAAGCATGCTGACGCTCCTACGCCTAAGGTCTTGTTTGTTCAAGAAATCCCGTATAATCGGACTGGCAAGCCAAGAAGAACTTTACTTTCGGAACTGTATGATAAAGGAGGGCTAACATAGGGTCAACTCAGGAGGCAGAAGAGAGATCAAGTTTTGGATATGGAGTACATGTAATTTAGCTAGGAAGCTGCTGTTCGTGAGGGTTACTAGTTGAATCATAGTTATTATCACAGGAATTTTGTTTTTACTTATACAGTCTTGTCCAGTGCGTTGCCTTGATATGCCTCGTTGAGATGTCGCAAGCTTTAACTATCAATCAATACATCCTTGTCCCCTTTGTCTCCCCATGATACAGTCAATTCTTTTCATGGCACGCTCCGCTATACTTTACAGACAAAACAGGCCAAACCATTTACGATAAGCAAAGGGTCAACCCACTGTCTATAACTCTCTAACGGGGCTAATTACATCTAAACCCTCCATCACTTTCTCATATACCATAAACACAATCCCACCGCTCATGACGAGTCTTGTGGAGCGAGCTACCGCACCCCTCCAGAGGGCGAGAACACCTTCTTGCTCCAGAATGTTTTTCGCGCAAGTGAATGAATTCCTATATCTTGTTCTTGCTTGAAGCCCTTGCATGCAGGTCTTGATAGTGTCGAGCGGCTGTGTCAGATAGACGGTGATCAATCCAGCAAGACTTCCGATGATAAAGGTGTCGACGGTACCGATTCTCTTGTTCTGAGGGGTGCGTGATTGCACAACTTGCTTCAAGAATGTGTAGGATCCTAGCCGGATAGCGCTACCTGCAGACTGTCGAGCGGTGGTTGGCCAAAATCCTTGGAAGAAGCCCCTCAGACCATGCTCCCGTGCAATGATGGATATTGCATGAATCGAATTCTGGATTCTAGGCTTCTCTAATCTGCGGTCCTCAATACTGCTACACGTCAGAATGATTTTGAGAAGAACGGGAAAGGGATTTAGAATGTACATCACTGTCTTAATTAGCTCAGTCGGTGTTACAGCCAGAAGCGACTCAGTCGCTCCAGCACCGAAGCCTGCCACAAGAATTCTGGATCTGGATATGTTCCCATTGGAGTCGGTAAGTAGTTTCTGATAGAATTCGAAGCATACGAATCCTGAATCGTGAATTAGCCAGTTCATCAAGTGTTATTATGAGCATGGGAGACATGCTGATGCTTGTTTTCACCGAGTTGCCTATGAGAAATGGCATGCATCCTGAATACCACTGTAGTCCGAACTTTGGCCATGGGACATTCTGCTTATTCCGGCCTGTATCTTGATTTAGCTGCAGCCTCGTTTTCGCAACTATGTTGAATTATCTGGATTAGCGAATTGTTGCTCCCTTCGCAACGGGCGTCGTGCTGGTAACACATAGCCTCAGAGTCACCGCACCGTACATTCTATAGGATACGTAATCGCTTGCATCACAACAAGTTAGCTCCCAAGACATGGATAGTGGATGGGTAAAAACATGCCTATCTCAATTCCACCAGCAACAGACCCTGCAATTAGCGAATGAAATGTATCCGAAGTCCTGTGTCCTATTGGTGCTACAGGTATATTATAGAGGGACATTGTGGTAGTTCAAGACAGACAGCAAAAATTGTCAGAGAAGGACCGCGTCTAATTAAGAATATTCTTTAAAAATGCTGATAGTCAAACAACAGTCTTATCAATATCATAGCTGGCGCTGGGCCTCTAGAGAGCAGAGCACATACACCCCACTCGCTATCTGCCTAGTAACTGGTGTATTGGGGCAATTCCCCAGGTTTCCACTTTAGGACATCCGTTTACGATCTGCCGAGAATACCGGACCGAGACGCCGGCAGATCGCTCCGATCGGTAAGCCTAAGCAGACTGTTCCAGTTCCGTCACCAACTTGAATGGGTGGACTGGTTGAGCTATCTGTGGTGGCTATCTCTATTCTATTTCTCCGGAAAGGCATTTGTGCATGCAGCATAAATAAGTTGCTTGAGATAGTCTCGCATTGTGTGGCTAGCAATCCATCGCGCACCTACAATTTTATAACAATATCAATACTGTCCTCCTTGATCATCCCATCTGTCGTTTCGAAGGGAGATTTAAGCTCTCGATTTTTCTCTCAAAATCCGACATGTATCACATTGAACCCATCTGGGATGCCAGGTCGTCGCTATGCTTAGCTGCTACAATCGTGGCAATGGTATGCTGTAAAAGATGATCTAGACATGGTCAAGGCTAACCAATGAGTCAAGCTGGTCTTGATTGGAATTGGCGTGATTATGTACAACATCTTCCTCCATCCAGCGTCCAAGTTCCCGGGACCAACTATCGCTGGTGCCACCAGTCTCAGGTACCATTGGGCCATGTCTACGGGGAACGTCGCGCCGTGGTTACGGGAACAGCATGCTAGATACGATGAGATCGTGCGTATCGCTCCAGACATGATCAGCTACGTGAACCCCGACGCTTGGAGAGACATATACGCCTACAAGCCCGGTAAAAAGGAGCAGAACGGGATCGACTGGACCATTCCGTCTCGCGACGATGATGTTCCCAGCATGTTCTCGGAGGCCAATGATGCGGAGCATAACCGTGTCAGACGTCTCTTCTTGCCTGCTTTCTCTGACAGAGCTCTGAAACAGCAGGAACCTCTCCTTTCAAAGTACAGTGACCAGCTTATTGACCTAATTCGCCGAGGCATCGACGACAACAGCAATCAAGAGTTTGACGCAGTCAAGTTGTACAATTTCACTACCTTTGACATCATGGGCGATCTCACCTTTGGGGAACCTCTTGGTCTGCTGAAGAATTCTTCGTATACCGAATGGGTCCAGAACCTTTTCCACGACATCAAGACCGTTGGAATATTTCTCTTCATCTTCGACTTTCCCCCACTCCCGTGGCTAGTTAGAAAGTTCTCGCCACCATCAATCCAAAGGGCCCACGAGATCCATAAGAGGCACACTGTTGAGCGTGTCAATCGGCGGCTCGAAAGAGGCCTTGATCGACCAGACATCTGGAACCTGGTTCTTAGTCAGCCAGAAGGACGAGGCCTAACACGCGCTCAGATGCATGCTAATGCGGACATCTTCATGATCGCTGGTACAGAAACGACCGCTACACTGCTTAGCGGTCTGACTTACTTGCTACTGAAGAACCCTGAAAAGTTACAAAAGCTCGTCAAGGAAATCCGTGGCAGCTTTGGGTCTAGTGAGGAGCTTACTGTTGAGAATCTTGCCAGGCTGCCGTATCTCAGTGCGTGCCTCAGCGAAGGGTTACGCTGTTATCCACCTGTTCCCATCGGGCCCTCTCGCCTCACGCCCAAGACTGGAGCCGAAGTGCTCGGAGAGCACATTCCAGGTCGCGTAAGTATTGCCTAAGACATACTGCTTCTCGATCTCGCGTCGTCTGTCTAACCAGGTTCTTGGTGTCATTGACATAGATCCGACTTACGATACCACAATGCGCGGCGTATTACTCCGAATTGAACTTCAAAGACCCGTATTCTTTCATTCCAGAGCGATGGCTCCCAGATACTGGATATGAAAATGATCGGAAAGGTATTCTGCAACCTTTTTTGATTGGCCCCCGAAATTGCATTGGACAGAAGTTAGTAGACCCTAAATATCTTTGAAAAACGAGTCTTACTGACACATCTACTTATTAGTCTAGCTTATCATCAGATGCGCCTGATTCTTTGTAAGGTGTTATGGCATTATGATATAGAGTTGTGCCCCGATAAAGGAAACTGGCTCCTGGATCAAAAGATGTATATTTTCTGGGAGAAACGCCCCTTAATGGTAAAATTTATACACGCACAGAAGTAAGAGATAGATTAAGCAAGGTTGAGTGTACCATTACATTTAGACTATAAGATCTAGCTATACATATGCACTATTTTTAAATAGCTTTATTACCTTCTCAGTTTTCTATGTAGCTTATAAGAAGAGAAAGTATCTTGCTTTTCGAACAACCTTAAAAACGCGTTCAAATCAGGCTAGGTTAGGCGGCCCCACAGCTGGGCTATACCGAGGGAGGGGAAGCAGCTGATTGGATAGACACTTCGGGTACCTAATGCAGTAAAAGTGATGAGGTCACTTGATGCTCGGATACCGAATTGGGTTATCCGCAATATACGAATTCTGATGTCTAAGTTTCTGGTTGCCCATACCATCCTCGTTTCTTGCATTAGACCGTAGCTGTTTGATTCCAAATACCTCACGGGCAGAATGAGAACATTAACTCTCCTCTTTCTAATGATGTAACGAAGAAATTATGGGTCCTCTTGATGCTGTCGGTGTTCGGTAGCAAGTCGCATGTATCAAACATCAAGTATTCATTGCACATAATACTAAATAGCTGTCACACGCCCCTTGACTGGTCCAAGCCCATACTCTTCAATTCTCTCTCTGCTCCAGAGCAAACTTTATACGAACCAGGCGCAATAAACGACTAGACACAGCTTCCAAAACACACAAAATTGTCATCTTGCCCACCACATGCCACCAGCGAATCAAAGATGAATGGGGGCCATGATCTTGTACTTCTTACTGGCGCAACCGGACACGTGGGCTATGCTGTGCTTGTCAAGATCCTGCAAGCAGGCTACAATGTTCGCGTAACACTACGTGAAATGAGCCAGGCAGACGCCATCCTCTCTTCTGGCCTTGTCAAAGAAGCTCTTAGTTGCGGAAAAATTGACATCTCATTCGTTCATGTTCCCGATTTTACGGCACCAGATGCCTTCGGTTCTGTTCTTTCAAATGTCACCCAAATTGTTCATGTTGCAAGTGCTCTTCGCCGAGGCCCAAGCAGAGACCTGAAAGGGGCAATAATCGACGTGGCAGTCATGGGCACAAAAAATATCCTCCGGGCAGCTCAGAATTGTCCTTCTGTAAGGAGAGTCGTCATTACATCTTCAACCTCTGCCATCGTGGACCCGCATCCCGCTGTGAATCAATCACCGACTGGTCGCTGTATCACGCCGTCGGATCGTCACATTGACTATGATGCCGAGTATTACCGAGGCAACTCACACAAGGCTTACACTGCAGCTAAGACAGCAGCTCTCAATGCCACAGACGCTTTTCTGGCCGCAGCCGGTGGTGGCGGAGGAACCTCACCACTACATTTCGACGTTATCAACATTATGCCATCTTTCGTATTTGGGCCTAAAGGCCTGGCCGCTTCACCAGCTGATATTATAAATGGCAGTAACATCTTCGGCATTGGTACTGTCATGCGCCACAAGTCATGGAAAGGCATCAGACTCGAGGCAGTGTGCTGCCATGTTGACGACGTTGCACAAATCCATGTCAACGCGCTCGATGAGCGTGGACTGCTCCCACTGAAACCTGGAACACATCGAGATTTTATCCTAGGCGTCAAGTTCAAGCCAGAGGATATTCGACAGGTCGTCAAGAGCAGATTCCCGATCGAGTTCTGGGAAAACGAATCCGCTGTTTTTGGAGCACATGGCACGTATGAATGGTATCATATTGATTATGATGTTCGCCCTGCAGAAGATCTACTTGGGAAGCCTTTCAAAACATTGGGGGAACAAATATACGACAGTGGAAGTCAGGTTTTGGGAATGTCGAAGGGATTGATGACAAAAGTATAGGACTTAAACGTTCTATATGACTTAAACATGCATGAAAAGACTTTGATTTCGGCATTTCTTACCATAGCATACCTCGCAACTGTTGTTTTACTAATGCTGATATATCTTTCTCACCCCAGTCCGTCCACATTCCCTTGCCATGTGTTGTATTCGTCTTTTGTTTTTCTCTGAGCCAGTTTAATTTCTTGGTAGAAGTAAGGCAATATGTCCAGGCACGAGCTCGAGCTGCGTGATGGAAAAAGGTTTGAACAAGAGGCGTAAACTTCTGAATTTCCCAAAGCACTCTAGCTATCCGAGTCCAACAAGTTCGTAATGGGATCCTCGGATCCTTTAGCCAGTTCCGCTATGAAGAATTTAAAGTTGGCGAACAATGCCTGCGCCTTATCATGATCAAGGAGCTGCGATTGATAGTACATTCGAAGTCGCAACTGACCTTGCTTCTGTAAGGTTGACAGCAATATGGCCCAATTACTCTTGAACTCATACTGCTGCAAGTCTCTCCTCATTTTTATTGCGGTAATGTTCGCCTCTGCATCATCCGCAGTCCAGGATTCGTTTCCAAACCCGTACAGCTCCGACTTCAAGTTGACCATTGACTGCACCCATGAGTTGCCCTCAGCGTCCGGGTGGATGTTTGGAACAACCCCCTGCTCCCATTTTGCCGTCTCCAACACTTCTTCCTTTACCTTGTTGAGGAACCTTTCGGTTCCTTTTTCGGTGTCATCGAGTTTCACACGGAACGGTGTCCCTGTTACCAACGGGCCCATGACTCGACTCAAGTCCATGAACGAGTCGGAAGATCTTCCATGGCGAGCAAGCCCGAACGCGATGTCCTTGAGACCAGAGTGCTTTGATAGGGCCATGGCCCAGGCGGCCAGAATGACATGGGATGGATTTATTTGACCGCGCGTCCTCCGTGACAGAGTGACAACTGGAATCGGGACAATCTCAACCAACTCGCCATCAAGCTCGCCTCCTACCACGGCCTCGTTGAGGGGGTGTACATTTGCGAGGTTGACACTTTTCATGTACGATGCCCAGTATTGGGATAGTCGGTCATCGTGGTTATGGGCGCGGTTGTGCTCGACAAAATCCCCATACCAAGGTCGCTCAGGATTCTGCAGACTAGAATATTCCGCCGGCTGCTCCAGTATCTGACGTATTTCCTTGTCGATCAGATAGCGAGAGAAGGCATCGCAGTGCGTGTGATCAAAACTGATAACAAAGAAGCTCTTTCCTTGGTGTCGCTCATCCCCAAGTACAAGGCTGTATCGTACTGAAGATGCACCGAGGCGTTGCTTTTCAGTCATGGTGTCATCGAGATATGTCTGCAAGTCGGTAGGATAGGCCCAGGTTGACAGGCTGTGCGAAAGCCGGACTTGAGTGGACTTTCCAGTGTCATCCTCTATGATGATAGTACGAAAGATTGGACTTTTTGCTTCCAGGTGCTTGATTAGTTGAGCCAGGCCTTGTTTCAGGTCGCGCCCTTCAACTTCGTAGACGTAGTTGATAAGACCGACATTGCCATTTAAGCCCAAATGAAGAAAGAATTCTATCAGTATGAACCGGATTAGCGCAACCTCTAGACGGAACATGATGCTTTGCGGTACATCGTTTCCCGAGTGCTGGAGCTCACCTTGAATGGGACTGATAGGTGCAATTTGGCATACAGACTCTCGTGCTATGTTGAATTCCTTCAGAGCCCTTTCCACTGTCTCTAGGTTGATATCTGTCTTCTTTCTACCAACCCAATTGTCCGTTCTGCCGGTTAACTTATCACAACTGCGGTTGATTGGCCCCCAGCCATTCCTGCCTTGAACTTGTGGGCTGATGATACTCCAGAAGTCTTTCACAGTCGAGTCTTGATCTAAACGTTAGTCGTGATGCTAAAAGTTCAAATGAATCACTACATACTGTCGTAGAAAGTTTGCAGATCGACAGTAATAGCGGATTGTGCCGCTTCGGATAGGAGCTGAATGGCTTTGACCTGGTCCCATGATGTGCAATTAGTTTCGGCTTCTTTCCAGTGTGAAGACTCCCATAAAATCAGACGAGTCTGGGCCGAGGTTTCTACGTACTGAATCGCCTCCTACTTTGATATAAAGTTAGCAAATACTATACCTAATAAGGTAGTAGAAACATACAATCAAAGAAAGAATCATCATCTTCAATCTCGGATGCTGGTACTGCCAACACCTTAGACCATGTTTGTCGGAGCTGCTCTACCGAATTCATTTTGTATAATAACAAGACAGGACAAAAGGTATAAGTTTTGGACGTAAGTTTTATTTCTAATTACTAGAGAGGATATAACAAGTTCAGACACTATAGAAAGTCGGAGCATTAAGCCCTTAATACTGAAAATGCGTGTCTAGATGTAGGGTAGTGGATTGTTGAATTTCCTACGGCTACCTCAGTGCATTTTTCCGAGAATAAAGGCCAGTGCTCGCTTAGTCAGGGGTTAAACCCACTGTGTCCCGCTTTACTGCAGCTTTACCTACTGTTTGACCATTATCCGAGACCAGGATTGTTAGCCAGTGTGAAGGAAGACTCGGCAAAGTCGGCTTCGTCTGAAGCTGCTGACGTCCGCATATTTAATTAGCTTTCGGTTTCCCAAAACGTGTTTCCGACTCTCTGTGAAATTTCGCTATCCCTCCAACCCTCCTGAAAAATAATTTCCGTTCGACAATCCGAGCACAGGCAATATGCGCGGCTTGAACACTACTGCGGTTTCTCTTGTCTTATCGGCAATCTGGTCTTATGGTCTGGATCATGACGGGAGTGGCTCGCTATTCTCGACGCTATGCCACTACATCGGGACTTTCTGCAAAACGTTTCCTTTGCTTGTGGTCAGTCGCTTCATTTGGTCTGCCATCATTTGGCCCACTTTCTTTTCCCCATTGCGACACCTACCCAATATTCCAAGTGGTGGCTGGTTGAGCAAAGAAACACTGAGGTTGGTCACAGAGCCAAGAGGGGTCCCTCAGAGCGACTGGTATGTCAGGGCCTCAACATGCACGCGCCTCGCGAACTTGAAATTGATGTATATTACATTCCAGGATCAATTCAATTTCCAAAGAGCCCGTTGACTTGGCCCGCTACCGAAGCTTTCTTGGCGTCGAACGAATACTAGTGATATCTCCCAAAGCCCTCGCCGAGGTCCTTGCGACCAAGAGTTATAATTTCCGCAAACCAGACCTTATTGTATCAGAGTTGAAGCAAGCTACTGGAATGGGAGTCTTGCTCGCTGAAGGGAGCGAGCATAAATTCCAGAGAAAGGTTTTACAGACTGCGTTCAACTATCGGCACATCAAAAACCTCTACCCTATCTTCTGGGATGTTGCTGGAGAGCTTGCGTCGGCACTCGAAAAGAAAGTCCTTGAAAGACAACAAAGTCCCTCAGATACGGAGACAGTCATAGATATTGTTGATTGGGCTAGCAGAGCCACCTTGGATATCATCGGCATCGCTGGAATGGGCCAAGGGTTTGATGCCATCCAGAATGCTGATAGCCAATTGCACCAAGCGTATCGCATGATATTTGAGCCATCTCGGGAGGCTATCTTTCTCGCTGTCCTCAGGCTCATTTTCCCTGACCGACTGGTGAACTGGCTTCCATTGCAGCGAAACAAGCGAATGCGCCATGGCATACGTGTCATCCGCTCCAAGTGTCTAGAACTTATTCGGCAAAGACAGGAGCAAATCAGACATCTACCATCCGCGGGAGACGGAATTGGTAGTGATATCCTCACCGTGGCTCTCTTGAATGGTGGCTTTTCGGACGAGAAGTTGATTGATCAGCTTATGACCTTTCTTGCTGCTGGGCATGAGACAACAGCCACGGCTCTCACTTGGGCCGTATATATTCTCTGTAAGCAGCCCGAAATACAAACTAGGCTACGAGCAGAGATCAAACTTAATTTCCCAAACCCCAAAACCTCGCCAACATCCAAAGGACCCAGCTTAAACATGTTGCAGGAAGCCATTGACTCGAAATTGCCATATTTGAACGCAGTTTGTCTCGAGGTTTTGCGATACTTTGCCCCCATTCCACTCACGATGCGAGAGGCGACGTGTGACACAACTATTCTTCAAACAGCGGTACCTGCTGGCACTAGAATAATCTTGGCACCTCGCGTTACGAATCGCGATTCTGCCCTTTGGGGCTCTGATGCAAACAACTTCAATCCCGACCGCTGGCTGTTGCCGAAGGATGAGAATGCAACGCCCACTGAGCACTCTGAATTCGACACAGGCAATCAAAATCGAGATCTTGCTGGAGATGTTTCAGCTACAACAAAGCAAACGAAGAAGACAGGCCCTGGCAAAAGTGAGGCACGAAGCAACTATGCTGACTTGACCTTCTTACATGGACCACGAAGCTGTATTGGACAGTCGTTTGCCCGAGCCGAGTTTGTTATTCTATTAGCTACTCTCGTTCTCAATTTCGAGTTCCAGATTGAGGACCCACGGCTTCTAGACGAACAAAACATCCGGATAAGTAGAGGAGCGACATCAAGGATAGTTGGGGGTTTGAATGTCAGGGTGAAACCAATAGCCGTTATATAGGACACTGATAGTGGTAAACCTGAGATGTCACCTTACGTCAGAATAATCTGCAGTGGCTGCTCAACCGATAATTAATCTTTTCGATATAACATAGTAGTATTGCTGATGGTGCAAGACTGAAAGCCTCAGTCGGGATCTGTCCGTGAGGGTGGATGTACCATTTTCTCAACTAAGCCTTTCAACTTATCTAAGGCTCTGCATACACTTCTCAACTTCATCTCTAAAGTAGCTCAAGATAAACCTCCGATTAAGTTTCATCGTAGCAGTGACTAGTCCCTGATTTAGATTTAGCAAGATCTCACAATAAACATCGAAGACGGCGGGCTGTGAACATACACTTTGCGGGGTCCATTCAAGATCAGTTACAACAACGCCAGCCACCGTTTCGATCTTGGTTAAGCCGGACCGTTTGGCTATAGCCTGGAGATCTTTGAGGACATAGGCAGACACTCTTTCGCTGCTTAAGGCACTCTCATCATCATTGAAGCCAAGGCCCCGGAACTTATCCTGCAGGAATCTCGTGTTTGGCATAATGATGACAATCGGCCTGGTATATTCGCAGTCTGCGTGTACCATGACTTGAAGTATAGCCTGAGATGTCCTGTAGATGGATTCGAGCTTTTCCAAGGCGATATACTCGCCGCTTTGCATTTTGACCAGGCTCTTGACTCGATCAATGATCTTGAGATGACCACGATCATCAAACTCGCCAATGTCGCCCGTTCTGAACCATCCGTCCCGGGTAAAGGCTTTTTCAGTCGCTTCAGGGTTCTTGAAATATTCCTTAAAGACAACTGGCCCATGCACCAATATCTCGCCTTGACAAGGGCCGAAGCCCGCGTCTGTGAAGTACCCAAGCTCAGGAATGGAAACGAGTTTCACGTCCATAGCCGGGGAAGTTGGGCCGATTGCGCTAGTTGTTTGCTCAAAAGGAGAGCCCAACGCACCGTTGGCGCATGTTTCCGTGAGCCCATATCCCGTAAGCATCTCTGCCACAATTAGTGAGAGAAATTCCTTGGTATCGTTGGCGATGCCGCTACTGCCATTGAGGATATACCGCAGTCGTCCACCTGTCATTTGCCGAACCCTGCCAAATACCAAATCGTCTAATACGCCTTTGTAAGGTAGACTATATCTCACGGCGAGGGATTTGAGGCCCAATGCAGTCCAGAATACTGTTTTAGCAACGATACCAGAGTAATCGAGCCGAGAAAGTACCGCTTTCCTAATGGTCTCCCAAATCTGCGGGACACCAACCATTATAGTAGGCTTGAACTCAATCATATCCCCATGGCAGTTTCGGAGGGACGCATCTGTAAGGGTCTTTGGATTACCATAACCGAGTGTTCCGCCGATATACATCACGAGATTCTCGAGTGCCATCTCGAAGATATGGGCTAAAGGCAAATATGCAAGAACGCGTTCTCGGTCGCTGACGAAGTCATCTATACCACCTAATAGTCCAGTGACTGCCGAAATCTCATCAGCTCTCCTTCGCTATAACTTTCGAACTGACCATTGAAGTCGTCACTTACTGCCTGCGACAAAATTCTCGTGCGAAATGCAGCAACCTTTTGGACGCCCAGTAGAGCCAGAAGTATACATGATACAGAAGAGATCAGACGGACTGATGGGAGTTGGCTCGGTCAAATTGTCTCTTCCAAGTTGGATAAGCTCCTCAAAGGCGATTACTTTGAGCTGGGGGTGCTTGCCCTTGAAGTCTGCGATTTCGTAGTCCCCGGAAAATATGCAATCTGTATTGATAATCACGGTTTTGACTTGAGAATTCTCAAGTGCAATATCTGCAGTACCCACGAGATGCGGATCAAGATATATCGCCTCAGATTGAGTTTGGGATAGAGAGTATTGAATGTCTTTGGCACTGAGCGTATCATAGCCTGTGACAATCGGAATCGCTTGGGAAGCGCATCCGTGTGACATGGATATCCAATTTGCACTTCTCATATTGAACAACATCAGACGACTGACTCAAAGTGTGACTTTTGAAAGGAAGGCATACCTAGTCGTACCAAACAAATAAACCTTACTGCTGCTAGAAAGTCCTAACTTGCGTAGTCCTGAGCCGATCTCGATAGTGAGCTGTTCGTACTGTGAATAGTTCAAATAATTGTAAGGCCCCAGCTCATAGTATACCCATTCTTTCTTTTTGTCCTCTATGATCTTGATCTCGCGATGCATCTTGATGAGTCTGCGGGTACCAACGGTCTTGTGATGAGGGTACAGTTTAGCGCTATTGCGCACGATATCGAAGACTGTTCGCACCCCGTCGGTAGGGCGCTCCAACAGACCATGTTTGGCTCGAGGATGGCGACGAGGAAGACTCTCGCCTGCCACCTTTAAATAGCCCGGAGACTCAATAGTGTAGGGCGCTGTATGAAACATGGTGTGCCAATTTCTCTTGCCAGGTGAAAGTCCGGGGTAACCAAGGTAAATGGAATAATAACCCACGTCCTTAGCAACTGAGTGCCAGTAATTATCCATTTAACTTGCAATCACGGAGCTATGCTAAGTTTCGTTCCGATACTACTTCATATTAGCTATCAGATATCGGGGCCCTGCATTGAGCCGGTTCGGTTCAGCTCATCTAGGTTTTTCAGTTCACTCCACTTCAATTCCGGTAGAGTACACCAAGTTCGGAAATCTCAATCCGTACTAGTTACTAAACCTGATCGGATGCAAAACTGGGTGTAAAGGTACCCTATGCATGGATACCCTTGACGACTCATGAGTATTAATGATACGGCAAACAGCGTGTCTCTTATTGTCGCAGCCTGTTCCTGCATTACTCCGCCCCATTTCACTGATCTAGCTGATTTCTTATGTTCAAACCCATTACATCTGTCTGGCGAAAACCGCGCCCAGAGAACGGCTTGTGGACATTGACAATCAAACAAAATAAACAACGCGACCAACGACACATCGTAGAAGAAAATGCTCAAAAATCTCAAAAGCGGACAAGGTCTTCGCGATCGCGACGTTTTCTTCTGAGGTACAGCTGGGCCTTGCCACTCTTCTTCCCCATCGTGCTCCCTGCTCTTTATATCATACACCCGGTCCAATCCAACGTTTTCAGCCATTTTATCCTGTTGTCATACAAAAATGGCTATACAACTGACGGAATAGTATCGCCCCAAACCCAGTATGAAAAGGGTCTATGGGATTTGGCTTTTGTTGGCTTCTATACCAATGCTCTATTTCTCGCCCGCAAGTTCATGATGGAGAGCCTTTTGCGGCCTCTGGCGCGCAGGAATAATATCTTGACGACGGGAAAACAGCAACGCTTTATGGAGCAAATGTACACAGCGTGTTACTTGGCTCTAATGGGGCCTTTTGGACTGTATGTCATGAAGACTACGCCAGGGTTGTGGCTTTTTCGAACACAGGGCATGTACCACTCATACCCTCATCGAAACCTTGGGCCAGCTATCAAATTCTGTTATCTATTTCAAGCAGCCTATTGTGTGCAACAAAGTGTTGTTCTGATGCTCCATCTGGAGAAACCTCGAAAGGACCATATGGAACTTACATTACACCACATTATCACCATTGCCCTTATCGCCCTTAGCTACAGGTTCCATTTCACGCATATTGGCATCTCCGTGTATATTACTCACGATATCAGCGACCTATTTTTAGCAGTGCGTCACTTACAGAGCTTTGAAAGACACTTCTAATAGCAATGCCTTACTGTAGACTTCCAAATCACTCAACTACCTTGGACACCGCCTTCAGACACCAGCTTTCTCTTTTTGCGTCCTTGCCTGGATTTACTTACGGCATTATACGAACTGGCGAATTCTGTACTCAGTTTTGGCGGAATTTCGCACCATTGGTCCATTCGAGCTTGACTGGGAGGCACAATAGTACAAATGCCGATTATCCCAATGCATCACTTTTGGACTTTTGGCTATCCTGCAGACCCTCAATATCATATGGCTCTATTGTCTGTTTATAAATGCGTACCGATTGATATTCTTAGGCATCGCTAAGGACGACCGATCTGATACGGAGGAGTCGGAAATCGAGGATAGGGAGGTTCAGGTCATCCAATAGGTGCTGGCTGAGCTTGAGGCGGTGATGATATATCTGGATCTGGAAGGGTACATTGCATCATAGAATGCTCATGGCTTGATAGCCCGATGCGTTACACCAATATTTTATAGTCTAACCTCATTATTTTACTCCCCCTTGCCATGAGCTTTGCGTTTCAAGTAGCCGTTGCCGTCATTCCCTATTTGTGCTGCGCTACTAGACCGAGCACTACGTCTGGGTTGTAGTCGAGATTCCTGCCAGCTAGAAACAGTTGCAAAAGAATTTGTATCTTTCTCAAGTTCGGTAATCTGAGACCCTTCGTCACTTTCTTCGTCGCTCCTCACATCATCTACCACCCTTCCATCGAGGACGCCAATGGCAACTTTGCAGATGAATCCGAACCACATCATCATCAAGACTTGAAGAAGAAGGAGATATACCAAGATGCTGATCCTAAAGCCGTTGCTGTGGCAAACAATGCCATTGGGGTAGAGCCATGGTTCAATCAAGTGCCACCAGTTGTCGGGAACAGGCAGAGGACCATGGAGATTACCGGCAGAGCCTATGAAACAAGACACCTCCATTATTCGAGGAACATCTGAGTACACACTCCAGCAAGTCATGAGATACAAAACGTGGCGGGATAACACCCATGTTATGAAGAATAGGCAAAAGACTACATCACAAAGAGTAGTATAGCCCAGATATCTGAGGCATTTGGCAAACTACCAAGATCAGCATTGTTGCGAGATGGTGTCTGGTGAAACGTACTGGGAAAAGTATCTCTATAGCATCCATCATAACCAAGATCAAAACTCCGACTCGGGTGTGATGATAGACATACGATACGAGAATGAGCGTGATGGTGATAAAATGATGTACTACATTTAACCAGTAGTCCTTTCGACGAGCCTCAATGTTCACCGAGATGACTTGCTGTATCCAATAAGATAGCTGCGTCAAAATGTAAAACTTGGTCAGCCCATCAATATCTCGTTGTGGCCAACCAGTCCAAAGATGGTCCATGTTTGCAAAATGAGACTCTTTGGTCCAAATGAACTGAAATTCGTTAGCAAAGGGGAATTCCATATGTTGTACTGAACGAGAGTCCAAAGAGTACCATTCCTAACGGCCAAAATACAGTGTAATACATGAGGACCCAGCCCTGCTCTGAAAATCGGATGCGTTTTCTTTCCTTCGCCACTCCCATTGCTGCGGCAAATGGGGCAAGCAGATAGTCCATACAACTTTCTCGAAGCCATGACAGGGTGAGTACCTTGAAAAGGACGAAGCATACATCACCGTTTCCGATAGAGTATAACCCAGTAGATGACTGCCGATGAGAAAGCCAAAGAAACTTGGCAGTATAAGGTGCTGCTTGAGGCATAGAGAAGTCAATGAAGAGCAGTGCCATCGCAAGTAATGAGAACCCTATAGATGAGAGCAAGAAGTCAGCAATGTCTTGGTTAGGGCAAAGTCCTCAATATCTTCAACGTGAGGATACCAGTGCGATGCATCCGAAGTCAGAGATATGTTGCACACATGGTATAGGGAACCCTTTCTTTTTACCTGTTTTATAGTTAAAAGGCCGTAAGGTTCCGGCTTCGGGCGGGGTCCCAACTGTAGTGGCCATGATGTTGCAGAACCAAAATACTGAGGAGAAATCACTGTTTACAGCAAATAATAAACCAGAAAGTGTAAATTTACATTGACAAAGGAAATTACAATTTCTAAAACACTAAGTTTCCGCTTTTGAGCAGGGAGCGAAGGTGTTAGGGCAAGGGCAGCTTGCGCGTCGGATACCTAAAATGGAATTCCGAATCTAGGTACAAGACCTAGTTAAATAAAACAACTGGTGAGCCCCTTGCGATAAGCTTATTGTTATCTAGGACATTTCTTCATCAGTAAAAGCATCATCCGTTGAATATTGTTCTACAAGAAAGAGTCCCTAGCCATGGACTTTAAAAGCTGCTTGTCGGATGCTTCTTTCGGTCCCTTTGTTAAAGGTTGTCGAGGCAATTTTGATTTTACTTTGAAATTCGAGCTGATCATCTTTTTTATTGCGCCATATTGCGTTTTCACAACATTGGTCTTTGTGCGAATCTTGATACTCGTCTCCAAGTCTCAGATAATCACGGGGAATCACATTCCACTTGGCGTATTAAAAAACGTATATCCTCTAATTGCAGCGCTGGAAATGAACTCTTGACTAACTGTCACTAACTCCAGATTGTCAACGCTGTTTACTTCGCTTTTCGCATCATTATCCTTATTTTGAGCCCTATAGGATCTCCCAATAATGCTCTATCCCATCTATTTATCTCAGCCCAGGCCCTAGGACTAGTAGCCAGCGTGGCTACAGCAGTCCTCTCCTACTACGAGCACTGGTACTCTCGGAGACCTTCAATACTACTGAGTACCTACCTTTGCTTGAGCCTTCTTCTGGATATTTCCCATGATCGAACGCTATGGCTGAATGCATCCTCATCCCTCGAGACTGGATATTCGTCCGTGTTCTCAGTAGCTGTTGCTATCAAAGCCTTTTCCACTTGGCTGGAATCTCGCCCTCAATCGGAGCCAGATTGGGACAGTAGCGATGTCAAAGAAATCCAGGACTCAACCAGTGGAGTGTATAGCTTGAGTTCTTTCATGTGGCTTGGAGGGCTGCTCCTCCTCGGGTATAAAAAAGTCCTTGCCTTGAGTGATTTGCCGACGCTGGATGGAGACATGCTTGGGGCATTGTACGAAAGATTTCGCAAGTACAGTAGCACTCACCTTGTCACAAAACATCAGACGCAGAGAAACGGTCGGTATACACTACTCCAGGCATTGAGTAAAGCCCTGGCTATGCACCTACTCCTGCCTGTGCTGCCCAGGGTCGCTCTAATCGGCCTTTCTCTTGCGCAAGCGTTTCTGACACAGGCAATTCTCAGATACTTGGAAGAGGATCAACCTCACAATTACAGCTGGGGTTTAATAGGGGCTACCGTCTTGATTTATGGTGGCATATGCATTTGTACTTCTCTGTACTGGTATTTCCATGAAAGACTGCTTTGCGTAGTTCGCGGTTGTCTAGCAAGCGCCATATTCCACAAGACGTTAGATCTGAGCTTGACCAACACCGACAGAACAGCATCAGTAACTCTTATGAGCACTGACCTAGATCGAATACATAAGGGCTTTCTCAACCTTCATGAGCTGTGGGCAAATGTTATAGAGGCAGGACTCGCGGCGTGGTTCCTATGGCGACAAGTGGGCATAGCTTTCATAGCACCGGTCGGGCTTGTATTACTCTCCTTTCTCGGCGTCTTCGCCTTGGGCCAATACGTTGGTGTCTACCAAAGAGTATGGATGGGCAAAATACAGAATCGCGTAGCCATAACTGCCGACGCGATTTCCAAAATCAAGCACCTCAAGGTCTCGGGGATGACTCTCCCGCTTGAAGCCACCATCCAAAAGGCCCGAGAGTCGGAACTACGAGCCAGCCGTGGGATCCGGAGACTACAGATCGCGTCACTTATCATCGCATTTGCACCAGATTTGACAGCACCAGGAATTATGCTCGCAGCCACCAAGTCACAAAACTTTACCTCCCAGAAGGTCTATACTGCGATTGCCCTTCTCGCGTTATTGACCGTCCCGCTTGGAAGTATCTTCCGCTCTGTTTCACCGCTAATGTCGGCATTTGCATGTCTACAGCGCATTCAAGCATTTCTTGAACTTGATACACGAAAGGACCCTCGCTTAATTACACATTCAATGACGGATACGCCCTCGATCTCGAGTGATGAAAAGATCAATATCGAGCGATTGAAGGCGCCTAGAGGCTCAGCCATAAGACTTGTTGATGCAAGTTTTGGATGGCAGAGCAAAGGGCAGCCGTGCCTCAGGAATATCAACTTGACAGTCAATTATTCTGCCTTGACTGTCATTATTGGCCCTGTCGGATCAGGGAAGTCGACATTGTGCAAAGCCTTGCTCGGCGAAACGCTATTCGCGACCGGAAAGGTTGTTCTGGATCACGACGCTAGCTGTAGAATTGGCTATTGCGACCAAGTACCTTTCATACGAAACTGCAGCATCAAGCAAAACATTATTGGCTTCTCGAGTTGGAACCCAGTGCGCTACCTGGAGGTTATTAAGGCGTCGATGCTCCTATACGACTTGAACGAATTGCCGGAGGGTGATGCGACAGTAGTAGGAAGTGGAGGGACGACATTAAGCGGTGGTCAAAAACAGCGCATCGCCATTGCCAGGGCCCTTTATCTTGACACACGACTTCTAATACTGGACAATGTTCTGAGCGGGCTCGACACTCACACGGAACACCATCTTTTCCAACATGTTCTAAGTCCAAACGGGCTTCTGAAGAAAAGGGAGAATGCGCCGGCTGTGGTATTTTCTACTCATTCAGTCAAGTACGCCCGGTGGGCTGATCATATCGTTCTACTGAATGAAACAGGTGAGATTATCGAGCAAGGCAGCTGGGAAGAGTTGTCGGTCTACGACAGTTATTTGCAGAATTTGTGCATTCAGGAAAACGTACAAATCACAGATCCGAACCAGCTCCGAGACGTGGGAAGCGACCAGCCACTGGAGCAAATCCGACCGAAGCCTAGGCGCACTCCCTCAAGTCGTGATCCTAACGACCAAGATGTTGTGAACAGCGACACGGATAATTCTGCACGTCAAAATGGTGATATGACAGTCTATCGACACTACTTCCGAGCTGTTCCTCTTTTAGCCATCATGTCCTTCATCACGTCATCCGTATCCTATGGGTTCTTCTACAGCTTTCCCAACATTTGGCTGAAATGGTGGCTATCAGACTCTGACTCAACCCGACACGATCATCCCAAGGCCTTCTGGAATGGTATCTATGCCATGTTTCAGATCTTTGCCCTTCTCAGCGAATTGCTGACCATGTATCTGGCACTGACTTACTTCGCTTTGATATCTGGGGCAGCGGTGCACTTATCAGCATTGCGGGCTGTAACTCGAGCGCCACTATATTTCTTTGCCAAGGTAGATCTGGGTACCATCACGAATTACTTCTCACAAGACATGACTCTTGTGGATGGCGCTCTCCCTGCCTCTCTAATCCAATTTGCTAGCGATGTCGCAGCTTCTCTCGGGATGGCTGGCAACCTGGCTGCATCATCTCCATACATGGCCGCAGCCTATCCTATATGCTTTTGTTTCCTGTACTTTGTCACCAAATTCTATTTAAGGACATCTCGTCAGCTTCGTCTCCTAGACCTGGAGGCAAAAAGTCCTCTTTAGTAGGTTTTATACTTTGACTTATTGTTTTACCTAATCTAATTCAAGTATCGCAGCAAACAATTCCTTGAATCAGACAATGGAATCGCTACCATACGTGCAGCAGACTGGACTAAAGAATATCTGGTTCAGAATGAGCTGTTACTCAACGTCTCCCAACGCCCTGCCTATCTTTTGGCCATGGTTCAGCGCTGGCTTCTATTTATCCTTAACACCTTTGTGTTATTGCTGGCGTTATTGACCGTTGTGCTCGTTACGCAGCTTAAAGGTCATGGAACAGGCTTTGCTGGTGCAGGGCTGATATCCCTGATGCAAATCGGTCAGTTTCTCACCAATTGTGTAAAAAGCTATGCCAATCTGGAGGTTTCAATGGGAGCTGTCAGTCGGCTGAAAGCTCTCTCTGAAAGCCCGCATCGTGAGTGTGCAGAAGGCCAGGAGGTAGTGCCACCTCTGGGATGGCCTCGTAGAGGCTCCATCGAGGTTAATGAGATCTCGGCATCCTACAAGTGAGTAAAACAATCTTCCCAGATTTTGACAGGGTACAATTTGCTCACAACCGAGGAAGCAGCTACAATGAACAAGTGAATGAAAAATCCCTATCTTTAAGGGACTTGCGTTTTCATATTGATGCTAGACAAAAAGTGGCCATTTGTGGCCGGACAGGAAGGTCTGTATAGCTATCAAGACTTTACTAAGCATCCTATTAGTTACTAACTTACTGCTTTTAGTGGGAAATCTTCCATCATACTACTTCTTCTATGTATGCTGAAGCCGCTACAGAATACTAGAGAGGACGCTATAACCATCGATGGCATCTCCATTCAAAATGTTGACCCTTCGATCTTGCGGGAAAGAATATTTGCTGTCCCACAAGATACCATATTCCTTCCCAAGGGCTCGTCATGGCTGGAGAATATGGAACCTTTTACAACCAATGCTGCTGAGTGTAGATCTATCTTGGAGGACGTGAATCTATGGGATGTGGTTGTCGCACAAGGAGGAGATTTGACCGCGGCTATGGATTCGGACGCACTCAGCCAGGGACAGAGACAGCTCTTCAGTCTCGCCCGTGCTGTGTTGAGAAAGAGAGCCAAGACGAAATTGATGTCAGGTCAAGCGCAGCACGGTGGGCTTCTTCTACTCGACGAGCCTAGTTCTGCTGTTGATTTTGAGACAGAAGGGATAATGCACAGGATTATCCAGCGTGAGTTTTGCGACTACACCGTCGTCATGATCACCCACAGACTTGAGTTTATCACTGGACTGCACAGCATAGGTCAAGTTGGTTCGGACTCCCAGGAAACCTTTTTTAACCGAGTGCTTGTGGTCGATGCTGGGACTATAGTTGAAGATGGCCATCCAGCTGAGCTCCTGGAAGCGAAAGAGGGAAGATTCAGAGCACTATGGGAGGCGTCAAGAGTTTGAATAATGTACTTTTATTATAAACATGCATTAAAGACTTCCTCCCAGCACGACGACTCTGATAACATCGAGGAGATGTGACATAGCTGATAAGGTTGTAAATACAAGTAAGTACTAAATGGAAAGCAAGCATTGTTTAACGTCCTTATTATCTTGCAGAACGACCCAGTGCCTCGTCATGCTCCATTAACGCCTGTTTAATCTCATCGTATCGACCGAACCCAGCCATTGCGCAGGCCCATTCAAAAGCCGTTCTCTCATTCTCATCCACAAGGCTTGTGTTGGCGCCGTAAGCCAGGAGAAGCCGTACTGTCGATACTTGCCCCGATCGAAAAGCATATATCAGAGCCGATCCACCATGAATCAGATCTGCGGGTTCTTCCTGAATATGAGTTCGTCTAAACGCAGAAGCAAGTCGATGCCTTCTCGGTTCAGGCTTGCGACGGACCATGCCTCGCGCATTGCAGTCAGCACCATATTTTATTAGTTCTTCAACTGCCCAGTCGAGACCTTGCCTAGCTGCAACAACGAGCGGTGGCCTTAGTGAACCGTCCCGGGATTCTGAGCTCAAGTTTAGATCGGCACCATGGTCCAACAAGACGGCCACCATTGCTCGTTTATTTGCAATCATTCCCGGTTGCATCTTGATTATATCCCTATCGTCGTGCGGCAACCGTAGATATGTAAGGAAAGGAGCAGGGCTTCGACCTCGGTCTTTCAAAATTGCCCCGGCTAGTGCTGTGCCGCCATTTGGATGTTTCCAGTTGATATCAACACCTTTCGCCAAGCACAGCTGGGCTATCTCATGATCATCCCATTCTGCAGCCACGTTCAGCAGTCTGCCTCCATCCTCACCGGCCCAACAAATATTAGTGACGTGACGGAGAATTGTGTGCACAACTCCTGTACTCCATCTGGACCCTCGTATCACAGCCATCTGATGTAGCCACACGCGAAAGTCTGCAACATCGAGATGTGCACAGTGGCCAAGGAGAAACAGCACCAAACTCTCATGAGCAAGTCTTGCGGCGAGGATCAAGGGTGTTTCGTTCTGGTCATTTCTGATGTTGATATCGGCACTATGATTAAGTAGTAGTTGTACCACGTCAATGGATCCTTCGCGTGATGCAGTCATGAGGACACTCCTATCGCAGCTCGGGCTCGGCTCGAAGTGCTGCTGGTAGCTGATCGCGCTGTGTTACATGACCTCTTTCAATCTTGTCTAAATATTGCTGAGAGAAATGTAGAGTGGCATACTGCAAGAGACTGTTTTCAAGAATCTGCAAGCATTTGTGGGCGACTTCCCCATGACACTTGCTTGCCTCCACACGAAAGAGTTCGGCCGTAGGATCTTCATCTGCCTGGTCTCTGAGGAGATATTCCCGGGCGGATTGATGGACAAATAAAACCCGGTCATCATCTAGTTTTAGAAGTGGTTGGCAAATGGCTATTCTATCTGCCACACTCGATGCCACTCCCAACAGCGTAGGCTAACTCGCGAAGCGACAGAGGTCTTATGGCTATTGCAATCCATTCGAGGATCTTTGCACTGATATCACGGTGTTTCGGGTCGATTTGGTGCAGCATTCTTCCGAATATCGGATGCAGACCTGGTGGTATATCTTGAATCGTTTCGAGAACTTGAAGGCAGGTTCTCTTTTCAGATAGCTCATGGACCACGAAACTAACCCACAAGAACGTGCCTTCTGCTCTGGCAAGTAGCGTTTGTTCGATTTGAGAATGGATGCTTTCGAAACCGTGTATTCCTTGCAGAGGCTCCAGGCTCCACCTGGTGAATCTTGAAGCTTCCCTCAAGAGAAAGATCGATGAAGTAAAAAAGGACAAGATGGAATTGGTGAAGTACGAGGCAGAAGCATCAGGCTCCAGTGAGACCGACGACAAAGAAACGTTCACTCATGAAATAGACCGACACAAGGATATGGTTCAGATATCAGAGAAGGTCTACAAAAAGGCTCTTAATGCTGTCACCATTGAACGAGCACAGCAAAACATTTCGGATATATGTGCCACACAAGAAAGCACTGCCCTGGCAGGCAAGTCCAACGTGGATGGGTCTGACACGACGGGACAGGATATCACAAAAGTCCACGCTAAACATCGTAGCTTTGCAGTAGCGGGAGTGGCAAACAACTTTGACTTTGCGTCGTTTGCTAGAAGAAGATGAAGGACTGGGCGGTAGATTGTATATATCAAAGCGAATTAATGAGTGACTTATTTTGAGTATTATCACCTCCATTTAGGACAGCACCAAGATCCCATAGCGTAGCTGTAGCAAGTACAAATGAGGGGGAAGGTGGCATACTATGTCCCCTGACCTAGACTTTATATATCCATGCATGGCCTTTCATGGTCATTCTCAATGTCAACAGTGTTGCGGGTGTTCTACTCACCGGTCAGTAAAGGTCCCTAGTTCGTTCAAGGATACATACTAGTCCTTTGCTTAGTGACCCTGCGTGCTTTCTCAACGAGTCTCAAGAATAATCGAGCTCATAGCGCATGCAGCAAAACCCCATTCGAACAGAGAGGCCCCCTTTGCGGGCTGGTTTGTCCCCTTCACCCTCGTTCTCAGTCTTCCGATATTCCATTTTCTCTTTTGGGCGAGGAGGTTCTCCGGCAGAAGGCCGAGGATGACAGTTACGTTTGGCTGTGGGAATCTGGTTATGGACGGGCGGAAATGAGAGGTCGAATGTAGCTAGCGCGTCAATCATACCCGTTCGCTTTCATAATGATCAATTAACGGGTCTCGATAGTTGCCGTTTGAACCCGGTTGCTGGACGCGCTCCGCAGTGAAAGGGTTAGGTGGGTAATATTGACTACTGAATGCCATTTTTTTATTCATCACAGACGGTGAACTTTTGTTGTTTTTGGATGTTGGCTTGAAGAAGATGGACGAGGGGGCAATCGTTGGGTGACGGGGGACATTTATATACGTTTATTGGGTCTCGTGGCTAAACTCAACCCCTTTGACGCGAATCGATGTAAACACTCCTTTTGCTGTATGTTTATGAAAGCTTTACTCTCAATTCTCGTGACGTGATGCGCCAGCTCAAGCTATCACGGCACGAGTTAGGCGCCTCCATGGCACATGTTATCGGAAGACTCCAAAGAACCCATCTATTGGACGAGAAGCAAGACTTTGAATGGGTCATTGAGTCATTACATTACAGGATTTCAAAGTCCAAAGTCAACGCTATCTCATAACATTGAGCTTGAGACCGAGGCCGCCGACGAGTAATTGAGTCGCGTCAATTTAAATTGTGATGAAATTCGAACGTTTGAAATGACCTTCTGTGCACATCCTGAGCTCCATTCGATGCGCTTAACCGCCTCCACAACTCCCGTGTCCCTTGGAGTAGATTGACAGGCTGTTGAGGCTTTTTACGATGATGCTTGGACGGTGAGATCACATGGTCGGTCCGCATTTCCCAAAGGAGCGACGGAGTCAGCATGAGAAACAAACCCAGTCATCAAAGAGAAACGGGTCATATCCATAATAGAATCAGACCAGTTGATCTTACACTCCGTTCCTCCTTGGGGATATTTTAGAATGATTATCGTAGATGATTGAGTATAAAAGCCCTGAGCAGCGTCCTGTGACATGTGAAGAACAGCACAATCTTGATTACTTTCAGTAGCCGCCGAGCAACTCTGTCGTATCTATTCCACGTATCAACAAATATTTCACACTTTTTCACTTCAAAATGACAACTTCTAAGCCCAAGATTCTTGTAGTCCTCACCTCGGCCGACAAGGTCCCCAAGACCGGGAAGCAGATCGGATGGTATCTGGTAAGTGGCAGTACCTCCTCAATCATTGCCTGGATATCCACAGGTTGTCTTATGAAGACTTAAAATGAGTGGTACTAATATAGCCAGCCCGAGCTTGCTCACCCCTTTCACGTCCTCAACCCTCGTGCCGAACTAGTTTACGCGACTCCAAAAGGCGGCGAGTCTCCACTTGATCCTGTGTCGGTGGAGCTCTTCAAAGATGATCCTATTTGCAAGGACTTCCTCGAGAACCAAGAGTCAGTTTGGAAGAACACTCTCAAACTCAGCGACGTTGCCGGTCGAGCCTCGGAGTTCGACGCAATTTTCTACCCCGGTGGCCATGGTCCGATGGTAGACCTCGTCCACGATGAGCACTCGAAGAACCTGCTCCGCGACTTTCACTCCCAGGACAAGGTCATCTCAGCTGTATGTCATGGACCAGCTGCGTTCGTCAATGCGACGACCGCATCGGGGGACCTGATCTTGAAGGGCAAGCAAGTCACTGGCTTTGATGACGTGGGCGAAGAAATGTTCAAATTTACAGATGATATGGACTTTAGTCTCGAGAAGAGATTGGGCGAAGTCAGTGGTGGGAAGTACGTCAAGGCTGATGAGGGTCCCCTTGCGGAGAAGGTTGTTGTTGATGGGAAGATAATTACGGGCCAAAATCCAGCGTCATCCAGGGGCGTGGCTGAGGAGATCGCCAAGGCGCTTGGAGTGTATTGAAATTTCATGACTTACAGCAGTTTAATTTGAACTGATACGTAAATAGATATTATTTCATAAACTGTAAAAACTGTCGGCTTTGCATTCATGTTGACTTACCGCAGCGATTGAGGAATTCTAGTGAAGGGTAAGCTCAGACTCGATTTCAAGCTTATCTCCTACCGAACCAATCACCGTCGTTATCGCCCGCGATATGGATCCACATTCCCTACAAGGATCGGCTTTAGGCAGCTTCGTTTAACTCCGATATAACGGCGTGGGCGGATGTTAGTGCTGACAGATAACACGAACCCCTCCATTTCACTCCGAATAGCTTCATAGAATTTGTTCTCGTGTCGGAAGCATGTTTGGGACATTCTCTACTTCCAGCTCACCCGCTCCGTCGAGAAAACCTAAGCGCAGCCAGGTATCAAAGGCCTGTGATTCATGCCGACTGCATCGCGTCAAATGCGACACCCAATACCCATGTCAGAATTGCTCTAGCAAAGGTTTGCGATGCAATAGCACGACGCGGCAGAACCCAGGATGGAGTCTTTCTCGTGCTATGAGGTATAAGATGAATGCCTTGGGCCCTGTGCCGAGCTTAATCTCACGGCTGACGCAACTCATAGTGAGATCGAGGGGTTGAAAGCACGAGTGAAAGAGCTTGAGGGACAGATCAAAGATACAAGTATCCCAACACCACCAGATGAGGATATTCCGGAACTCATATCGAACGATCCGTCTCAAAGCTTCTCATACGCCAACGAGGGAGTTCAACTCGACACCACGACAGCCATCCAATCAGCGGCCACCGGCACTCAGTTCTACGGGCCTTCATCTACGTACTATTTTATCCATTGTATCAGCCAGCGTCTCAAAGCAGCTGGTTGCAGCCTGAGTAGCGATGAGGAGGCTCACAGCTTGATACCCAACTCGGCAAGTAGATCTATGGGCAACGTCATCAATACTCCCGATGCCGGGTTAGAAGGACATCAACCCTCAGATAGCACCGTGCCAGCCAGAGCGACACACGGATTGACTGAGAGGACTCTGTCCGGGAAAGACTTGTCGGCAACTCAAGAAGCCTTCTTCCTCGACCTCTTTTGGGACTCATGGCATTGCTGTTACCAGCTTCTGGACGAGGCAGATTTCAAGGCACATTACACATCACTGTGGGATGAGCCTATAGGTGACACGAGACAGGACTCACCTCTTGTCGATATTGTATTGGCTCTCTGTATGCAGTTCGGTGTCACATCGCTACCTCGTCGTAGTGGCTACAAGGCAGAGATCAACTCTCGGGACGCAGCTGTTGCCGGCCGCTGGTTGTATCAGCGGTGCCAACGACTGATATCGTATGACCTGGAGAGGCCTACACTCGAGACTTTTCACTGTCAACTATGGTCTGCGATATATCTTGCCAATGCTTCTTATCAGAACATGGCTCAAAATATGGCGGGGATTGCAGCGCGCACGGCATATACATTGGGACTGCATATCGAGCCAGGGAACGATCTACCCGTCAAAGAGAGAGAAGCACGAAAGCGGGCTTGGTGTATCATGTTCATGTTTGAGACAAGATCATGTATCCGATTAGGTCGGCCTTGGGTCACCCAAACACAGCCGATTTCACCATTGTTGCCTACACGCGACCAAGGCCATATTACGACTGGCGTTGATCACCTGAGATACACCACAGAGAGATCTAAGCTCACCGAGATAGCCCGATCAGCCTTCGATACTGTGTTTCACCACCGATCGAGCGGGGAAGCTACCAGAACGACTTCTAATAGTCAATCACGAGTGTTTGCTTCTGGTATGGATAGAATACGCGCTTGGGCGGAATCGCTGCCTGATATGCTGAAGACAGAGAGACAGAGTGGTGGGAAGTCTCTTTCCACTGACCTCTCCGAGATCGATATTGAACCATTTGCGCCCATTTCTCTGCGAAGACAGCGCTTGATGCTTGAGCTGTTCTATCACGAACTAATACTGACGCTCGGACGGCATTGCATAAGCCAATACTTGACTCGATCTGGGAGCAACAGGACCTCTTCAGATCATGAAGTCGCAGATGTCTCAGCTTTACACGCATGCGCAACGACGAAACTTCTACATCAGGTTTACCAAGAATATGATATTTTGAACGGATGGTACGAGCCATTCAACTGTCAGTGGAATGCTGCTATAACTCTAGTCGGATATCTCCTAGCATGTCCCCAGGACAGTCTCACTGCTACAATCGCCCGCACGGCTCTGTCGCAAAGTATCACGGTGCTGGAAAAGATGGGGGAGTTCTTTGGAACTGCTTCAAGTGCGGCTAGCGTGATACGGACACTCCACCAGAGGCTAAACATGCCGGTCGAAGCTCATATGTCGACAGACAGTAATACTATAACGCCTGACACCGTTCAAGACATCGACTTCAATGACCTTAAGGGGGTTGACTTGTCGTTTGAGGGTATACTGGGAACTTTTGGGGCGGAGTCTGAGTTTGAGAGACTTAGGTTCGGCATTGACATGCAGGACTTTCTAGGTAATGATGCTGAGACTATGGGTACAATGTAATAGCCCTCTGCAGATATGTCTAAGCTAAATCCCAAACTTTGCAATGTTTTCCAGCACCGTGTACTTCCGTCCGTGCACCAGCTCCTGTCTCTGACCCCTCGGCGATACCTCCACGATAGCCCGCAAGAAGTCAACCGCCCGCTGCATGTCCTCCTGCAGTGGTGAAGTGTACTGCGTCTCTTCAAACAACGTGCAGCCCTTCTCCTTGCAACGCTTCTTGAATACTCCCAGTAACCTGTATTTTTCGTTCAACGATTCTGAGGTGACGATCCCGTTCCACAGGAAGGAACTTCTTGGGTTCCACTGAGGGTATGGCACGACGCCAGCGAACTCCCAGTCGAGGATTCCAGTGATTTCGCCAGAGAGGGGGTCGAATATTATGTTGGCGAAGTGGAGATCTTTATGGGCGAGGCGTAGCTTGACGTTGTTGAGCTCGTTGGCGCGTTCTGGGAGTGCGGTTACGAAAGCTTCGAGGCGTGGAATGATATCTCGCATGAATTCCAGCTTCTCGTGGGTTTGGATGAGTCGTATGTACTTTGTGACGTGTGCTATCATGTATTCGACGTATGTCTTGTACGGCCCTCCGATGTTCATGGTCGCCACAGTCTCTCCTTCAGGCCAAAGCGCTTCGATATCTGGGATCTGCCAGAATGTCTCGTCCACTACTGGGCCGAGCTGAACTTGGCCTTGATCATCGAGGATCAATCCCCCGATACCTTGCCACGGATGCGCCTGGAGTTGGGTGAGGAAGTCGATCAGCTGGTCGAAAATCTGGTTCATTTGCTTGTCGCTCAGACTGTCGTAGAAATCGCTGAGTGTGGCGTCCTGAACACGAGAGAGCAAAGAATACTCGTGAGCGATGGGGTTCTTATTGTAAGCATCGTGGGCTATGACCTCTGGTAAAGGTATCGTGGTGTTCTTGGAGAGCCAAGTCATGACGCCTATCTCATTCGAAGTTTTGATCTCGGGGAGATGGTTGCCCGCGTCGCGAAGAACGAGCTCGGAGTAGCCGCGCGAGAGTTCGGTAGGTGGCAGAGTGAGGAAGTAGACTGAATGATATTGAGCAGTCGTTCGAGGGTTGCTGATCGAGGTGGCCCGAGGCAGACGCAAGGCCTGCAAGAGAGCGTTGATAGCATCGTCAGGCAGAGGGGGAGGGAGATGGGTGGCGGGCGAACTCATGGTGGCTGGTGTTGGTGTTGATGCGATGTTGGAGAGAAGAGAAGGAATAGTTGCGCAGGAAATCGATAATATCCTTGTATAAACTGAGTATTTGGCAGAGAGGGAACCACAAAGGAAGAAACAGTGCTTTATGCCGATAAGATATGAAGCAGATGTGAAGGTTGTTTCTTCTCCACAATTCAGGCTTTTATTTTATTATAAATCTTGACTTGAAAGTTCTGAAGTTGGCAGCTTTTAAAGAGGGAGTGGCATCACGAAGTGTGCAAAGCTTTAGATTTGGGCATCCCGATGAAAGTTTATGTAATTCTAAGCTAACCAGAGTATTTAGACATTATTGATGAGATTTGACCTCCTCCCTCACTACTACCTTGAATAACCATCTATCGGCTTATTCTAAGTTAGAGAAGCTTAAAGCAGGTTGCTTAAATCGATGCAGGGTTGTCTGTTGTTGATGAGGCCTGTGATACCCTGTGACACATTAGTAAAGCAGCCGAAACTCGAGGGCTGCTTTCTTACAGTAGATGGGGAGTCGATGCAGCAAACTACATTGCCACTGCACTTCCTGCCAAGAGTCCCATCGAGAATTCCTACAACATTTAGGCTGATGTCGACGCAGCCGTTGGGATTGTTCAAATTCGTGGAGGGAAGACCTAATAATCCGCGTTGGTTGATGTTGTTCCCATTGCCGCCCTTGTTGTTGCAACACCGGACACTTCTGTCCTGCCCGCAGATTTTCTGAGCGTCAGAGACCATGAGCTGTGCAACCTGAGGCTTTCTCGTTCCTTTCAGCCTGAGAGCGGCAGCAGCAGAAGTAAAGACGGTAAGCGTAGTCATGAAATGCATGTTGACGGAAGATAGGGAGATAAATGGTTAAAATGGTTATTCAGGGAGGTTGAGCTGGAGGCAAGGGCGTAGACTTGAAAATTGATGATGGATAATTGGTGATTAAAATTGCTGTGAGGAAATGAGCAATGTATAACAGCTTTATACTTAAGAGTATTGCCGCAATCGAAAAGTTTCTTCATCAGTATATGGACGGCAAGCAGTGGCTTGACCCCAGCCATCTGCTGAATGCCGTGACCAGGAGAGCACAAGGCTGAACTCGGCAACAAAGAACACTGTCTTCCCTCCACTGTTTAAGCTTATCCCAAATCTGCATATGAATAATTGCAAGTGGCTAGTAAGCAATACATAATCTTCAGCAATATATGTATTTTCCCAATTCATCCCAAATCTACGGTCTGGACCTAGGGCTTTGAGACACGGCAGAGGGTGGCTACTGTTCTGGACTTGAAGTCGATTGATCCAACGGCCCGATTACAGAGACACTTGGAGGCCAGAAGCATGCCAGTCAGAGCCGGCGTATAGCAGTTCCATCACTAATCTTTTTTTGCCATACTGCTAAGACTTGAAAGTTGCCACAATAACCAATGGTTGTGCCGAGATTAATTGACAAATATGCGGTTAGCGCGTGAGCTTCTGGTGGACTTCGCGCAGCCGAGGCCACTGGTTGAGGTTACAGATCGACTTTAAGTGCTAAAAAAAAAAGAGATTGACAACCTAAGATGTTTGACTAATATTCGAGCCAATCCTGCTCACACTATCGCCTCGCCAGGCGCCCCAAAATACTGCTACATCAGCCGTTTCCTTTCCCCGCAAACAAGGCGTGTGTTGCACGCCAGACTACTCTCGGAAATTAGACCACCTAAAGCCAACCTATCTTCTATCTTCTCTCGGCCGCATTAAGCTCTCAGCCACAGGTCTCAGCAGCAAATAACACTTCTAGCTCACAACTTAGACATTATACCACGATGTCTGACCAATTGCTACTAAAGCCAACCAATTTACCATTGCGGCGAGCCTTTGGCTCGAAGAGTTGCACCGTACCTCCACAACAGGAATGGTGCTGGCCAGCCCAGGACGATGAACACCAAGGCAAGCAGGCTATTTCCCCAGCCATAATCAAGTTTATGATACATTGCCGGGGCAAAAATAGGAAAGGCAAAGCCTGCAATACTGCGAAGAAACTGCGAGGCAGCACTTGCGGAGGCGACATACTTACGGAAAGCATCCATAACATATGCTTGCAAAGCTTGTGTATTAAGGATGATACCGCAACCAAATATTGCGATACCGATGTCAGGGACTATCCACGCAGTGTGCCTGTCTGCCGACCAGCCATAGAGAAACAGGCCGAGAGGGATAAGGATAGCTCCAGGTAGCATTAGAGGAACGCGATACTCAGGTGCCGTGTCGTCGCCAGCTCTTTTCTTTAAATATCCCCAAA
Source organism: Fusarium fujikuroi IMI 58289 (assembly GCF_900079805.1). Lineage (NCBI taxonomy): Eukaryota > Fungi > Ascomycota > Sordariomycetes > Hypocreales > Nectriaceae > Fusarium > Fusarium fujikuroi. The sequence goes on along the minus strand of NC_036630.1, from coordinate 2,756,757 downwards.
GCTTGTCCATGAGAATGGCGCCGCCCTGTGCTGCCACTGTGTAACCTATAACCAAGGCGAAGTAATGCAAGCCACTCTCCCATTCTGACTGGCCGTACCGCTCAATCCACAGAGTCGCAAACGTGGAGAGAACGATATAGAGGATTCCAAAATTGTAAGCCAGGAATATCGCAATGACTTGCAATATGGGCTGCGTGAAGAGTAGACGGAACGGGCGACTGAGTGCCCTGAGCAGAACCGGACGAAGACTTCGTTCTGAGGCACTCATATGCTCTGTGAAGTAAGCCCTGCCGGTCTCCTTACGCAAACCGGCAGCTCTCCTCTCCAACAGAACAGCCTCATAAGTCTCATCGAACACGATTAGAGCGATGACGACCAAGATCCCATCGAAGATGGAGAGCACCCAGAAGGTCCAGCGCCAACCCACGGTCTGTGTGACCGCACCCCCGATGATGGGCCCAAGTGCAGGACCTAGGAGCGGGATAAAGGTCGAGATAGCGAATGAAGTGCCCCTTTCTTCCGCCCGCCACATGTCCGATAGAATTGGGTTTGTCACAGCAAATTCAGCGCTTGCCCCAAGACCTGAGAGAAGACGGCTTGCAATCAACAGACGGCTTGACTCACTGAAACCCGCAACGGTGTTCCAGAGGATATAGAAGCAGCTAGAGGCCACCCATGTTGGCCGTCGTCCAAAGACTTCCGCAAGCGGAGAAAGAACCATGGGTCCAAAGGCGAAAGCGAGAACGAATATTGATAGGAAGATCTGTGTTTCTTCCGCGTCGGTGCCCAGATCGTGGGATATTGTCTCGAGAGCTGGGGCGAGCATGGCTCCCGACATGAGAGTGACCAAGCCGCCACCGGAGAGCAATAGAGTGATGGCCCATTTGCGCGGCCGAGACCAGTTGTATGGATGCCCTGGATCGCTGTCTCCGTCCCAAGTTACCTAAACAGCCGCGCGAGGTTGATTAGCTTATGTGAAGCATCACAGACTGTATGGGAAATATACCAGGAGCGATTCCGCCTCCGACTTATTTGGCTGGATACTCCCTGACTCGAGTTCATTTTTATCTTGAATGACTGGTTTCACTGGAGCTTTCTTGTTCTGCTGGATAGTCATCACAGCGACTGAGTATGTTAAGAACAGGATAGGTGGATGTGATTCGATTTTGGTAAGTAGACAATAAAAGAACGAGATGTATCTGGGACTCAGACAAGATCCGAAATTGTGCTTTTTTTTCTCGGCTTCTTTCTCTTCTTCCACCATTATATCCCGGGAAGGGCTCCTCGATATAAATACTTACATCGTCGATGGGACTTTTGTTTGGTGCTTTGCAAGAAGCTCGGTCCGAGCCTGCTTTACAGTGGAAGGATGAATGGTTGCAGGGTTACTATAACGGGTTAGTGATTACAAACCTCTCGGCTTGGGGGCTCGGCTTGAAAACTAGCGGCTTCGGCTTGGTAACTGGGGGGCTCGGCTTTTAAAATAAGCACTCGGACGCTGGACGGTGGTTCAGGGTAGGTATAAGCACTAAGATGGCAATGATAAGACTTTTTGACAGGGGATCTTCGGTTTGACGGCACAGCTTGGTGCGTCACACTGCGGAGCAGTGTTCGTAAACCGAGTCCGCACCAAACGGTGATGCGATGAGTGACGATCGAAAACGTACAATTATACGAAACCCCTAATTCCCTTGGGGCATAGTGATCGGCTAACTCACGAAATTGGTCCATGGACAGTGAGAAATTGGCAACAGACGACAACATTCGCATCATCACTCCAGCGTAAGAGGAACGAAAGCGCAAAATAAGGATAAGGAGGGATTTACCATTCCATCTATTCAACGAATGTATTTTGTTGTGCTGAGCGCCGAGGCTGAGGTTAATAATGTCTCAGCCTCATCGTAATGCCCTTGGCTGTGACAGGTCGCTGCTAAGTTACAAAAGCTGATTATTGTGTCTGGGTGCCTTTCGATGAGCGTCCGCCGCTGGAAACTTATCATTGACAAAAAGATATTCTCAGCCTCAATGTAGGGGCCGCGCATGCCGTATGTGGCCATAAGAGAACTCATGCTCCACACGATATGAGCGTGTTCCGACCCTAGGACGGCGCCTCGCAGCTTAAGTTGACGATCGAAAATCTCCTCAGCTTCTCCGTATCGTGTTTTTCCATAGAATGACGAGGCAAGGTTTCCCATGCTCCACAATGTATCCCCCAGCACGTCAATTCTCAGCTCAAACGCCTCTTTCGCTACCACCTCTATGTCTTGCCAGGCTTGTTTCTTGTAAAAGTGTCCTGAAAGAAGAGTTAAAAACTCTGCTTCTATTTGTATTTCCTCCTGGTTATAGGCCAGCTTGCACAGCCGTAATGTATGACTCAAATATCTCATATACTGAGCCCCTACTTCTTGCATGAAATTGTTCAAAAGGCATTCCACGGTCCTGAACGCCATGGAGAAAATGAAGCATACGTGTTAGTACTGGTTAGACCATAGCTCACATTCTGAATGCTACCAGCGCCAGCTCGATCAGCCTGTATGCTCGACTTTGATCCCAACGCAGCGCCCGTCTTCAATATTCTATCTTTACTGAGCGAGATGATCCGAACAGCTTCCTGTAAGCTTTTTGGCATATCAAAATTAAAATTACCGCCTTTTTCTGTATCTATAGACAGGAAGGAGTACTATTGGAGGAGGATGAGAGCTGCTTCCGTTTCTTGTTCCTTCATGCATGGGGCTTTTCCATTATCGTGTCATGCAAGCCACGGTTACTACCTTGATCATTACTTCTGATATCCACTTGATGGATATGTGTGCAAGACCAAACAGAATATCGCAGGCAATCCGGTTCGTCTCCTGGATATATCGTATCCATGTATCCTAAGTCTTCATGACCCCGTGAGGGATATGAGGACCAGGCCGGGTATCCGATTGAGGAACTGCATTGATATGCCGATTTACTTTTACCCCTAGTCAGCTTCAATCGATATCGATTAACTGGTCTTGATGTTTGCGGTAGAAACATCGCACCTTGACTTATCGCCAAGGGGAACCGACCAAGCTCATCGATCAGAGCTCTAGTGCTAACATTCCTGCCTCGCTGACCTCCTGATTTTGGACGATCTCAAATAGCCTGAACGCCTCGTTGTACGTCTACTGATCTACTAGTATCGCACTTTTTAGGCTACTCACGATATCCAAAATATCTTCATCGTAGCTGATCTGAAGAGTTGATCCTGCACAGCTTGATGGGACGTAGTCGAATATATCCGTTATGATCTGTGGCGAGTTGGAGCATGCGTCAACACCAAGTGCTGCGAGGTTTTTGGCGCAGCCAAGAACAAGTAACCATTATGGTTTTGACTCGACGCTGTGGTGAGCTGCCCCAAGTGGCTTTTTATCTTCGAGATCAGTGTTCAGGCCCTATGTAATACCGATTTTCTTAAAATCTTGCAAAAAGGTAGTTCGTCCGCTAGCAAAAGCCCAGAAGACAAAACACATAAGATCCTCACATCTTCAATAAGTAAAATCAAGTGCGATCTGCTTTTCCCTACTTTTATCAATATTGTTCATTGTAGAGCCAATATTGTAACAGATGCTGCATCTTTGGATCCGACTGCCATATCCTTTTCGAGCCCAGTCGCCATTAAGAGCATACCCATTGAATCGGTACTCTGCTCTTAACAGGGCTCTCTGTGGTCTTCTCACTGTCACTCGGGCACTCATTCTCAACGAAACCCGAAGCATAGGCCCTTCCTTGCCTCACCTACTCGCTATACACTGTGTGATTGCCCATGTTCGGCACCTCTCCGCTGCAAGGGGCTACACCAAAAGAATAAACCAAGATGTGGAGGAAAATGGCGTCCGGAAAGATGACTCTACTGAGTTTGATCATTTGCAGAAGCTTCGGCTCAACTGGTGGTCACTGAGCGATGCCAATGACCAAGTGTTAGGCTATTGAAATAAAGGGCCATTCCCAGGTAATACTAGGCAATTGACACGGTAACCCTTGGTAAAAGAGTTATGAATTTTGAGTTGGCGAACCATATCTATGTCATTAATGGTACAATATAGACTGGCATCGGCTGTCCTGACAGTCACAGGGTAGCCGAATTCAGGGGCTCAGTGCCAAAGACTCGGCTACTTGAAGATCTCATTGTATCAGGCAAGCGTATCGGGATGTTCGGCGCACAGATGGATAAATAGCCACGATTAACTGAGCATTTGATGTAAATAACTAGAAGAGCGACAAGAATTGGACTTCCTTGGTCGCTTTCGATCTGCTGATCGTATGAGTACTGTGATATTTCTTGAAACTTGGAAATGATTGCAATATCGAAAGTTTTCACGACACTTGTGAGCCTTGCTCTCTAAATCCCATTTTCTCCTCTTCCCTCACTAGGAACGGCGTGATTGTTGATAGTTTTTCGCATGTTTCCGTCAGCTCTCTCTCTGGCTGTGACTGTGAAATGATTCCGGCGCCAGCCTGTGCCCACTGGCGGTATCGGTCCTGGAAAACCGAACGAAGAACTAAACTTGCCTCGAAAGTACCTCCGGACGGCTCCATCATAATAATCCCCCCAGAATACAGTTCTCTGGGGCCTGACTCTAGAGACTCAATGGCCTCCAAAGCATCTGTCTTTGGAATGCCCGAAGCTGTAATCGATGGAAAGAGTACATTCAGGGCATCCCAGCAATCTCTACCGTCTCCCAACGCTCCAGTTACCCGGGAGCCAAGGTGCTGTACTTTTCCTCTTATACGTACCGACATTAGATCCTCCACTACAACGCTCTCGTGGGGACAAATACGTTGAAGTTCTGTGATAGCTTCCTTAACAGACATGATGTGTTCCACAATCTCCTTGGGGTCGTTCTCAAGTTCGTTCCTCAACCTTGCACGTTCAGCCAGGTCGTCTGGGAAGGCACGTGTACCTGCCAAAGGCTCTGTTATGATTTTGCCTTGCTCGAGAGAAACAATCAGTTCTGGGCTAAACCCAGTCGATTGATAACCGGCATGGTTGAAAGAAAAACTTCTTTTTGGTGTGTTTAACTCCCTTCCGACCAATAAGGTCGCCAGCATGTCGACTCGCTCCGGCAGGCTTATGGCACGTGAGACAATTGTTTTCATGACCTGGCCATCTTCGATTTTTGAAAGCGCCTTCTCAACAGCAGTGGTGTACTGGGAAGATCGTTGAGAAATATCCACTGTCATGGATTGAGCTCGCTGCACTGTATGCATGGGCGCTGAAGTGACGACATCAACGAGATGCCGAAAAGCTTCGGTCTCTTCCCCTTGGACAATGATTTTGTCGGGCGCAATCACGATTTGGTATCGAGGTACCATGAGGCTAAGTAAAGGCCATTCACCAGGAGTGTATGGGATACCCCGGACATGGGAAGCATAGCTATATCCGACATATCCGAAGATTTTGAATCCCCGTTTGATGCTCGTTTTAACAAAGTCTCGTGCAATTTGATCGAGATTTGATGTAACTGGGACTTTCTGATTATGACCTTCATTGAGGATCGATGCTGATGTCCCGGCTGAGTCAATGGTCAGCGAAGATTGGCAGTCAAGGCCAATGTACCAGCAATGGTTCTGTTCGTAGACGTAGTGCTCATGGTCCTTATACGAGGCCAAAATGTTGATAACCAGCTCAACGCCTTTGTCAACATCTTGGGATAGGGGAATGGTTTCAGTGACAATTGTGTCGCTCATGCTGATTACTACCAGAAAGGGGAGACAGCTCAATGAAGAATTATTTTAATAACTAGTTTCTGTGTGTCTGAAACTTTTCGCAGAAACTATAGTCGGTTTTCGCTCTTTTTAAATCCATTTGCGTGGCAACACCATAAGTTGCTGTGAACTTCCGCATGTAAGCTGTCAGTAACCCGAATCTGGATGACGTCAAACCTAGACAGGTATTCCTTTGATGTATGTATGGTCACCGGCTGCAGACATGACGCAAAGATTTCTCAGACAAGACCAAATGACCAACATCTCCAGTTCTTTGGCTTTGGAAACCTGGAACACTCACGCGCAGATACCATGATTGGTCTCGTGTTGGATAAGGAGGGATGATGGGAAGTAATTACAGATAACATACATGCTTTTGAGTGCCGTGCCGCGCTGTGCCGTGCTGTACTATGACGTACAATATCTTGCCGTGCCGTGTCGTGTCGTGCCGTGCCGTGCTGCCTCTCGCCACAAGATGTACCATACGTGTTGCAGGGTAAGACACCTATAGGTATTCATCCAGTAAGATCCAGACACGAAGTAATTACCTATGCGGTGTTCAAGATACGTGTAGATGTCGTTTGTCATTTGGGAAACTGGGAAGGTAGGACTGTGATTATGATGCAAGGGAGGGATCGGTAGTTGAATCAAAGCAACGCCTCATTTATGATCTTCACACATCTGCCATATCATTGTTAAGATAAGTTTCTTGATTGGAGAAGAGCTAGAGAAGTTCAACATTCTACACTAGGCTTGCGTGCCAGTGATGAGACTGGCCCCCAATTGTATACCAATCCGTCGGTTCGAGAATATATAAGCTTGTCTAACAATACATCACAAGCCTCAATCTCTGAACTGCTACTGATAGAAGAAGTACGATTGATCCCAGCAAAGATCTCTTTCAATGCCATCAAGTAGGTGTTGGTACACATCTGGATCAAGCCTGGCTTGAACCGACGCTGCAAGTGCTCAATAGAAACCATACCACAGGATTCTAGCGAGGCTTCAAGACTAGATACCCAGCTGTAGCATATATAAGCAAGATGGTACGTACAGTATCGTTAGCGGAGATAATTACCTGTAGTCTATGCCTGCGGCTGTGAACAACTTGTTGGCCTTGCGTTCAAACTCTTCGCCGATCGAACTTCGAACTTCTTGGACCAAGAGATTTGCCTCCTCCCATTGGATGTATCCACCGGGCTCTATGTGTTTCCATTCGTTAGCTATCGTCGACTCAAGTGGCCAATTCTGGTTGGGATTTTAACATACTCAGTAGTTTTGAAACGCTGCAGATAAGAGTTTTAACATCTTTGGTTCTAAGGTTGCTTGCCCACATTCTCAAATGTACAACATCGTACTTTTCCAATAACGAATCTGGCGGATCCTGTAAAGAGTCCATTACACACAGATTGACGTTGAGGGGCCATAGCTCTTTTGAAGGAAATTGTGAGGCAGAGATATCGTACCCGTGGAGGCAGACAGTATCCGGAAGCTCCTGTGCTAGGTCGAATAGCCAGATGCTGTAAGTCTGGATTAGTACACACGTGCTTTATTCTTACAAGGACACATACCCTGTGCCAGTGCCGACTTCAGCAACTTTCATCTTACTGCTTCTGGGGATTGCGGGGTGCAACGCGTACCCAGTATGTAGCCGCCACAGTAGATGCTGAGCATCAAGTCTGCATGCAATCAGTACGGCCTCTAAGACCTAACTGTCATCCAGGAAAGCGAGCTTACCTTATAGAACCAGAGATATCCCGGCCTAAAACGTACTCATCACTACTTTCGATATGGGGCATCCTGTCGCCTTAATCCCTTCGTTTTGAAACCAATAATTAAGGATGGAGGTATTCTCAGACAGGATCTTGAATCAGGTGTTAAATATTTCCCAAATACTTAGCGTCATCAGCCATATACGTCATGAAGCGAGCTGTGTGGTAACATTGCATGTAACAAGTGTCTTAGATGCCACTCTCTGTAAAGGACCGAAAGAATACCACAGTAATGTCCGTACTCCACCACTTGCCAGTACCTATAATCAAGGATTGTCGAATACAGGTTGGTCTACCTTGATTTTCCAAAGCGTGTATGCCTCACTTCCCCTCCCGGTCTACGCCATCCTCCCCTGCCGCATATGCAAAGGTGTAAGCTCCGCAAAGTGACGGAGGTTCGGAACAAGATATGATGTCGATCAACCTCTTTTTCTCTTTTAATGGTGGGAAAATTCGCCCTAAGGTTGCACACACGCCAATGTGTGACGACTTTCAAGAGGGAACATAGAATGGTACCATGGTCAATGGCACTATCGCTTTGAGAAAAGAGATAATTGCGTCATTGCTTGCCAAAGAAGACAAGACGAGAAGGAGTAAGAAGGCTAAAGTGGATAGATAACTAGGCTGCTTGACGACCTGAAACTGCTTACTCCTTTCATTTCTTGTGTGTTAGTTTTTTTTTTTTTTTAAAAAAAAAAAGAACAGATTTTCTTTTGCAGTGCAGTGGCTGTTAGTGAAGAATTCTTTGCAGGAATCTCAAGGTTCACCTAGTTGTCGATATTTCCATTTCGATCAATCATGGAACGCAGTTCTATTGACAGCCAACGGGGTAAGTGCAAAAAGAGTATCCAACATAGAAGCATCGGTAGCCCTACAACTCTAGATATCGATATCACCAAGTAATTCATCTCCATGGAACTGAGCTAACCTTACCAGTTTACAAGCAGGACCCACTAGCTCCTCCGTCCCTTCTCGCATTCGAGATCCCAATGACCGAGACAGCCACTCTTACCGTCCAACACGGTCGAAAGCAGATTCAAGCTATTCTTGATGGCCACGATGATCGCTTCATTGTTCTCTTGACACCCACCTCCGATTCATTCCCATTGCCCTTATCTCAAGACTACACTGAGTTGAAGTCCCTTTGTTCAGCATTTTCAAAAGATCTTTTGATTGTGCTTTACACGGAACTTGACTATCTTGCAGTTCCGCACTCGAATACGGGTATACACAGCACCACTGAAGATGTCACTACATGCAATATCAACAAATCACTACACGTTTTGCGTCAGCATTTTCACAAAGCCTCATCCTCAGGAATACCAATTGCTTGTGATGTTAACGATAACATTGCTCATAACTATTTTGATGATCTTTTGTCGTTAGGTATTAGCAACTCGAAGCTTGCCAGCTCTCAATCCCACACAGCCCTCGTCTCTGGACTTCCTTTTCCAGTCGCATTTTCCGTCAATAAGAGCGACGATCTCCTTCCGACTCTTGAGGCCATTGATTCGGCTTCGTCGGGCCATCAATATTTGGGCATTTCACAAGAGGGACTCATTGCTATTTCGAGATCACGCGGGAATAGCTATGGGTTTGTCAAATTGAACTCTAATGAGCATGAGCATCCCGGATCCTATGGAACTTTACCTGGGATGGAAAATAAGAGAGGACGGCCTAAGGTCTTGTTGGATTGTGCTGCGCATGGTAAGGCTCGTCTCGTTATCAATTACCATACTATGACAGGATTTAGCTGATATCTATAAAGGAGTCGCATGCGTCAGAAATGAGATGGCTCGGGGTGACAAGTTAGTGATTGGCACGACAATGAAGATCAGCATCAATGGTTCATGTAAGGGTGAGGCAGCAGAAAGCCAATTAAAGCCCGAGGATGTATACAAAGAGCTGGTATGCAAGCTAAATGACTTGCGCTTACTAGTCAATTCTCAGTGCACTTAGTTAGGTCCATAACACTCAGTATTGAGACAGTATTACAGATAGGAAATTGAAATAATGAATAGTAGAAGAACTTGTAGTATAGTGAAAGGTAGGCATCAAGAGATTAACATGGCTAGTAGGCATATTATTATAAAGAGTTAACCATATCATAGATAATAGTAAGTTAAGTGCTAGATATAGTTAATAAAGAAGTATCTTAATAAGCTATAGCAGCTTCTATTAGGTAAATTCCTACTTATATAGGGGTATTCTAAGTAAAATAGAAAGATAATAATACTAAAGCACTATAATGTTCTGGGATTTTAATCAAGATGCACATGAACTAGGGCAATGGGTTTCTACCTAAACTACATACAGGTCAACAGGCCAGATCAACTCAGTAACCACTGCGCTGAATTCTGCGACATACTTTTAGTGGATATCGTCACAGTGACATTCCAAATCTATCCACCGGGTAAAGCCTTGCCTCTGTAAGCCACTCGATTGCTCTGGAAACCAACACCGCCAATATGGCATTTTTGGTAAGATTGTATGGAGTATGGAAGACCTTTGACAAATGTCAAGACTTGATAGACCACATAGTTTCCATACAGCTCCTGAACGAAATTCAGCCTGTATGACGTCAAAAGTTGGTTGAGCGGTGAGACTCTTGCAGACCTGCGATGCTTGTGGCTTGCCGTGCCGTGTCTCCTGCCGTGTCTCAAACCATGCATGTCCATAACCATCCACTGAAAGTGAGCCACATATTTCACAGGTGTTCACTGTACATTGGTGACTTTATCATGGATCAAGATTCTAGAGCGCCCTGTCGACTATGATAGAAATAATGCAATTCGACGCTAGGTTTGTTTGAAAATACCTCACTTCAACTACTAGAAGAGCATTCATGTTGCAAGAGGTTTTCGGGGAATCGGACTCTTACTCCAGGGTCTAGTCTCTCTACCTTAATGTTTGGTCGATCATTTCTGTATCTTTCTGCAGGTAGGCGGATCTTATAATCGAGGCCTTCCACTGCGTTGTACGTTAGAAGGTTTGTGAAGGCAAGTGCGGGACTTTGTAAGAGCCTGGACTGTTCTTATGATGCATTATCTACAATTGTCAATCTTTCTAGTGACACATTCGCAAGGATAGCTCCCCCTTGGTATATTGGAAACAAAAGTAGGGGGCTTGTCTGGTTTTTTAAGGCATGGGAATATGCCATATCCTCCAGGTCAGATTGGGTCTGTCCAACGTCTCATTTAGCAAAGACGGTGCCTTGAGGTAGACACATTGCCGAAGGAAATATGTCACAACTAGTTTTCCAAATGTCACCACTGTTATCCAATTATCTCACGCAACTAATTGTAAGATAAGATTAAGCGAGACACAAATAAATCAATTCAAGTCTACTCAAGATGTTGAGTTAATCGGAATGGGCTCGAAGGCGGCCTGAAAATGGCGCAACCTCAGATTCTTACCATGAGTGACCCGGACACCTTGTATGGTATGCCGCTTTTTCATCAGTTCTTTGACGGCAGTAACAGTATAGTCCAGGTGTTGGTCTGTCATGGCATTCCGCGGAATTGAGAATCGCACAAGGTTAGGAGTCGATTCCTTGGCCTTCTCTTCATCCTCTAGATTATCCCACTCTGAGGCAAAAGGGCCGAGCTCGAATGCCCGTACCCCGTATGATCCCAGAAGCTCCAAAGTAAACCCCAAGGCCGCAAATTCCTCATACTGTCGATTGCAATCTTGGAAAAAGACATCCATGTCCAAGAAAACAGCGGAGCCTGGTGGCAACAAGACAGGCAGCTGTGCTTCAACAAGCTTTTCAGCAAACCTGTTCACCTGGTCGATACGAGACGAAAGGTAACTCTCCTTGGTGCCTTCGTAAAGCCCGACAGTGGCAGCCATAAGATCACGCCCGCTCATACCACCATAACTGTCGTTGCCATATCGGAGAATCTGCTGTTCCCGGATGGCAGTACCAATGCCTGGGTGCTTGGTCGTGTACTTGCCACCGTCACGAAGGCAAAGAATACCTCCCATGTTGGCGAGGCCGTCTTTCTTTAGCGAAATGGTGAAACCATCAGCCTCAGAAAAGATTTCCCGTATGATTTCGGGAATTGGGGAATCTTTGTAACCCCTCTCGTATCGTTTAATGAACATTGCATTCTCTGCGAACCGGCAGGCGTCAAAAATCAGAGGAATATTGAATTTCTTTGACAGCCGCGACGCTTCTCTGATATTTTCCATGGACACAGGCTGCCCTGCCGCAAAATTGTTGGTGATCGTCAGTAAGATAAGAGCCACGCGGTCCTGCGGCTCTCTGTTTGACAGGAACCTTTCTGCAGCAGAAATGTCCAGGTTACCTTTGAAGGTATTCTTGTTCTGCCAATCCTGAATAGGCTCCGAGTGCATCCAGCCCTCTTGGGCGAATGTCATGAGGCGAAAGCCAGCCGCTGATGCGTTGGCCGAAGTTGTATCAAAAAAGCCATTGCTAATTACAATAGGCTGCTGACTATCCGGTTGAGAAAAGGCATCAGCGGTAGCCTGGAACAAGAGGCTTTCGGCACATCGGCCTTGAGGAACGAGGAAACAATTGGGGCGGGTCATTTGTGCGAGGCCGCCGTTGACAAAGCCACCTTCTTGGTAATCCAAGTACCGTTCAAAGGCGGTATTGCTTTTGAGATCTGGCCTCATCTCTTGGAAAGCATTAAGCGATGCTCCCCGCGTTCAAAGATGTCTCGCACAGCCTCGAGAAAATAATAATAGCCACAGTTACGGCCGTAACTCTCGTCGCCTTGCATGATAGCAGACCATTGGTTCGTGGTCATCGCAGCAGTACCCGAGTCCGAAAGGAAGTCTACTGCAACAAGCGAAGCAGGGAATGCAAACACGTTGTACTGAACGGAGCACAGTATACGCTCGCGAACATCTCTTGGGACTTGTTCTGTCTGATGGACAGAGGTCACGGTGAAGGTTGGCATTGAGATGACTTGAGACATTGTAGAGGGATAGAATAGGGTGTAATATTTCTTATTCTTGTATCTGGTAAAAGGATGTTTGAGGTATTCAACAAAAGGTACTATGAGTTGTTTTTTCAATTGGTATTCTCCATGTTTTATAGTATTTGTTCAATGAACGACCTAATCTAAGAGTGCTCCCCAGTGCCCGACAAAGAATACATGGGTACTAAAACACGTCATTGGAATATAAAACTTGATAAATTTTGGATGTCTTGAGGTCTGGCTGCGAGTTCGCAGCGTGCACGTAACCTGGCAAACGACTATGATGGTGTTGATGGATGCCGTTAATTCGGCCGTATGGTTCTGCATCATTATTTGACATCGAAATGACTTCATAATGCATTTATAGTGGTTGCCAATGTGCCAGGAATTTGCCATCCTACGGGCCATGAGTAGGAAGAATATTTCGATCTAGTCAATGGGTGTCGATACATGCACCTACTCACGCATGTCCCCACGCACTCGCTCCTTTACGGGGAATGCCCCGCAGATGCAGTGTGTTGACGGCCTCACAAGACATGTCTCAGTGCGGTATCTATGGCTCACAGGTCGTTGGATGCGATTCTTATGGACCCACGCCCTACCCAAGGCCGAAGTAACGTCAAGCTGACTTCAGTATGCAGAAAGTCGGGAAGTCTGAGATGGTCAGCCACAAGTATGCACGCGATCGCAAAGCACGCAAAGGTGTGTCAAGTGGTAACAACCTCATCAACTGGTTATCAAATGCATGCTGCTTTGTTACTCTTTGGGGCCTCTTAGATATGCGAGTATACGTAACCATTCTAGATCACAATTTCTGTAGCCTGAGCTGAGCACTAAATAGATATTTTCCCATTTTATGCTTTGCTCAAAGGCTTACCACCTCCCAGCTTCAATCATACACCATCGCTCACTTTGGTCACATTGACCGTATACACAATGGAAACCGTCGCAACGCCTTTCATCGCAGACGCTGAATGCGGTCCCATTTCCGGGAATCCAGCTCAAATGCCGAAATGGTCGAAGACACCACGGACAATTTTCATATTAAGCATTCTCTTCCTAGCAAGTCTAGTTAGTGCTCTTGGTCAGTGAACTGTGGTCAATCGCCATTCATGCGGAAGAGGTTGGCTTCTAACGAATTCATGATTCCAGATAGCACTATTGTGACAACCTTGACGGATACGATCATGAGTGACCTAGAGTCACCGTCAGTTGTATCGTGGCTAGGTGCTAGCTATCTCATCGCGACCGCTCTTGTCCAACCTCTGTGTGGTCAGTTTTCTGATATCTACACACGCAGGGCATGTCTGCTAGTTGGAAGTATTCGGCCATGGATCTGGAGGTCTTTTTGGGGGACTCGTGGCACATCGCTGGTCATGGCGAGTTGCATTCGTGAGCCTTTCTGTGCCTGCGTTTCTTATTATGCTCGGGGCGACACTCCTACCAGAACCAGTCAGGAGGCCTAATCAGATCACTACCACTGCATCCGCCGCAGGGGAGTCGACAGCCACTGGTAACGAGGATGTCCTATTGATTCCTAAGCTCAACTCGCCCAGAAGAAAGGTTGACGCGGTGGGCACTATCCTATTATGCTTAGGATTAGGGTCATTATTGGCATCGAGCGAGCAGTTAGAGCTTTGCAGCTCGAACTTGGATCTAAGGCTGGTTTCATTTGGATTTGTGATTTCTTTCATTATGCTTGCCATCTTCTTGTACCACAGCGTCTTCATGACACAAGATGCCCTTTTACCACTCCCGCTCCTGACTCAATCACCAAGTGTTGGATACAGCTGCCTCATCACATTCCTATCACAGTTCGGTTTTACAATTTCTGAGTTCTACTTGCCATATTTTATTTCGCTTCAAGAGCATACCAAGATGGAAGTTATTGGCTGGTGTCTAGTTCCCCTGAGCGTGGGCGCAGCGGCAGGCTCTTTCTTTGCTGGGTCCCTTACATCCAGATTCAACACGGCACATTTGTTGCTAGCCTCCTCGGCGGTTGCTTTTCTCGGGACTCTCGGGGTACCATTGACTCCACACGGAACCTATGCTCTGACATCCCAATTAGTCTTCATATTCTTATGGGGGTTTGGATTTGGTGGCCTAGCTACTGCCAGTCTAGTGAGGATGCTTGATTCCACCGACGTAAGCATACAGGCTTCAGCAACGTCCCTGCTATACACCTCACGATCCCTCGGGGGAGCTCTTGGGCTACCAGTAGCAAGTTTCGTGTTTCACAGGGTCGGGCAACAGCAATTTGAACGCCTTTTAGAAACGCTGGCGACATCGGAAAACAGGCAAAGTCTTCTACCGCACATTCGTGAAATTGCACAAGCACTGCTGGCACATCAACCAACCCATTTTCGACTACCAAGTTCGTGGCATGACAAAATCCGCGATTGCGAAATATTTTCGGTCACTCTATTGTTTATACTTCCAGCAATCTCAGGTTGGGCGTTATTCATGATATCCCTGTCGGTGATTAGGCGACAGCGGCGCTCTTGAGCATTGTTTACAGTTTGATAAGCTCACGCCTCTTGAGACGCCATTCGTTGACATACTAAATAAGATATTTAAAACGAATGACTGTCACAAGGGAGTATCATCAGAGGCAAATACAAAGAAATTGACTTGGTTCGTTTGTTGAATTTTAAGTTTCTACCATCAAAAGGCATTATCCAACATCATGATCTTGGTCTCTGGAGTCGATGGGTGTTGAAATTTGTACGTCTAGGCCAACCCCATTGTGGATATTATTTATGATTGAGACTTAAGTTATAATTAAAAGCTTAAATTAGTAAAGAGAGCTTAACGTCCCCCACCCAAAGACCGGCCACCCCCACAGACTGGCCACTTTAGCCAAAACACTAAAAACCCAATATTATAATTAATTAATAAATTATTATAATACTATATTTTTTATATTAAATAAAACTTTAGTCAGTAAATATTTATATAGAAATTAATATAAAGATCCTTAAGTTTTAATTTCTTAACCTTATTTACTATTCTTTCTAATTATAAAGTTTTCTATATCTATTTATAAGCTTTCTTTATTACTAGAATCTTTATAAACTCTATATTTAGGTTATAAATAACTTTTTATGCCATTTTAATTAATTTTCTTTATTTTCTTACTATAGAATACTTATTTCTCTATTTTATTACTTAATATTAAAATTATAACAGTCTAATTAACTGCTAATCTTCCTAAAAAGCAGCCTAATAGTTAGATCTTATATTATAAAAGCTAAGACTTAGCCTAGAGCTTACTAAAGCTATATAGATAAATAAAAAGTCTTTAAGAGACTTAAATTCTGCTCTTTTACTGGTAAATTTACTATAATAGTAGAAGAAGGTATCTCTATAACTATTAGGTTTATTAGGACCTTTACTAGATTTATAGGCTACAGTCTAGTAGCTTTAAAGCCAGTAATTACATTAGACTTTATAATAGCTTCTCTTTAAGCCTTATTATAAGTATATAGAAATATAATCTTATTGATATAACTGTTATTAAAGATAGAAATAAGATCTAAAAGAAGATAATAATATGCCCTCTTTAAAGAACTAAAAACTGTAATATCTAGTAGCTAAAAGATATAAAAAGTATAAGTAAAAAGAAATAATAGATATATATTATTATTATAACATTCCTAAAGAAAATCTTTTATAATATAACTTCTATAGCTATTAAGAATAAGAAATTAAGGTTTATTCTTCTTTTTAGGCTATATTAATAAAATAAAGACTTTTTTTAACTAAACTAATACTAATTTATTATTTATCTAGCCCTTATTACTATATATAAATTCTTAGTCTTTTAGGAAGTCTAAATTCTTAAAGAAATATTATTATTAAACTGTTTTCCCCTTAAAAATAACTATAGGTCTTAAGACCTTTCTAGTTATTAAAATATACTTAAGAATTATAATTTAGGCATAAAAACCAGGCTAATAAATAAGTACTAACTTCTTTAACTAATAACTAAAGAATAGACTATTTATTTCTATTCCTTTTATTATTTTAACTTTATTAATGTTATATCTATTCCCCTACTTAATTAGATATATTACTAGCATTATAAAGAGCATAAAGAATGCCTTTATTAATTCAAAAGAAGCTCTATAATATTAATTAGAGTTAATTTTCTTACCTTTTAATATCTTAATATTAGGATTTTATTCTAAAAAGCCCTATAATTAGTTCTTTTTAATACCTTTTAGAAAGCTATTATAGATAGCAATCTTACTGGCAAACTCTCTAACTTACTAATATAATATAGGGTATCCTAAATTAGCTTAAATAACAATCTAGTCTTAAAGACTTTTTTCTTAAGTATTAAAGAGCTTTTAGTAAGGTTTTTAGGCTTCTTTTAGTATTATACTTCCTTTAATCTGACCTTAAAGTATAAAACAGTTAATACTATAAGCTTTAGCTACTTTATTTACTAATATACTATCTGTAACTATCTAAAGTATAGCATTTATATCTTTTTTAGTAAAAAAAGGCATTCTAAATTAATTAATATTAGTTTAAAATTAATTAGAATTAAATTAATAGAGTTATAACTATTTAAAGTATATATAAATTAGGTGGCTAGGTTAAGAATAAGGTAGCCAGTCTATAGGGGTGGCCGGTCTTTAGGTGGGGGACGTTAATATGAATTTAACCTCTTAACTGTAAGTCCTAACTATAAAAATAGATCTGCAGTTACACTAAAAGCTATGGCATTAAGCGATGTATTTAACTATCGCCGATATCAGCACTTTCGGACCTTCGGCGCCTCGGCCCTTCCGACATCAAAATGGATGCTAAACTACGGCTCAAGTGTTGACCCAAAGATAGAGTGGTATAAGTACGGAGGGTTCTCAGCTTCTCAATCTCCCATAATTCCATCCCAGTCATCTAACATAACTTCTTCCTTTCTAATAGCTCTCCAAAAACCGCATATAATGGCTGCCCCTCCTGAGCCTTCCTTCAACGAGTCGTCTGCCAACATAGCAGATGAAAAAGTCGACTTTCCTAGTGATTTGTAATCCAATTTCGCACTGATCCTGCACTTTGCTTACGTCTGCTGACATTCACCATAGGGAGCCCGGCGAGATACTCCGTCCTGGTTACCAAGCCGACAACACCTCATCCGACACTATCGCCGATGGGGCAACCCGTACAGTCAATCATAACGTGGAATCGCAGCACGGCCACTACGAGACGAGATCAGTAACAACCAGACAAGGCGAAGCTAAAACCTGCAAGATAGTATGCTTCAGCACCAACGATCCTACCAATCCCAAGAACTGGTCCAAGGCGCGAAAGTGGACCGTCACTCTCACTTTGAGCTGGGTATGCTTCGCGGTAGCGTTTGCCTCGGCAGTTATAACTCCAGGCATCGCTGGCGTTGTTGAGCGCTTCGATACGTCGAGCGAAGTTGCTTTACTGACAATCACTCTCTTTGTGTACGGTTTTGGCATTGGGCGTAGGTCTGCCCTTATAACCACATCCCTCATGGCAAAATTACTGACAGAAAAAACAGCTCTTGTCTTTAGTCCCTTGTCAGAACTTTGCGGGAGACGCATCATTTATGTACTGACCTTTGGTGTTGCGGTTATTTTCATAGTTCCGTGTGCCGTGGCTCAGAATATCGAGACGTTGCTGGTGTGCCGGGCCATTGATGGCATTGCTATGAGCGTGCCCGTTGCAACTGTGAGTCTTTACCAAGAACTGCATCTTGCTGAATAACTCTGATGGGTTGCACCGTTAGATTGGCGGTAGTCTTGCAGACATGTGGCGACCTGAAGAACGCGGAATTCCGATGACAGCGTTCAGTGCTGCCCCTTTCCTGGGACCGATCATGGGTATAAATAGACAGCGCCCACGGTTCCTGTTCAAAGCTGACCCATTTCTAGGCCCGATGATTGGCGGCTTTGTGTACGAGAACAAAGGATGGCGCTGGCTGTACTGGCTACAACTCATTCTCTGCGGTTTCCTGTTTGTGTGTCTCGTCGTCCTTGTCCCCGAAACATATGCCCCTGTCATACTCGAAAAGACAGCCAAGAAGCTGCGGAAGCAGACTGGAGACGATAGTTATGTTGCGGAACACGAACTTGCTCAGCACACGTTTGGGGAAATTGCGCAGATTTATCTCGCCCGGCCTCTTAGGTTGTTAGTGATCGAGCCGATTGTCACGTTGTTCGCCATCTATGCAGCTATACTGTATGGCCTTCTCTACATGTTCTTCGTGGCGTATGTTTGTCCTTTCGATATCCCTGTCTAGCATTGCTGATAAACTCTAGGTATCCGATCGTCTTTGAAGAGGGCAAAGGCTACTCGCCTGGAATTGCGGGGCTCATGTTTATTCCCATATCAGGAGGCATCGTCGTCGGCCTCGTCGGGGCACCGTTTGTAAACGCTCATTACAACAAACTTCGGTCGCAGCACACCGGTCATCCACCGCCTGAGCTCCGCTTGATTCCGATGATCTGGGGTTGCTGGCTAATCCCAATCGGTGTCTTTATCGTGAGTTTGTACCCACTCTCACCCTGCTGTATGTCCTTTTGTGCTTCAGGTCAGGCTGACACACTCTTACTTGTAGTTTGCCTGGACTTCGTACGATAACCTAACGTGGGTCGGGCCATGCCTCGCCGGTCTTCCAATCGGCATCGGATTCGTCTTTCTCTACAATTCATTCAACAACTATATCGTAGATGCATATCAGCACACGGCCGCCTCGGCGCTCGCGGCCAAGACACTTGTTCGCTCAATTTGGGGTGGATCGACTGTTCTTTTCACTACGCAGATGTAAATCCATAGCCGCCATATTGCCCTTCCGACTAGGCACTGATTGCGCGAATAGGTACCACAATCTCAATCCCCGTTGGGCATCATCTTTACTTGGCTTCCTTGCTTTAGCTTGCTGCTTCATTCCCATCGTCTTTTATAAATACGGGGCCGCCATTCGCAAGCACTCGAAATATGCATACTCGGGGGAGTAGTCTGCCAAGAAACACATACTTGTTCAAGGGTAGGCTGGTTCATCTACAAGACCTCGAAAATAAGCCAGGGCATTAACTGGACTGGCTTCATTAGGAATGAACCGGGCGTGCCACTTGCCTGTACAGCCCAGCCACAGAATCCTAATGGCTGGAAAGTGACACATAACTTTGTATATAGAACATAGAATCCTTTCTTACCTAGACGTAATAGACTCGACAGTCGCGAATCTTTTGGACTCTGGACTTTATCTTATGCTTCGTTGTTGCATGGCACTCTGTTGACTAAGGTACCTAGGTAAAGGGAATTCCTGAGACCTCGGGTGTTTATTAACGTTGGCTGTTGGATAACCTCCGACGCTCCGACGCTACAAAACCTGACGTATCAGAGCGTCGATCCCTTCTGTCAAATGTGGATCGACGGACCTAGCATTTGCACCCGGAAGCTCCGAAACGCGATCAAGCCGAAGCTACCCTTGGTTTTACTCTCAACCAAAGAGTCAATCAATTTCTCGCTGTCAGAGAACACATCCGTGCCAAGAAGAAATACTGCCGAGACTGAAGGCC
The DNA here is from genome assembly GCF_900079805.1 of Fusarium fujikuroi IMI 58289. Classification (NCBI taxonomy): domain Eukaryota; kingdom Fungi; phylum Ascomycota; class Sordariomycetes; order Hypocreales; family Nectriaceae; genus Fusarium; species Fusarium fujikuroi. The sequence continues at coordinate 2,736,744 of NC_036630.1, read as the reverse complement.
ATACGCGTCCCATAATCCTCTTTGATATCGAAATGTCCGGGGAACCGCAGGTTCCACATTCAACACGTGCATGCGCAAGCTGTAAAGCGAAGAAGCTGCGATGCCTCATGAGCAATGGCCCGCCATGGACTTGTCAAAGGTAAGTGTGATAACACTGTCACGACCTGTTCCATAATACATGCCATCGGTACGTCCATTGCTAGTGCTGACTGTCATCTTAATAAAGGTGCCTAGAGAGAAAACTGGAATGTGTAATCCCTGAATCACGTCCTCGGCGGCGCAGGAAGAAAGGTCAGCAGACTTCGCTCACTCTGCCTCGAGATCAAGACAGTCTTTATCTGACTCTTCTCCCCTTTAGTCTATGAGTCAAGACTTGAGCGGCTGGAGCGGGAAGTTGGGAGGGTTATGTCCTTACTCCCCGGCAACGACCCCAGCTCGCTTGCGTCTGTCCTCGCTGATTCGGAAGCACCTCCATCCTCCGGGGCTCCATCACCAAGTTTTGAGCAATCTACTGTTGACAACGTGATCCACGATATTATGTCCGTACAGCAGGCGGACCTTTTAGTCGCAGAAAATCGTGAAACCTTTGCTCCGAGGTTCCCTTACGTGATCATACCAGAGGGCGTAACGTCACTCGCCCTCCAACAGGCAAGCCCCATGCTCCTCTTGGCGATCCTTACCACGACGTCCTGGAAGCTACGAGGCCAGCAGGATCATCTGAATCAAGTATTTCTCAAGGCACTTGGTACTAAACTCGTCCTAGAAGGTGACCGAGATATGGACCTGTTGAGTGGATTGATGGTGTACCTCAATTGGTCAGCAAACATGCAAATACCTTTGCGTCTGCTTACTAAAATGTGTTTTATCTAGGATTCACTTGCATACAACACCAAAGACACAACAAGCCTACCGTCTTGCGTCCATCGCAGCATCGATGGCGGTTGAGTTTGGTATTACTCAGCGGCCCGGAAAAAACAAACATCAGCAGTTAAATGTCGAGGCCTTTGTTGAAAGACCTAAGGGCTTGTCCGCAGTTGATGCGGAACTTTGGGATCCCGTTGCTAGACGAGCCTACCTAGGCTGCTATCAAATGACTACCTGGTTAGTAGGAGAATCTTACCGAGCTCAAACTGCTGACCTATATACAAAGGTATTCAATAATGACACGGAAGTCGAGTCCGTTGATATATAACGATTATCTATACGCATGCGCCCAGTCTCTTGCTGCCGCAAAGGAAACCCCGTCAGATCTAGACCTTGTTTTCCATCTTGAGGTTGCTCGCGAGGCCGAGAAGGCATATACCTTCTTCAACTACACCGACATCCAGCAGACTCAGTTCATGGGTGAGCAGCAGATACAGGTATACCTAAATGCATTCTCCGTCAAAGTGCAGGACTGGCAACTCCGCCTCCCATCCTCACTTGCCCAAGATCGTGAGTACAATATTGAAGACGTGCTCTGCAGTGAAAGTTCAACTAACCACCCGTCAGCCTGCCAGCAAATCTGGCCCTGGCTTTTAGAAGCTTTCGTCCGGGAATTGTGTTTGTCAGGGATGGCACGAAGTACTGATTTCTCCATGGCTCGGATCCGCATTCTTATGGACGCGCTCACAAGCACAAAGGGCTATTTCGACACATTCCTAGCCATTCCTCCGGAAAGCATCCCCAGCCTACCATCCACACATTGGGCTCTTTTGAGTTACTCAATCCTTCTTACAGCTTCAATATCTCTATCGACACAGACGCAAGGATGGAGCATTGAATCCGCCCGCTCTGTCATAAAGCTCGATGCATATATCGAGGCTATCACACTCCGAGTGAAGGAACTCTCGTTGGGGATGGGTTCGTCGGAGCACCTGCGTAACTGGTATGGCGACGCCCTCGTGGGCTGGGAAGCGATCAAGATGCGTTACCTCGCCGCATGCCAAGAGTCGCTATCTCAAACAGACTCATACTCGCAATCGGCTACCTCGCAAGTTTCACATAGGGCGGTGGAGCAGAGTGATGGGCATGGTCCTCAAAGTGGTCCTATAGCCCATCTTCAGGGAGGACCTAGTCAAAGGGATATGGCTGAGAACTCTATCAGACCTATGACCGGACTGGAGGCATTTGACTTTAGTGCAGATACTGGGCTGTGGCTTATACCTGAATTTAATTATTTATGACGCGGAGCAGGTAGCCTTTGAATAATATTATTACTTATAAGACAAACCACCAATAGCGATTGCTATATCCAAGACGTTCTATGTGTTGACTATAAGCTCACTGTTCTAAGCCTCTAAGTTCACTCTGCGGATTTAAATTCTCACCCGCAAGTCTCAACTGCAAATAACACATGGATCTCACTATTGAAGCATCTAGTTGTCTCATCAGGCAGCAATCTACATTTTCAAAGTGCAACGCTGATATGATTGGTCTTACATGCATCCAGGTTTCTGCACGAATCCATATAAGGACTAAATGCCCCTCATTTCAGCCTCAAGTCAGAGCCCTCCCATCATCTTTTCATCAGCATGTCGAGCCATAATTCAGTCATCGTCTATCCCAGCGTTCCTCCAACTGAAGAGGATCCACGGGCTTGTATCAATGTCATGATCGACATCTTCAACGCAGGCCTTTCATCTCGCGCGGGCGGCAAGCTTGACAGAGGCTTGTACCATGAGATATTCACGGCATACAAGCTCGTCCAAGATTATAAGATCATGCATGGTAGCCAGATCTCCAGACCCCTCACTGATTCGGAGAAGCGAGAGGGTCTGAATGGCAGCTCGCAAATGATCACTGTTCCTTTGCAGGGCAACAAGTACCGAGAGCTAGACATGGTCTACAACGAAGATGGAACTACTTATATCGTCGAGGCCAAGAACACCAAGACCGTTGATCACAGTCAGCTGCAGCCAAATATTCACCTGGCGCAACAAATCCAAGGAGCTTTGGTGTATGTGATCGGTGAGAAGGATGGCCAGGAACGAGCTCTCAAAGAGGCTTACAGAAAGCTCCAAGATCAACACCAGTCTAGCGGTACTGTGAATTTCCCTTCTCTACACGTCCTGCGAATTCCAGACAAAGTCTCGAACATCATGTCGGATAACAAGCCGATGAGTCTTCTGTCGCTTTCGTCGACGTTCCAGGTTTCTCAATTCAACATTGCTGAAGTCACTGGGGAGTTTGATCACGAGGAACGTGGGTTTTCGCTATTTAGATAAGGTGGGGTGCATGAAATAGTGAGTCGCGCTCCCGCTCGAAAACAGGTAGATCAAGATAACGATACAATTTGGCATTAAACTATATGACAGCAATACTACATCTCAATCCATCGTTGACTTTATGCCTACCGAACTCATATCAGGCCTCAGGGTAAGGAGAACTACCCCTATATCTCCAAGGCAATTGTGGACGCGAGGTCCATGCAGATCTCATGAGCGACCACGATTTCCCCCAATATTCTCTGAGCAGGTCCAATAGTGCGCGGCCACTGTTGCGTTTTCCCACGGCCCACGCGACGCCGATGACCAGGGCGTAGGTGAGGAGAGGCATAACAATGAAGCTATTACGAAACGCCGAAGGCTCTGACACAACACCGCTGCCTTCTTTTGGGTTGTTCAGGAATGGCAATGCCCAAAACGTCTTGCTTCGTTAGCTGTTATGCGGACAGCTTATGGCGTGTGTCACCTACCGCGAGGAAGCTCACTGGCGTGAAGAGAACCGTCACAACAGTGAAGACGTAGATTGCTTGGTTTAATGCCATAGCTTTAGTTGATTCCCGAAGAGAAGTAGCGCTGAATAACTGTTTGACATGGATCAGTAGAGTCTTCCCATAGGCACGTTAAGAGTTACAAACCCCGTCCCGTAAGCTGTTGATCTGTTCAACCTTCCTTCGGACTCGATTTTGAACAGCACCAGCGCGTCCAGTCATGAATCTGATGGCGGCATCTAGATTCTCTTCTGCTTCAGTATGAGTTAGACCTGGCTTCATTCGCAGCTCCTTGAGACTAGGAACAATTTCATCCAGCCACTCGTCGACTATCCTCAGCAGCTGAAGAGCCACAAAGTAGTCCTTAGATCGGTCGAAAGACTGATCAAACATGAGGTACTCTACTCGTGACCGACCATTAAGGTCTTCCAACTAATGAAGAATTTTAACATAGTTTCTCATCGACACGAGGCGAATAGAGAATGGCGACTTACGTTAACATGAGCAAGCCTGTCTATGGCTTCGAGTGCTTCGCCCCAAGCGTCCATACAGTATTCCAATACCCTACATATCTCGAAGAGATAATGGGTAATAGGGACAGCCCCTTCCCTTACTTTGAAGCCATAACGTTCCCAATCTTCCATGACATTACGGATGCTTTGAAAGTGCCTTTTGCGTACAGGCATCCAATCATCACACAGGGACAGTATAGTGAAGAGGCCTGAGTTTCCTTTTAGCACGTGAAAACTTACGCGTGCTCGTCTCTCCCCCAGGCAAATCTCCTCAGAGTCGTGCCGTATAGTCGTATATTGTCGCTTGCTCAACACACATTTTCCTTCACGGCAAGTATATCCCTCGATAGGCCTAAAATAGCGGATTTGCCAATGAAAACCATATTGTATAGGGTGGTATTCCTGACATACCCCTCCTCGGAAGTTGGTGTTGAAGAAGGTTGCCGAGTATCCTATTCGAAAGGGGTTCTTATCGTGACATGGTTTGCTGAAAGGCTCGTCGTAGCTCAACGCCCAAGCAAGAACGTCTAAATCATGGTGCTGGTCTCCCTTCGGTTGTCCGTTCGATCCACAATAGCTGGCAAAACATTAACTACAGGACCGCTAAAGTATCACGCAAAGGTTAGCAATTTTTCTACTTACATTATTTTCCCCCTAGGCCGATGTCGTGAAGCGGGTATCTGACATCACATATGTTCAGCCGATGCTCACCTTATCAATCAATATACCAGACCGCTAGTTGCATAAACTTACCATTTGTTCCCGTTGCTCTCGAGTACCTCTGGCGGCATAGCACCAACTATGCCAAAGCCCCTCATAAGCGAAGGTGACAGTCTGTAGGGTGATTGTAAGCCCTCGGTTAGAGATCTGCAGGTGGGCGTGAAGATATTACCCTATGGTCATATTCGAACTTTAGGTCATCTTGGTACGCCATCCCAACCGATGACCAAGGAACTAGAACGGCGGGGCCGTGGCCGTCACTCTCAACGACAAGTGCTTTTAACCAATCGCCGTTTTTCGGCCAGGCATCGCGAAATGCTTGTTCAATGAGGGTGGCCTTTGTACTCTCTCTGAGGCTACACTGACTCAATTCCACCATATCGTCGGGATCAGGTCCGAAATGGAACCGGAACGGGACGGGCCACAATGGACTCGTCCAAATATCCGTGACGCTTTTGTCGATACCTTTTATAGCGTCCATCATCAGGTCTCTGATCTTGGCGAGAAGCATGCGATCTACCAGTTTGGATAGGCGCTCATTTTCAGCGATATGATTCTGGCCGTCATGAAGCTGAGGGAGAGTTGCAGCACCGTCTTCCGGTCCAATTTCTTGTACCAAAGACGCCCTAGCAGTATGCAATTGTATATTTGGGCTCGCAGGCGCAATGCGCTGGGCTGGCACGTGACCAAGCTGATTGAATAAAGAACGTGGAAGCCCTGAGGTGACGGAGTGGGAGGTAAATGGCTGATTGCCGTAGCTTTTAGCTTGTTGAGGCCCTGCGCTTACTGCATCACCTTGCCTCTGTGGTACCCCTTTTGGCTCAGCAGTTGTTCCCTGATGAAGCTCAAGTTCCGTGTTGTTATTGCGTGCTGGCTTGTAGCCATGAGAGACTTGTGACATTGTCGGGGTTCAGTTACAAATGCCCTGTTGGTAAATTCATAATAAAAAAACAAGGACATGAAGATGGCAATGTAGTCCCGATGTAAGTGATCGTCGAGCAGCCTTTATACGAATGACCTGACCGTCGTGCGGAGTCTGTGGGGCAATATCACCCGTCGATGAGTGGCAATAGCCGCCTGTGTGACAACCTGGCCTTCAGCTCAGGCGTCCTTCAGGATGTTCCAACCAATCATCGCGAGTCCGATAAACTCCCAATCATGAAGATGCCTTACCATTGTCTGCTATTGGTACAAGGTCTAACCCTTCGTATTACCGTAGAAACTCATGAGATTCGTAACGCCCTGTGGATCCAAAGCTGCTATCCTTACTTAATTAGAGGTGTAAATTAGCGTGATGTTAGATCTTTATTTTCTTCTACACTAATTAGAGCTGTAGAATTAGGAGAAAAGTATCTACGGGGCGTTACGAATTTCATGAGTTTCTACGGTACTTCCCGTTCTCGCCTCATAATTTCAGCGGCTATCATTTTTGGGGCGGGTCGATTGTAAGCAAATGTATTTGAATGCAGAATTTCCTTATTACCAAATCTCATTCTTTCATATTACTGTTACATACACAGTTACTATGTGGTTGATTGCTGCCTTTAAGTTTATTCTGTTAGTCCAGGTGATGAGGACACAATATTCTTTCACATTATAAGCTTCTAACGAGCCATTTCTCAATTGATTTTCAAACCTTTTCTGGCAACACGCACAACATGCTATTATTATCGCTTTGCCGACCAAAGTGCTGAGAAAACACAACTTCAGAATCATATCTGTAGCTCTTGTAGCGCCCCAACAAGCACCTTGGTAATATTCCTCGACATCTCTGATTTCTTCCCCAGACACCAAAGCGCCCTTATACAATACTCCGCCCTCCTCAAACTATCCTGAAAATCTTCACTATCATGACCCAAAAGATCTCCCTCATGCTGCTGAAAGTCATCAGCCATGTCCAAATGAAACAAACACGCTTTCGTAAACCCTCTTATAAGGATAACAGTCCAAGGCTCGGTCAGCAATGGCCCCTCGCTGACTGCGAAGTGGTAATCTGGAAGTTGCGCGGCGTTTATACCAGCTTCTTGAAACAGTCGCGGTGTCGTTACTTGAGCGAGGTCGGCGAGTTCGATGGCACTGGCTTTGCGGATTCGGGCTGCGACGTTGCCGCTTAGTCGCTTTTGACGGGCTTGGTCAAGACCGTAGTTGTTCTTGTCGATGAACTCAAGAACATCTGCGAGCATTAAAGCGCCGAGATGCCACGGGACTGCAATGCAGAAGAACCAGCTTCTAATCCGGGGCGGGACTGTATCATAGTGTCTGATGAGATCTCGAAAGAAGGCACCGTGGGTCATGTTCCAGTACCGGTATAGTAGAGTCGTTTGCTGAATAATCTCCTCGATTGCCTGGGCACATTCTCGTTTTCGCAGCGCGTTTTGAAGATACGACAAGTGTCGATAGATTAGGATCTTAACAGGTGCTGACTTGGCAACCATTTGCATCGCATCATCATATGAGCATGGCCACCTTGTTCCGACTGTTGGTTTCGTTGCATCATCTTGGATAAACAGTTCCATTTTCCATCGTTGGCTTCCTCGCCGACTCTTCTGAGCTGCCCGCATACTGTCTGCCAGTATTTGGTCTGCATCTTCATGTTGACAGTCTTCATCAGCTAGTGCAACTGGCCGTTCATTCATCGATGAAGAGACTGTATCAAACATGACAGCAAGCCAGTAGAGTAAGCCGATGGTCCGCCTGTTCTCCTCAGTTAACCTCCGAGGAGCGTGCTTTTTGCTCGTCTCCATGAAACCAGATTCACTGGCTTCAAACCTGAACTTGAGAGCGTGAATCTTCCTCGTTGCCCGCTCCAAATAGATATGAGGTCCTTCCTGAGACATAATCTCGATAATCTCTGGCATCGCGTTCTCTTTGATACCCTTGCCACTTTTTCCTTTCTTAGATCCAAAGGATTTCTGTTGATACTCATCGCTAGCCCAGGGCTTTTGTGTGAGACCAAATATCAGTTCAGCGTAGATGACGCGATAAGACTCGACATCAACCACGTCTTGAAGTGCCCTCTTTGCTTGCTCCCATACCGATTGCTGTAAGCTCTCTTCAAACTCTTGATTCAGAGCGTCGGCTAGGTCATCTGCTTCAGTGGCAAAGTCGTTCGGCCCCATGGAGAACCTTTCTTGGCGACGGTTGCCCTGGGCCCATTGTGTTGTGAAAGCCATTATGACGAGATCTAGTACTCGAGATGCAGCTTGGCTTTCAGAACGTGTAAGGTTGATCAGCCTCGCTGACTGAGCGGCTCGATCTAGTTCCACGACGCGACGATACATCCTGTTCGACCAAGCGGCACCCCATTCTGGCGGAAGATTCGGATTATGTCGGGAGGGTCCTGGAGCCGCAGCTAGTTTGGGTTCTGGCGCTGGACTAGTGCGAGCGACAACTTGTAGCTTATATGGGCAATTCTCCTCCGCTAGCCAGCATGCAAGGTTATTCTCCAGGACGTCATGATATATCTGAAGAAGACTCTCGGTGATCATATATCGATTGGAGGTTTGCATGATGAGAGAGTCGCTAGTGAACGGTGACGGTGAGAAGTTAGGATATCCTGACCAGTCATTGGAGGGCAACCGAGCTCTGCGTTTCACCTGAACAGCTTTGTGTCCATAGGCCGGAGATTCTATTGATGAAAGCGTGTCTAGTGGTGCAGAGTTGATTTCTGAGAAGTCCAAGTCCCAGAGATTATTTATGTCAAAGTCCTGTGAGCCTGAATAGGATGTCGCGTTGTCCAAGGCGTCAGTTGCAGCATGGGATGTCTGCTTTGTGAGTTCGGGCAGCCCTTCATCAATAGTGTCTTTTGCAACAGTCTGCGAAGCACTCTCTGGACTAGAGAAGCTCATCGCGAGGCTTTGGCCATCGAGGTTTTGGTCCAGGGAGAGAAAGGAAGGGATGTCTGTGCTGAAAGGGTTGTTCCAGGATAGACCTTGCCCAGGTGTAGAGTCCTGAAGCATCTGCAGCATATTCGCTGCAGTGATGTCGCAGTATTTTGCGTTAAGTGAAGGGGCAGTAGTAGTGGCGGGAGACTCATTGCGCTTCCTCTTGCTCTGTGAGCTGTCGTTGGAGGTGCTGGTGATGCTTGACCCTGTCTCACTAACTCGAGACCTTGATCGAGTCTTTCCCCACTGTGGGTTCAGACTGCAAACCTTCTTGGTTCTGATACAGTACGAGCAGGACTTGAGTCCTGGTTCCGATCCTCCATCTAACAAAGCGGCATGGTCAATCCCTGACGCCTGGAGGGGGGTAGTATGCATGGCTATAACTTACAGATTTGCGACCCAGAAGTGGGCGACGTTGCATCAGGTGAGACTGCCGGCTTCTCATTGCGAATATACCCATCGCACGCCTTCTTACTCTTCCTGCAGTGGTCGCAGGAGTGGTTTTGCCTCCTAACTTTCGGTTCCGACATGCTGCACCTGAGAACAGACGTTTCCTACCAGGATAATAAAAGAGGGTCTGACAAGGCTAGAATACCAACAGCTTGGGTAGAGATAGTGGGAGTCGAGTGTCAGTGGAGAAAGAATAGAGGAAAGAAACAAGATGAGAGAAAGCGGTCCATAGATATTCAGGGCCGTTCCACCGACCTGCCCTCTTTCCCCGCACGGCGCTAGCCCGTTTACGAGTCAACGGCATCGTTAGTGGAAGCCTCTGCAATTGTTGTGAGTGTTATTGGTTGGTTGGTTGGTTTAGTGGACTGGGCGTTCCCCAGAGCTTGCGGGGAATGGGATGGGGGTGGATCACGCAAACAAACTGTCGGAACTGATACCGTTTGTCCGTGGACGGTATTTGAGAATGAATGTGACGATACAGTGCAACTGTCTTTTATTCTTTGAGAAGACAACCATAGTATTAAACTCAATCCTGACCCTGAGGGTTTTACTTGCAATACTACACTGGCTCGAATGGTGCGACTGTCATGTAACATAAGGCGAACTTTGTTGAGCAGTTACGGTATCAGATAAATGATAAGCAACCTTTATCCTTGGCTACTATTTACTACCGGGTGCATTCCAGCAGTTGTTTCAATTTTGTATGTGTTAGACTATTGCTAATGCCTCCTCCAATTTTGTCCTTTCCATCGTCGCCCACGATTCAGCATCCTCCAAGTTTAGACTCAGTCAAAGAGCCATCGTAAAAGCCGCTATGCTATCTGTATACCAAGAAATCTCTAGACCTTCTCCTCCTCAGAGTGTGTATCCTTCTTGACCTTGGTGGCACCAGGGATTCTGGAAGAAAGATCGCCCAGAGGGAGAATATACGGGAAATCGACCGACAGCAGGATATGGCTCAGGAAGATGTACCAGCCCAGAAGCGACACAACAAAAAGAATCGCAGCACCAGCGTGCTGGTATGTAAGCGCTTTAGCAGACTCGCCATTTGCAACAGCGAAGAACGAGGCAGAGAGGCAGCCGACTGTAGTGAGAAACTGTCAGCGACAAAACGCGTAGCAGGAGTATTGGGGAGCGTACAGCAAGGAACCAGGATAACGAGGATAGTAAACAACACCACGTTCGTGCGGATACTGGCAACGGCGAAGACGGCGCAGAGGATGCCCATTGAGATGAGGAAGAACGAGAAGGTCGAGTAGAATTCCCCTTCCTTCAGGCCGTCCGCAACAACGTCAGTTTTGGAGTAGAGGCCATAGGCATTATAGTCTGGAACGATGGTAGAACCAAAGGTGAACCAGAAACCACCAAAGAGACCGAACAGGACCGAGGGGAAGGTGTTTCCTAGAATCTTGGGCTTGTTAGAATGCTGATTTGTATAGTTCGCTCGAGGGGTGAGGTGACTGTACCCATTCGCCAATGCTACCGAGAAGCATGAGGAGACCGCCGAACCAGAAGTAAGCGCCGCTATGGATTGATTAGATCAACAATGTTGGAAGACGGTCAGTGACACTTACACGTTTGCACCAGCTCCAAAGCCTCCTGAGCCTCGCCAGCCAAGCAGTGCCATGGAAGCAGGAGTCGTGCAGAGCAAGAAGCCACCCAAAGCTAATCATCGCGTCAGTAAAATATAAGCGAAAGACGCAATAATGTCTTACCCAATGGCGTCGGATTGCCCAGCTTCTGCCGCAAATCACCCTTCACTCGACTATGAGGCGCCAAGTACAGCTGCTCAAACAGCTCAGGAGACATGGAGATACTCCCCGTGGTATGGGCCCTCTCCAGATGATCAGCGCCCTGCTCGGTGAACGTCTTGATAGGTGAAGTAGACATGTTGATCGGTGGTAATACTGGAGCAATGTGTGGGTAAAACAGTGGAGTGAGAGAGGAAGAGAGAAGATGGCACGACCCAGAATATGTACTCCAGAGGATTGTCTCCACGATGGTAATCTGGGGAAGCTGGGGTTGGAGATTAGGGCGAAGCTCCCTTGCCCCGGAAACCGTGTACCTGAGACGAAGACGTGTACCCGCTGGGACTCACGCTTCCGGCGATGAGACATGTACCTTACTGAACGACATATACCTATCGGCAGTCGGTTCCCGATTCAAGCTGTGAACAGGAGGCTCTTCTATACGGAAGGCACGGAAAAGCCACGTTCTGAATCAAGTCTAGACACGTCAAGGGAGAGGGGGACTTCTGTGAAGCTCAACAGTTTCGGCACCGGGGTATGAGAGGGTGCGCTATGCCTACCGTGGCGAGTGCATGATCGGCTGCGGTGCTTGTCCCTGCTACAATGGCGCCTGAGTGGTGGTATTGGGTTGAGATCTAATTCTAGACGCGCCGGATTTGATCCCCGTGGGGGGAGATGCAACCCCACGGGGAAAGTTTGTGGCATACGCAGAGCTTGGGCTGGAGTTAACGCTGGGAAACCACATGGCGGTATGGAAGTTTAGCAGGTAGTTGGGTCAGTGCAGTGCATATGCCGTGTGAATGCTACGTGATAAGGGCAGGGATCCTGTGATACGAAATTGCCCTCCTCCTCGTCTGTTTCCTACTGTACAGCTTACAGCCAGGCCAGTCTATATTATGGACATCTTCGAAGCGTCTCTGTGTCAATATCCTGCCTCTGATTCTTGGTATTGATCTGCACATTAAGATTTCTGGCTCATAGAATACCCCATGGAGCAAGACATTCAAAGTAAAGTCGGAGCCGACTCCGTGAATCAAGGAACTAGCTCAATGCGGCAAGGCTCGTGGCGATCAGCATGGTCGGCAAGGTTTATGAGTCGGCTCCGCACTACAGCTGCCGACTGAGAAAACGTGCGGGGTAGGATTTGGATGACAAGACAGGACAGGACAAGACAAGTCTGGGGAAATACGGATACGGAGTTCTCCACTCGGTGTCAACAATCCTTATTCACGGCTGTGGGTGAGTGTCGAAGCTCCTGGACATGAAAGACCGGCGGTACCATTTTGAATATCTCGATTGTGGGCGTTTGGATGACGAATTTGCGGTTCGGGATAATGGAGATCGTATCAATGCTACTAACTGATGCAAGATTGTCGGGATATCAGTGTAATCTACCGATCGATGGTATCATGCGTTGCTGATCCGCAGTGAATAACTATGAAAACCTTGCTCTCGTGAGTCGGAAACATTAGTGTTGTTAAGAGACTTCGTGGGAGTACGTGTCGGAAGTAAGGATAATGCAGTGAGCAATTGGCTTTGCTGATGATTCAATCTTCAAATCATTGCCGTGACTAACGGCATGTGTCTTCTCGATGGGACCTCTCCATTGATTAATCACCCGCCCTTCTTCCGACGTGAGCTGGGTGAGTTCGCAGGCACTCGCCATCTCTCAGCACGTACCCTGGGCCGTCGTGAAATGGATCTCGCAATGTAGCACATCCTCCCCTCTTCGTATGCCTTCTTGACGCCTTAGAACTCGAGTTGATATCGTAACGGAGTGACGCGTTCCGACGGACTAAGCAGTATTGTTGGTAAGAGAGTTTTAAAAGTGGCAAATCATTGTGATGGAGACAACCCTTCCCTCGATAGCCACGAAGAGTTGATGTGCAACGAACGGAGTTGTTCTTATTGCTTCTATCTATCCTACTTAGGCCTTTGCCAGTGAGTCGTAGTACACATCAATGGGCGTCTTGGGCACATTCTTCTCCTTATTCTCAAGAATGGTCTTGACTGCCTTGACCAGAGTTTGCTCCAAACCTGTAAACCCCTCCAGTTTCCCCATCTTCCTCAAAACCTCAGCACTCCTCTTATTGTCTACCTCTCCTGCATCCACAGCTGACTCTTTCACATTCTTAAGCAGAACCTTGTCCGGAAACCGTCGATGGAGTATCTCGAGAATCACAGTCCAGCAATATCTCCCACCGAACGCAAGAAGTCGCTCGTTATTCACATCGTCGAGCGTCAATGCAGCTAGGTGTAGCAGTGCTGTATCCTCAACGTCGACGTACCATTGCGATGGTAGGATAGACGGCGCATCGGGGTAGCCTTTCACAACGGCGTCGATGACGGCGGCTGAGCTACGGTAGCTCATGTTCTCGGGCGATATGGCGATACCAAAGTTGACATTGGGAACAACTGTGTTGAAGGAGAAGGATGGCTTATGCTCATGCACCCAAGCGAATGCAGCTTGTTCGCTTCGTGCTTTGGCGGCTCCATATAGCACGATCCCATGCCATCGTGGGTTCCCTTGCCCATCCCATGGTTCAGCTGTCTTGTTAATCGCGTCAGTGTTCCAGGTCGTCACATCGATCTTGTACGGTTCGCCAGTTGTTGGAAGAGCACATGCTGCCAGTGACGAGGTAATGACAACGCTCTTGACGCTTGGGACTCTTGCCACCGCTTCAAGAAGGTACAGGTTCGAATTGATGGTGTTGTCGATAACTTCTTGGTTCTGAGGGTTCATATCCATGTTCATAGCCATATGGGCCACGCCATCTACACCTTGGAGTGCCTTGTCGAAAGCACCAGGGGTCGAAATGTCGGGAACTTCGACGAGCTCGAAATTGGGGCCAAAGAATGGTTTCATCCAGGCATTGGCGGTGATTGAACGGACGGTACCACGGACACGATAACCGCGCTGTAGAAATACTTGGACAGTCACGCTTGCTATGTATCCATTGGCGCCTGTGACGAGGATCAGACCTCCTTGAGGGACTGAAGACATGGCGGGAGATGGTGCTGGGTTATGGTGGGTGACGGGGACTTGAGATTAACGAGACCATCTTGAGGATTGAAAGAGAAAAGGGTCTTTAATAAGGAGAGAGTTGTAAACATAGTTTCAAGAAGATAGTAATACCTTGATATATCACCCCGAGTCTTACTCTGCGCAAATGCACTAACACGCCAATTCCCCGATCGCGCATCTCGCATCCCCAAACAAGTCTAGTCCTCTTCGCATTCCGCATATGGAAAACGAGACTCCACTCTTCTTCCTTCGACCTAATGAGAAGCTTCAAAACCACTCTCCCACTTTCTTCTCGTTTTCCCAAAACACATACACACAAAACCATGACATCCCCGCGCTTTTCCAATACCATCCTCGTTCCAGGAACGAGCGGCAGCAGCCCTTCACTGCAGACGCTGGGAGCGTTGGACCAGCCACGGAAGAAGCGACCCCATCGGAAGAGTCGGAAGGGCTGTGATGCTTGTAAGCGGCGGAAGGTCAAAGTATGATTACCCTTGATGATATGTGAGACTTGTATTGATGATGTGTAGTGTGATGAGAGAGTTCCATGCACGAATTGTTTGCAGCGCAATGAGCAGTGTTTTCAGCCGCATCATATCTCTGTTGCTATTCCCGTCGTGGCTAAGGCAATAGACCCGGTTCCATGGATCAATCTCATGCATCTCGAGCTGTTTCATCACTGGGATAAGGAAACCCGAGCGACCCTTTCATTTCCGCAGATCTGGCCCTTAGTCATGCAGCAAGCCTTCCAGGTACCGATACAAACCCCAATTGTTATACACTTACTGACATAGAGTAGGAAGATTTCGTCATGTCGGCCATCCTCTGCACTTCGGCAATGCAACTTTCTTCACTGTGCCCCCACGAGCCCAGATACAAAGACGCTTCCGAGCATCTAATGGCTAAAACCGTGCAATTATTCCGCAAGAACTTATCCCGCCCTCTTAACAGGCAAAACTGCGAAGCACTCATGGGAACAGCCCTTCTTGTCAACTACATTTCATGGTTTGATCTTGACTTCCTCCACGGCCAGACCAAACTGGACCTTTCGAAAGATCAATTATTCTTCCTGACCCCCGGAATCATTGAGATGTGGTTTCGGTCAATGCCCATCTTCATTGACCAGGGAAGCATTTTTGCCGACGTCGCACGGCGTTCTCCGAGATTTCACATTGAACAGGCTCTTGTGTCTTGGGGTCATGACCCAGAGCGCTTTGTTGGTTTGTTCATGGAGATCTGGGATGATCCTTGGTATCAGCGCGAGAGTTCCCCTGTGCCGAGTGACGAACCGACATCGTGCGCTTGGCGACTTCTTCTCGGCATGGAGAACCAGATACCACATCCTTCCCCCAAGTCTCCTCCATCGGAGGAATCGTGTGAAGAGGATACAAATAATCAGTCACTCACGCATCTCAAAGAGGTCATCACCGATGTCACTGACAAGTTTACCTCCCCTACTCCTACTCACCCCACCGCGTCGATGGTTCTGTCGTCCCAAACCGATCGCTCAGTCTTCGAAACCCTCGTGTACCGAATATCGCCCCTTCTGTGCTGTGCATCACTTGCCACAGGCCCTTTGAGCTGTGACATGACTTCTATTAGGGCTGACATTGAGGAGCTGTTCTTTGGTATTCCAGCACTTTGTTCCGGACCGATTGCCCGTTGGATCAGCGACGGAGACTCGAGGGTTCTCGTGTTGTTGTGTTACTTTTACCGTGCGGCGCAAATTCTTCTGTCGACGAAGAGAAATTGGTGGGGGTATACGAGAAGTTGTGTCATGGAGCATTTGATCTTGGATAAACTCAAGTCCCGAGGCCTTGATGTTGTGTTGCTCATTTGACGGTGACTAGATTTCATGGCTCAGAAGAACGCACAGAAACTTATACAAGTCATCTCCTTGTATCGTGTTCAATCTGCTGAGTGACATTGTGACATCTCACGAACTTTTAATGAACGAGATTCATACTTCACGATAAGAGGTACCAACGAATTGAGAATGCTGTAAATGGATATCGCAATGCAAAACTCTAAAATGCAAACTATTCATACATCTTCATTATTTATACCGCTTAACTCCCCCATCTTTTTTTATTGATCCCTTGTCTCTTGAACATTAGGATTCCTCTCATAACGCCAACGCTTTCCATTCTCCTGCACATGCCACCTCGTCATGAAAGCACCCTCCTCCACCCACTGCGCCCACTCAACACCCCATTTCTTCTCCACAGAGTCCAAGAAGGAGAGGTAGTCAAAGGCCTGGACAGGCTCTTTTTCTAACGGGTCGACAGCGAGATCGCTGAGGCGCCACTCGGTATTGTCGATGAGAGGAACGCTGAGGTGACGGTCGGGATAGCGGACGTCGCGCACGTTGAGCATGGCTCGGCCGGGGTTGACGACGGTGAAGTGCCATTGGGCTTGGCCTGTCTGGTTGTTGACCATTTGCATCGGGCGAAGGAGGGATTGGCCTTCGTAGTTACCCACGAGCGACTCAGCGGCCTTGCGGCTGACGCCTTCGAATGAGCCGCTCTCGAGCATGAGATCGAGGATCGTAGGAAGGACCTGGGTAGAGTGAACGGCGTGTTCGACGTTGAAGGCGGGAAGAGACGGGTGGGAGAAAACAAGCGGGACATGATCAGATCCAACGCTGGGGTTGTAGTAAGGAGAGGCCTTGCCATTCTCAACCAGCGAGACACCGTGATCACCAAGGAACACGATGAGAGTCTCATTTGCAACACCTTGGTCATCCAACATCTTGAGAACCTTGCCAATCCACTTATCATCATAGCTCTCAGCGTTGGCGTAATGCGACATCTCATCGATATCCTTGCCAGAGCCGATGGCAGTGTACGTCTCATTCTTAGGAATACCGTAAGCGTGATGACTCGTGCTGGTGATATGCGTGAGGAAGACACGACCGTTGTTCTCCTTGGCATCGTTGAAAGCATCTCGCATGTAGTCCTCGAGAGGATCCTCCTGGAAGCCAAAGTAGTTGATGTCCTCCAGATCAACACGGTGCTTAGCATTCTCACTGCGAAGTGAGTCTCGGTCCTGGGTGTTCTCCTCAGGATAACCGCAGGCAGCCATGAGCTTGTGATGGTTGTCGTAGTGGATCATGGCAGTCTGGAAGAAGTATGACTTCCACTTGGCAGCTTTCTCGTCTTCGGCCTTGTTCATGGCGTCGAAGATGTGAGGGAGACAGGGCTGGTAGATGTGACGCTTGTAATCGAGGTTGAAGTCGGCGATGAGGGGGTTGAGACCACAGATAGTGCCGACGAGACTCTTGAGAGTGTAAGTACCGGAGGTGTAAGCGTTGCTGAAATGAGCACCGCCACGCTTGGGTGTCTTGTCATGCTTGAAGCCATCATCGTAATCGCCAGTGACATATCGGGCATTTGGCATCAAGTTCTTGAGGCGTTCCTCAACATCCTCTGGAATCTTCTTATCAGGGTAAGAATCCTTGAACTTCTCCCACATGTGACCCCCCTTCTTGAAGGGGAACACATCGTTCCTGGTACTTTCGAGCAGGAAGAGCATGACATGCTTGACAGAGACATCTTTGAGCTTATCCTTGAGCTCCTCCAGCACAGGCTGATCGAGGTTGGAGATCTTCATGGGATCCTTGGCGGCGTTGTAGTGAAGCTCGTTGGGCGTATACCAGTCCTCAAAGCCAGCGAGGGGCTTACCCTTGGGCAGCCAATCCATCTTGGGAGGCTCGCCAAGGGCTGACTTCTCATCCCACTGGTGCTGAATACCGACTTGTTCAAACTTGGAGGGGAGCTGATCGAGGAGTGGTGCGGTTGATGAGACGTCGACGAAGGGGAGAAGACCAGTGGTCCATGAGAGGAAGAGAAGGGATCGATCATCGGGGCGCTCAAGCAACAAGACCAGCATGACAATGGTGAACAGAGACCAGAAGAAGTATGGCATGCCGTAGTGAATGCGCCTCACAGTTGAAGGCTGCACTCGAACGCCGAAAGTGCTGACTCGTTGCGAGATTCGAGAGTAGAGTGTCTGCGACTTGCCATGCTCGACAAAATCCTCCAACCAGGCCTCATCGTCAATGTCATCGTACTTGGTCTCCTCAGCAATAGCAGGTTCTGGATCGGGAAGAGGGCTATAGATGTTGCGCTTCCTCAAGAATCGGTTTGTCGCAGTCCGCGCCATGGCCCAAGGGAAATGGATCATGTCCGCACCCCACCCAAACACTCTATAGCACACATTCTGAAGCAGCCAAGCAAAGACGATCAAGCAAGAAGCGACCAAGATAAAGGTCACGAGACCAGAAAGGAAGATGGCTCTGGATGTAGGGTCGGACACAAGGTTGAGGTTTCGCCAGTGAATCTCGGCGCCGGAGACGAGGTAAAAAGTAATGGATATTAACGATAGCGCGACGTTGTATAATATTAATAAACCAGCGACTGCTGTAGTGGCGTAGTGTAGTATTTGGGTCCTGGGAGACCATTGGTCGAGGAGGAGTCGGATTAAAAGAAGGACGAGAATATCTTGCACGAAGAATGTACTGAAGAAGGTGAATAATCGACCGGTAGCGACGGCGTTTCGGTGGCTGTGAATATGGGCGAGCTTGGATGCGAAGAGGGCTGAGACAGCAAAAGTAAAGATGAATGGGCGATTGGCAAGACGAGCGCCCAACCTCGTGAGCCAAGAGGGTATGCAGACCATGGCTGGTAGACAAAAAGCCGTATAGGCTTTAAAAAAGATATAAGATAATTGATAAGATAAATGAATGAGAGTATGTAGCACTGTTCACGTAGAATGCTTATAAGAAAATAATGTCACCTCAGAGCTGAAAGCCAAGCACCATGATCGCCGTTTCGTTCTAGAAGAAAAAACAGACAAGAAAACTCGAGACAAGAGATCCAAAATGTGGAGAAATAACCGGGAGCCCGGGACTATTATAACAGAATTCCCATCATCGTCTATGGCTCTTTTTTTTTTTTAATTAGCTGCGGCGTCTACCCAAAAAGCTCTGACCGAAGCCCGCCCCCCTTTACGTTATGCAAAATAAAAAAGAACAGCTCGCGTGCGCTGTTTCCTCTTTGCTTTGGGCCTCTGGCTCTAGGCTAGCTCCTCTGGCCCAAGCAATCTCGTGTTGCGGATTTTCGGCACCGTCTGCTTATGCTTTGGAGGAATGTGATTGGCGGAGACGCGGGATTCACCTGTTTTTAGGGCGAGCCGAGGAGCCGAGTTTCAACTAAGCCCACTGGGAAAAAAGGGGGCAGTGTTGGGTAACGGGCTAGAACTCTAGTGCTATTGGTGGAGGGGGTACATGGAGGCTAAACATGCTATGGTATGATGCACCGCAGGAGCTCGTTTAATCTTGCTGTACCCGAGGTCATGCATCACGAGACCAATTTCTTTCTGCTGCATAGCGGCCGAGACTTGGTTGGGCGGAAGAGAAAACCCTTGCTCGGTTATTCCCGAATCTGGACCTGAGAATGAGAGGAGGAGCTGCAGCCCTAACGCTGAATTGTCAATGTCATGCCATGTCATTGCACCCTTTTCACTGACTCTTTCGTCATAACCCAAAAGTACAGTAGCATGCCAGATGGCAACAAGGTTTCCCTCACATGGTTCAGGTAGGGAGTGTCCAAGCCGTTATCCGAAGTGAAAAAGTCAAATGTTTTGTTCATCTTCGGTATGTAAACACAATGGGAAACAGAACAAAGCGCATTTACTCATTATCCCTCGTTTCAAAGGACATTGCATAAACGAGCGAAATTGGTGGGGTCATGATGGCCTGAGTCATATTAAAACTTCTGCCTACTGTACCAAAACAGCTCCTCTTCAGCTCAGCCTCTCTGCGCTGGCAATCCTCCCTATCCAATCCAACGTCAGCCACTTCCTTCTCGTGTAGATCATTAAGGAAGAAGAAGAAAAGGTCCCCTTCCCCTCTCGCGAAGGAAGGTGCCAAGGTGGCTAAAACCAAGGGACCGGCTACATCGGAAATGTTGTTCTTGTCGCGGAATAGCGGCATCACAAGTTGCAGGGGGCGCACATTCTAGACCCCCTGGGGCAGTGGGGAGGTCTGACAGTGAAGGGTTGCAGTAGATCATCCGACTAAGATGAGTTAGCGCATCGCGGCTAAACACCAGAATCTCTGTGATTTGCTGGTTTTTCATCCCTTGATTCAGTATTGATGTCATTGGATAATTCTGCACGCCTGGTAAATGCGATTGACGTTCTGTGCTGCTGACACGTAGCTATTTGCGCTGTAGTGAATCACGAGAAAGTTTCTCCGGGCAGAAATTAGCCTCTAACGGCCGGTTACACGGTAATGAAACGTCTCACGTGCGATTTGCTGCGTCTAGTTTGTTAGTTCAGGGTAGCTCAAGCCACTCCTTAGGTTAACACCAAAACAGAAAAAGATCACGAGCTCCAGCTGGGAATACCCTCTGAATGGTCCTCTCGTATTTTGGCAGTTCATGATGCCATGGTCAATTATCATTCCGCTACTGAGCTTAGCGCATCGCGGTCCGCGTTTTGTGGACTCGGGACCCCGGAACATATGCAGTTACCGAGCTTCGATGGTTTGACATGCGGGCTGTTGGATCCAGGGGTCGGGATTGCCTTGACGTGTTATACGAGATGAATGACAGCTCCTTCAGGATCTAAACATAGGTCTAGCATAAGTGTCCTTATGCAACTTCGACAGGGAAAATATGTCTAGTCAGGTCATGGACCCCGCATGAGTTTTTTGTCATGGTCAAGAGGCAGTCACTTCATCACAGCTCTTGGTTCTTAGGCTCGGCATTATTATACACCGCATTACCACATATTTCTTTTGCATCTTTGATATTAGTACGGTGACTCCGTATGAAGCAAGTCCGCCCTAGTAATAGAAACTAACTGATCAAACATTTGGTCGACCCCGTATTCCAGCTGCATGTACGTAGGATCATAGTTACGAGATCCTGCCCACAAGATCGTGCTTAGGTAGCAAGCCCTTGTTTTTAACCTTAATACTTTTTGCAAAAGTTCCATTCTTGCTTGGGCAAGAAACTCCGAACTCTGCACTCTTGCGGCCATTAGGTCCTACCCCTTTATCCTTTGACTACATCTATCACTTCAGACAATCCTTTTCCGCCCCTTGTGAAAACAAATCTCAATGTCCCTGAGTAGCACGCGACCATATCTGAGTATGTCATGGTTGCTAATAAACCCGGCTACAGCGGGCCGTTCGGCCTCTTAGCGCCCGAGTACAGTCCAACCGCGGTGACTGATATTGGATAGGGGGTTTTAGAATCATTCCTAGGCAAAGACAAGCAGACATTCGTCAGTCGCCTAATCTGAAGACATGCTTTCTAGGTCGTTCAATAGGGGGCCACTGGGGACTCGGTGCAAAGGCACCATTGACGACTGCTGTCCCCTTACCCTGCTCGCTGTCGGCAGCATACCTCTCGGCATATGCTATTGCTTCTGTCTCAATCACTTCTATCCCGTAGGTCAGCGTAAGGGCTGCAGTACTTGGAGCTCCTGTCCCTACGTACCAATATCATTGGCAAGAAAAATCCCTCCCTTTTCGTGTAATTCGACTAGAGCATCCTTGACCCAGATTCGGCACGTGAAATCCGCTCCAGTTCGACATGATGGCTTTCCATCTGCAGGAACAGACTGGATGATCTGCGTGGCGCGCAGTACATTGGAGACGCGGCTCGCTTTGACCAGTACTATCAGAGTTTGGTCGATAGCTGATTGGCCCCGTCTCTCCTCGTATTTCCATGGTCCCGCAAGGTTCGTCGCGTGATGAAGAACAGGCCCTCCAATGTCATCAGTGGTAATTAGTCCCCAGTGCTACTGGCGTCAACTTGGACAGTAAAAAGTATCGAAAAGAAGAGATTTGACGTACATATTCTCTTGGAGAAGGTCGGCTCTTCATTGCGAGATATATCGAAGAGCTCTCTAGAACTCCGTTGAGTGTCATGACTCCCTTCCAGACCGCGTTAGGCAACGGAATTAAGAGCTCTGATCTGTTGCCACTTCGTAATGATGTGATTAGGTATGAGATAACTTGGAGTTGGTGAGTAGAAAGACTTTGGCAGGTATCATGAGATTGTTATGCTTCTCTAGGCAGCAGTATTATGTAATGGCCATTAGGTGCGCAACGTCTACCAACACTGCCGCTTAGCTTCACGATCTCAGCATCCTCCCCTAATTATCAAATGAGGTCCTTTAACCATGTCAGAGAGTCAGAGCAGGCTTGAACAGGCTCTCGCTACAATCCGCAACTCCCGCCTCCAACATCCTGACAACCAGCTCTTGGAATGCTTCCTCACCGACTCAGTCGACCCAGAAGCAACTGCCCAATACATGTTCCAAAGATGCACCGACGGACAAAAATACTACGATTTAGTTCCACTATTATCGGAGTGGAAGGAGCTGGTTAGAAGTGGTAGGCACCTTCAGCCCCATCCTCTGAAGACACAATGCTGAATATAGCAGTCATTGAACAGTTCTCACAGCAATGCAAGCCTAAAGAAGATGTCGTCGCTAGTGTGACAAAGAGAGATAACCATACATGTTGTATTACAGGACTCGAATCGTCCTTGGTTGATCCTCTAGATGTTACATCCATCTTCCCCGTAATTCGGTTCTCCAGAGAGGTAACCCAACCTTGTTGTCTTCCACTAGATGACCTTTTGCTAACCAGGAGCTAAAGCCTCTGCAAGAGCTATTTTGTCTCTTCACTGGCTATACCATACAGGAACGGGTCCAAGGCAATGATGGTCGCCTTAATGGTGTCCAGAATCACTGGCTTGTACGTCGATCCGCCGCGGAAGCTCTAGCACAAGGCTACTTTCGCTTCACACCCACAAGAGGCTCTGACGTAAGTTTCCGTAGAGACTTTGTCTTCCCGTCTGCGCCTTGCTCACAATTTCACAGTATCGTGTATCACAAGTCACAATTGGAGGGCCCAACCGACCTTCGATTGTTGACAGGATCCCGACTGTTCGAAGAGGTCGTTTTACAGATCATTCAAACTCTGGAATTGAGACTCCAGAAATCAGTCTGCTCCTAGCTACGTCGAGATTCTCGAAGTCCATACGGTGGAGTCTAGTTGGTCGAGAAATTGCCAATCGACCGCGACAAGCTGCGACAAACACGCCGTTCGCCTCACCTTGGCCTAATATCTTGGAGTACTTTGCTCTTGCGTTTGCATCAATTTGGCGTCTAATGCCCTGTCGTTTTCGCATAGGGATCTACCAATCGTTGAAGTCTTTAGGTGTTCGAACCTATGGACCATCCTCTAGCCTCAAAGTTCAACGACTTCCTTTTGGAATGTACCTTAAGACGACACATTGTGATGACTATCAAGCACTTGCAAACGAGTTTGAAGCTCTAAAGCTTGTGAAGAACCAGACCCAGGTCCCCGTTCCTCGCCCGTTGGACCTGGTGCCTGACGCTGACACATGTTATCTGCTGACAACTACAATAATAGGACAGCGCTTGGGTTCGTACATCGATGTCCTCAGTGATGATGATCTTGACATTTTCAAGCGCGATCTGCAGGAATACATGGAAAAGCTGCGCTCGATCTCGAGGCAAGGAGAGCAGAAGCATGCAATTAGCAATGCCGTCGGTGGGCCCTGTTATGACTATCGAATTGTGGCCTGTCGTGACTACGATAAGGAACGTGGCGACTTCTTGGGGCCATTCATCGACGAAGAAGAGTTCAATGATACACTGCGAACGCCAGCGCTGCCAGATGTGTTTCACTCCACGGGTCATGACATTGTGTTCACTCATTCCGACTTCAACATGAGGAACATCTTGATGCACAACGGTCGGATCTCAGGTATCGTGGACTGGGAGAACTCTGGATGGTTTCCCGATTATTGGGAGTATACCAAAGCGCATTATGTTACCAAGCTCAACAAGAGGTGGCTGGCAGTGGTCGATGAAGTCTTTGAGACCTTTTGTGATTTTAAGCTTGATCTGGCAATTGAGCGTCGCTTATGGGAGTATTGCTTTTGACGGCCTCAACCTGATGGTATGCCGTAGCTCTGGCATTACGCAGGATGCCGTGATATAGAAAGGTATCAGTAGCTTGAGGGTTATAAGGTATATCAGAAAGTCACAGGAAAGGAACTCAAGTGATTTCGCGAGTTGCAGATGTGAGAGAGACGGGACTCGAAGATTGTCAGTTATGTTAGTACTGTCACCTGGGAACATATCGTTTACAAAGTGATGAGGTAGACATAAGCAACGCAGTTCATTTGGATGCAGTTATTAATAACTAATATGCCAATAAAGTACAAGAAGAATATCTCAAAAGTCCATCCATCCAAACACATGTCTGCCATTCCTCCAGAATCTCTCATAAGTCAGAAGTCCAGCGCCATCCTCTCGCTATGCGTTTCCACACAGGTCGTATACCATGATCGTGAATCAGCACGAGTCACCCACTCAATAACCACAGCACAAACAGCTACTGTCCTTCATCGTCCAAGAGCGAATCTAGTAGTGAGGAGCCTGGTAGGTGGGAGCCTTGTACTCGGGCTTAGGAGCAGGCTTGGGCTTCTCGTGGTGAGGCTTAGGAGCAGTGTACTCAGGCTTGTGGGGCTTGGGAGCCTTAGGCTTGGTGTACTCGGGCTTGTGAGGCTTAGGAGCAGGCTTGGGGGCCTCGTAGACTGGCTTGGGGTGAGGCTTGGGGGCCTTAGGCTTGGTGTACTCAGGCTTGTGAGGCTTGGGAGCAGGCTTGGGAGCCTCGTACTTGGGCTTAGTGTATTCAGGCTTGTGAGGCTTAGGGGCCTTGGGCTTGGTGTACTTGGGCTTCACAGGCTTGGGAGCCTCATAAGTAGGCTTGGGGTGAGGCTTAGGCTTAGGCTTCTCGTGGTGAGGCTTGGGAGCCTGGTACTTGGGTGTCTTGGGCTTCTCGTAGTGAGGCTTGGGGTGAGGCTTGGGCTTAGGCTTCTCATGGTGAGGCTTGGGAGCAGGGTACTCGTGCTTGGGCTTCTCGTGATGAGGCTTAGGCTTGGGCTTCTCATAGTGAGGCTTGGGGGCCTTGGGAGCCTCGTAGCTGGAGTACGAAACGTCGTAGTTGGCCTCGGCGACGGGAGCGGCGAGGATGCCAGTGGCAAGGGTGAGAAGGGTGACAGCAGAGAACTTCATGTTGGCGGTTTAGTTTTCGAAGAAGAAAAGGAATTAAGGAAGGACTGTTGTCTTTGTTAAAGAGCGTAGAGAAGTTGCGAGTAAAGAGTGGATGTGAGTGAGTGACTGAAGAGCAGAAAGGAAAGGCAGTCTGGGGAGAGGATATCCAGCTCTTTTATGTGTTTGTCTACGGAGTATCCCCACGATGAATCTACTTTTAGATGCAGTAGTGACATGCTCGTCTAGCAGCCCTGTGAACAACACACTAATCTCGGTTCACGGCTCACAGCGGAAGGTACCAGCAGCAAACTCATCGGTAGGGCAAATTCACATCATCCACTACGCCAGCTGAGAAGCAGTTGACGTGCTCAGGGGCTGGTGAACTTCGAAGGTTACGGTGATTGGAGAAGTCCGAGGTGCATCTCGGCAGCGCGCGGTTACATGCACTATTGGGAACTAATCCAGGGCATAAGCTGTATGTTATGGCAGTGGCTTGCGGTAGGGAAATTTGTCGCCAACGGCCATTGGCTGCAGTGGTTTAGCCGTCCGGGCTAGCGGTGTCTAGAACGCCTTACCCCTGAGGTTAGGCCAGGTCGGCTGATACCCACTGATTTACCGTCGTGGAGATTGCTGCTGATCGATTGGCTTGGCGATGTGCACTCAACTGAGCTAAGCTTTTTTTGCGATCTCATCTGGGGAATACGAGATGCAATTCAGGGGTGGTTGATTGGAGGTTCCGTACTCGGTTTGTCGCCGGTGCCGTTGAGGCGTCTGTGTTTGTTGAGTTTACGGAGTAATATCGAGAGTCAGCGCTAAATTCAGGTACTAGCGCCGCTGAGACTGTTCCCGTGAATGCCGAGCAGGGCTTCCAGGGGTTGAGTTTGCCCAGTTTCTGGGGATCTAGAACCTGAACCATGAATTTCCTTCCTTTTTTGTTGATCGCATCACGTAAGAATATTTGGAGTGACATGAGCTCAACCTCGCAGTGGTCGATGGACATCGCTTCACCGCTGGGCTTACATCTGCTGTTTAAGCATATCGAAAAGGCAAAACAATTATTGCAAATAGTTCCAAGCCTCGAGCGTCTAAACAGCTCCTGTGGCTTTTTTGGCGAAGTAATTCTGTTATTACTCTACGCCGTGGTTGCCTTCATTTCATCATTCACGGTCGTTAAATAACCGCCGTTATTTGCCACTCCGCTGAGATCCGGAGAGTTGGTAAGCCACAAACAAAGTCTGTGCGGGTTGAAGCTGATCTATCAATCTCAACTTGGGCAACATGCACATCCAAGCTCGGAAGATGACAGAAGTTGACAGAAGTTTGTCAAGGTCCAGGTGTGCAACTGAAAATGACAGCCAAACTCTCCATCAACGCATGATCTCATTAGACGATTTGCAATCTGCCAAACTCCAATTCCGTCCCCAGAATCTCCTCCAAATCCGAGTCATGCAAATAAGCTTCACCAGTGAGTAAATAACTCTCATTACCTCCAATGTCCCCACGCAGACTTGCCGCATCCCATTTCTGCGCCTCCTGATGTCCCGGCCGTACCTTCAACGCCTCCATCGAAATCTCACCGTTATACTTCTCTTTAAACGCAATCTTGCGCTTAATGTCCTCATCTCTTGGTGTAAAGACGTAAGAAACCCTGCCGCCTTTCACCGCCATCACAACATCGCCCTTTTCAGCCCAGGCCGGTGCAAGGGTGAGTCTGCCGCTTTGTGTCTTAAACAGAGCTCGGACCGTCTGTGCTCTTTGCAGGGTTCTTGCGAAGTGAGAGGCCTGGGTCTTGCGTTCTTCCTGGATGGCTTTGCGATCCTCGGGTGACCACGGTTCATTGGGATATGCGGCGCGTAGTTTGGTGTAGTCGTCTTGAATCTTTGCCATGATGGGTTCTCTTTTGGCGATGAATTCTTTCAAGATGAGAGTTTCATCGGTGATTTTTGCTTTTTCTTTGTCGTGCTCTTTGATGTAATTATTTACCCAATCGTCGAGCCATTGGCAGAACCCGATCATCTTGCTGCTGGGCGGGCTTCTCCATGTTCCAGCTGTGAGAAGGTCACAGAAGACTTCAAGAGGCGACGTTTTTGAGGGCCTCGGATATGCAGTCATGTTGAGTATCACTTCTAGCAGATGAAATGGCGGAGCGTAGTTGAAAGAATCCTTCAGCGCCGCAGCTTCCTGTGCGTGCTCATTTTCCTTGGAGCTCAGCGTGATCATGGACTCCATATCGTGGGCCAGATCGCCGAAGAAATTATACAAGACACAGGAATCGATGGTGTCTAATTCTGCTGCTTCGAGAAACAGCGATTTACCGTCAGCCGATACGGATGGACTATTGATCATCTTGGAGATGTCTTCGAGCGGTGTGCTGTTTTGCCAGATGAGGGGCTTCATACCGCGCGAGTTCTCAAGCCATGGCACCGCGTACCATGATGGTACATCGAGTTCAAGCTCTGACAGCTTGTCATACTTCATAGCTGAGTAGTGGATGCATGTGTCCCTCGTCATGTCGTAGAAGAATGGACTGCGGTATCGCGTTGCTAGCGAAAGCAGGTTCATCGGCTCAGGACCCGACAAAAGACACAGCGCTACCTTCTCCAGAACTGAAGGAAATTCGATGGCGTAGTCCGCATGTAGTGATAACCATTTTTGTCTACCGTCTGATGCAATTTGATCGTGATCTAGCGATGCGCTGCCGGAGCCTAGTTTTAAGCCTGGGTCCATTAATAGCGTCTCTGGCTTGATCAAAGCGAGTCCGCCATACACCATATCCCTCGGATCTCTTGCCTCGCGGTTCTTGACGAGCCTGAACCATTCCTGTAGACCAACTTTATCACCCTCAGAAATAGTGCGGCGCGAATTGAGCAACCCGACAGCCTGGTCAGGCATGTCGCCAACCCACGTCAATATCTGTGCAAACATGTGTAACCCACTGGTATTCCAAGCGCCCAAAATACTTCTCATCCAACCAAAGGCAACGGAGATGTCTTCAGCCTCGAACTTGTAATCTCCCAAGAGGAAGATGGCTTCTTTGGCGAGGCATAATTCTTGCAGAACCCAAAGTCTTTTGAACCATTTACGCGTGACGATGAAGAAGACGCAAAGCACTAAATGCCAAAGTGATGTTGTTCCGACTCTGGTGTAGTAAAAGTCTTTGGATTCAGCAGCCTCGGTGATCTCGGGAAGGCCGGATTTGGTCATCTCAATGAGGTTCGCTACGCCGGGCGCGAAAACGTGGGGACAGGTACCCAGCCAGATCGTGACCTGGGAGGCTGAACTGTAGATGCGATTCATCATTTGGACTTGTTGGCCCAGCTCAGTAAGGCTAGACTGGTTGATACAGATTGCGTCAATCCAGTACAGTCCTGGACGCGCTTTTCTGAGTTGGAGAAGAGCTTGGTATAGGTTAGATTTGACGTAAATGCCTTTGCCGTCACAGAGGATCTTGTCGCGGTCGGTCGTGTTCTCGACTGGCTTTGCATCTGGATCTGATGGTTCAGAACGGGACCGAACCATGAGACGATTGAGAGTGTGATTAACCGTATCGACACCGCTGGAGACAACTTTTGAAAAGTTAGGGACTTTTTGAGACAGATATCTCAGTTCGTAGGGGAAGCTTGGTGGGTCCAGCTCCCATGTGTACGAGAGCGCGTGGTATTTGGGATTGTCTGCTAAGTCAACTGTGTGGAGAGAGCATTGTAGCATGTCGCTTGGGTTGCCTGCTTTGACCTCGAGAAGTCGTATACTTGAGGGTGTTGGCAGTGGAGAGTATGAGAGGCCATTTGGACCTGCACCCTGTATTTCATGAGCTTGACTTTGAGCATCGGGTACACGAACATACAGTGAAGAGCTCTCTCGAGTGACGAATGATGTCACCCCTATCCTGCCATGTCTTTTTCGCCGAGAAACCAACTTGTCGATACAACCTCGACGACCACGACGGGACGTTGTTCTCGCCTTGTCCCACTTGTTCCGTACTCTTGGCACCTGTATTGTCAGACATTGTTTTAACAAAAAGTCTTGGATTGAAACGAAACAACGCCAAGATGTTTCTCTCAGAAATGCCAGCGACTACCCTATATTTAATCGGAAATAAGCAAACTTTCAGGCGGGGGAAGTACTGGGCAAATCGCCAATTATCGGCGGACACGCTTCAAGCGCGTCCAATCATGTTAGTGATCGACAGGCTGTGCGTGACCATGGCTGGCTGAAAGTCGCGACTTGAA
The DNA here is from genome assembly GCF_900079805.1 of Fusarium fujikuroi IMI 58289. Lineage (NCBI taxonomy): Eukaryota > Fungi > Ascomycota > Sordariomycetes > Hypocreales > Nectriaceae > Fusarium > Fusarium fujikuroi. The sequence continues at coordinate 2,707,373 of NC_036630.1, read as the reverse complement.
TAAATGAGATAAGATAAGATAAGATAAGAATTAACGAGACAATATCTTGTTTCTTACATTTCAGCTCTGCACAGCCCAGACTACACTACCAACAGTACATACTTAGAGCCCGATAATACTTAGTTGCATGGATGTAAGCTAAGGGCTGTGTCTTCATGAAGAATGCTTGTAATACAGTAGGTAAGTCAAGAAAAGGACGGGAAGATAAGTCCAACAATAGAGCCGATATTTTCTTTATGAGAAGGCGCTGCAAACTGGTATAGCATGTACTGCGTTGCTGTCTCCTCGGAAGTTATGATAACTTAATATCAGACCCTCTCTTCTATTGTTCTTCTCTCGTTAACTGCAAGACGGCGCTTCCTAGTGTTGTTCTTTACCCTCCTTCTTGCAGGGGACGCATTCCCCAATGCAGTAGCAATCAGATAAGACATCATCAGCATTGATTCCTCCAATAGGGCATCGCGTATGGTTGAACGTCAGGTCACCCCGATCATCACACCGAGCCTGGCAGTGGGAGGCTATTCCCCAAGTTGCTGCCTGGCATTCCACAGAATAAAATACTTGCTGAACCTCATCGACATTACCCACTTTGTCGTTTTCAGCTGGGGTAACAGGCAGGCCGAACACCGTGTTGCCTAACAAGGCTCCCATGGTGGCGAAGGTGAGGAGTGCTTTCCCAGCGATTTGCTTTCCGAACATGTTGAGGAGAATTGATCCTAGTGGCATAACAATAAGTCAGAAGGTGCTATCCAAAATTGAACTGTGGTGACTTACAGAGATTTGTAAGACTTGCAAGATAGGAGGATGTGCCGGCTTGAGATGCTTGTACTATTTGCATGGGAACTATTGTCTCCTTATATACGCGAAAGTCAGACAGTCAGTGTCGGCCCTCGGGAACATTCTTTGTCGTTGAAAGCTCCAAACCGCCTGATAAATGGCTGGGCGCAAGCCTCGGCAAGTAAATTCCATTGCAATCGCTAAGCTTTACGGTGTTGGCTGTCGTATGCAAGTGTTCTCGGGCTCCATGCCAGAATGAAGCATCGTGACTGTTATCTCTTAGCTGTTGGTTGTTGGTTGTTGGAGGTTGTTGGTTTCACCCATGGCTACATGCATGATTAACCATTAGGCTGAAATTAAAAGAGGTAAAGCTCTGCCGCTCAAGCCGTAGCCAGGATGAAGGCGCAATAGATCTAGATATATTGAGGGTCTGCGTATTTACGAGATTAAACAAGTCTGATTTCGGTCGACTCTAAACGAAGCCACTGCTTGTTGTCAAACAAATACTATATAATTGTCGTATCATGATGGTAAAATATAGAATGCCGACTGGGCCCCATCCATTAACATGATATCCAGTCGATTCACCGTTACATCGAGTGACTTTTCGTGCCTGTCTGCAGCCAATCTTTTCCAAGAGCGGTGGAACTTTTGATCATCCAGGGCCAGCTGATAGGACCTAATGTGGCACACGGATAACGGCATGAGTACTTTTGTTTTAATGGAAGAGCAACCAACAACTAAAACTGAAGTCACAACGAAGAAGAAAAATTACCGCGACAGTGCAAATGCGAAAAGAACAGAGTAAAAGGACATCAAACTCCAAGTCGCCAAGCTAGTATATCAAATCAGTTACCCTTAAGGCGTTATTACATGGCAACGTCCTTCCTCGTCTTAAGATATATTACTTTAAGCCTCTACCACCAACTTTTACCGATTTCTCTAGCTGCGTATCTATAGTTTGTTTAGGTAGCAGCTTAGTATTTACAACTACTACATCCGAGAGCGAAAATACTACCTGCCTTATCTTGTATACAACTTAGCAAGCTTGAGATAAGGGTGATAGGCTTAAAATTAAGACTCATTTATACTGTTGCGGCATTAATGCCATTGGCTACCTACAAACTCGGAGCGGCATTGCTGGAAAGCGCTGTTGTGTCAAGTGACTACAAATCTAAAAGCTGTTGGCATGTGCCAAACCACTTCGCCAAATGACAAATGATTGGACCGATGATTACATTCGGCAAAGTGATACATAAATGCATACTGACCTGTCTATCGCGCTGTGCACAATCCATCGCTTTCTGCCACAGACGCCGCATCTCTTATTGCATCAAATAACCACGCATAATGGCACATCAGCCCACAGTCCATTATACAGTTGACCCTTCCACCAACCCCGAATCATGGCCACCACCAGCTCCAGGATTTGGCACAGTCATCAACAGAGTCAATGTAATCTTTATCAACATCAACGGAACCTCTAACTTCACCATCCTGCGAACCGGCACCAATGAACATGTTCACCATGCGGTCACTCAGGTGACGAAGCATATAGCGCGAGGCCTTTATCGAATTATCAGCATGAATGTCAGCGAATACTCGTGCGTGGTGGTTATGTCTACGGAGAAGTCGAAGGAAGAACTTCTGTTTAGGAATGGGTTTCCTTGGGACAGGCCAAATGATCCTCAGCCAGATGTGGTTTTGACTTAGGTGGATGTATAGGGTCAAGGAGAAGGACACAAGATGGGTTATGATGCATCGTGGCTTTTGAGATAAAAGCTCATTCATTCATTCTTATGCTACCTTGATCATGTCGAAGTTCCTTTCCAATGTGCTGAATCCCAGTGTGTAAGGCATCCTTTCCAACCTTTGAACCTTTCCAAATCCATCCATTGTTGTATCATGCATGCTACAATTGGTAAGTACCTGTTCATACTAAAAGCTTGCCTTGAACTTACTTTATGTCTTATTGTCTCGCTATCTATTTATAGCAACGGCCATTGCTGCAGTATCTCGCCGAGTTCTGACAGCACTCCTTCTTACAGCACTTGAGGGTTCGGCAGCAGAAGTTTCCGAGGGAGCACTTTCGGGGGAACTTGGCTGGGCAGACCTTGGCAGCCAGCTGAAGTCCCTCACCATGAGATGAGAGATCGTGGCCCTTCTCACTGGCCGAGGCAAGGTCGGGAAGGCCAGCAGCGGCCTCTTTCGAAGCAGCTGCGGAGACAAGAGGGGCAAGAACGAGGAGGATGGTGCTGAACTTCATGATGAATTGGAATTAAGCTTAATCTGACTCTGCAGAATGATGAGTAGCACCTTTAGCTGGAGCGACATCTGCCTCTTATAATGCAGCACACCGCCATCAATCAACGGTCCAAAATTTCACCGTCTTAGTCTTTCCTGCCTAGCTGCAAGCCACTTATGGCCCTAGCTAACTCGCAAAGGCAGTTAATAGCTGATTGACTGTCTCACCATGCTCACTTTAATCCCGATAGAGTCAAGCCAGGTTCCATCGGAGGGCATAAGGCTGATTGAGAGCAGCGATCATCCCCGCAATTCTGGCAGAGCTGAAAACTTAGCATGAAATGTGCCGTGATCTTACAGGGAGTTGATCACGGATTGTCGGCGATGAATGCCCTGTCGGGACTCGCGCTGGATGATCGGGCGGACTGGAATTTGTTAGGCTTGTTGTGAGTTATTTATGCGCTGGCTGGAATGAGCATAAGGTTGTCGTGGTTGAGATACGCGCCTTTATTGGCTGCAATGGAGTTGCATAACTTTGCACGGGTTATTTTTAGGGCTTCCCCGCAAAGCATGCCAAATCCGGATAAGCTTATCGGTAGTCAATCCTCTTAATCTAGAGGCAGTTGGCTTTTGGCAGCGCGGAAACTGTTGCAATACAGGCCCGAGATAATATTATTAATAATAGAATTATGTAAGTAGGACAGTGTAAGTATGGTGTTACCTCCCTCTACGGTGTAGTGTCGCTAGCTATGCCAGGTATGAGGAGCGGTGATACGCGCAGATATGAACACGAGATCCAGACAATATCACCAAATTGTGAAGTCAAAGGCCCGAACTAATGACATTGGGAATATGGATCAAATTTATAGCCCCTGTAGGGACGAACAAGCATGGAAATGCCCCGAGACACCTAGGACAGACGTAAAGCTTGTGAACAGCGACAAAGAACAACCACCAGAACAAGGCTTCAAGAAAAACAGTTGACTTATAGTCACAGACATATTTCTAACGCACCTGGGCCTCCAATAATGAGTCTTCTTTAAATAATTGCAAACACAAAAATCCATAACGCTGATACCGATACCATCAAACAAATTTAAACCGACCAGACTAATCCTGCTAACAAGTACCACCAAGAGATGCCATCAAACACACCGGAACAGGCTACGACCCCAGCCAACGCCAAGCCAAGAAGCGCGGCCTCCAGATACCGGAACTCAAGATTCTCCGTCAAAATTGATCCTGAAAAGCTTCTTGAACGGCAGATCATATGGTTCGCCAACGGCTTTCCGGGCAACAAGCTCCCCGAAAGACTTGAGGCTGCGGTCGAGAAGGCAAAGCTTCAGCAGCCAAAGTGGGAGAGGTATGCAGATAGAGGAGAGGAGTGGCCGTTGGAATGGGATATGAATGAGGGTGATGCACTAAGCGATGCTATCACGCTGGTTCTGGAAGCTCCTCTTCGTGATGGTGTTGCGATTGAATGGCTGGGTCAGACGAAGGGCATAATTATTAAGGACCTTAATAGAGACAATGAAAATTAGAGAGTGCGCTGAATACTGACGGACGGTTTCCGGACGGTTTACTAGAAATAGTCAAACTACTGAAGATTCCTCAGGAATCCTTCCAATCCTTCTGCTTCGTCAAAAACTCTTCCTTGAGATTCTGATACTCCTCATCCTCCTTGCACTTCTCCCAGTACCCCCTAAAGATCAAGCTCGCCCTCAGCTTCTCTTCCTTATCGGGATGCTCATCACTCTTTGGTAATTCCTCCTTTGTACCTTTCTTGTACTTTCGGCCCCCGGCATGATTCGCATATCGTTTTGCACGCGTCATTCCCATCTGGATGAATTTACGCGTCATGTCCATCCCCACAAAATCGCGCTGGTCTTTGAACTCGTTAAACTTGGTCCATAGGTCCTCAGCGCTTTTTCGCGCGATGGGGACTGTGCGGAAGCGCCAGAGGGGAAGGATGTCGGATTTGTAGGGTTCAAAGGTGAGGACGCCTTGTTCGCCGCGGCCGATGCGGTAGGACATGTGGTGGGCTTCGGATATCGTGTCCATCAGGGGCCTGGCTTTTGATCGTGATGCAGCCATTTCTGGTCTGTAAGGCATGGGTATTAGTGACAGAGAGTATTGATTGTGATGGCTGATGCCATTCAAATAAAGCTCTGGGGTAGTAATATCGATGTTGAGCTTGAAATGTGATGGGTTGGCTGCTAGCGAATGGATCTGGAGCTGGAATGACAAGATCTATGACGTCGGTTGGCATTGAGCCACTAGTTAGACACACAATAACAACTACTGTTATTCAATAGTTCCATGAATTTTTATAAAGTTCATCAACGGCTAGCCTTTTATTATTATCAAAGTTATTGCGAGCCCTATTAAGATGCTATATTCCCTGCCTGAGCTGCATGATTGAGGAACTGAATGGAATAGAAAAAAGTTCATATCCATGATTCGTCACTTAGCATGAATGTAGATTGGAGATCTTCTGTAAATGTTTGTGACGATATTCTCACTGCTCTGGACTTTGAGAGAAATATCACCAGCCATCCGAGTTTCAGGCGCGCCTCATACAGGTATTACTGTTGGATCTGTCAACCGCACCACGTTTCTCTTTCACGACCTACTGACCTTGTCCTTTCAGCAAGCCGACCATCTATCACGGCCAATATCGACGAGGGTTGGACATGGTCAAGCCGAGGTTGACATTGCCATTATTGAGCTTCCCGGTGTTCACCTTGTCGAACTCCTCGAGTATGCTATGCTTCCTTAGCATAAACCGAGGGGGTTGGAGGAAGGCCTGAATGTCGGAAATATATTGGTTTATATGAGGAATGATGGCGGCGGATTGATTCTGAGACCTTCTGAACTACAGACTTGAATGGCTTTTGTCATCATTTTGACCCGAAATACAAGAGACAAAAGGTATATCACATGTAATTGTCACACTTGAATACCAACTGCGGTTGTTTCGGATGGCCCCCAACTTTGTGCGTGCCGCAGGGTATCATAGCTACCTTATCATTGGGGGCCAATTTCGACAGATCAATGAATGAGACCATGAATTTCTGCTTGGCCATTATGTTACCTACCAGATGGAGCCAAACCTGTCGCTTCCCCGCTCCTTGGACGGGCATCCAATGTAACCATGGTATAAATGGCGATCCATCATTGGTTGAAGCCATCTTGGCTCGAAAGTTTGCGGATAGAAGGATCGGGATTCCGAGTGGTCTTGACTGGAATATTAGGTTCATAACATTGCAATGATAAGTAGTAAGTACCCGGAGATTACTACTTTTGATTAGCCGTATATTTCACCCAAAGAGTGAGTGCCCTTCTCTATAAAAGTGCTGGCTGCCCCTCACCATTTATTATTCGTAGCAAATAACGCATAACACGGACTTCCGACCATGCCGGGACCAGACAAGACTTTCGCACCTCTCAAGGCAACTGACTACTTCTCGCCTTACCATCGCTCAGGCGCTCCAAAATCTTCCCAAATACCCGATCAAGATGATCCGTACGCGAAACTTCGCGCAAAAGCGTTGACAGTTCTTGAAGCACAGGGATTTGAAGCCAAGACCATGGTAGAGCGCGGTGTGACCTGGGCAGAAGATCAAGACCCGTTCGGGCATGTCGCGCACTCACAGTACCTGCATTTCTTCGGTATTTGCTGGCAGCGCGTCATGGAAAGCTACGACGAGTTCCTATCTAAGCAGGAATACGAAGACATGATCAAGGGCAAGACTGTCATCCCCGTTGTGCACAAGTACGAGATATTGTTGAAGAGACAAGTTCGATATCCAGACTCGGTAAGTCAAATCAAACCATGCGCGACGTGAAGATCGGATCTCATTGTGGTGTAGCTCATTGTGGCGAATCGTGAAGAAAAGTTCACACCGAACCATAATATTGGTACGACAGTTCTGTTTTCTTTACAGCAGCAGGCAGTGGTGGCACAGGTTACGGGATCAATTACATACATCGATGCGAAAACTGGCCGACCAATTGATATCAGGACTCTGAGCGATGGTTGGGCCAAGTTGTATGATGGATTCACCCGCAAGGTTGAAACGGCAACGGCACTTCTACGCAAGTGGGAAGAGGAGCATCCACCCAAGACTAAGACGAAACTGTAGATGATGTTTTGCCTCCTATATAGCAGTGTTTAGTTTTAAGAATGTTTTTCTATCAATATACTTTTGGAGCAGAATACTTCCACAGTAGTGTCTCATTAATTAGGTACCAAGTCACCTATCTACTTAGCACTCCATTTAAAGCTTATCTCAATTCTACGCAGTCTTGGAGATATTGTAGATCATGATCAAGCCTGATCGAGTAGAGTATCTGGCGTCTGCGATATCTTCAGGGAGCAGATGGCCATCCCCGTTTGCTACAAGAGCCTCAGCCAATGTGCATTTTCCGACAGTTTCAAAACCAAGCTTTTCGTATAAGTGCACTGTAGTGGTGTTTTGGGGCTTGACCATCAATCTCACGACGGTTCTAGCCTTCCGTTGAGTTTCTTGAAGATGTTTAATAACCTCCCGACATAGACCTTGCCCCAATTTTCGTCCTTAGTGGTCCGGTAGAATGAACAAGCTGAGCATCTGCCAACGATCTTCTTCATCATCCCCGCCTGGCAGTGGCTGCCCAGAAACTTCGGGAAGCGTGAAGGCTTTTCTGCCGACTGGACCTCTCAAAGTCACTTGACCTACCCATTCTGCCATTGAAGAAGTGCCACGGTTGACTGGGGTTGCGACGCAGACGAAGTTCTCTCTGTCATCTTGGAGGAGGCGGTCCATCCACTGTGTCTCTGTGAATTGAGATTCGATTTCGTAGGTGGAAGAGAAGGACTCTGGAGATGCCTTGAGTGCTTTGAGACGTAGGTCGCGGTATTGAATTGCAGACTCCTGAACTGAATCCGTCTTGGAGACGCGAGAGAAAGAGTAATGATATAGGGAGGACATAGTGACTGCGTTTTGACCGAGCTCGCGTACTATACAGAAGAAGTATATTAAGTGAGTAATGAAGACTGAAGAGCCATAGGAAAGAAACACGGATAGAGATCTAGCTAGATATATATCCAAACAACCGAGCCGCGGTGAAATTATGTCAAGTTGTTCTGATTAATAATCTGACCGATGGGCCCACGGTGATGACACTACAACTAACTTAACCTGACGTAGTTAGAATACAAGATAGGGTGCACTGCAGTGGAGCTTTGTTCCGGCAAGAAATACAAGATAGGGTACATTACTTAAATTCTCTCATAAGGGCTTGTATTAAGTGTAGGTATTGCTTGAGACCTAAGTACTCAGTCAGGTAACTCAATCATTTCCTCCGCAACCATCCGTCCACCCGCCAGCACCCTTCACAACCTTATTATTCTTAAAGCATCTAGACCTCACAAAAATAGGCGTGTTAAACGTAAGTTTTCACTCATACCCCTCCTCAGTCGGTTCATCGTAGTCCTCAAAGTTCCAAGCCGTCGTTCCAAGTCCATAACATCCATTCATGCTCGGCCTCATCGTCTTCTGACCAAAGTCCCACGTTGAGAACCCACCGCCTTCTATAGTATACGAACTATGGGAAAAGTGGTACCATCCTTTGCAAGTACCTTGAGCATACTCAGGTGGTGGCCAGGGCCTGTTGTAGCGCGTTGGGCTGACTTCGTATGTGTAGGCTCCGTCGTCACGGACATATTTACCTCCAGTCTTCCAGTTTAGCCTACGATTGGTGTCGCAGTTGTGGATTAGCTTCTTGAAGGAATCAATGCACTGATTCACGTCATAGTCCGCGACGTCGTCACTAAGAGAGATTCTGAACTCATGCTCATCAGGAGTGTCCTCGCCATACACCTTGTAGTAGTCCCATCCCTTCCCATGATCAGGCTGCTCGATATTCTTGCAGAAATCTTCATAGTGCTCATCAAGCCGATCTGCGCTGGCGTAGATCTTCCAGTTGTCATCAGTACAGCATTTAAACTCGTCCTTGACTTCGCATGATGGGGCATCTATGCCTAGCACCAGCGAGCGAAGGTCCATCGCCTCTGCCATTGCGAAACTAGCCATGGTGATATGCCCATGTTCGTTTGGATGAAAGTTCTCTGCAATCTTGTATGGAAGACCGATGCCCATAGTCCAATCTCTCTTTTCATCTGAGGGACAACCGGGTGGTTTGGGATCGCGACGCCCAGCGCGCCCCTCGTACAAGCTCCGGTGGATTGGGGCTGTTGAAAAATTTGGAAATCCAAATACTCTCAGCAGCTCGCTTCTTCATGAGTTCGCCCCTTGAGTAGTCATAATAATCTGATTCATCTAGCCTACGCTTCTTCAGCTCATCATGTTCTCCAGGTGAAGGATTGGTGGGGGGCTTGATGAACTGCATGTCCGAAAAAGATACTTGCAAGTCTATTCGGCGGGCCAACAGTATCTCACTGGAAAAGTTCCTTACCTAGAATCCAGCTTTGGGCAGTAAATGCAATGGGCTGAAGCCCGATTCTTATGTTTGCGTGAATGCGAGGGCATAAGAGTGTTGAACCTCTGGTCCCTTTTGATAGGTTTGGAGGTTTTCAGCCGATGGAACAGGCGTACCTAATGAGAATTGTGTCAAGCCCGGTATTGTCTGAGAACATTTAAATCTGTAGTTGGTTTATATAGTAAAAGTCTTCTGATGAGAATCCGCGTGCTTTTTATCTAAAATTGGAACCCCATCATAGTATGCCCCGGCTTGTGTAGATGTTGACACACTTTCAATATTTGCTGGCCAAGGTTGATAAAGCGATTGGGACACCAGGAACGGCACAGCGTAGGTCTTAGTCAGCACAATAAGTACGATATTTCAGTTTCCTTAAAAAGCCCAGTCCCCTCTATCTTGTTGTCCCAAGTCCTGATCCGCAACAACAAGTCAACTTTTATTATGCAATACCCCCACCATGCACCAGCGTTTTAAATCGTGGCTGGAAGCCAAAAGATTGAATCGCCCTCATCGACTCAAAGGGAAAAGCGCTGTTGAGCCAGAAATACCTTTCCTTCTAACTCCGTGACCGCGATTGTTAACGCCTTCGCCCTCAACGGAAGATATTGCCAGGCAGGCACAGGCTGCATCTATCTTCACACTACCGCCCGAATTAAGGCGCAAGATATTGGTTGAAGCATTTGGTGACCGGACAATCCACATAGATCTCATCCTGGATCATCCGTTGAGGCTACAAAGACCCGATAGAAGGGATCCAAAAGACAGATTCGCGGCTAATTATGGTCACCACTGGCCGGAAACCTCTGGAAATCTATGCCTAGATAGGAGTCAGCCAAAGCGCTGGCAATGGAGGGGCTGCGTATGCCATCGTCTTCCGCCACCACAGTATTGCCGGGAGAAGACGGTCCCGGGCTGGGAGCAGCCTGCTGATGACTTTAACTGTGAAGGCGAGTCGCATCATTGCGAGCTGTGGATCAAAACTTTGAATGATCCGAAATGCTGTTTCATTGGGGCAATGGGATGGCTTCTTTCATGCCGCCAAGCGTGAGTTCTTTTAAACAGTCCTCTACTAGTGCTAACTAGTCTTTTCAGCTATATAGAGGGAGTAGAGGTGCTTTATGGTTCAAATACCATCCATCTTGGAAGCAAGACGCTGCTTGATAACTTACCGGCACTACTTCTTTCTCAAAGACTTTCAATTATCCCAGGCCTCGAGGTTGTATGGTCTGTCGGTACACATGAGCATCAAGGCAGGGTAGCTCGAAACCAAGACGAGTTAGAGAAGATACTGTACATTCTCGACACACAGTTCCCGAGCTTATCCAGCCTTCACCTAGGCATCAGAATAGATCTCCCTAACGTCCAGATGGTAAATAATCGAACTATCAGGCAACGGGCGTATCTTGAAGAGATGCTCAGAAGACTAGACGAGTTCGTCAAGCAGCGGAAAAGCTGTCTTCGTAAACCATTTACAGTGTCTATCACAACATCAGCCTGGAGAGATTTGGAACGATCTATTCGCGCCGGTGATTACCCTGAAATGAAACTGTCGTGCAACGGGATCTGGCGCTGCTTTGTACCTAGTCCCAGAGCCATGGAGGACCCCGTTGAGTATCAAGAAGGCAACGCGCACAAAGGATACTGGATTTGGAGAGACCAGGATGGTCTTCGAAGGTCCGCGATATCAATGGCACGCGGACAACTGTTGCCTCATATGGTATAGTAGTAGAAAATTGGAAGACGAAATAGAATTGTAAATAATGAAACTTTCCCCAGTTACTGTTCTCCACATATATTACCTCATGAATGTTTGCGTCGTCTTTGCGCCTATAGCACTACTGTGTCATCCGTGGTAGGGAGACTAACCCTGCCGCTTCTTGGCCAACAAGTCAAGTGACGTGCCAGCCGCATATAAAAAGCGCAGACCTCTCCGTATTTTCCCCTCTTCGTTTCACAACCAATAAGAAATAAGTCATGTTTAATTCTAAAAAACAGCTATATTCTTGCTTTTTTACCATTTTATTTAACACTTTATATCGCGTAGTATTATGTCCTACATTATCCACAAACGCAAACTTAGTGCAGACTACGCAATAGCCTAGATACTGTTCTATACAATATAAATATATACATTATTAAGAAATCCCTCTCTCCCCTAGCACGCAATAAATGTCTAAAGAGATGCTTATTCCGCTACTGATAAGTAAACGCTACTAGTACACATCTTCTTTTTATTACCACACACCGGAACCATGTAGTACAAAGTATCGAGGTCCTGAAGTATGGAATAAGCTTAACAACATATGGAGCATCTGTCACGTTAGCATGCTAGCAAGTTATATAATTGGTTCAAATAAGGCAATTAGGTTCTTATCTTTACAAATTACCTAAGGGGAGTTGCTCCAAGTCTTTCCCAAAAGGAATAGGTGATATATCACATCCCCCACAACTATCAAAAGCACGTAATACCGAGAAATCTTCACGCCTTCTCTGATGTTCAACACATCCTGAGATAACGAGGTTCAGTGGGCTTATGATAAATCTTGTATTTTCCAAATCTCTACCTTGAATAAAATTATAAATATCACTGCTATAGTCGTACCAATGTGAAAGAAGCCGACATCCCCCTTAACTCACAAGCTAGACTATTACTTAAACCTTTATTTTTCGCCTCACTGTCTGCTCTACTATTGTTTCGTTATGGCCACTGTTTTAGTCAGGGACCAGAAGTACCTCGATGTATCCGAGTCTGAGATCTCTGTTGACTCGGTGCCACCACTTGGAGCGCCTGTAACTGAGAAGACTCATTTGTTCCAACGGGGCAAGGGTTTTGATGCAGATGCAATCGCTACCCAAGCAAGTGACCCTTGATCTGCTACATTACTATTACTTGCCTCTAACACTATTTGTACAGGCCAGTGTTTTTGATGATCCTAAAACTGCCGAGCAATACCAGCCGCGATCAGACTGGTAAGGTCATCCATCTATCTATAGACCTTGTGATAAGTCTTACTAATATCTTTGATCAGGGAAAACCTCAGTCGCTTTGATCCCCTTGCACGATGGACCTGGGGGGAAGAAAAGCAATTGGTCCGCAAAGTCGACATCAAAATTATGATCTGGGCATGTACCATGTTCATGGCCCTGGAGTTGGACAGAGCCAACATTTCCCAAGCCTTGACGGACAACCTCCTAGGCGACTTGGGCTTGACGACCAATGGTACGGTTGGCCCGCTCACACATATTGTATTCAGTGATTGGTTATAATGCTACAGACTTTAACCTTGGAAACACGGTATTCAAGCTCTCGTTCCTCTGCGCTGAGCTGCCATCGCAGCTTGTCTCTAAATGGATGGGTCCTGATCGTTGGATCCCGACCCAAATGTGCCTCTGGAGTATTGTTGCGGCGGCGCAGTTCTGGCTATCAGGCCGCGAATCATTTCTCGCCTGTCGTGCATTTCTTGGAATTCTACAGGGTGGCTTTATCCCTGATGTAAGTCGAGTCTGGTTAGGTCATTCACTGCCGGTTCATCAACCATGCTGACTGATCTCATCAAGGTGATTCTGTACCTCTCATACTTTTACAAGCACCACGAGCTTTCGATTCGTCTAGGGTTCTTTTGGACCATGATGAGCGTCGCCGACATCATCTCGGCGCTTCTTGCGGCTGCCTTGTTGGAGATGCGAGGTATCAACGATCACGCTGGTTGGCGATGGCTGTTCCTCATTGAGGGACTCATCACTCTGATCTTCGGCCTCCTCGCCTATGGTCTCATGCCCCCGGGCCCAATCCAAACTGCCAATTGGTTCCGTGGAAAGACAGGCTGGTTCACCGAGAGAGAAGAAGTCATCATGGTCAACCGCATCATCCGCGAAGATCCCACCAAGAGCACAATGCACAACCGGCAGCCCATTACATTCAAACTGCTGTTCCAGAGTCTTAGTGACTACGACCTTTGGCCATTGTATCTGCTTGGACTGACTTTCCAGATCCCTGCCACTCCGGAGGGGCAGTACTTGACTCTGTCGCTCAAGAGCCTCGGCTTCAACACGCTTCAGTCCAATCTCTTAAGCATTCCATATACTGTATTTCATATCATTACCATGTTGATCCTCACTTATGCAGCCGAGTATGTGAAGAACCTGACTCTCATGGGAATAATTGGTCAGATTTGGATCTTGCCTTGTCTTATTTGGTTCAATGTCGCCAATACCCAAACAGCTAGCCGTTGGACTGTCTATGCCGTCACCACTGTGCTGCTGTCCTATCCAAATGGTGAGTAGAGTGGAAGGGAAGATACAACAACTGGAGCTAACTGTTTCCATCTAGCCCATCCTATCCAGGTAGCTTGGAACTCTCGCAACTCGAATAGTGTACGCTCTCGAACCGTATCGGCCGCCTGTTACAACATGTTTTGTCAAGCTGGCGGTATTATCGCTTCCAACATCTATCGCAAGGATGATGCTCCTAAATACCACCGTGGTAATCGACAGTTGCTTGCTATTCTTATTATGAATATTGTCCTTTATGTCCTGGTAAAGGCTTACTATATCCTCCGTAATAAGTCACGCGATAAGAAATGGAATGATATGACTGAGTCGGAGAGGTTGAAATATCTTGACACTACCAAGGATGAAGGCAACAGAAGACTGGATTTTAGATTCGCTCATTAAGATATCGTGGTATTCTTTCTATGACGAAAGCTTGGTTGTCCCAATTACTTCCACATCGACTAACTGAAGCTTGTCAATCAAGAGGAGGAGCAGTTAGAAGCATACCATTTGACTATATATACATAAATGGTGTCCATTTCTTAAGCTATTAGAGGTGCCTGACTAAAACATGGACAAGTGGTGGTACTGAAAGATCAGTGCCATTTTCACTATATTCTGTTCAAAGTATTTGGACTTACAAAGAGCAGTAACAAACAGGCGTATCTACACGTCGTGAATCTTTTTATATCACAGCATCAACTTCTATCTGTTTTCAATATCTGCGCAGCCGATAGAATCTAATAGACTAGATAAATCCTACAACTAGGTCCCTAACACGACAAAACTCTCTGCTCAAGCACCATCTTTAACACGCGATGGCAATATACAGTAATAAATGCCGTAATGTACATATTGGTTAGGTCCATTCCACTGTATTGACGCCACTACATGTACAATGACGCAACTCGGTTAACATAACGTCGTACCCTGTTATCTCTGCTTACTGATAGAGCAGCATGAAAAGAATTAGACTAATACACTAGCTCTATCGCAGTTCGGGTCACAAGTTTATTGGACAATAGAACGGAGATACCTGGTTAACACCGTTAATTGGGGTATGAGCTGTTTGATCTCAAGCTGAACGTCATTGTGTACCAATCATATTCATGCTCTTCGAATCGCGCAATGAACACCCCCATGGCTCGTGCTTTTATTGAATCATTCGGTGATTCCCAGCTTGACTCTCTTGACTCACTTAGACTGATAGATCGCATTCATCCAAATCTAGATAGAATCACGAATTAATTGAAGAAAACAACATGACACAAAAGGGCCTGTCGCAAAGTAGTTCTTGGACTTTGCATAGCTGTAGAGTATATATATAGGAAATGCTTTTGTATTGTGATGATCGTGGCTTAACATACAGCTCTTCCGATGATATCAACTATCGCCTGCCACATACCAGTGGAAGCCTACACACACACGCTAAGCGGATGCTTGTATCCGATGAGCGTGATTCCCTAGTATTCCTGAGATGGTGTGTAGGAGATATGTCGAGCGAATTGCGCCAGATGAGGTGATGAATGACATATCGGCCTGTGATTAGCTTTTTGTGAACAAGCAGCTTGGGCTCTTTATAGACATCGAGTTTGCTTTTAAAGGAGGTGCACTGCTGTTCATAGTACGAGTAAACAGAATGCGCACTTATAGAAACATCTGTCCTAACAAATTGTGACGGCAAGCACCCTTCAGATTCTCTTTCAATTCAACATATACAAACTCTGAGTTACTCATCATGTCGCCACCTGCTGCTGATGTTGATACCCCCAGCACTGCTCCAGCAGTCCAGCCTGTGCCTAAACCCGTCAAAGGTACCGAAACCAGCAGCACCTCACGCCTGCATGGTCCCCTGTCCTACAGCGGTAGCCTTGACGCTGAAGAGCAATTTGATGTCACTGCTGTAATCGGCCGAGAGTTTCCTAAGCTGCAGCTTAGCGAGATCTTGAAGGATGACAACAAACTCAGAGACTTGGCTGTGCTTGGTATGAATATCTGATCTGGCTGTTAGTGGTTTATACAAAAAAGTGCTTACTATTCTAGTTTCCCAACGCGGCGTCCTTTTCTTCCGGAACCAAGACCTCAACATCGACGATCAGAAATATCTTGGACAGAAGCTTGGGGAGCTGACAGGCAAACCAGAGACATCCAAGGTTTGTCACTTCAAATGCTTGTTCTGACTATTCAACTGACCATTTAGCTCCATCGACATGCGCTCTCAAACAGTAAGCGTGGTATTGCTGTTGATGAGAATGGAAGACTTGATGATGAAGTATCCGTCATCTCCTCTGAGCAGAACCGCAAGTTCTATAATGAAAAATGGAGCTCCCTTTCTAAGAGCCTGGCTGGAGAGGGATGGCATGCTGAGTAAGTGTATAAAGGGAAAGTCAAACATGAGCATCTTAATAATGAGTCACAGCATCACCTTTGAGAATATCCCATCTGACTATGCTATTCTTAAAATCATCCAACCTCCGCAGGACGTTGGTGGTGATACACTCTGGGCGTCTGGGTACGAGCTTTACGATCGCCTCTCGCCACCGTTTAAGAAGCTGGCCGAGAACTTGACTGCAACTCACCACCAACCCAACTTCGTGCGAGTCAAGGAGACTTTCGGCGAAGATCTCATTGACGACTACCGTGGTGCTCCAGAGAACATTGGGTTGGATTTCAAGGCTGAGCAGTAAGCATCCCATGTCAGCTCTGACGTTTTGGCGATTGGAAAAACTAACCGATCAGCCCTGTTGTGCGTACAAACCCTGTGACCGGTTGGAAGAGTCTCTTCGCCGTGGGCCACCAGCTTTCAGCTGGACACATCAATGGTGTATCTAATACCGAAAGCGAGATTCTCAAGACTTACTGTGAGAGCAATAACTTCCTATAATGAGGTCACAATACTAAGTACCCCAAGTTCGCCAACTTATCACCGAGAATCACGACCTTCAAGTACGGTTTCGCTGGGGAAAGAACGATCTTGCCATCTGGGATAAGTGAGTTACATAGCCGGCCTAGTTCCCTGTCGTTTGTCTAAAAACTAACCATAGACTTTCTACAGCCGCTCTGTGTTCCACACCGCTACCAAGTACGTATACTGTAACTATTTAGCTTCTGAGCCCAGCATGCTGATTAATACTTCTAGTGACTATATTGGAAAGCGTCAAGGAAACAGGGTTGTCTCGTTGGGGGAGAAGCCGTTTTATGACCCTGCTTCCCAGTCACGCAGAGAGGCCCTTGGACTTGTGCAGTAAGATGCCTGGAACAGTTTGTAAGATATTCTTATTTATATATATGTCTTGCCCTATAGTGAAGAGTAAGTAGTAATAACTTTACTTATTTTTTATTACTAGTAAGTAGTGTACAATAAATATATAAAACTAATTAAATAACTTTTTAACTATTTTATAAATAGGGAGTTTTATAGCTTTTATTAATATTTTAAGAAAATATTAACTTAAAACTTTATATATATTTTATTAAAATACTTAATAATTTATAGTTAAAAATATATTAAATAGGTTTTATTTAAGGTAATAAGTAATAAACATTTAAAGTCTTTTATTTATAGACCTTTAGATTTTTCTAAGTTTATTAATATAATAAGCTTATTATTTTTATATTATATATTTATTTAAATTTAAGTTTAGGTATTTATATATAATACCTTTTTTAAAAACCTTATTACAGTAAGAAGGATGTAAAATCGATATGGAAAAAACAATAATAATTGCATATATATATAGTGTATGGCTATCCTGGCACTATCTTGCCCTACTAACTCTTAGTAATAGCTTGGCCACAACGCGCTATTAGCCTGACTCTTATCTTCAACCAACACAAGCACGAATGGCAATTCTTGCCTGCTATGAACCATGAAGCGACGCTTTATGACATGGTACGTGGCGAAACGGGAGAAGCATAACGGCGTTCCCGAGCCTCCAACTCTCCCAAGTCCGCGACCGCACATTTTAACGCCATCGCCTTCAATTGAAGCCTTGTCCCAATCACAACAGGACGCGCCCTTTTTCCAGATGCTCCCATACGAGATACGAAGGCAAGCCCTGATTGAGGCGTTTGGCGATCGTACAATTCACATGGACCTCACGTACAATTACCCACCAATGCCAGGTAATGAGCAAACACACGCCATGATCCAGGAATGGTGGTCAGGCCTGGACAAGAGCCGACCAAAGTCTTGGTCCTGGAGAGGCTGCATATGCCATCGAAGGCCTCCGCCTTGGCACCCAGCTATCGCGACAGAGTCCTATAGCTCGAGGGCAGTTGATAAGGATAGGTGTTGCGTGGGGATCGCACACTGCTGCGATATGTGGAAGAAGAACGGTGAAGAGCTATATGGGTGTTGGATCGGCGCTCTGGTATCGCTTCAAACGTGCCGACAGGCGTAAGTCTCCATTCAAAAGGTCCATCGGCTCATGCTCACCATTTATCCGTCAGCTACACTGAGGGCATCAATGTCTTGTACAGCACAAACACTATACATATTTCGAGCGCAATTTTGCTCACCGACCTCCCCGAATATATCCTCCCACAAAGATTATCAGCTATAACATCACTGGAAATTATCTGGTCTGTTGAAACTGACGTCTGTAAAGGCAAGAATCTCCCGCGCGAAAACGACCTAAAGGCAATCCTTCTGATTCTCGACAATCACTTCCCTAGCCTCAAGAAACTCAACCTGGCGTTGAAGCTTGGGCTGTCTAAAGATAGAAAAACGGAGTTTCGACACATTTTTGCAATTCTCGACGACTTTTTCAACCGCCACACCTCTGATCGCATGCAAGACCCTTTCGCCGTCTCAATCTCGTACGCTGCGTACGTTGAATTGCGCCGCGAGATAATCCGCGCCCAAGGGCATAAAGGAGATACTTTTCACTGGCAGATATGGCGCTCCTTTGATGGCGAATACGTTCTGCCGCAGAAGCCATGGACTGGGGCATATCTAGAAGCAATTCCTGGGGCAAGATGCAACAATGGGTATTGGATTTATTCTGGCGAGATCACTACTCCAACTGGAGGGGCCGGAAGCTAAGACGCAAGCTACATATTTAATGGAGATCAAGGGCTCTAAGCTAGACTCTTATGCCATTTACTGTATCCTAGTACAAAATGGGGACTTCCTAAGCAATGGGAGTGTAAAGCGTGTCAAACTTCTTGTATCCCTCTCCCTTCACAAAAGTCTGCATCCAGTGTCCCTGCTCCTTACCCTGGGATAGCTCCCAGTACAGATCAGCATGTGCATCTCCATCAACGCGGTACTTGGGCGCTCCATCAGGCTTACGCTCGTCAGCGTAGTAGAACCTTGAGATTGTTAGTCAACAGCTCTAGACTTGAGATTCGGCGGCTTACTTGTAGCCTTTGCTCTTGTATGCATCCGCAGCAGCCCACATCATATGAGCTGCGCCAGACTTGCCAACTCCTGCATCGAGGAACTTGGGAAGGATTGTGACGTTGAGAATGTTTCCGGTGTAGATGAAGGTGCGTGCAGCTGACTCTGGAAGCTGGGCGAAGCCAGCGACTGCTTGCTGGGCTGCGATGAAGGCACTGTGGATGTTGATGGCGGTGTTGTTGGTGAAGTCAGTGTAAGAGACTGATAGCGGGTCATCCGCCGGAGGAAAGGCCGCGGCGCTAGCTGTAACACGTGAGCAAGATGCTCACATCTCGTTCCGAGGCTAGCACTTACCATTGTAGACCACAACGCTGGGAGTTCCGAAAGTTGTCTTCACCTTGCTGAAGGCATCAGCAACTTCGAGCGGCTTGGTCAGATCAGTCTTGATGTTGAGCTGTTTGTCGGTGCTGTCTGCCTCCTTCTGGGATCGAGAAGCAATGGCGACTCTGAAGCCTCTGGAAGCAAACTTGCGGGCGACGGACTGGCCGATGTTTGGGCCAGAGCCGAGAATAAGGACGATGGGAGACTTGGCGGCCATGACTGAAGTGGTTTATGAGTTGTTGTAGAGTGCTGTTGGTTTTGGAATAGCTGTGAATGTGTTGAGATGAGATGAAATGAAATGTGAATGTGAATTGACCATTGAGAAGTAGACGTTGGGCAGTCTTATATAGCTGTGTGCATTCAATAAATATACCCATCATAAAGAGCCCCGAGTTAATCATTATCAAGCATCTTATCAATCACTACGCAGATGTTGACCCGTGAGAAGATGGGAAGCACCAGGCGTGTTTATTCTAAGCTTCCGCGGAACCAACATCGGATCGATCTTATCAATCATAGATCGCATCAATCAGAGCCAATCAGGTGTCGATGGTACGTCATGGAACATGACGTTTCTCACTGGTTGTTAGTGGCAGCTTGGTTTTGTAGAGTCATTTGTCAGCCCTATCAATTTGTCAGCGCGGTGAGCAATGGTTCCCATATAGCTATGAGATTAAGTACGTCTTGAAGCAACGCAGTGATTAGACTCAGCTATGACGGGGACCATGATAGATAATTTACTTCCATTTTTCGGATGTTGTGTACATCTGCAGGCTATTGCTCAACACAATAATTGCGAAAGTGAATTACATCACACTTCAGAGGCACCAGAGGTTATAAAAGAAAGGAAAATTTAAATAATCTTGTGCGACGTCTCGGCGCGAAAGTTGATATAGTAACTGGCTTCAACGATACGGAATAATACCTGCTGACGCATTGTTACTTCATATGACCTCCGTGAGTTGATAGAGGGTTTAGAGCAAGACTCTCTCGCTGTGAAGAATGAAGTGCCTAAACCTCATCGATCAGGGGATAGGAGCAAATCACATTACCGTATACGTTCCGCTAAGACAAAGGGGCTCTGTAGCTATGTAATCGATCATTAGCTTTAAGGTTAAGCTTTAAGCTGCGAGAGATCTCTAAAGTTCTGCAGATTGCTGCACTTCCTGTACTTGGAGCCCGGACCCAACACTTGCATGTCAGCATATGCCAAATCACATCCCTAGACAAAAGCTACCTGCATAACTCAGAGGACGGGGAAGAGCAAGATAATCGCTTTGGAACTAACAGCACCCTCCTGAATACGCGCAAACTGTTCCAGCCCTACCTCGGCCGTCTGGCACAGCTTAATCAATATGGGAAAACGATGGCTATCTATAGATATTTGTCTTGGATCTTTTAGGCGTAAATGTAGATGATCCATAGCATTTTTATGCCACAGAAATAATGGATATATATATGACTTGATGATCTCTTCGTTATGCGTAATTATGGATATGCAAATTGCTGAGTGTCACAGAGCACTGGTATGCAAAGCCAATTGGGTGCATCCTTCGGCTACCATTGAGCAGAACGGGTTCTTCGAAGTTCTAGAGTTCGAGTTCTTAATTGAATTCCTCTCACGGTTGTTAAACTTTGGACTTATATGTCATGGTGAGCACGTGTTGAACGGGTTTGGTTAACGCCTCACTAGCTAGTGAAGTTGATAAGGACTGGATGGGGCTTTATTCATAGGCTAGAACTCGCTTTCAGCGGTAAGCGGATCGGTCGGCTAGCTAATTATACAGCCGATAATATTTTACTCACATTCCGGTTAGTATAGGTAGTAGCGTTGACACAGTCTAAAGCCTGTCTTCATTCTAGGCGGCCATAACGGCTGTTCGCCTTTTGATGGAATGCAGAAAATCGCGCAACAATTCCTGGGTATCTGTATAGCTAGAAAGTAAAACGCATATTGCCTAGCACTTATAATAGTATGATTAATCCACCTTGATCTTTGAAGAAGATTAGGGTCTGGAACTTTTAATTAATATTTAGAGATCTCAATGCGGCAAGTAGTCGAGATTGTAAAGGCATAGCTAGCTAGCAAGTTTATGCTGGAAAGCCGGTATCAGTTAGATAGACCACGAGATCTTTCCTTATTCTTGGACCGCCATATGGTATATATTACCTCTGTATTACTCCATTCAATATCCAAAGTGAATGTGGTTCTCTGCTCTGATACAGAACCAGTAATCCAAGATGGTTGCGTTCAAAACGGTACTGGCGCTGCTCTTCATCAGTGCTGTTAGCGCTATTCCGACTAGTGCTCAATGGCACAAATACGATGCCAATGGCCAGCTCAAGGACTTGGCCTTTGACAGGAGAGCCCCTGGTAAGTATAAGCCGAGCTGGTAAGAGAAGAGGTGAAGCTGACAAGTATTTGCTGTCTCTAGCCATCTGTCAGCCTGATGACAAGGACATTATGGCCTTGAAGAGCCATAAAGCAGACGGATCTGCATTCTGCTCAGCCTACCTCCAAAGCACTGTAACAGCTACCCCTTCAGCCATTAGTGACATGATCAAGATGGTAACCAAGACGGTGATATTACTTCAAATCCAGAAGGTTCGCATTAATGTGTATCATATTGTTAGAACAAAAGTGATGAAAACTGTGTCGACCGTAGTCACAGACACAAAGACAGCTACTGTGACTGACTTTGCGACCAAGACGATTACAAACAGCATGACGGATGTTTCAATTGATACAGATACCACTCAAGTGACAAAGACCACAACAGGGCACCTGACAGATGTAGTGACTGAGCAAGTCACCACGACCATCACGACTACAATCGACTTGACCTCTACCATGGATGTTACAGAAGTTGACACTCAAGATGTCACCGTGAGTGTACCAACCACACTCACTGTCACGTAAATAACAAATTTCATAATACGGCTTGACGGACTAACGGCAATTGCAGGGTCACGTAAGTTTATCCAAGGCAGACTCCGCAAGAGTGCACTCAATGACATGAAACAGAGGCGTAGCTCCCACGACGTCAGTCAGCACAGGTAGGATGTTCTCAGAACCACAAAGACTATAACCTCACACCGAATACCATTCTCTAGAATACCACTGCGCTATCCCAGGCTACGGACATAGTACATACATGACTACCATGGGTGGCCCAGGTGCTTATAGCAGCTGGGACTCATGCAAGTCGTTTTGCTCAGTTCAGACGGGCGCTCTGAGCTTCGGGTATGGTCCCAATACATGCTTTTGCTACAGCAACACAGCGTAAGTAGGCCGAAATTCATGTCAAGTTCTGCTGTTTTTGGAATTTTCTTTCTAGTTTACCCTTTTCATGTCACTAACAACTGCCAGGGTTGTCAACACCATTCCGATGGGAGGTACTGGGTACCTGTTCTACGATAATGCATGCCCGTCCCAAAGCAAGGTATATTTAAGTGTCCTCTCTTTCCAAACTAGGAATATTATTACTCACACAACTTCTGCTAACTTTTCTTTCCAGCCCATAAAGCGAGCCATGACTATCAAACAGGTTCCGTTTTACTTGCCGCTCAAGGATCCTCAAGTCGTTAGCAGTGCCTGTTCATGTCACATCACCAACAAGCCCGCTGCTGCAATGATACAGACTCTCACCGCCAAGGAACCCAAGACTGTCCCTCATATGGTAACCAAATATACAACAAGCTACATCACAAAGAAGCAAGTCACTACAGTCTACTATCAAGTAACCAGAACGGCAACAGACTTCGAGACTTTGGCGATGACAAACCGCAACACCAAATCGATAACACAGCGCAAGAGTGCCACGATGACCAAGCCAGTTAAAGTCACCGTGACGAACTACAAAACCGTCATTGTCACCAACTACAACACAGTCGGCGTGACCAATCGCAACACTGTTCTCACAACAAATTACAATACGGCGTCTGCAACTGCTTATAACAGTGTTGTTGTTACCAATACGGGTTATGCTACTGTCACCGAGTATGATACAGTTGTGGCGACTGATATCGCTACAGAAACTGTGATACCAGATCCAGTAACTGTGGATTCCTATGTTTGGGGATCTTAGAGGTATTTGATCTTTCTTTAGGTATGCTGAGTGCGAGGGTGGCAGAAATAAACGTGTTGGTCTTGAGATAAACAGGGAGTCCCTGGCGAGGTCTCATAGATAATAGGTGATGTTGAACTCTTTTTACAAAGAATCAAGCGTAACGAATCGCAGCTTCAGGGACATCTAGCTGTTTAGGAGCGCAAGGTGAAACGGTGGCTGATATCGGGGCTGGATCATAAGAGATATTGGCGTGATGTAGTTAATAAATACATGTCTGAATATGCTACAGCATAGTGAAGAGAAAAGGTAATGTCCTTCGATAGCTACATGATTGACACGCAAGACAACATCTACTTATCCAAAGCCTGGCTCTGACACTATTTCAAAGTCAGCACTCAACTCAATCAAGGGCCTGAAGTTCCAGGGCACAAAGGGACTTACCATCTGCCAGTAAACACCACGAGCTGCCAGTAACTCGCGATGGCTCCCCTTCTCAATTAACTTGCCCTCGCCAAGAACAAATATGACATCGGCATTTTGCACCGTCGCAAGACGATGAGCAACGACAACCATAGTACGCCCTTTGCCAGCCCGCTCAAAGGCCTCTTGGACCAGCTTCTCACTCTCTGAGTCGAGAGAACTTGTAGCCTCATCGAGGAGTAAGATATCTGGGTTTCGCATCAATGCTCGGGCGATGGCGACGCGCTGTCTCTGGCCGCCTGAGAGGGTCACGCCACGGGAGCCTACCTGAGTTTGGTACCCTTCTGGGAGAGACATGATAAACTCGTGGATGGATGCTTCTTGACATACGCGATGGACAGCTGCGTCGTCGACGGTGTCCTCAACGCCGAGGAGGATGTTTTCTCGTAATGTGCCTGTAAGATCATCAGCTATGCCCTTTATGATAGTGCGATCTGTTTTGTGTACCTTGGAATAAGCTTGACTCTTGAGCGACAAGCGAGAGATGGCGACGGTAAGTGTAGACGTTGTTGGTGGCGATGTCTTGGCCATTGCATAGGATGCGACCGTGATCAGGATCGTAGAATCTGTTATGAGCGGCGCCATGTCAGCATTGATCACAAACATTTCAACAGGTGTCTGAGTACCTTTCAAGAAGAGAGACGATGCTACTCTTTCCACTTCCCGACGCACCAACTAGAGCAGCAAATTGGCCCTTCTCAATCGTAAGACTGAGTCCATCGAAGACAGGCACGTCGCGAGTGGGATACTTGAAGTAAATATTCTCTAGCTCAATTTCTATGCCATCACCATGAGAAATGAACTGCTCTCCAGTAGCTTCAGGCCCGTCCTTAACCTGACTGTCCCTCAAACCAAGGATACGATTGGCAGCTGCACGTACTTGAGCGACGTTGGGTCCAAAGCTGAGTGCGCGTCCAGTTGTCTCGCCCGCATTCAAGACAGACATGAAGCACACGAAGAAACTCTCCAGATCATACTCGCCACTGAGGAGGAGACGGCCACCGTAGTACAGTACGATAGCCTGGCATCCGATGGTCGCGCTATCGGAGAAGGCATACAACAGGCTCACCCAACGAGCCTTCTTGAAGGCGTCCTTGACATGATTGCTATTGAGAGTACGGAATTGATCGCAGATAGCAACTTCGAGAGTGAAAGATGCTACTGTACGGAATGCACCAATTGCTTCAGAGGCGAACTTGGAGCTGTCGACAAACACGGCGTTGTTCATCTCTTCGAACTTGATCTCGTAGCGCATTCGCCAATACCCAGCGGCGAGAAGGATGGGGACAACTACACAAAGAGACACGAGGGCAAGCTTCCATGCAAAAGCTAGTGCGATGGCAATAGTACCCATCAGAGTCCACAGCGCAATAAACACGCTTGCCATGTTCGACCCCAACAGCTCCTCAAGCTGCCGTGGATCCTCAGCGCTCCTCGCCGCCATTGTACCCTGAGAGTGATCATCGTGATCGAAGAACGCAACCTTCTGATGCAAGATGTACAAGAAGTACTGCTTCTGGTACTTGGCACGAATGGTACTTGCAGTACGCGTCGACAAGAAGAAGGTAGCACAGTAAGCTAGACCAGCGGAAATAGCGAGCACAGTCCACATGAGCGACCAGAAGGAACTTTCGCTTCTGACCTTGGACTCGTCGGGGAGGTAGCCGAAGACGATGATGACTTTGGCGAAGAGCCAAGCTTGGAAGGGAACGGCGGCACCAGCGCAGGCGGAGAAGAAGAGGGTTAGGGCCATCATCCACCAGTTGGACTTGGTCTCATAGAAGAAGCGGCCGAAACTAGAGAGGAGACCTTTGTTTTTGGGTTTCTTCTCCAGTGGTTTTTCTTCGATGGTGGATTCGGTGTGTGCCTTTTCATGAACAGAAGACGGCCGCTCTTCCTTGGCAATCACCTCATTCCCCTCCTTCTGCTCCCCCAGAGACAGTGCTTGGGCATTGACAAGGTTGTAGTAAAGACCAGCCTCATCAGTCAAAAGACCCTCATGAGTACCAGACTGAATAACCTGTCCTTGTCGCAGAACAACGATCCGATCAGCCTTCTTGATTGTAGAAAGGCGATGTGCGATCACAATCGTTGTTCTGTTCTTGGAAGCTCGGTCGAGTGCTGCTTGTACGATTCGTTCGCCGCGGACGTCAATTGCGCTTGTGGCCTCGTCGAGGATGAGGATGGCCGGGCGGCGGATTATGGCTCGGGCGATGGCGATGCGTTGGCGTTGGCCGCCTGAGAGTTTGATACCGACTTCGCCGACGGCGGTGTTATAGCCCTGCAGTTAGAAGATGTCAGTATTTTGCTTTAGTGTCAGGGTGCAAGCTGGACAGCAATGGGTGATCTGACGTACCTCTGGCAGCTTCTCAATGAACTCATCTGCGAATGCCTCCTTGCAGGCCTCATGCACCATCTCCCTCTTCTTCTCGTCAGGCTCATTCTCCCACTTTGTACCGATGAGGCCGTTGAGAACGTTACTGTAGATGGTGTCATTGAAGAGGAACGGCTCCTGCTGGACAAGTCCAATTTGCGATCGCCACCACTTCACGTTGATGTCATCAAGAGAGTGGCCACATGTAGAAATTCGGCCATGGAGATCAACTGGCGGACCAGTTTCGTCTCCTGCGAACGAGAGTTCTTGTAATTCTTGCTCGTCCTCCTCTTTGCCGCCGTTGTTCTTCTTATCGGTCGGCTTCTCGACTGGTTTGGAGATGACGTACTGGTCTTTGAGGCCGTACCACCGCTCAACAAGACCGACGATTGTACTCTTGCCTGAGCCAGACGGGCCGACAATCGCAGTGACCTTGCCTGTTTCGATCCGCAGATTGAGATTATCGAGGATCTTGACGTGCGGTCGACTGGGGTAAGCAAATGTGACATCCTCCAAAATAATGTCTTCTGTCGCAGACACGTCTGGATCGGTGAGATGGCCAGGCTCTGGCCGGGGTGCATCGATAACTGTAAAGAACTCGCAAGCTGCGACTGTTGCTTTGCTGACTGCTAGAAGCGGCGTAGAGATTCTCTCCATTGCCGTGACGATCATCATGACAGAGAACAAGACGACTATGATGGCCCCGAGCTGATTGATCTTATCTTCAAGTAAAAGCCTTGTTCCGTACCAAAACGCGAGGCCAAACGCCGCGTAGCTGCTGAAGAACACCAGGCCGTATTGTAGGGCAATGAATGGACCTGCGAATTGAGCGTGCTTCTTTGCTTCGTCAACGAATCTGCCATACTTGCTGCCAATTCGTGACTCCGCGCCATAAGCTACAATCATTCGGATACCGCTCATGGCTTCGCTAGCTACAGACATCGCCATAGCTTCAGACTAACCCTTTCGTCAGTATCATGTCGCAGGATCTAAGAATGGGTACGTACTTTGGTCTGGTTTGTTTGGCCCTTGGTAATGTAGGGAAGCACCAGACTGACGCTGAAAGTGATGAAGACAACAGCAGTGAATGTCACTAAGGAAAGCTGCCAGCTGTAGATGAAGGCGACGATGATTGAAGCGATCATGGTGGCATTATACTCCACAAAAACACCCAGCTTCTCGGAGATTCCGAGTTGCAGGGTGTTTCCGGTGGTCGTGATGATAGTGGTCGCATATCCTGGAGGCATAGAGTCCAGTACATGGACGCTTTGTGAGAACAATGCCGTGAAATAGTCCTGACGAATGGCGGAGGTGATTCTCACGCCGGTCATGCGAAATGCGAACTGAGAATTGGTAAGCAGATGAGCAGGAACGCTGAGATAGGTAGCGTACGTTGGTGATGTAGCCTAGCACAAGGCGACCAAGAAAGAGACCAAGCAGGTACAGGCTATCGCGGTGGTATTAACGGCCGTCAAGCGAAAATTAGTTTTCGTATCGCAGGTCAAACTCACCAAAGTTCGCTAAGCTTTGAGCGGAACTCGTCGCCCGGCAGTGTTTCGGTACCAGCATAGTCTGAGAACTTGCTAGCGAATTGACCTACAGTTCAATCAACTCATTAGCGTAAAGCGTCGATATTTGGATCGTTTTCTTTACTTACCGAAAACAATGTTTAACAAAGGCAAGGTGATGCCGACACCGATCGAGGCAATTACACCAACGGTGTATGCGAGAAGATCCCATTTGGAGGCATACTTGAAGACTCTCTACGTAACAGAGAAGATATCAGTACTCTCTGTATCAAGCCGTTCCAGCGGTGAACTCTTTTGTCATACCATATAATCCTGAAAGGTAGGCTCCTTCTCAGGACGTCCATCAACACCAATCTCAGGATGCTTCTCCTCACCCTCCCCATTCGCCGCTGAATTCTCCGCTGTTCGTTTTCCCATAGTAAATTATTGGTACAGAAACGGTTTGCAAGCGTCAGGCCTCTCTTCTCACTCACCGTTACCCCCAAAGCAAATGGGGGAAACAACAAATACCGTTTCTCGATCGGGAGCGCGGACACGCGTATTTTCCCGTCGGATCGTACCCAGAGTCCGAGGACCCGCTGTAACTCAGACATAATGGAGGGATTTCTCATGCGTCAGCACGGCGCAGGAAAGGGAGTGGGATTCTTCTGGGCGTCGCGTGATGACTGCATAGAACAAAGGAAGGAATGCCGGGAAAGAGACTTGCCGGGCGCTTGTCTCTGCGGGGAGTACAATAGCGTTTTCTTACATGAGATCATATGTCTAGAAATGCATTTGATCCTTTCCGTGGGGGCTGATAGGTATGAAGTGGCGTTGACAGCTGAGGCCAGCTAATGCCGCTCAGCGGAGAATTGCTGCAAGTTGAATTACGGCTCGGAGCGCTTCCGCCGTCATTGATCGACTGTCTTGTCTCAAAATTCTTCACTCGCAGTCCAATCGGAATTTTCCGTTTTACTCCGTGGCTATCCCTGGCAGCAGATTTGACGACCCATCTTTTGTTTTAGACAGGTCGCAGATTGGCGTGTGGGCATGATGTGACATGCATGTTTAAGCTGCGGATGACATGTCGATTGCCGCTCGTATAATGCCCGATTGGGAATACGAGATGGTCTCAGACTGATGTGAGGTAAGAATCTGGGCAGTGTTTTACTGTTCGTCTAATTTGGGAAAGCCGGAGTATGGCCATTACAACAACGACTCATTGCCAGTCGGTAAATCTGTTCAAAGCCATTGCTACTAGAATGGAAGTATCAGATAGAAATATAGAAATTAGCGCTCATTGAGTTATAAAACAATAATTCTAATTAATCTAGGGTGCTGAAAATTCAGTTCAGTAACAATATTACCATATTTCCCATAGTTTAGGCCTATTCTACCCTGTATTACAGCAATGCTCTACCAAGTTCCATCTTATCAAAGCGCTCACAGCGCTCAATTAACCCAGTCAACCCACTGTGCACGCTAACATCTAAACCCGTACCCAAGAAACAAGCCGTGTCTACAATCCAACCATTAAAGTCCCGTATCTCGGTCTTCCTCCCGGCCTCTATGTCCTGCAGCATAGAGCTGCGATGTTCAAATATCTTGAGGCCAAATGCATATAATTTTGCCTTCAAAATAGGTTGTGAGAACCTCTCTGTCAACTTCTTTCGGACCTTGGGGACGCTGCAGCTCGTCCCGGGTTGCGACATCTGTTCAGCGTAGGAAGTGATAACACTGTGACTAGTTTCATGATCAATAAGACCCTGGATAACAGCACTGGTTTGCCAGAGGAGCTTATCAATCACCCTTGCCAAAGGATCATCAGAGCCATAGGATGTAAACAATTCCCCCGTTTTATAGCGTAGTAGAGCCGTCAGTGGATTGATCGCCGCATTCATGACCAACTTCTCCAACTGAAGGAGCCAAATCTCACCCGAAGACACCTGCTTCGTGTTGACAAGCGGCGTCGTAGCAATATGCCGGATAAAGAAGTCATCCGATGGTTGCCTCCACGGCGATTCGGGATCAGATGCCCAGAACACAGGTCCGATGTATGCGTCAGCCGGAGCCGCATGGACACTCAGGAAAGGACCTGCTGATGCAACCCCATGACTCACGACACACGCGGAGAAAGTTGG
This sequence comes from Fusarium fujikuroi IMI 58289, assembly GCF_900079805.1. Classification (NCBI taxonomy): domain Eukaryota; kingdom Fungi; phylum Ascomycota; class Sordariomycetes; order Hypocreales; family Nectriaceae; genus Fusarium; species Fusarium fujikuroi. Next base: position 2,677,299 of record NC_036630.1, on the reverse strand, counting down.
AGTATCACCGCTTGGGTATCGATGAGAGATGTATAAAGGACCGTGGGGAGGCCAGAGTTTGCAAACGCCGTTCTGGGCAAAGACGACGGAACTGCATCTTCCCAGATATCGGCGAATGCGATCTGCTTCAGATAATCCAGCTTCTGCTTTTGTGGAGATGAAGACATTGTGAAGTTTCTTCCCGTCTGCAACTTCTTTTACAGGACCGTAGGGAGGTCTTGTTTCGGTCCACCACTCAACAGTGAAGCGTTTGTTGAGGAAGATCTTGCCACTTGTTAGGTCTGCGAGGCCGACGCCTTCACATGCTGCCCACTGCGATAACAGTTCTTTTCGATGAACCACGAGCGTAATGGGAAGGGCGTTGGGATGACGAGCCATGTGAGTTGCGTAAAGCCGGCCGATGTTGCCAGGACCAATGATGTAGATACGCTGATCAGAATCTGTTGATGGACAGACACAGGCATCGTTGTCGTACTCCTCATCGCTGTTGGAGCTTCCCATGTCAATGCCTTCATCTAGCTTTGGCTGGATGTTGGCGGGAGACCAGGCGAACAGCTTTGGGGGCGGCCTTGTGTCGGCCAGGAGGGCCGTGAGCCAGTTTGGGTGTTCTTGGGATGCCATGGTGCTTGCTAACGGTAATGCGTTTGAGAAAAAGATTAGGTGCAGGGCAAAGACTCCGACTTGTAAGTGGGTGATGTGCTTACGGTCTTGTTCTGGGGCAGAGGCGGTGAAGTGAAGAGACAGGATGGCATTTGCTATACAGAATATCAACGGATAATCCAAGGATACCTGACCTTGGTATGTTGCATGAACTGTGTTTCTGACAGTGTTATTTTGGGTTGATAGACCTGACAGCTGATACTTGCATTGAGCGCCTTACTCCATGAGACAGCTGGAGTTATTTTCGGACATTATTACTATTTTCGTGAACTCATTTCTAATTAACTAGTCAAACCGTAAATAGCATCGCCCTTCATCAGCTTACCTTCCATCAAGGCATCACCCTCTCAACTTCTAAGCAGACTACTTAATCCGGCAATTGACCACTACCGGCAACTGCCCGGCTCGCATAGCCTCTTAACCTGCGTACTACCGAGACACGGGATAGTTCTGCATGCAGATTGCAATCTCAGACTGATTGGCCTTTCTTTCCCGCCCCCTCCCGCGGGCTGTAGGATTCACCCGAGAGTAAGACCTACTCATGCAGGTCAGCGCCACAAACACCGATTATCAATCTCCCTGCAGAATAGCCCGCGGTAGCCAATCAGTGCGATCGGCCAATTGAAGGATCAGGATCTGAATCATATGAAGGATTGTCAGGTCACTTGCAGGCTGTAATGCTGTTGAGAAATGACGGCGGGTGAGGCTGGCTGAGGCAGAATATGCCTCGCAGGATCTTTTGATGACACCTCATGATGGAAGCATCGAGAGTCTCAGACATAGGATGATTATGTTGGGATGATGATGTGTCTCTTTGGTAAGGAGCACGTAATTTTGATTTAGATATGGTGCCAACACGAGAATTGCTGCATGCTGCGCTGCATTCCTGCAGGTGAGGTATATACAGAAAAGTTGGCATTGACTCACCCAACGATGCAATAGCATTCTATCTTATTAGCTTATACGAACTGTGACTTTAGTGGGAGACTCTCATTGCCTATTCAACCATATTGCCTTGCCCAAACCCCCATGTTACACAGTCGGATAATCCTTCATTTTCAAACACTTCTCTTACATTCAACATGACATCACTCAACACCAAGAGTGGTACGCCAGTCGTGCCTTTGTTGCTGCGCAGTGACGATGCAAGTCACACCGACACTCTTGTCGAGGAAGTCTCTTGTTCTCTCGGTCTAGGTCGTGATAGAATCGAGAATATCCTCCCCAGCACGGCCTTCCAGCAAGATGTCATCGACTGCGCTGGTAGTGAAAAGCAACGCTCCATTGGGCATGTTGCTTATGAGATCAGCAATGACATTGACATCTCAAAGTTGGCTGCTGCTTGGAAAGATACCATCAACAGAACTCCTGCTCTGAGGACCTGTGCCTTTACTTCCTCAAGTGGAGAAACGTATCAGGTCATCTTGAAGGACAGCTTTGTCTTCTCATGGATGTTTAGTACATCTGCTGATCAGAAAGATGCTGTTGTGAAGGATGAAGCAGCAGCTGCGGCTTCTGGACCTCGCTGCAACAGATTCGTTCTTCTTGATGATCCTATCCAGAAGAAGATCCTCATCTGGACTTTTAGCCATGCTCTCGTGGATACATCCTTTCAAGAACGGATCCTCGGACGAGTTCTGAAAGCTTACACCCATGGGCACGATGAACTCTCGAACAGACCCTACACGCCCGAGTCTTCTGATCCTGAGGATGATGGTCTGTCGTTGACTCCTACTGATGGGTCCAAAACTCCTGAAACTGAGGGCCTTCATCCTGCAACTCAGTATTGGAAGAATTACTTGAGTGATCTCAATGCTTCGGCCTTTCCGCACTTGACTTCTCCATTGGCTGTTCCATACCCCAATGCAAAGTCCGAACATCGCATCACTTTCACAGCATCGTCTTCGTCGACTTGGCCCAGTGTAGCTGTCTGCCGAACCGCGCTTGCGATTCTCTTGTCACGTTACACGCACTCGCAAGAGGCTCTGTTTGGCGTAGTGACAGAGCAACAGCAGCTGTTGGTAAATGGTCCGACACGGACTGTTGTGCCTTTTCGCGTACACTGCGCCTCCGATCAGTCTCTCTCAGATATCATCGACGTAGTTAATGCTAACGATGATGCCATCCGCCAGTTTGCAGATGTCGGTCTTCGCAGCATCTCTTCCACTGGGGATGATGGCGTTGCTGCATCCGGATTCCAGACTGTTCTGTTAGTGACTGAGGGCGACAATGAGCAATCTTCCTCTACTTTTGAGATTCTCCAGAAGACTGAAGAGTCTGAGCTCTTCATGCCCTGCACCAATCGTGCTCTGTTACTCCACTGCCAGATTGCCAGTGATGGACTTTCCATCATTGCCAGATATGACAAGAGTCTCATCCACTCCCAGCAAATAGCTCGCCTCTTGCGACAACTAGGCCAGCTGATACAGCGCCTAAGAGGCTCTCCAGATAAACTACCATCTGCGGGTGAACTCGACATTTCGACGTCAGAGGATCAAGCTGAGATCCAGAGCTGGAACTCACACCCTATCCCATCCCAACCCACTCTCATCCACAAAGAGATGCTCAAGACAGCCTCTCTATCTCCAAGCAAAGTCGCGATCTGCGCTTGGAATGGAGAATGGACATATTCTGAACTCGACAACATCACCTCTCGTCTAGCAGCGCTCATCAAGTTCAGCACCCCTGACCAAGAGCACGCGATACTCCCGATTTACTTTGAGAAGTCCAAATGGGTTGTCGCTTCGATGCTCGCAGTCATAAAAGCCGGTCATGCTTTTGCTCTCATTGACCCTAATGATCCTCCTGCTAGAGTGTCGCAGGTCGTTGGGCAGACTGGCGCTACTGTTGCGTTGACTTCCAAGCTATACAGGAGCAAGGTGCAAGGTATTATCGAGCGCTGCATTATTGTTGACGATGACCTTGTTCAGTCACTTATTTGCACTTGCGCCTTGAAACCAGATCCTACTCTAGCCAAGGTTACTCCTGAGGACTTGGCCTATGTGATCTTCACATCTGGCAGTACTGGTGATCCAAAAGGCATCATGATCGAGCATCGAGCCTTTTCATCGTGCGCCCTCCAATTCGGCTCTGCACTTGGTATCAACAGCGATACGCGCGCTCTTCAATTCGGATCTCATGCCTTTGGCGCTTGTCTTCTTGAGATCATGACGACGTTGATCCACGGCGGCTGCGTGTGTATTCCCTCTGATGACGATCGCATGAACAACGTTCCTGCTTTTGTCAATAGGGCAAACGTCAATTGGATGATGGCAACTCCTTCGTACATGGGCACGTTTCAGCCAGATGATGTTCCTGGGCTCAAGACTTTGGTGCTTGTTGGTGAACAGATGTCCCCATCTGTCAATGCCATTTGGGCTCCTCGCGTTCAAGTCTTGGATGGCTACGGCCAGAGCGAGAGCTCTTCGATCTGCTTCGTTGGCAAGATTAGTTCATCAGGCGCTGATCCAAACAACATCGGTCACTCAGTGGGCGCACACTCTTGGATCATTGACCCCAGCGATCCGAATCGTTTGGTTCCGATCGGGGCAATTGGTGAACTTGTCATTGAGAGTCCAGGCATCGCGCGCGACTACATTATTCCTCCACCAACAGAAAACTCGCCATTCTTTTCAACAGTTCCACCCTGGTATCCCTTCAAAGAGCTACCCAATGGAATCAAGTTTTACAGAACTGGCGATCTTGCGCGTTATGCATCTGATGGCACTGTTGTTTGCCTTGGTCGCATGGACTCGCAGGTCAAGATTAGAGGACAGCGTGTTGAGCTCGGGGCTGTGGAGACTCATCTCCGACAACAATTGCCCGACGACATGTCAATTGTTGTTGAAGCTGTCAAGCCGTCGGATTTGCCTACGAGCACCGTTCTCGTTGCTTTTTTGATCACTGAAGCAACTAAGTCTGTCAGAGATGCCACCATCTTAGATCTGGCTGCGACTAAGGCCATGAGTGTGAAACTGGAGCATGTTCTTCCTCGCCATTCCATTCCATCGTGCTACATTAGCATGCAGCATCTTCCTCGTACCGCAACTGGAAAGGTCGACAGACGAAAGCTTCGCTCTATCGGTCGCGACATGTTGGCTCAACAACTCCAAGGAACCAGCTTCCGACCATCTCAATTGAGCTCTACAACAACCAGCAGCCAATCCAAGCTGGAAGAGGTTTGGCGTCAGTGCCTGGGTCTTGAGCCTGGCGCTGCCAACATTAATTCAACCTTCTTTGAGCTGGGCGGCCACTCCATCACAGCCATCAAGATGGTCAACATGGCTCGGTCAGCAGGTATAGATCTCAAGGTCTCTGACATCTATCAGAATCCTACACTCGCTGGTCTTGAGGCTATTGTCAACGGCAGCGCTGAGCCGTACGCTATTATCCCAACGACCACTCGCGACGGGCCTGTCGAGCAGTCTTACTCTCAAGGTCGACTCTGGTTCCTGGATCAGCTGGAGGTCGGCGCTCTATGGTACCTTATCCCCTACGCTGTGCGTATGCGAGGATTGGTGGATATCGATGCACTGAGTCGGGCTCTGATGGCCTTAGAGCAGCGACACGAGACATTGAGAACTACCTTTGAGGACTGCGACGGCGCGGGTGTACAGATCATTCACAAGATCCTCTCCAAGAAATTGAGGGTCGTCGATGCGCCAGATAGCGACTACCTCGACCTGCTGAAGCAAGAGCAGACCACTCCATTCGATCTCACCTCTGAAGCAGGCTGGAGAGCACTTCTCATTCGCCTGAACGACACAGACTACATCCTCTCCATCGTCATGCACCACATCGTCTCCGACGGCTGGTCAATCGACGTTCTCCGCCATGATCTCAGCCAACTTTACGCTGCCGCTCTCCAAGGCCGTGATCTCGCTTCAGCTATGAACCCTCTCCCCATCCAGTACAGCGACTTTGCCATGTGGCAGAAGCAAGAGGCTCAAGCCCTAGAACACGAGAAGCAGCTTGACTATTGGAAGAGGCAACTTGCTGATTGTTCACCGGCCAAGTTACCCACCGACTTCCCTCGTCCGGCTCTTCTATCAGGCGAAGCAGGCGTCGTGCCAGTCTCTATCGATCGGCAGTTGTACCAGAATCTACGTGATTTCTGCAACGAGAACAACACAACTTCCTTCGCCGTGCTGTTGGCTGCTTTTCGTGCGGCGCACTATCGTCTCACTGGAGTTGACGACGCTGTCATCGGCACACCCATTGCCAACCGCAACAGGTGGGAACTAGAGAACATCATTGGCTTCTTCGTCAATACTCAGTGCATGCGCATCACCGTTGATGACCAAGATACCTTTGGTTCCTTGGTATCTCAAGTCCGAGCTACTACCACCGCGGCATTTGAGAACGAAGACGTCCCTTTTGAACGCGTCGTGTCAACAATGCTGCCCGGATCACGAGATCTTTCGCGAACACCTCTTGCGCAACTCATCTTTGCGGTTCACTCGCAGAAGGATCTTGGGAGATTTGAACTTCAGGGTCTTGAGTCGGAGGTTGTTGCTAGCAAGGCGTATACTCGGTTTGACATTGAGTTTCATCTTTTCCAAGAGGCAGATGGTCTCAGGGGAAGTTGCAACTTTGCGACGGATCTGTTTAGGCCTGAAACTGTTGAGAATATGGTGAGCGTGTTCTTCCAGATTCTACGCAATGGTCTTGAGAAACCCAATATCCCGATATCGGTGCTTCCTCTTACAGATGGGATTGAGGAATTGCGTCGCTTGGATTTACTCAGGATCAAGAAGGTTGAGTATCCAAGAGATGCAAGCTTGGTCGACATCTTTCGCACGCAAGTCGCTGCTTACCCAGACTCTCTCGCCGTCGTGGACTCGTCGTCTCGTCTGACTTATACTGAGTTAGACCTTCAGTCCGATCGGCTTGCGGCAAGGCTCCGTCGACAGGGTATGCCAGCTGAGACTTTGGTCGGAGTGTTAGCACCGCGCTCATGCGAAGCGATTGTTGCCATCATTGGTATTCTCAAGGCGAACTTGGCTTATCTCCCATTTGATGTCAAGTCTCCCTCTGCTCGCCTGGAAGACATTCTTTCTTCTATACCCGGACAGACGATAGTGCTTCTGGGCTCAGATGTCCCTGTTCCGGAGCTTAGCATACCGGGCTTGGAGTTTATGCGTATCGTTGATGCCATAGAGTGTTGCGACACAAACAATCTCAATGGACATGCTCATGTCGACAATTCAAACCCTACCGCTACAAGTCTTGCGTATGTCCTCTTCACTTCCGGCTCAACTGGTCGACCCAAGGGTGTCATGGTAGAGCACCGCGTCATCGTCCGTCTCATGACAAGCAACATCATCCCCGACTTCCCAGTTCAACCTCGCTCGGCCCACATGTTCAACATTGCCTTTGACGGCGCCACCTACGAGATCTTCTTCACTCTCCTCAACGGCGGAACTTTAGTCTGCATTGACTACATGACTACTCTAGACGTCAAAGCGCTTCAAGACGTGTTCCTCAAGGAAAAGATCAACGCTGCTTGCATGGCGCCTGCGCTGCTGAAGCTGTATCTCACTGATGCGCGCGATGCGTTGAGGGGACTCGACTTTCTCATGGCTGCTGGAGATCGCTTCGATGGACAAGATGCGATTGAGGCGCAGAGTCTTGTACGCGGCCAATGCTATAATGGGTATGGACCAACGGAGAATGGTATCATGAGCACGAGGTACCCTATCGCTGTCGGTGACTCGTTCATCAATGGTGTTCCTATCGGTCGAGCTGTCAACAACTCTGGAGCTTACGTCACCGACTTGAACCAGCAGCTTGTTGGCGTTGGTGTCATGGGAGAACTTGTTGTCACCGGCGATGGTCTTGCACGAGGATATTTCGACCCAGCCCTCAACGAGAACCGCTTCATCCACATTGAAGTCGATGGCCAGCGAGTGAGAGCCTATCGCACTGGCGATCGCGTGCGGTACAGAGTAGGTGACGGCCTCATTGAGTTCTTCGGTCGCATGGACACGCAGTTTAAGATCCGCGGCAACCGTATCGAGTCGGCTGAGGTAGAAGCTGCCATGCTCGGCCACGGCTCTGTCCGCGATGCTGCTGTCGTTGTGCAGAAGGATGATGGTGAGAAAGCAGACTTGGTTGGCTTTGTCGTCATTGATCACGATCATTCTTTGGAGGGTGACGCGAATGATAACCAGGTTGAGGGATGGCAGGATCATTTTGAGACTGAGATGTATGCCGATATTGGGGACATCGATCCTTTTACCATTGGGAAGGACTTCAAGGGCTGGACGTCTATGTATGACGGGAGTGAGATTGACAAGGTGGAGATGCAGGAGTGGCTTGATGACACTATCAAGACGCTCCGTGATGGTCAGGCTCCAGGCCATGTCCTTGAGGTTGGAACAGGTAGCGGCATGATCTTGTTCAACCTCGGCGACGGACTACAGAGCTACAGAGGTCTTGAGCCATCCAAGTCAGCCGCCGCATTTACCAACAGCGTCATCAAGTCCGTCCCGTCCCTCGCGAGCAAGGCCGAAGTCCACGTCGGCACAGCCCAGGACGTCAGCCAACTGACTGATCTTCACCCAGACCTCGTGGTGATCAACTCTGTCGCGCAGTACTTCCCTTCACCAGAGTACCTGGCCCAAGTGGCAGATACCCTGATCCATATCCCCGGTGTCAAGCGGCTGTTCTTTGGCGACATGCGAACGAACGCTACTAATAAGCACTTTCTCGCTGCCAGGGCTATCAGGACGCTGGGTGACACTGCAACGAAAGATTTTGTTAGGCAGAAGATGGCTGAGTTGGAGGAGCGTGAGGAGGAGTTGCTCGTCGAGCCGGCGTTCTTTACAGCACTTCAAGATCGCTTCCCCGACTTGGTCCATCATGTTGAGATTCTTCCGAAGAACATGCATGCTACCAATGAGCTGAGTGCTTATCGCTATGCAGCTGTGGTGCACATACGCGATAGCGACTCAGTACCTGTGCATACAATTGAGAAGAGTACTTGGGTCGACTTTGGCGCGTCACGCATGGATCGTACTTCTCTCCTACAGTTTTTGCGACGGTCGAAGGGCTCACCGACCGTAGCCATTAGCAACATTCCCTTCGCTAAGACCATCTTTGAACGACAGATCGTTGAGTCCCTCGAGGCAGAAGACGAGTCCAAGCTTGATGGTGCCGTCTGGATCTCAGCAGTTGGCTCCGATGCCGATAGCCGTGCATCTCTCTCTGTTCCTGACCTTCGCCGACTCGCCGAAGAGGCTGGGTTCCGCTTGGAGGTCAGTGCAGCGCGTCAGTGGTCCCAGAGCGGTGCGCTCGATGCTGTCTTTCATCACCTCCCATCGCCTTCAGACACTCGTCGCACGCTGATCAAGTTCCCAAATGACAATCACCTCCGGAGCTCAGCGACCCTTTCCAATCGTCCACTACAGGGTCTTCAGAGACGCCGTGCCACACTTCAGGTCCGCGAGCGCCTACAATCTCTACTTCCATCATACATGATCCCCTCTAGCATAGTGGTGTTGGATCAAATGCCTCTCAATCCCAATGGCAAGGTCGATAGGAAGGAACTTGCACGTCAGGCTCGAATCATGCCCAAGCAGCAGACCGCACTGCCTGTACAAGCGGTGCCTATCAGCGACATCGAGGCCATACTATGCGATGAGGCGACTGCGACGTTTGGAATGAAGGTTGACATCTCCGATGACTTCTTCAAACTCGGCGGACATTCTCTCTTGGCCACGAAGCTCATCTCGCGGGTTGAGCAGCGCTTCAATGTTCGCGTCACTGTCAAAGATGTCTTCGACAATCCCGTCTTTGCCAATCTTGCAGTCGTCATTCGTGAAGGTCTTGCTTCACGCACCACCTTGACGAATAGTCAAGACAAGCAAGGCTGGTCAGCCCGTGTCGCTCCTCGGACTGAGACTGAGATCACCTTGTGTGATGAGGCTTCCAAGCTTCTTGGAATTGAAGTTGGTATTACGGATAACTTCTTTGATCTTGGTGGACACTCGATGATGGCGACAAAGCTGGCCATGAGGCTTGGTCGCCGACTGGATACTACGATAGTGGTCAAGGATATCTTTGACTACCCCGTTCTGTTCCAACTTTCCAAGAAGCTTGAGTCGACTGATTCGGGGACTGACAATGAAGAGGTACAGGTTGACGATTATACCCCGTTCGAGCTTCTCTCACTAGAGAATCCGCAAGACTTTATTCAGCGACAGATTTGCTCACAGCTCAACGTCTCATTGGAGTCGATTCAGGACATGTACCAAAGCACGCAGATGCAAAAGTCATTCCTCTTCAGTCCCGGGACTGGGTCCCCACGACCTCTCACACCCTTCTACATTGACTTCCCAGTCGACTCAGACCCTCCTACTCTCGTTAATGCCTGCCATTCCCTAGTTCAACACATTGATATGTTCAGAACAGTCTTTGTCCTAGCTTCAGAACAGTTATACCAAGTGGTTCTGAAGCATCTCGAGGTGCCAATTGAGACGATTGTCACCAACCAAAATGTAAACACCGCGACCAACGATTTCCTGGTTGAGCATGCACAGGACCCCATTCGTCTTGGAGAGTCGTTGATACGCATCGCTATTCTCAAGCAGTCATCTTCGGTACGAGTACTACTGCGACTGTCGCACGCTTTGTACGATGGTTTGAGTTTGGAGCCTATTGTGCGTAATCTGCACATTCTCTTCAACGGCATGTCGCTTCTTCCGCCGACGCAATTCAGACGGTACATGGAGTACACTGCCAATAGTCAAGAGAAGGGTTTTGAGTTCTGGCGTGACGTGATCGGAGACTCTCCCATGACTATCTTGAGCGATGCGGGCAACGGAGCCTATCATCGGGAGGTGTCACCTTCCAAGGCCTTGCACTTGTCAAAGGTCGTCAGCGTTCCAAGTCAAGCGATCCGCAGCAGCATCGCCACGCAGGCGACGGTCTTCAATTCTGCTTGTGCTTTAGTGCTGTCAAAGGAATCTAGGTCCAGCGATGTTGTCTTCGGTCGCATTGTCTCAGGTCGTCAGGGACTCCCGGTCAATTGCCAGGACATCATCGGCCCTTGCACAAATGCCGTCCCCGTCCGCGCACATATTGGGACAGACGGGAATCATCACCAGATGCTTCGCGACATGCAAGATCAATACCTGCGGAGCTTACCATTCGAGACCCTGGGCTTCGAGGAGATCAAGCGCAACTGCACAGACTGGCCAGACTCCACCACAAATTTCGCATGTTGTGTTACGTATCATAACTTTGAGTATCATCCTGAGAGTGAAGTGGAACAGCAGCGTGTTGAGATGGGAGTCTTGTCGAAGCATGTTGAGCTCAGGAAGGATGAGCCACTGTATGATCTGGCGATAGCGGGAGAGGTCGAGCCTGATGGGATGAGCTTGAAGGTTACTATCATTGCGAGGGCGCATTTGTTTGAGGAGGAGAGGGTGCAGTATTTCTTGGAGGAGGTTTGCAACACATTTCAGACTTTGAACTTTTCTTTGTAAGGTATTGTTGGGGGTTTCATAAGGACAAATGTCGGTAATGCTGGAGCCCGGCGATCTTATTTCTTATGTAATGATAATCTATGCTATTATGTTACTCCAACATGACCAATCACTCAAGATCCTCTTCCATTACTCTTCCTTGCCAGCGATTAATCATGGGTGCAGTCCTCCTGTGTAGTCATGGCTCATCGCTATCTTACTAGTTGCGATGAGTCTACCCCATTAGGTACAAAACTAGTAAATCGACACCAAGGTCATGGCCAGTGTCACTCCAATCACTAAGACGCTTCCAGTAGCCAACCTTTCAGCTCCATTCTTCTTCGAGCTCTCGGTAGATTTACTGCTATCCGCAGTCGCAGTGCCAGTGGCGCTCGATGAATCACCGCTTGCACCTGAACTGCCATCGCTATCAGAGCTACCATTACTATCAGAACTGCCCTTGCCGACACCAGCAGCAGTGATGGTATAGACAGTTCCATCGCCTCCGTTGGTATACGAGAACACCTTTCCGCTGGCCGGTGCCGTGACAGAGCCTGGATTGTTGCTCAAGGTGGCGGTACCGGTCTTGAGGGGATCATCAGGCTTGTAGTACGTGCTAACGCCCTCCAGAGAGTACGAGAGCTTGTCCGAACAATCGTACGTCTCCATGTATGACCCGCAGGACTTGTAGTCGACGTTTAGCTCGGACTCGAGGGTGGAGATTTGTTTCAGGCCGATGAGGTTGGGGTCCGTCTTGGGGCAGATCTCTACGATACTATTATATGTTAGTCTCGCTTACTCAACGTCTCATGAATTGTAGCATACCTTGACAGAGCTCCACTGATCTCACAGCAGTTGCAGCCCTCAATCTGCTGCAGATTGCTTCCGGCATCGCCCGAATCGGCAGCGTTCGAACACGTCGCCGTCTGCTGAATGGCATCCTGGATGTTGAGATAGACTTGTCCGACGTTACAAGAGCAAGCACCCGGCGCATTCTTGGGAGCGGGGAAGTAGGGAACTGGTTGCTTGGCAATATTGCAGTTCATGAAATACGAAACCATGTACTCCTGGTACTCGCATTCCCAGACCCTGTTCCAGCAGAAAGCCGCGTAGCAGTTGAAGTTGTCGACGTAGTCCTGGCATCCGCATGCGAGGAGTTCTACCTGGCTGTTGTCGTGGCGAGCTTGAGCAATGCAGCTGCTTGTATGTTTGTTCGCAGAGGCCTGGCACTTTTCGAAGCCTGATGCGTCGGCACAGCCTGAGCTTGTAAGTGTGACATCAGCTGCAGCGGCTAAAGCAGCCAAGCCGACAAGAAACAAACCATATAGCTTCATGGTATTCCGTCGTTCCTAGCTAGAACAAAGTTACTGCGCAAAGGGTGCCAAGACATTGTTTGTTTGATGGGGCTCTTAGCTTCGTTATTTACTTTCGCAGTTCTCTTTCAGCTCTATGCAGGGGACTGTTGGCATATCCCGAGATATCCGTATTCCGCCTTATGAGGACAGTCAAGCACTGGGGCTCTTGTGAGAGACAGCTGTGATTCCGCCTAGCTTTGACCGCATTCGGAATACAAGCCTGTCGTGTCGCCCTGTTTATATTACAGGCCCACAACGTGCGTGCCGAGAAGCCGGGCTGAGATATTTATCTCAGCTTTCATGTCCCTCATGCAATGAAACATGCTAGCTGCTGCACGGTTTTGTTTACTTCTTCAATGGCCTTCCAGACATATGCTATGCATTGTGATGATTGCTGTAAAAATAAGATAGAGCTGTAAGAGCCTGGCAGTTATCTGCTAAATAGGATCACTGTATTAAACACTCTTATTTACACTTCTCAAAGTGGATGCAAGTTGATCCAGGGCGGAACGGATTCCGTGTCTCTAACCTTGTTGGGCTGTCGGACTGGCCTTTGCTTCCGCTGGCTCGCGGAAAGGGTCTTCTTATCTTATCTTCATCGAGATAAGCCCTATCTGTTATCTATTATCTGTTACCAAACTGACAACTTTTGAAGTTCTGTTGCTTTTATTTGCACCTAAAAAGTTTGAGCCTTAGAGGCTCTTAACAGAATAAAAACAAACTCATTGTATTAAGGAAGAGACTTGCAGTTCTTAGTACTTATAAAGTAAGAAGATTTAAACTACTTATCATAATAGATACAATTATATAGGATATACTCAAAAATCATAACTATTTAGGGTAGGACAGCATTACGCTCTGTTTAAGCTCTACTTTATCGTACTCTACAATAGTCTGGCTTTCCATCACTTCGAGATTCAAATTTCAATTAATCTGAGTCTTACTGAATAAGAATGGTTCCATATAGTCTAGGTAAATATAAAATAAATACAGCCTGGGAGAGGATTAAGCCAAGGCCGAGTTCATTCTGGGTGGATTTCAGTTACTTGTCTGGGTGAGCGATAAGAAAGTGGAGTCGCTCGGACAGATCTCCGATATCAAGTCCGGCATCCAATCAGTCCTTGCGCTACGGTTAACTTTGCCAAATCAAGCATGTCCTGGAAGCATTATCTCGGTGGAACCTCTTCCCCGGCATCGAATGCGGGGTAGGGAGCTCGTTTAGGCGTTGAAGGGGGTTCTGCTAAGACAACGTTTCCGAGATGTAATTTTCATCATCACTCTGTAAATGCAGCAGGGCTCTGGCTGTCACCATGACTGACGAGTCAAAAAGATGCCGCACTAAGAAGGTGAAAGCACGGAGTCGGTACATCCCTCGGCAATATGAGAGACTTGGCTAACAGGCGTGTCTAGCTGGCTGTTCTACCTGCAAGAGACGCGTGAGTCGCAGTCTTGTCGTAACGAGAAGTCCACTACAAGACTAACTTTTGAGAAAAGAAGGTGAAATGTGATGAGCAGCTGCCAGGATGTAAGAGGTGCGCCAAAATCGGTGTCGAATGTCCCGGCTATCATAAGCCTGTGAAGTGGTCAGTGAAGTATGAGAGGCACTTGGTTAACTCGTCACCGACTGCGGGCAACTCCTTTTCTTGCTTCGACTCAGGCGCCGGAAATTTATCAAACTTGATGCAGCCGAAATCAAATCCTGGAAGCGTCGAGACTCAGAACCACAATGACAATGAAGTACAAGCTCCTGGTCCTCTCACGCGAGGTTCTAGTTCGAGTTTATCTGATGCCAGGGAGCACTTAGAGGACACGTTAGAAATGCAACCACCCTCGACGTTGAATTCAGAACAACTCTCGACGTTGTGCGACGATGTCCAAGCCGATGAGGAATTTCCCTGCGCGCTCAATGCCTTACATGATGACTCTCTTTGCCTGACCTCCTACATCCCAACTCTACAAACATCACTCATCCTGGATCACTACTTTACCACGGTTTGCCATTTCAACTCATCCTTCGACTCGGCGAATAACCCCTTCCGATCAGAAGTTTCCAGAATGATGGCCGACTCTCCACTCCTCTTTGGCTGTGTGTTGAGCATGTCAGCAGCTCATTTGTACCAGGGTGACAAAAGCAGCAGCTGTATTCCACTGGAGTTCCAGACTGAGGCAATGTCACACCTTTCACGCACATTGTCTGAGCTTCCTACGAGAAACGAATGCGAGGTGGATGACAACCGGCCTATGGCCTTGGTATCTCGGGAGAAAATTTTAAATGTTTCGGATGACTTGCTCTTGAGCATTATATTCTTGGGCATGACTGCGGTAGGTATATCTGTTCCTTGAATCTCATCAGAACTGACATGTTACTTCGTTAGGCTTGGCATGATGTCTCTGCAACCGGTCTGCCACATCTCCATGGGTCACGTCAATTATTCAGGTCATGGATATCATTAAACAACCTGACAGATATCGAGAAAAGAAGAAAAATGACGAGAACACAAATATTCGTGGTCTCATCCATGGTATATTGGGAAGCTATGAGCTCAGCGCTCTTCGACCAGCAATACGAAGGCTTATCACATCTCACCATGTTTTGTGATCCCCACCCCCCAGCACTCGTCCAGCCTTGTCCATGGACTGGCGTTGCAACGCCCATTTTCGTGTTTCTTGCAAAGACGCTAACACTGGTGCGGAATAACCAGGCTCTGAAGAGCTTGTGGGTTTTTGAATCTGGAGAGATCCATCGAAGGGCCTTGTACGGTGAACTACTTGCCAAAGCAAATAGTCTTGAACGTGAGATCCTGAGGTATCGGCTGCCCTCTCTTGCACTTATTGAAGACATTGGAGACCCATGTACAACGCCTGATCACTTGCTGGCTATCTCTCGCTGTTATCGCATGGCAGCCCTGCTAGAGCTCTATTCTGCATTCCCAGAAATAACAAGGACAGGGGGGAGACCAGATAGTGCTATTGATTTGGACCGTGGTGATGAAAAGACACACTTGATTATGGGACTGGCGTTCAGCATTTTAGAAATACTGGAAAAGATTCCAGATGACTCAGGGACAATATCGATACAACTTCTGTCACTACTGATCGCTGGAAGTGTCCTGGGGCCCGTCCCACCAAGGGGAGAAGATGAGGGACCAAAGAGATTGGAGACACTTCGGTTGCGAACATTTGTTCGGCAGCGGATTCACAAGATGTATGCAGCTGTCCGTTTGGGGCCAATTGGAAATGCCATGGCTATACTGGAGGAGGTTTGGGCGCGTATGGACATGTTGCCGGCAATTCAGAACGCGAACTCAGCGATATCGAGCTTTCACTGGATAAATATCATGTCGCAGAAGAAATTGGAAACAATGTTTGGATGACCAGGCTAAACTTAGGTAACTTAATATAATCTAGCCTAAGTTTAGGTGACTCTTTGCCAAATTTATTTTGACACCTTGCCGTTGTGTTGTCGGAGATCCCTGTGTCGCTGGTGGCTTCGTGTAAGATTGACAGGAGGTGGTGCGATAAGAGGTGGTGCTATAGGAGGTGGTACAATAAAGATGCCGTCAGGTACCCCTGTATCGCTATAGGATCAGCTAGTAATGACTGCGACGCACTCGACTTGGGGTAGTCGTATTCTTCTCGTGTTCAGCGGTCTCATGTGTCGCTGGTGGCTTCGTGTATGAATAACAGGAGGGGGTACAATAAAGATGCCGTCGGAGATTCCTGTGTCGCCGATGGAGTCGTGTTGAGATAGGAGGTGGTACAATAGCGCCGCCTATCATGATGATCGCGAAATGTACTTGATGAAGATGCCTTCAGGGTTATAGAGAGTTGTGAGTCTGGCTGAATGAAAGAAAATGATGATGAAGTTATGTCGTCGGAGGTTCCTGTGTCGCCGATGTTTTCGCGTAGAAACAGGAGGTGGTGCAATCATGATGATCGGGAAATATACTCGATGCGGATGCCGTCAGGGTTATAGAGAGGTGCGAGTCTGGCTGAGTGAAAGAAATTAATGATGGAGTTATCGTCGGAGGTTTCTGTATTACGGTCTTCGTGTAGAAATAACAGGAGGTGGTGCAATCTTGATGATTGCGAAATATCCTCGATGGGGATGCCGTCAGGGTTTGTTCCTGTGTCGCCGATGTCTTCGCGGAGAAATAACAGGAGTTGGTACAATAGTGCCGTCCATCTTGATGATTGCGAGTCTGGCTGAATGAATGAAATTGATCATGGAGTTATTGAAGTCAACGTATCCCCGCGCCCCTACACGAATGTCTCGGCAACCACCTCCTGCTCTTTCTGTACGACAGGGAACGCCGACGATGTAATGACATCATCATTCTTACCACCATCTCCTAGAGGAGTAAGAAAACGGCAGGCCCGGCCCCGACATGGGATATCAGAATAAACTCAGCAAAAATTATCCTAAACTTAGGCTAGATCATACCAAGTTACCTAAGTATTTATCATTTAGGAACGAAATCCTAAGTTTTCTTTCCTTCACTAGCCACAAGTTTCAGTCTAGTACCAAAATGGGTATAAAGTGCGAGGTCACTTAGCCTCGGAACGTCGGAATGACCACTTCGGCCATCTTATCATCAACCTCGTACATTTTGTCTCAATCAGGAAATGACCCATGAGACCTCCAGTGCATTTAAGATGGCCGCGTTTTTCTATCAATGAGCCTGAGCATGTCTTCACATATTCCTCTTGTCATTGGCATCAGCATCGCATCTAGTCATCATGCCAACTTCAAAAGAAGGTTATCTCTGGACCAGCAACGGCCTCACAACTGGCCTTGAAACAGACTCGGTTATCAATGGTACACCCGAATCGGCACTCCTGGATAAGTACGATGTTGCTGTCATCGGAACAGGCTTTGCTGGACTTATCGCTGCCCGAAATATCAGTTTGACCACCAGTAAGGTTCTTCTTGTCGAAGGCCGCGATCGCATTGGCGGAAGAACATGGACAGCGAAAGCTTTGGGTGAGGAGTTTGAGATGGGAGGAACATGGGTTCATTGGTAAGGCCCTTGTGGAACGGCTGATATATAGTTCTGATGCTGTGATTCTAGGGGCCAGCCGCACGTTTACTCCGAGATTCACCGCTACAATCTTCAAGGCAACCTCAAGACCTCAGCGGGAACAGCGGATGCTAAATACACAGCTTACACGGCAAGTTTTGCTGGTCCAAGCAAGCTCGATACCAAAGAGACAAACCAAACAGTCCAGAGAGTAGCCGATGCTTTCTTCGACATTGACGGCTTGACCAGTTACGATTTGATGCCATATCCCCACGATCCATTGCGCGAACCTGTGCTATGGAAGAAATATGAGCATCTCTCCGCCAAAGATCGCCTCGACCAGTTAAGCATTCCTCAGGTAGAGAAGGACATGTTTGATGCCATGATCAGCTCCTTTGGCTCTGTGCCAGGTTCGCAATGTGGCTTCGTCGAAGTGCTGCGATGGTATGCACTTGGCGGCCATTCAATGGCTGGCGTTTTCGAGCGCGCTGGGCTCTGTAAGCTTGGAAATGGTGGTATGACATCGCTGGCACTGTCGATATTGTCCGAGTATAGGGGTCATTTATTGTTCAATACTGTTGTTGAGAAGGTCGACCAGAATGGCAATGGGGTTACGTTGACTACAAAGAACTGTCGACGTATCGAAGCCAAATATGTCATCTCGACTATCCCTCTGTGAGGACCGCTCATCCTCGTTGTAGCTACAACTGATAGCTGACAACTATTTAGGAACTGCTTATCCGATATCTCGTTCAACCCTCCTCTCTCGCCACTTCGTCAAGAAGCTGTCAAGGCAGGCCATATCAACCAAGGCGCCAAGATCCACTTCAAGTTAAAGCAAACCGAGCCTGGTTGGTTCGCTATGGCAAGTGGTTACGGGCGGTCCCCGTGGTGCTTTGCATTCTCTGACCACAACGGCAATACCAACAAGAACAACGGTACATATTGCATTGGCTTTGGCTATGGCGGGCATCTCACAGACCCACAAGCTAGCGAAGACATCTCCGCAAGCTTTAAGGAACACATCAAACCTGATGCGGATATTGAAGCGTATGTCACCCACGACTGGATGAATGATGATCTTGCAAAAGGAACATGGAGCTGCTGGGGACCTGGCCCGGCTATGAGTCGTTGGCTCAAGGAGCTTCAGAAACCTCATGGAAGAGTATTCTTTGCCAGCGCTGATTGGGCTGATGGTTGGAGAGGTTTTGTTGATGGAGCTATTGAGAGTGGTATTACAACAAGTGCTGGTGTGGTGAGGTTATTATACTGGGGAAGTTATGTATTTAAACTTTAATAATAAGTAGTTTATTTAGATTTAAAAGTCAATCCCACCATATAATACTTCCTCAACATTTTCCATTTTATCCATCTGTTCTTGTATCTCTTTTTCCTTCTGGCTTTTCTTCCCGTATTTTTTCCTGTCATTGTCTATTTGCTCTTGCTTCTTCCTTTCTTTCTCTGCCTCCTTTTCTTCCTTCAAGATTATTTCCATTTCTTCTTTCTCTTGTTGTATTGCATGTCTCCACTTTTCAGCATACTCCATCTTCAACCTCTTTTCAAGCTCCCTTTCCTTACGTTCATAATATGCCCATGCATTTTCTCCTCTTTCGCCTATTATCCTTTGCTTTTTCTCCAATCTGGCTATCGCCCTAGCCACAAATTCCCGGTCTTGCGGTAGAGGACCTGGATCTAGATGCAATTTTGGTGGGTATCCAGGAGGTGGACAGTACCTAAATTGTGCATCTTTCCTACCGTAGCAGTCCCAGTATTTGTCGCCCTTTGATCTGCATTCATTGTTGTATCTGCAGACAACCCCACCACCCTCATTCCGTCGATTAGGGGCGGCATTAATAGTTTGCTTCGTATAACCGGTCCTGAGAGGGAGCGGATCACGCTCTCGAACGGTCCCTGTATCATTCTTTAGCATTTTTCTTATAGAGTATATATAAGTCTGTAACTTACATGCAGTGTGGGCAACCCTGTACCAAACGCAGACTTGATCACCTGGGTTGCCTGGGCAGCTATATGAATTCCCTACTGTCCAGGATCTCGTCACCGAGAAACCATGGGTTATGTCTCTAGTGACAGTTAATCCCGAATCCTTTCCACCAATTCTAGAAGAGAAGCTGAGACCCGACAACGTTGTGAATCCATAGGCGATGTTCTTCGAGTTATCACTGCAAGCAGAACAGGTGTGGTTCTTGCCACACTCCATAACGTCCTGTAATTAGTTAGCATCAAGAGCGAGGACAGACAATAAGACTTTAAGAGGCAACCATACTGAGATTTGCTGAAACAAGTACCTCTGGTGAGGCCACCCTGAATACAAATGTTAGCTACGACCAGTTAATTGAATCGTTATACTAACCTGCACCGTCAAGGTTTGGGGGTGGTTTCTTCTCTTCGTCTTTCTTGCAACGACGACCTATTTTGGGGATCAGGACGCTCTTCCTCTCATAGTCTTGTTTCTCCTCCATTGTGTAATAGTCCTTCTCGAACTCCCCCAGTAGTGGGGGGAAAGGGCCAAAACAGTCAGTGTCTGCTGTCTTCATGTCGCTGATGATGTCTGTGTAATCCCAGTATAACCTTCTGCAGTAAACAGAAATGCGGTTGTTAACAGAGTCAACATCTGTCTTGCATGAAGGGCCTCCCGACAAAAGAGGATTAGGATGAATTGCGTAGGTAGCGTCCCCAACTGTGAAGTTCCCGCTTGTAACGGGTATTGTTTCAAAGCTCTTCTCGTTATAGTTTCCAAATGGTGGTACTCTACCTTCGCCATCAACATTAACGGTAACTTCAGAAAAGTCAATGGGCACTCTGGTGTTAATTCTCCTACCACATCTCCCCATAAGAACGGCCCCATTCATGCGATATAAAACCAGAGAAGACATGTTCTTCCCCGGGTCTAGGGTGAAGGTAAGACTGACTCTATCTGCAGAAGCTACAGATAGAAGTAGAGAGAATGCAGAAAGGAACCGCATCTTTAACTCTGAGGGAAGGCAGGAATCTGCTCATGTAAATGAGGTTAGTTTGCGAACAAGTTTTCACTATCCAGATACTTGATAGTACTTACTGATTGGGACAGACCTTGTTGATATTTCTTGAAGTGAATGAACGTATTGGACTAACGGTTAGAAGAGGGCTGTAACGTAGTGAAAAATTTCGGACTCACCAAGGGCAGGGCCAGCCATTTTATACAAGTACCTTATCAGCATTCGTCGGACAAACTTTAAGGGCGCTTTGTATCTACCCCTCGTTTGTTTCCGGGATGCAACCTTCACGCTCGTCAGTCGCATGTCACGAGGCACATTGTTGTCAGCAACACCAAAATAAAGGCTGAGGTCAGTCCCGATCTATCGGATAACAACAAAAGCTGTCCAATTCCCGGAAAGTCTGATTGGGTCAACTCCCAGGCGGCTCTCGATCGAGGTGCCTCTCTGGCTCATGTTCGCGTACTTTTGGTGTCGGCCAATCTTTGACTTGTGCTTGGTTGTCAAGAAAACCAAGTGTTCAGGGTGATGCTGCTGCAAGGACTTTAATTTCTCGTTGTCGTTGTTGATGAGCATGCGTCTGTCTGCCTCTGCCTGGTGATTCAAACTGGAGAACGCGTTTCCGACGACAACGAGATTGGCAAACATGGGATCAGCTCGAGACTGATGTTGATCAAGAATTGTAGACCACATAACCTCGTTAATATCGGGAGTTGAGATATCAGCATGGTTAAATGTGAATGGTTTTGACTTGCATTGCATGCGATAGTTGTTTTTGTTGGAGAGTCGCGTTGTGCGATGAAGTTTCCATCAAGGTCTACCTCTCCCTTGATTCCATTGCAATCCCCAGAAAACGACAGGAGGTTGTTGTTGTTGTTCTTTGTTATTTGGGTTCAAGCCACAGCCGCTTTCCAAAGTCATCACGAGCGGTTGAGTTATTTCTCCGCAAATTGACTTTCGTAAAGCCAAAAGGTCAACGCCCCCGTTCTCTATTTGTGGCGAATACTCTTGGTGAGAAATGCCGAACACGGACCTCAGATAACCAAAGCTTGACTCCTCCAGTACCTTGATGTACTCGGTATCATTGTTGGCGCCGAGCAGGTGGCCTGATTGAGATGCTCAATACATATTTTAGCCGCCGAGCTTCCAACATGGCGCGTCTTGGATGCCCTCGCCTTCAGGGTTATTCGTTCTGAGGCTTCCCCCCGCTTTCTCGGTAGCGACATATGTCCGAACAGGCGCCGAAGTGAACTTGTGTGTTGAGAGATTTGTTCAATCATCAGTTATTTCATGACATGCGAGGCGGGGCATGCACAAAGCGATTGGTACGTTGTACACCTAACAGAGTCTGATCAAGATTTGCATAGAAGCGGAGAAAGAGTCGATGACAATGGGATGTTGTTTTTGGCGTGGATTGACCTTTTCGACTTTGGAGAAATGGGACACCTTTCCGTATTTGCTCCGCGAGAGTCGCAAACACGAGGTTTCGTATCGAAAGCTCTCGGCCGAATACCGCTCGGCAGTATTGTCTCCGAAACCTTCTCGGTGAGATTGAACGACACCTCGGTAAACACGGTACGCAGTGGGAGCTCGGCATCATGATATATCTCATTCCGGCGGCACGTTGTTCCTTGCATGTCGCGACAAGAACGTCTCGCAAACGCCGGTAATAAATGTTCAGGCCACACTCCTTAGTACCGAGTACGCTAAGTGATACAGGGCTATTTGCAGACGCAATGAAGGTTGTCCAGTCAGGGCCTTTGAAGTCGACAATCGATTTCAAGACGCTTTCATAACGAGCTGAGTCGTTGATATGAACATCCTCAAGTTTGAATACTTGGGTCCACTGCTTGTCTTCAAAATCAGCGGTGCGGGATTCGATGATGAGTGTCTTCTTACTATCACAGAGATTCGAGTTTTTCAGACAGTCGATCACAATACAACGAAGGATCAATGCGAGGAGTATAATCTCATGGCAGCGCTCATCACCGATTCTTACAACCAAGGGCCTTTAAGCATCTTTGACAACACCATTAGCAGTCCATTCACCTGTGACAACAAGATTGACAGTGTATCCCAAGTTTCACCGTCTCAAAGCTTCTCAGGCGTTAATGTCGCGGAGATGGAGATGCTTGGCCATGTTGCGTGAGCAGCTCATTGAGGCCGATAGACTGCATTTTGACAGGTAACTGGCCGGTACCTTTAGGGTGATTGACGCGGCCGAACTCGATTGTTATGAGAATGACTTTTGTGCGACCTTATAATGCATGAGCTCTCCCAAGTTGCCTCAGACAGAAGGCCCAGAATTAGCAGAGACCATTCTGCGGGGACTTAAGCAAATTCTTTGGATATGGGTCTTTAGCGAATCATATCAATTGTTATGCAAATGTGTTTGACAATGACCGGCCATTGTGTAGCAACAGCATGCTGTAAATCATAATACTGATCCGAGACTGACTTTTTAAATAAGCATCTGCGCTTAGCTTCACAACTATTCATTCGAGCAACAATCACTTACAACTTGTCTTTATTCTTCACTACAAATCTCCACTTGGACAATTACCGTTGGGAAGATTGACAGTTCCTGGTATGAATTTTTTTTTTTTGCTGGCATTGTGTTACGGTTCTTGATGAGAAGAAAGATCAAGGACATCGCTTACAGCCAGTTCCTTCACTGATTCGCGCTCAATATGGAAGGTACTTATGGCATATCAAATCGGGCCAACAAGTGAGCGATAACTTGTTAAGTGACAAGTATACTCGCTTAGAATCCGACCAATGGGACGGTTTGCGCCGATTAGTGGCGCCAAATCTCCTTTCCAGCGTCCGATTGGCACAAAGCTCAGTAAATTCCGACCTCGTTGCTTGATACAGGTCTAGACCATTCAATAGTTTCCAGCGCCAAAGCACCTAACATCAATAGTTTCCTCAGAACCCCTGACTAAATACGGCACAACGGCTGGTCGGTCAGCGCTAAGAGAGCTTGTAAAATGAAACACGATGTACAGATTGCCATATTTATCCCCCGAGTCCTAAGTTTGCGATTTTGGTGGTTTCTGCTTCGACATTCTGCATCGATAGACTATTTCAGTCATGATTGCCAAGAGTCTGGTTTTCGCTGTGCTAGCGGCTCACGCTGCTGCTGGACCTTGTAAGCCTGATGGCGTTTCGTCCAACACGCTCTCCGCCAGTACTTCTGAAACAAGCATCTTGGATTCAGTGACTACAACCACTTCTGAGCAAGCCACGAGTACGACAGAGGGAGCTACCACTACTACGAGCGCATCCGTACCCGCTGGAGAGGCCATTATCCTTCAGGTCAACCCTCGACGTCGGCTATCGAAGCGAGATACAACATTCGTGGGCAGCAACAACCCCACCGAATGCACCTTTGCCTCTGTCTTTCACCTCGATGGGGGAAAGCTTTTGGAGAACGGAGTGCCTATTTATTATGCTGGCAGTGGCTATCAGGAACTTGCTGCCCAGGGCGAACCGCCAGCTGATTCTGTCACGACGACATTCTCAATTACTGGTGGTCGCCTCTCATGGACGGATTCGTCGTTTGGTGAGGCTGGCTTCTGTCAAACCGAGTCTGACGGGCAGGTGTACATCACCTTTGGGTCGGAGCCTGTTGGCTGTGAAGCTGTGACACTCACGGCTTATAACGGTATGCAGAACCCATAGCTTCCGTACAGTATTTTACTAATGTGATGATGCAGAGGAGCAATGCCAGAACGGACAGATCGTCGGAGTCGAAACGTCCAGTGCCGACACGACAACCGCAGTAGAGACGACTGCCTCATCCGATGCTGTTCAACCCACCACCTCATCCGATGCCTGTCTTGCCGGCATTGATGGCTCAAACGGCGAGCCTCCGCGAGAGAGCCGTCTTGCTGACTGCTCGAGACTGAACACAGTCACTGTCAGCCCATACCCCGAGTAAGTCCTCTGTGAATTCTTCTCAGTCACACACTAACATTTCCAGAACTTCAACCGTATTCAAGCGCGAAGTTGCGTTCCGCATTCCAACAGCCTTCCCGACCTGGCGACCTGCGATGAACACTCTTGCAGCCCGTGCAGAGGGAGAACCAACTGCCGCTACCATCCAGCCAACTGAGGTCCCTGTTTATGCTACGTACTGCGACTCTCCAGAGGAATACTACGCAGCTTGCTCTGAGGCTGGGATCACTGCGTTCACGACTACTCTTCCTACGACGACTACTTCGACGTCGACAACTGTCAGTGATTGTCCAGCGAAGCGACTCGTGAGGAGAGCAGGTGAGCATATGGGATATGAGTTTGAGGATAATTGGGATGCCCATATCATGCCAGGATATAAGCTGTTTTAGACCGTGCCTTTTGGATAATTCAGATGTTAATACAACGTACATATTTCTGTTCAAGTAATGTCCAGATGACCATGAAGAAGAGGAATAGCGTCATCTGTCAGCAATCCGTGAATGCTGAGCACGCGTTTACACTTGGATGGACCCCTAGCTTTTATGACTGATAAGGCTGAGCCCTTTTGGCGGTGGCGAAGCCACTAGCTCGGGCGCATTTTCAAGGATGTCAGGGGATGATGACAGTGAAAGTCCACTGTCACTCGCTCGCAGAGGCCATTAGCGCTCCCACCAAGCTTTCAGCTCAGTGGCACGAACACCAGATCTGGTAACAACATTCATGCATTACTCTTTGCTCAAGGATCGGCCCTTGACCCTAAATGAGGGCCTGTAGTATTTATTCTGAGTCATTCCCCTTCTTCTGTCGCTGGCGACACCTGCTCAATTATTCTTTCCCCCCTCTGGTGATGCTTGCACGATCAGTACATCAAGTTGTAAAGCGATTTGTAATTGCGAACCGCGCGAGACCTCGATTCACAATTCTCATCCCACCAAAGACTGACTGTCCATTGACACGTCGACACTTCATCACCATGAACCGCGCACAATTGACCACCCTGGACGAAAAGGCCTTTGCAGAAAAGGTGCCGACAATGCTCTGGTCAGATCGAGAGACGCTATTCGAGGATGGAAGTGAGGATATCGACATTATCAGGTCCCGCGCATCAGAGCCTGCAACCGTTGAAGCCGTCTCGTCTGTCCTCACTTCTCCTATCGAGGATGAAGATTATGATACATTGAGGGTGCATCAGAAAGCATTGTACTCTGTCCTTTTGAAGCTCTCTTTCGAAATGCTCCAGCCCTATCGAACAGCGTTGGCTGCACTCTCTGCATTTGACATCTCAGGCTTCTCTCATCGCTCATCTCATTACGCTCAGACTTCTATCCTTATTCAAAACGCTGGTCTTCTTGAGCGCTTCGCCACAGATTCTAAGGCAGTGTGGGTCACCAAGGACAAATTCGACATGGTCAGCTATCGCACGCTTACAGAGCGTGTTCACACTGCTGAGGAGATGAAGCCCTATATGCCTGAGCTATTTGACTGGCTTGTTGACGCGAATAACCCGCCTTTTACGCCTTGTCGAGACCAGCTTGCTCGGTTTCCTGAGACTGCTGCCGTTGTTGCAGCGGAGGTTCTGGCCGAGGCAAATAAAGAGAAGGATACGGAATATCAGCACTTCTTGATTGACTTTGTCTATGACCGTGTGCCTGTTGGGGAGAGTTGGATACCAATGCGAGAACATGTTCAAGCGCTGGTGAAGCAGTTGGAGGGGAGTACAGATGAAGATAATGAGGACCTGGTTGGTGAGGCGAATGACTGGCTTACGAGATTGGAAAAGTGGGAGTCGTTGAGGAAGGAAAACTAGTTTTCATGCAGAGTTTTGCAAGGATTTGTACATTTTTGTTGAAGAATCGAATATCTACTGAGAGACCTTAAGAAAGGAAACCATATACTTCCTAACAAGATTGGCCTACGCCTTCTTGAAGGACATCAAAGACATCAACTTAAAGCACTGGAAATATCACGCAAAGAACTACTCGATCTTTCATATTTACGTGGTGTCATTGGTATATCTCTTCGACCAAGTATCCGAAAACCTAATTGAGCCTCGAGCTCGGATGGACGACTACCCTGGATCCGAAGAGAATTTCGGAAATGCCAACTGCATGATCAACCAACATCCGAAACTGGAGACCCGCAATTTCATACGAGGCTCTGATTGACCATCTCCCAGATTCTTCTTCCTCCGACATCCTTGCTCCTTTCCCCCGGACGCAGATCGGGACTCACGAGCCAACGATGACTTCTCCACCGTTGAAAGCGGATAAGCTTATCAGCAAGTGGCTCGCAATGATCGCTGATGCTATTCGCTGTTTGCGAGTGTCTCCCCATCTTTACCCCGCGAGCTAGAATCAATTTGGGCTAAGCTCATCACGGAAATCTACCGTCAACTCGAGATGATAATTCCGGCACGAGCCTCGACCTATCACTACCGACAAAGCGTTACATAATGTGGCTTCTGTACATATGGCCTGACCAGTCACTCAAGGGCCATTTGTAACTGTTCCGATTTCATGTGTCGATGTACGTAAGCACCCGTCTTCCGACTCGGATCTTACCAACTTGTCGGTTCGCCCTTACATCACTTGACCCTCTTGATGCCACTGATGAGTATAAGATCCTGCGAGTGTGTCTTGGCTGGTTGACGATATCACTACCTCGCTGCGAGACATTTCATCCTGTACGAAAAAATACGAGATACCCACAAACATGGCTGTTGGTGCAAAGACTGACCATGTCGATGTCCTCATCGTGGGAGCGGGTCCTGCTGGTCTTATGATGGCGACATGGCTCGCTAAGTGTGGCATCAAAACACGCATCGTCGACAAGAGAGGAACAAAGGCAAGGTCACCCGTCTCTTATTGCATGCTCAACTAACACATTTGCAGATTTTCAATGGTCAAGCAGACGGTCTTCAGTGCCGAACGCTCGAGATCTTTGACTCATTTGGCTTTGCACATCGAGCTTGGATTGAATCTAACCACATGCTCGAGATCTCCCTTTGGAACCCTGACGAGAAGGGCGTTCTTCGTCGAAGCTCAAGGATTGCCGATACCATTCCAGGCATCAGTCGCTTTCAACAGGTTGTTCTTCACCAGGGTCGTATTGAGAGATTCTTCCTCGACGCTATCAACGACTTCAGCCAGGGAAAAATCGAAGTCGAGCGGGGTGTCATGCCAACGAGCTTAGAGATTGACCCCAAAGCTGTGGAAGACCCAGATGCATACCCGATCACTGTCAACCTTCGACATCTCAGTGAAGAAGAAGCTCAGCCAAAGCAGACGTCAACATCTGCCAACGGTACTACTGTTCAGGATGGCCTGTTCCGCAGCAACCTTTCGCCAGATGACACAGCCGATATGCTCAAAGCAGCTGAACTCAACGACAAGGCCAACACTGTCGAGGTAGTAAAGGCAAAGTACATGCTTGGGGCGGACGGTGCTCACTCGTGGGTCCGAAAGGAGCTCGGCTTCAAGCTCGAGGGTGAATCAACAGATTACATCTGGGGTGTTCTTGATATTGTGCCCATCACAGACTTTCCAGATATTCGACAACGCTGTGCGATTCACTCAGCGAGTTCAGGGAGTGTCATGGTGATTCCAAGAGAGAATAAGTTGGTCAGGCTGTATATCCAGCTTACAACAACAGCCAAGATTGGAGATCAGGATTCAAGAGCTGATCGTTCATGGATCACACCCGATGTCATCCTCGAGTCGGCTCAGAATATTCTCGCTCCTTACAAACTGACGTATCGCAAGTTGGATTGGTGGACGGCTTACCAGATCGGACAACGCGTCGGGTCCAACTTCTCGGCGTACGATCGGGTCTTCCTCGCTGGCGATGCTGTTCATACTCACAGGTTTGTTCCCCAATCTCCAAGTTGACGCAAATATCTGATAATCTTCAATAGTCCCAAAGCTGGTCAGGGTATGAATGTCAGCATGCAAGATTGTAAGTCTCTTGCTCCCTACATCGCTCTCTACCGCCGATCTAACATTCTCAGCTTTCAACCTTGGCTGGAAAGTCGCCAACGTCGTCAAGGGCCTTGCTAGCCGATCGATTCTCAAAACTTACGAGACTGAGAGGAAGGGCATTGCTAAAGCTCTTATCGACTTCGATCACAAGTTTTCACGTCTCTTTTCTGGACGCCCAGCCAAGGATATCATGGACGAGGAGGGTATCAGTATGGATGAGTTTCGTGAAGCCTTTGAGAAAGGAAACTTGTTCGCCAGTGGAATTGGTAACTCTGTTTGATCATTTCTATTGTCATAGCTAACAAGATTCAGCCGTGGACTATGGTCAAAGCAACATTGTCGCCAAAATTACTTCTGATGACTCTGGCCTGAAGGACATCGCTGTCAAGAGGCAGGCCTTGGCCCCGGAGATCAAGCTCGGCATGCGTATACCCAGTGTCAAAGTTCTCAACCAGTCTGACGCTAGGCCTTGGCATCTGCAAGAGCTTCTCCGAAGCAATGGATCATGGAGACTCCTGGTCTTCCCCGGAGACATCGATCTCGAGAGCCAGAACAAACGAATGAGGTCACTTTGCGACAAGCTATCAGCCGAGTCTTCGTTCCTCAAGCGCTTCACACCGCCTTCAGCTCGATACGATTCCGTGATCGAAGTCATCACGGTGCATGCCTCGAAACGTCAGGACCACGAGATCTTTGACTTTCCAGAGGTTCTCCGCCCGTATCACGAGGTTGACGGTTGGGACTACAACAAAATATTTGTTGATGACGAGTCTTACCATGAGGGACATGGCAAACTCTACCAGACGTTTGGCATCAAGGTTGATCAGGGCTGTGTGGTCATCTTGCGGCCTGATCAGTATGTGTCGTACCTGGGAGATCTTGATGATTATGATGCGCTCGATGGTTTCTTTTCTGAGTTTATGATAAAGCAGGAGACTGTATGAGGTATGTTTTATTGATGGGATATAGTACTGCGAATGGAAATATTGTAATGTCCCCTAAAAGGTGCCTGCGCCCAAACACGTCAAACATAACAATCTCATCATCCCAAAAGCCAATCTGACCAAGCCACATTTTCCTTATGATAAGATCGAGGTCCGTTGCGGTTCAGGTTTGGATAAGTGTCTAAGTTGAGATATGGCTTGCCAAATAGGTGCTGCCGGAATGTACTGCCATTGGCACCGTTTGGCCGAGGAGAACAATGACAGTGGCAAGCTTTGCTTCGCAGTGGCAGACTTCAGTCCCTGGCGGAGCCTGGCACATTAACGAATAGATTATTTGTTCTGGCACTATGCTCTATTCTGTTGGCTATGTTATGCTCAGTAGAAAGCATCAGTGCCCTTAAATGATTAAGACCTGGGCACAAAAACGACGACAGCGAAATAAAGCTTACCCAATACTGAGGCATTGATATTTTGATAGTGGCTGGCCGCTGCTCTGTTTCAGGCAATGGTGGCCCGGCGAACGCTGAAGAGTGGTCTGCATGGTGGTGATGTAAATGATGTTGCGTCATTTTGCAGATAGAAGCCCTACCGACGTCTCCATGAAGTTGGAGAAATAAAGATGCCTCTCAGACTATCATTCGGCTAACTTACCCACCTTATCAACCATTTTGACCCCAAGGCCATTCGCTGCGCCCTGTGGATCCACGAGGCGCAGCCAAGTCTTCTGAAAGATGCAAGGCACTGTACTCATGACCAATCTAAGACAGGTCATACAGAAATCGCATATTGCTGCTTCAACATGAGCTGGAGCTCAGCCACGAGTTAGCTATCACAATGGTTGGGGTCCAAATCACCCACTTAGGAGACAAGCATCTGCTTGGGTACAGTTTCATTCGTGCGGGAGAGACTCACATGATGGTCTTGTCCTGCAAAACGAGAGGCAAGCCGTTCACTCTGACTGGATCCATAATCTTGCTCCAGGACAAAGAGACATATTTACTAACTAATATAGACACCCTTAGCAATAAATAACATGTTGAGCCTTTTCACTCTAAATAGATAGTATATAGAAGGTATGATCTTGTGCTGAGTGAATAAGTATTGCTATTTTCGGGTGATCTTATTCACAGAAAGCAGCTACCGCCTTCAACATCTTAACCACACTCTCCTAAACCAAAACAGTAGTTATAAGGAATAAAATCTGGAATTTAAGCACACTGGCCCGAGCCGGGATCAGCGCTATTCAAGAATTAGTAAATCAGATTCTCAGAAGTAGGTGAAAGATAGAAACTTACGAGAAATCCCAGACAACATTGGTTCCTTCAGGGCCTGTTCCTTGTTCATACGAAGATCTGCCCCCATGATCGCAGCCATTGATCTCCCTGTGCAGTCGATCGGTGCAATCAGCCGAGGAAATACGCAAGCCATCCCCAATCACGTTTCTTCCGACCAGGACCGTAAAGTCTACCTTCTTCAAGGTGCTCAGATTGACGCAGAAGGTTTTGAACTCTCCATATCTATAGTCAGTCTCGGCCAAGCTACCGTCGGTGCAAAGGCGCTGAGCTGCTTCTATGGCAGTGAATTTGTCTCCGCCCCATGTTTCTCCAGAGCGGTGGCATTCTCCGCTGGCCCTAGGGATGGTGGCCAAGAGGGCGGCAAGGAGGAATGATGGGTAGTGCATTGCTGGATTGGGGAGATAGGTTTTGACTTGTGAAGGGCGACGGAAGATGGAAGAATCAGGAGAGGA
The DNA here is from genome assembly GCF_900079805.1 of Fusarium fujikuroi IMI 58289. Lineage (NCBI taxonomy): Eukaryota > Fungi > Ascomycota > Sordariomycetes > Hypocreales > Nectriaceae > Fusarium > Fusarium fujikuroi. The sequence continues at coordinate 2,646,173 of NC_036630.1, read as the reverse complement.
ATGGAACTTGAAGTGGGATTTATGGTGGGAATAGCTTAGTAGTGTTCCAGTTAACAAATGGGGGCTCTCTCATTTATAGCCAAGTTGACGAGTTTCTAGACGGCTATAATTTCACATCACTACCAGAAACTGACGTCGCAAAAAAATGATTGCCCAGTTGAACGAAGGATTTACCAGCATGATCATTAGAAACCTGTTTTTTCTAATTGCGTACATAGTTTGGCCCCCAGCGGATGCAAAGCCTCAAGCAATCAACGAGGACAATGTTATCCAGTCAACGCTGCAGATCACTGCAGTATGTTTCTATTCAACCGCATTGGAATCCCGTTCTTGCGAGACCAAGCCACAGGCAACATTGTTTAGTCTACGTAGTTATACTATGTCGATGAGATCCTTTAATGGGGCTCAATGCTGCTAAGCCTTCGCGGCCCGTGCCTCCCCGCTTCCGCAGCCAATAAAGCCGGATAAATTTAGGTTTCCCTTAGCGCTTACTCATTTTTAGCTTAATTGAGCAGGTAAATCTTGACTCGCTCTTCAGCTCGTAGATGCAGATCCTCTCGTATACGATAGAAGGATTTTGATCCTCATGCTTTATGATGAGCAGCAGGAATAGTCATATACGTCATGAAATGGGGGCTGCATTGACAAGGCAGAACTGAATTATGCAATTGGCATCATAGTAACTATAAAAGCTTCAACGAAGCCTTTACAGATATTACTATTCACACATAACCTAGTAACAATAAGATTCCTTTACAACCCATCATTATCATATCTCCCACCATGAAGCTTACATCATTTCTCATTGCCATCGGCGCAACATCTGCCGTTGCATTCCCAAGCTCCCTCCAAAAGCGCGAATGCCATGGATCAGGTGAATCCTGGGGTGCGGAGAAATTCCTCGCTCTCCAGACTGCCCAGAAGTACTGCGATGGGATCATCAACGGCCCCTTCTCAACCGCCGGTCAGTATATCAATAAGTGTGTCAATTTGAGCAGCAATAAGAAGATGGACTTCTTCCTCCGCTACGACTCAGATATCCCTGCCGATGGGCCTGCACATGCTGTTGAGAAGAACTTGTGCACTGAGTATTTCCATCGCGAGATCAATGGATGTGACCATGGAGGAAGGAGTTCTTACCCGGGCACTGAGGGGGGCACTGGCGCGCTTACTGTCTCGTGAGTTTTCTTGTTCTACGAGCAATAAGTTGAGTGTACTGACGATATATTAGGGCTGACCCGAACGAAGGGAACTGTGCATAGGCATTTGAGGGAACACTGAATGAGAAGGGATATTGTTTCATAGTCTGTTTAAGGTATATAAACAGGCTAAGGTAGTCAATGCTTGCATTCGTCTTTATTTTAGAAACGTAGTGGTTGAGAAAGTGTCAATGCGAACGTGTAGGTATGAAATACATTTATGCTAGGAACTATCCTTAACGAAATTAGAAATGCTCCCGTGTCCACTACTTCTCCTCAATCTTTCCAATTTGAGGATACTGCCCAATAGCCTTCTTCGCCTCCTCCCATGAATCATCGCCATACAACTGAGTCCTCAAATAGGCCCACGTAACCCTCTGCATAGCAGCCAACCTCTCCATACCCTCATCCTGACACTCCCTAGCGTCCCATCCACTGATACCACCGAAACCATGCTTTCCATCCTTAACCTCGAAAGAAGCTTTAGGTCCTGGCGAAAGCTTGTAGGGATCGTTATGCCAGTCTGCTCCTCGGTTGGTGAGATGTGGACTGACGTCACTGTCGCCCCAGAATACAAGACAGGGAGTCGTCATGTTGGAGAAGTTGAGATCAAGGAAGGGAAGCATGGCTTTTCCGGGCTCCGAGGGGTCGTCGCTTGCACCGATGGCACCGAAGAGGACGCCGGCTTTGATACGGGGATCAGCGACCTTGAAGGTTTTTCCGTCGCGAGGATCAGTGTTGGCGGCGCCGAGGAGGAGAGCAGAGGACAAAGAGCCGAGAGAATGTCCAACTACGGCGATCTTGGGCTTGTCAAGTCGACCCTTGAGGAGAGGAACGGTAGTCTCAATGGTGTCGAGACTATCAACGATCTGAACTAAATCCTTGGCGCGGGACTCCATGAATAGTTCACTGATACTCTCAGCGTTTAGCTCGAAGGCTAGTTGTCGAGAGCTCAAGTGCGTAGGCTGAATGACGACAAAGCCATGGCTAGCCCACCAATCGGCAACAGGGCCATAGCCTTTGAGCGAGGAGAGATAGTTGCTCGGGCCGTGGCCATGGGAGAGGACAATAATAGGGAGGTTATCTCCGTTGATTGGTGCTGTGACTTTGAGGTCGAGATCGACTCTGCGGTCTTGAGAGGGGAGGGTGACTGGTGTGAAGGTGAAGATGGGAGAGGCAGAGTTGACGGGGATGTCAGCGGCGCCGCCAATAAGAGAAGTGTTAGGGACCTCCATTGTAGAAATGTTTCAAACTTCAAATTTAGTCGGTGTATAAGTGTATTTGTATAATGGATTGATCTTTAAGTATTCTCATCCACTGCACGAGGATCTCCCGTCTTATATATCCAACATACGCCTCTTCCAACATGACGATGATAGTATCTTGACCAATCAGAGATCCCTTTCCCAATCAAGTATGGTCTAAATCCAAGATCTCTGATTCGCTGGGTTTAGCGGTCTTTCACCGGACAATGCTATTTCTCCGTTTTTTGCTGACGGAATCTGCAGGCGTGCTTATTTTTCGCATTCATCCCCGCTTAACCTAAACTGCGATTGGGAGTTAACGCGGTTAAATATGCGGAGGTAATGTTAATACCGTGGGTGCTGTTAATTTGCGCGTTTTGAGGTTATTGGTACTTTTGTATGGAATGCTATTTCTGTCGTGATCAGTAAGCCTTAGGCTGGTTTGGGTGACTTCGCGACTTGGCAGCGCGTGAAAGTTTGACAGTCCAACTCAAGAGGTAGCTGACACTAATCTGCTCATCTCCTCCACGACCTCCTCAACAAATTCCAAGTGCGATATTTCCGCGACTGTAAGCTTTTTGATGGGTATTTGCCTGATCAACCGTGTAAAGCCTTGCAGCAGTTTGAGTCTTTCGTTCTCTGGGTCTAATCGCTTGTCGAGAAGCGCGACGGAGAAAATGGTCGTGATTGCAGTCATCGGATAGAAGATGATCACCCTAGGCCATGTCAGTCTTGGCGTGGCGGAATATTAGAACGGCGCGGTGAGACTACGTACCAGAAGCACTCGTGGGCCAGCACGGGCAATGCCTTTTCCAGGTAGATCAAGATGGATCTCGATGCATCAACTAGAATCTGGAAGTTTATCCTATGGCCATCATCTATCAAGTTATCAGTGGGCTGATCTGATTGGAAGACTCTGCATCGGGCTTGATGAATGAGAATAACGCAATGGTGATATGACAATCGGAGCATGATTGCCTGCGTATTGGTATGAGCATCAACAGGTGTCTGCTCCAAGAACGACAAGGTTGGCCGATGGTCAGATGGCAGAGTCACCCTCCAAGCTTCCAACTCTTCATCTAGATGCCGTATCCTTCTCAGTATTTCCGTCTCTGATAGTCTGGCAGCGCTTATCGAATGGAGGTCGTTGTAGATCTTTGACTTTATGACTGATAGCCTAATATCCCATGGATAGAGCGGCACCGTAGAGGAGCTGCGACTTGGACATGGGCTGGAGCTTAGGATATTGCTACTCTGCATCTGAACGTAGTTGGGAGGTACCGTGAGGTCGCAGTGATCGTCGCTGATGGTAGGTGGCTGACCAGTCCTGTGAGACAGGTCTTTATCAATGCAGTAGCAGACCCAGAAGAGGTCACGTATGTGGTGAGAATCATTGTGTTTATCGTAAGCGCCCGAAGAAGAAGGGTGTAGATGGGCTCCAAGCTGGATCAAGAAGCGCGAGGTCATCGAAACGAGGAATGATGCGGATTCTAAATCTCCCATGAAGTATTTAAAGATCATCTTTAAAGTTGCAAGTTAGAGACCGAATTATCACATTGGATAATTGGAACTTACGAGCATCAGTAACGATTCAACTCCATCAACCCTCATCTCCCGCAAGATAGTGGGTATTGACGCTTCAATTTCCAGGGCATATCTTTGGCACCAGCAACTAATGTCAGCCATTTCGTCGCCTGAATCAAGGCCAAAAATGTCGCTCATAATCAGTAGTCCATATGCAGAACACTTTGCGCTAATCGTATGGCTTTTCCTCCCGGCGCCTTCTGAATAAGCAAGAGGCAGGGTTGTAGTCCTGAAGCGTCGGAGACTTAGTAATGGGAAGACGAGAGACTGGGCGGATGAATAAAATCGCATTGCTAGTTCCTCGACAACCTGGCGATCAGGAAGTCTTAAGATCTTGTGGTTATCATTCGCAAGAGGTGGCCTCGTGGAGCAGAGGTAAGGGAGACCGTACTTGTCGATGATATTTGATGAAAAGGTTGAACCTGTCCTGGTTTTGATCCATTGTTGACCTTGTGGGCTAAAGAGCGGATTACCATTCACTAAACGCAAGCCTTCTAGATAAGTTGGATTACGAACATGAGCATCACTCGCTAAAGAAAAAACATCGTGTATTAGCAGAAGGGAGAAGTAATAGGGCAAGGACGATTCTTACTAGGGTGAATGAGCTCCCCATCATCTTGTTCAGATGGACTAAGCTGGCGATTCGGTGACGGAAGTTTTGGAAGCCTTGAAAATCGAGATCTGTTGTAATCAGTCAGTTGAAAATGCCTGAGTGAAATGGCCAAGGCCTCGGCATACCGAATTGCGGATCCCTCTGTCTTTGCAGCTTGGTTGTAGGAACACGTCAGGCCATGATGTTGGCAGTAATCGCACTGCGGCACAGCCCGGTCACACTGAATCTAGGAGTGAGTTAGCCAACTAAACTAGTAATGAACTTGGTTGTTGATATAGCATGAAGCGATTCAGTGACCCAAAACAACTGCGCGTTGCAGCGCGACGGCCTCACTACTCCAAGACGGAAGAGTCAGTGGAGGAAAACCTACCTTCTTCCTGCGACAGGAGTCGCAAGCACGCGGTTTTCGACCTCTAGTCGATTTGGGCATTGCAATTGGCTGTTGATGATTTTCTGCTTGTCACTTCTAAAGATGGATCAGGTAGTGTTATTAAGCCAGGAAATTTTCTGGCTATCGTCGCGGCTCGGGTTTTCCGAGTCGGCAGTTGGACAAATCAGCGCTAATAATCGGGATGTGGCCATCTTTACCGATCCGAGATGTGGTACCTACTCTGCGACAGCGCATTTTAGGACCTATTCGCCCAGATCTGGAGATTTTTCAACATTGTTAAATGAGAATTGATGGCGTTGATCAGCCTTGTAATAATTCTTGCCTGTCTCAGGCATTCTCATGCGTCCGGTATTTGTGGACACTAAGCATCACGAATGCGCTGAATAAGCGGGAAATTAGAGGGATCTATGACATCAATTCAACAAAGTTCCAATTGAACCCCGAGGCGTCGTTACAGAACTCCACTGCCTATGGAATCATTTATATTCCAAGATGTTGTATAAAAAGGTGCATCTCCCACGGGTATTCCCAGGAATCTATCCAGCACAGAATCTGTCACTAGAGGCTAGGCTTGAGTCTCTACGTTAGAAACCATATCACCATGACTCAAGACAAGAAGACTGTGGTCGTTATTGGTGCGACAGGCCTTCAGGTATGACACCCGCTTCAATCTGTGCAGAGCATTTAGTTTAACCTGTTCTTTCTTAGGGAGGCTCTGTTATCCGGACACTTGCCAAATCTCAGGACAGGTACCATATCCGCGGTCTAACCCGAAATGTCTCTTCCCCCAAAGCCGAAGCCTTGGAGGGACTTGGAATTCAAGTACATCAAGCAGATGTTGATGACCCCGAAAGTCTCCGACGGGCCTTCGAAGGCGCCAACGCCATCTTCGCCATGACCGACTTCTGGCAGCACATGTCCGCTACCAAAGAGGAAGAGCAAGGCAAGCGCATCATGGATATAGCCGCTGATCTACCCGATCTCGAACAAATCATCTGGGCGAGCTTGCCTGACGCTAAAAGTATCTCGGATGGGAAATATCCCCATGTCTATCATTGGCAGAGCAAAGCAGCTGTAACAGATTACATTCGAACCGAGAAACCTGCTCTGTGGAAGAAGACAACAGCGGTGCTGTTTCCGAATTACTTTGAGAATTCTCTCACGCAGCCGCGTACTTATCTTCCTATCAAGGTTCGTTTGTCGTGTGGACTGAGCTGTGGATGAGCTGACATCGGAATTAGCAAGATGATGGAACTTATTTGAGATCCTTTGTTCTGCCTGAGACAACTCCGCTTCCAAACGTCGCCATTTCTGATACCGGCAAGTTGGTCCAGTATATCCTCGATCATCCTGATGAATGCCTCGAAAAGGAAATTGCCTTCTATTCTGAAGCCATTTCTGAGGGAGAAAAGATCAAGTCCATGGCATCTGGTAAGTACCCACTCCGACTATAGACATCAAGAGCGAGAGCCGTATTGCTAACTTTGACAAGCATATGGCATCGATATACACTACAATGAGCTCTCCTCTGAGGAGTTCCAATCCATCCTCAAGAGCAAGATGGACGACATGTGTGCTCTGGACTTCACGGAGCAGTTGTTGATCTTCCGAGACTTTGGCATGATCTATGCTCGTCCTGAGTTTGTTCAAGCTAATAAGGTGAGTTATCCCAACAGTACGATATATCTTAGAATGTGTCTTTCTGAAGCTCCATATAGCTTCCTGGCCTTGATCTGATGAAGTGGGATGATTTTATGGCTGCCAACAATCTGGCTGAGTATATGACTAGTAACTGAGGTTCTATTCAAGGCAGCATAGAGATATATTGTTTTAGTGGATCTATATAAGGATAGATTGAATACCTTGGTTATTGTTTTTATATATCACTAAAGCTCTTACATGGATCTAGCCTTTCATGTTTTGCTAGTGTATCCCTATCTCTATTCCACCGAAAGGGGTCCTTCAAACATGCCTAATGGCCCTAGCATAAGTATCTTCGGGGGGCTCCTGGATTTTACGAGCGCCTACGGAACTCCAATCTGAAGAACGAGACTGAATAGCGAAGTTGACTTTGGAACGATGTTAAACTGCCTTTTCCAGTGAACTGCCTCGTCCCAGTGCAGCCGCTTGGAGAACGCGGTAGCAATCGGGTCCAGGCGGCCCAAGGTGTTTAGTGTAGAGCATTCAAGGTTTATGATATGTGCAGGGCAGTCTTGGCATAAATTACAGCCATAGCTTAGCGTTTACCTTTTAGCATGGCACCTCAATCCAACTAGGCGTTTTGACTTTGATCTGGCGTGGGAATGGCCATAAATAAAACCCACTTCGTCGTATTTGTCGCATTCGTCGCATTGATGCCTCGCATTCTACGTGTGTTTACGCGCGTCATGTGTCTATACATGGAAGGGAAAAAAAGACAGCAGATAACACTATAAAACATCCTTGTGGTTCCAAATTCGATAATTTCTTTGAGCCTGTACCTATCACCTCAATCAGAACCTTACCCTTCGAAGATCATGCGCATTGCATTTCTTTTCTCATTCGCCCTATTTGCCGGGGCCGTCGTCTCAGCCACTTCACGTAGCGGACGAACTCCATTGGCACGCGGGAAGCAGGGCACTTATGCTGGTATACAGCTTAGCAACCAAGTTGACGCTTTCCTCGGGGTTCCATATGCTGAGCCTCCTATTGGGCCTCTTCGCTTCCTCCCTCCACAGCCTCTCAAACGTTCGAAGCTCGTCAACAAGGTTGATATAAACAATGCCACCGAATTCAGTCCAGTATGCTATCAGTTCAACTATCGTACTGTTCTGGGGGCGGCCACACTCCCTCGAACAGAAGAATCTGAAGATTGTTTGACTCTAAATGTACACGTGCCTACAATGGCGGCCTGTGGTCGGCTGCTCCCCGTTTTCATATGGTCGTTTGGAGGTGCGTTCGCTGAAGGAGGTGGCAGTGTACCACTCTATGATCCTACAAACTTTGTTGCAGAGAACAAGGATATAATTGTGGTAATTTGGAAGTAAGTTCAAGTCGGAAACCAGCGGACTAGCGAATATGTGGAATGTTGACCAGCTTGCAGTTACCGCCTGAATATCTTCGGGTTTCCAAACTGTCCAGCTCTCGATGCCCAGAACCTTGGTCTAAGAGACCAGCGAGCCGCATTAGAGTGGCTCCGTGACAACATTGCCGACTTTGGAGGCGACCCAACACGCATGGTGCTCGGTGGACAGTCTGCGGGCGCAGACGCAGGGCACGCTATGCTCTATTCTCACTCCAAAGACCCAATAATAAGTGCCATTGCCATGCAGAGCGGCTCTGTCCAAGTAATAGGTGCGGCAAGCGATAATGCCGATGCCGAATTCATCCGCGTTGCAGAGACGGTGGGTTGCCGAGACAGCGCAAATCGGGCGAAAGAGCTAGCCTGCATGAGACGAATCGACGCCCACAGACTGAAGCATGCTGTATCAAACAAAACTGTTAACTATTTCGGATCTCCGCCCGGAGGCAGCCCAATGATAGACAATGTAACACTGTTCACATTGGCCGAGTATGCGTACCGAGGGCAGAAAGGGAAGTTCGCAAAAGTCGTCAGTACATCCAGACTCCGTTTAGCTCATTTGAGGACTGACATGATGTTCTTCTATAGCCTACGCTTATGGGAATTATGGATGCTGAAGGGGACGGCGTATCGAACTGGGATGCTAAAGCCGGAGTGAATAGAATGTTGTCCAATATTCTGACAATCACATTATTCAACTGCAATATTGCTCTCGAATCAAGGTAAGTAGACCGAACAAAATGATCTTTCAGACAATGACTAATATAAATATAGCTATCGAGCGTTAAACTCAGTCCCTATTTGGCGGTATCGATACATGGGAGTTTTCCCCGAAGTGACGCCTTACTCGTGGCTAAGGGCATATCATATCGGTTAGTCCTCTCAACCTTTTCCAATCTGTTAATGTTTTACTTATTAACATTGGGTTAGCGGATGTCCCAATGCTCTTGGGGAGCCAGGATGCAATTACTGCGCATTATACTTCAAGCCCTTCAGAAAAAAGGCATTACAGAAATGCAGCCCAAATATTCCGTGGAATCTTTGCAAGCTTCATCAGAGATCCCTTCAATGGATTGACAGATAACTACGATTGGCCAACGTTCTCCCCTCATGCTAAAACATTGATGGAGCTGTTTCCCAAAAACTCTGCAACAGTTCTATTGAGCGACCCAAGCACATATGACAAGATCTGTGAGAACCCTCCTCCTATTCCATGGGAGCTTTTCAATTCAACTGGGGCAACGTCATCGGGGAGCAGTGAGTAATATTCGGAGGAAATGCTGTGTTTGAAACCTAGTTGTTACATATACGATGGGTTACTTAGTCTGAGTCTGACCCTCTTAACTATTAAAGCTATTCGTTTTATAAATTGGATTCGAGATCTTGCAATTGGCTAACTGGGCAGGTAAATCAACCTGTCTGCTATGGCCACCTGAAATTTAGCCCCAACCTCCCTCTGAAGTTCGAGATGATGATCGGACAAAACAACTCAAAAATGTCAAGGCTATTGCGGAAATTTGAAATACGCAACGCATCCAGGTTATCGACGATCTGAATCTAAATGATGTCGTCCTAGCATTCATCACCTGTGTGAACTGCCTGAAGCTTAACCTTTAGGTGGTAGTCAACTACATAGTGCACGAGGTGATACTTAATCAGCCTGTCATTCTCCATAGCGAGGGGTGGATAGCTGTTTTGAAATTGCTTGTGTCCAGTATCAGGGCAAACTATGAACTGAAATATCATATCACTACATGAACTTTACCAACTACGATAGAGAAGATATGTTATTCATCCTAACCATAGTACTGGCGATGCAAGTCCGGATAGTCATCATCCGTTTCAACATCCTCGTTCAAAGCTTCGAACGCATCGTTGACGGGACCTCCACCAGTCTGTTCATCAACCTGTGTATCCCGTGGGGCCTCTATCCAACAGCCCCTGAACGGATCGAACTCGGACTCTTGAGCATCCTGGGGTGATTGATAGCTGAGAGCCTGAGGTGCCATGGGCAACTGAACCTGATGGCGAGGTGCCTGCGGATTCGTCTTGACACGGATATCGACGCCGTTTTGCCAGCCAACCTCATATAATTTCGTAAGCGGAAGGATGTTGTTCTCATCATCTGGAACCTCAAGAAAGATGGCCTTCAGCGATGGAAGCTTGTTCGAGAGTATTATGCGTATTAAAACATCCTCCTCCATTTCCAATGAGGTAATCTCCTCGGAATTTCCCAACACAAGAACCTCGAGGGAAGGAGGGAACAAACCTGCTATCAACTCAGCGCATTCTTGGTGCTTACTGACATCTTTCCAGACTTCTGCCAACTCCCGAAATTCCCCCTGCTGGTCACCCCGAGGGAAGTCGTAGTAAGCAAATGTCAGGAGATCATTTATCTCGACGTGAATTTGGCGCAGCTTTATGCACTCGTGCACTGGAATCTCATCGCCAAGCCGATAAAGTGTGCAACGATATCCTTGAAGTTCGGAAGCATCGTAAATCATGATACTTTCGAGTGACTCGTGTTGTTCTTGGACCATAAACTCTAATTGTATGTCAAAGTCACTGATTTGGCCAAAACAGACGCTGCCACCATGAATAGTGTATGACTTAAGAGCTTTCGGCGCTGCGGCTAGCTCCGAAGTATTGTCGTAGTCGCCAGTGTCTTTGAGATAGAGATTCTCGACCGTGGAGCACCGAGCCGGCAGTTCATCAGCTGCATCTCGAAAACTGATCGTGGTTGAAGATTCGAGTGCTCCATCGTTTCGAAGATGCCTGTTCGCAGAAAAATCGCCCTCTCCGTCAATCTCGGGGTGATCTTGTGCCCGCAGCCCTCGAAAATACAAGGATCTGAGGTTTGGAAGTTTCATCAGACCTCTGAAAGAGCTGCGAGAGTACCAAACATATACAACGTCGTCATCAAGACAAGTCTTTGATGTTAGGCCTACAGCAACATCTCGGAGGCTTTGAAGGCCTGGAGGCCACGCGCTATCAATCCAGCTCTTGCCCATAACAAACGTGAGCCAGTGAAGACACCGGCGGCTGTGGTATGTGAGACGTGGACTTGATTTCAGGACAGAGTCATTGCTTACCTTTCGACCTTGTCGTGTCGGTTGTACAGAAGCTTTAGGCTTTCTAGCCGAGGGCATAAAACAATAAGCAGCATCTGCATGACGCTATCGCATCCTCGCTCAAATTCGACGCGTGCACAGTCCACCAGGTCCTCTGGCAAGCCTAATTCCTCCTGCATAATCTTCAAGTAGTGAGCCAGCTCCCATCGAGGAATCACCCACTCCAAGCATGGTACTTTAGAAAACACATGCCGTCGCATTTGCCTTGGGACTCCAGCCTGCTCAGCTGTTTCGCGTAAAGACCAAGGTCTCCATTCAGCCCAGTCCCACCTCGAGCCCCAGAGCTCAATATGTTTGACATGCCAGGCGTCAATAGGGCTGGCGATACCAGAGGCGCTACGAAGAAGGGTAGGGATGCTTGAGGGGTCAAGGTCTGAGATAACAGAGAATTTCCGATGGGCTTCTCGATGATGGGTAAGAATCCTCTTCGCGCATTTGAAAAGATGACTGCATACGCAGGCCAAGTTTAAATGAGTGGATGGGTCAGCAAGGTCGATGATGCGGGTGACAAGCTCAGTTGGTAGACTCAAGAGCGTAGGAGAGGGCATTTTGGGTATTACTGAGAGAATGCACAAATATTCGTTTGAGGATCAGGGTTAGGAAATGTTGTAGGCTGATGGTCTCTTTTCCCCATCAATGGATCCACCAACGAGGAAAATGTCATCCGCAATTAGGCAGCCATTGCCAAGAGATATTCCGTTAACATCTTTTTAGGTTAGCTTATGTGTCAGGTGATATACAATAGTATGTATCTATATATAGCTTAGGCTGATACATTGTTTAGGCAAGGATCTGATATTGGATTAGAATCAATTATTCGAACCTTTGTGGTGCCGCCCGTCTATTACTTTCAAGTCCTCTCAGTACTAAGATCTTAGCACGTTGCACCTTCAACTGTGATAGGGTTTGAAGAGTCAAGGAGAGGATCATGGAATTACAATGCTCTACATTCTAGGCACAAGCATCTTCAGACAGTATAGAACATTCTTTTAGCACTCCCTATTAGTACTTCTCGCTTCGTACTCGCCATCTTCAGGGACTCTCTTCTTAAGCAACAGCTTCTGATATAGTGTAAGAACCAGCAGCAACGGTCATATGTGCATGACGTTGACAATGCCTGCCCTTGAGTACAATGCTGACTAAGAAGGAATATCACAATAGACACAAGTACAGCCCGTAGGCCATTCGTCCAGATAGGAGATCGCAATATATTGGGTCCCCGGTTTGGTTGTTAGACTATCTGTACCGTCTCAATGTTCACCCCCCTAAACAGTGCAAATCCCTTACTCGTCGTTCGAAAGCCGCCAACTCGGATGTACTTAGCAGGTATCTGACTGGGACTCAAAACAATGCCACACCCAAGTCTTTGGCGTGGTCTTCCAGACACACTTAGATCGCTTGTGAGTAGTAACATGAACAACTCGTCCCCGCTCTGCTGAATCCCAGTCATATGCCAGTCTAGAAAAACCCACGCAACTCTTTGATCTTTTTCGAACACGCTCCAGTAGTCAAACTCCGAACCCTCGAATGGTGCATGGATTCTTGTAGGTGAGCTTGAGCCACGGATGATATTCGAGGGCAGAGGCAACAGTTTCCCTTGTACGACTGCCAAGCTGTCCCTGACCTCACCAAAAAGGTCCAAGCCCTTCGGCACTGTCCAGGCAGTTATACCTGCTGTTTCATCTCTACCATCCCAAGGGCTTGCCATCATGTCGACTGCTTGCTTTCGCGCGGCCCAGCTCCAAGATGGCACGGTGCTGATTTGATGCAGGTTTATAACCGCACTTCTAGTGGTTTGCATGGAGCTAATTGAAGAGCCCCTCCTCCAGCATAATCCAAAAGCAAGAAATTGTTTGAAGATACCCGCAAGATAGTCCTCCGGGCCGTAGCCCATCATTCTCGCTATACCGGAAATGGCAGGCAATCTATCAGTTTCGTAACACAAGTCGAGGGCTGCATACTTGGTGACTATCTCGTACCAGCTCTGGAATCTGCCTCTGGCATCAGACGGAAAATGCGTTAGGCCAGTTTCTAGGTGACCCGGATCCTCTGGACTTCCAGCTTCGCATGTGGCTCGGTCAGGGCACGAGTAGTACAGCTGCGAGCCGCAAAACGTCAGTTTTCGCACGGACAGCATGGCTTCTTGAAAGGTCCACGCTCTCTGGCTCCATCTTGTCTCTATATTGAAGAGCTCATCAAAGGTTTTGTCTATGCCTTTGTCGATATAAAAAGATGGATTGGCAAGTCCGCTCAGCCGAATGTTGAACGTTCCCTGGATCGTGGGATTGACCTTTGATGCAAATTGTACCGTGATTGACTTCGGTACGCGGTGAATGAAGCCAACTTGGCAGGATGGCGACGAAGCTACGCATATCGTAAGGTAAGCGTATCGGTAGACATCTTTAATAGTCGATGATTCCCGTTCCCAATCCAGTCTGTCACCTTGTATGATGCAGAGAGAATCCACCCAGAGATAAGGAATCGATAGAGTCCTCGCTACAACTATCGCATCACGTATGACATGGGTCAATGAGTCTAATGGGAATCCGGCCTTTCGTTGTTCGATGTTATGAGCTCGAGTCCTTGACTGCACCTTTGCGTCATCAGGCGGACCCCAGCAATAGCTTAGAGTAGCGTATCTCGGTGTTCTTCGTCGTAGCCGGTAGTCGGTAATCACCAAGTGAGGTTGAACACCCTTATCAGTGCCGACGGCAATGAGACGGGTTGGTAGAAAGCCGCTAACATTATTCACATTGTGATCGTGAGTGTCTTCGCAATGGGCTATTTCTTGTTGAATCATATTAATGTTTGCCGCATGCAATGCATATTGTATTAATGGTGGTTTCATGTTCAACCACTCAGCGCATTTGTCTGCATGGATCCGCTGTCAGACCAGTATCTAAGAGCTTGCTAGGAATGAAGCTGAAAAGCATACCTGAGTTTCCATCGATTGCAAACCTCAATGGTCGCAATTCGTCAAGGATGGGGTCCGAGTTCCGGAATCTGAGATATGCGATTATGCCGGTGAGGCCAAGTCGATTACTCATGCTCAGGCTCCAGCGATATTTGACGTTGATTTCAATCGACGCCCCGATTTCCAAGCTGTAAAACTCTTGTATTGAACCTCTCAACAGATGACAGAAGCCGCATCCAAAGGAGGCCCCTGCTTGCAGCTTTGGGAGCTCTGGATACTGGTCATTTACTGAGAAGACTGGGATATTTCCATGGCCCTCCATGTCTGGCTCATCAAGTGGGAGGCTGAGAACGGGATGTCCATTTTCAGTTTCTGCTCCTTGTCCACCCAAGGCCAGGTCGTCGATTTGCAAAGCTTTGCATCTGCGGCAAAGAGTAACAGCGTTTTGGGACATGTTGTGCGAAGATAAGGTTGGGCCTAAATCTTGGGCTGAAAGATGAAAGTGTGGGGTTTGGTGCGGAGTCTGATGAATGATGATGTTTCGCTGGGGATGTCTCACTTTATTGGTTTACCGTAATGTGCCATGAGTGCACAAAAGCGTTGCTCCGATAACCAATAAAAATGCTGATGTCGTTGAGACATTGATTGTTAGTATATACATGAGCTACTACCTAAAATGCAAGCTTGATCAGGTATACCCCATCGCGGCTGATCGATAATAGTGCTTGCCTACTGGGTATCTAAGCCTTGTGGGCTTAACTCATACGTTTTAACAATCATCGCATCATGTCTTCACGGCAGGTTTGTCAACCTCAAACAGGCCCCTAGAGTCCCAACATAAGACGGCTTTCATCAAGTTGCCAGTACCGAGACACTGGCTAGATGTAGAGAGACGATTCCTCATGGTTTGATTGCGGTATCTTAGTAATACTAGATGTTTATAGATGGAGTAGGTCTCGTTACAAAGACTAGCTAACTGAACTGGAGTGAGTAGAGTCATGAGACATTAGCCTTCATTGGTTTGTGTAAGCGACCCTAATGGCCATCCCTGTATGGATTGAAACATAAACTGTCTTCAGACTCTGCGTAGTTACCAATTTACAATTCGACTTCTTGACACATTTACTTAGGCGGAGGGGTATTTCAGATCCTCAACCCTTTTACGCATAGTTTCATTGCAATATCTTTATCTATCTTAGCTCAGTATATCTGTAAATATAAACAGCATGGTAAAGATATCGCTCCGTGAATTAGTCGAAAAATAAACATTGTGATAGCATCTTCTGATTTAAAGTCAAAAAGCAAAAGGGTCTCAGGCCAGTGGATCAAGGTAGATGAACAATGGATATAAGTCCTACATTACATAATTCACCCTTGGTTTTCCTGTGCTTTTGTCAGGCTTTGCTATATAGTATTATATTAGCATAGTGTGAAGTGTGGAGTATTGGGAATGTTACAGGTGCCTATAAAAGTATATTCAAGATGATTTATATATAAATATAAAGTGCCATATCGTATTGTCTAGGATTGATAGCTACAGAAGGAGTTATGTGTCATGTTTCTTCTTTCTTTCTCCCATTGCCTGTACCCTCTACAAGCTTACTACTAATACGATCCTCTCCACGCCGACGATACCGAGTGCACCTCTATCTTCACGTCCTTCACAACGCCCACAGAAAATAGCGATACCCCCGTGCTGGAGTCCGGAGGAAAGATTTGTGCTGTTATCGCCTCTTCGCCTTGCCCGCCAAACACCTCAACCGATGACCAATCTAGCAGAATGCGTAGTTTAACCTTTCCATCCCTAACAGGCAGCGGAGCGTAATATACGCCCGAGAATGAAGTGCTGAAAGAAGAATCACCAGATGATTCGCGATTAACGAACATCTGATTGGTATCGAAGTCGTAACCGATAGCAGTGCCGTATGTCTTGCCATCCGTTCGCACGTTCAGACCCAGAACTTTGGACTCTTTGCCAGCAGCAAAGGTCAAGGTTATGTCCAAGGCCTTTCCAGACACTGAGAGAGTCAAATTGCCCGTGCGCATTGAACGCCATTGATTCTTGTACAAAATCCTTCGACTCTCCAAGGTTTGCAGGTTAGGATGTGGCTTCTGTATCAGACGTGCCCTCCCGTCGATGGTTTCAAGTGTCAAGACCCGAGGAATGCTCATCGCGCTTCGCCATGGGGACGTGGGAATGTCCACTGCGTAGGCCCAATCGTTCATCCAAGCCACGGCCACGCGCTCGTAATCGGAGAGTCCATTGTAGGTAGCAGCTGCGTAGTAATCAGGACCGTAATCGACCCAGTTAGCTTGTGGCGGGAGTGGTTTGTCTGTGAAGACAATTTCGCCTACGTCAAGATGGCCCCAACCTCCCGTGGCGCGATCAACGATTTCGATGTATGAAGTCTTGCCAATGAGGTTGGCGACGTTCCAGCTCGCCCATATGACATCGCCTCCGTTGACACCAGTGGTCGATCGTACGACCTGCCCATCCACAATCAGGTTGATGGCAGTCTCCTGATCGGCTGAGGTACCGTACGTCTCTGGATTGTACGGATTGTTGCAACAGCCGATCTCGAAGGCAATGTAATTTTTGGAGACAGTAAACTTCTTCGAGGTGAGAGATCCAACAGACTTGTCGCCCTTGTCCCATAACGTGAGTACCTGGCCGTTGCTAGGCTGCTGTTGGACGAAATCACCGGTCGCTTTCCAGCTTGACTCGGCGAAGCTGGTTTCATCCCAATCTTCAAATACAACACTGTCTTCTGGAGCAGACTCATCGTAAATATTATTGGCATCTGCTGTGAATGTTGTTCCATCAAAAGTGCCAACCACATACTGGGTTCCTGATCCGCCGGCATGTGCGGGCCCGCCAGGATTGAGTCCGATGACCATCACCCACTTTGTTTTGGACCTTTTACCATCCACAGGAAGCTGAAACAAGCTGGGACACTCCCACTGACCACCAACCGCATTGACGGGGCCAAATTCACTGACATGTTCCCAGGCTGTCAGGTTTTTGGAGGTGTAGATGAGCAGTTTGTGAAGGTTGGGGAGTGAGACGGTCATGACCCAGTGCTTGCTTGGCGCGTACCAGAAGACAAATGGATCGCGGAAGTTGAGATATTGGTCGGCATACTGGCTGGGAGGCTCTAGGATGACTGGGTTGTCAGGATGCTCAGTCCAAGACAGGCCGTTATCTGTGCTGAAGGCAATCGACTGAGATTCCTGGCCGGCGCGGACAGATTTATTGCTCGGCAGGGTCATATCTGACGTATAATGCGATGTATAGACTGCCACCAGAGGAGGTCTCTTTCTGTGTCCATGACCTGAAGTCAAAGCGTCGTCAGAGACAGCACTTCCGGAGTAGTACAGTTCATTCAACGATCCTGCTGGAGAGTCGAAGGCACTGAGGGCGACAGGTAGTTCTTTCCAGCGCATCAGATCGTCGCTGACGGCGTGGCCCCAGGAGATATTTCCCCAGACGTCGCCTGTGGGGTTGTACTGAAAGTACATATGATATTTCCCCTTATGATAGATGAGGCCATTTGGGTCATTCATCCAGTTCTTGGCTGGGGTGAAGTGATACTGAGGACGATAGTCCTCGGTGTAGGATGTTGCACTGGCGGTTGCCAGCAGGCAAGGAAGAAGAAGGGAGAGTTGAATTTGCATCTTGACTGACTGCGTTGAGCTGATGCTTGTGGAGTGAGATGGTCGAGAAATCATGCGAGATTTATACATCTGTGATTTGGTTTTGGGAGATGGTAGTGGTGGATCACACTGACTTTCCATCTCATCCTAGGATGTGAAGGACTTGGTGTTGTCCGTCAGTTGTTTCGGCCTGGCCGTGTCGAAGCAGGGTTGATGCATTCCTGGTCGATAATCATTGGTGACACTTTCATGAGTTCGGACGATGCGCGATTAAACTCTGAACTAAGTATTGATGAAGCTGCGTGCCTAGATGTCCAGGTGGAATGGCACCTTGGTTGAAATTGGACTGGCAGATATCCAGAGGCCCTGGGGCCTCTGTCGATAGCTTCGGTAATAAGTCTAGGGAGCTCAATAGTCGGGCGATATACGCGGACAATCCGGACTCTAAGACCATTATTCTACCTTCCGTTTTCACATCAGAAGGGTTGCGGCCGCTCAACCAAAGCTCATTCCATGTAACTTTCGCTTAATGTGGCTTTGATATATGACCACGCATACTTCGGTCTTATTGGTTCAGTAAGGAACTTCGCTTCTGGTCTGATCGCGCAAGGCCCCTGCAGGTGACAAGACTCATATGAGGCATTTACGGGTACTTGATGTGGAGTTCGGAAGAGAGATCACGACGTTGGGTTCTACTCTTCCCTTCCTGATGATCCCATGTTAGCTGGGATAGTGTATTTAGTGACAGTAGGTTTGCACTGACATGTGAATCTGCCAGGTATGGCCTTGTACATTAATTCCGCAGTTTCTAGCGGCTTTCCAGAATGCGCGGGGGCATCAACTACTGCAGCTCGCTACTAGCTAGCGTGGCAGCTAAACATGGGGCCCCGCACCAGCTTCAAGCATGTACGAGTCATGAACTGCATTCAGCAGATGACGACACTGACTGAACTCTTCCTAACTTACGTTCAGGTGTGATGAAGTTCAATCTTACCACCTGCCCGAATGGTCCTAATACCATGCAGTCAGAGCTTTCCTGGACACCGTAGTAACCAGGGTCTACTGCGTCTCTCTTGCTCTTGTGTATATCTCCTCCCCGCATCCTCCCTCTCCTGGTATATCATTCCTTCTTCCATCACTTCCCCGCATCTTTGCAACCCCTTCGTAGCTTGAGCTCGTTCCAACACCTGCACCTAGCTAGGCGGCGACCCCGCATAATGAAGATAGAAGTAATATCGTCCCACGCGTGCGGACGCTTCAACATGGTGTTGCTTGGTAGTTTGGTCATGGGCACGTTTGGGTGCTTGATCGCGATGAGACAGATCGGCATCCCTCTAGTTGTTGTGAATTAGGACAACCATTCATTGGTTTTAGACCGTGCTAATGATATGCTGGGGCTCAATGTGATCTGGAGGGGAAATACTACGTTGATTCGTGAAGGCTGATGTCGTATAGACCCTTCGTCAGGTTACTCATTTCTTAGGTGAACGGCCTATATAAGTATGAACAATGAGGACATTCACATTATTTGCTTTGTCAGCTAGTATCACAATCTAAACCCTCGTACTCTCTTCGTTACCATGCTGAGATTTCTCGCACTTGTCCCGCGGACGCTAGCGTTTCGTCTCTTTCCAGTCCTCTTATTCATCTTGTATGTCAGTGCAGTACCACTTGCTACCACCAACACCCGACCCAGCTATCACATCACGCCTGAGAAGAAGTGGATGAATGATCCCCAACGTCCGTTCTTCCTAGGTGACGAGTGGCATCTCTACTATCTATACAACTCCAACTTCGATAGCTCAAACCCCGGTTCAGGGGGAACAGAGTGGTATCATATCACAAGCACCGACATGATCCACTGGACTCGTCGGGGCGTAGCGATTGAGAAGTACAAACCGAACCCTCCGAGTGGCATTGTACTCGGTGACATCGAGACCGGCAGCGCCGTGGTCGACACAAACAACACGGCTGGCTTTGGCCGGAATGCCGTCGTGGCCATTGTTACACAAATGGCAGATGGGTTGCAACAGCAATCTCTTTTCTATTCCACCGACAACGGGCACAATTTTGTCCCTTATGAAGGGAATCCCGTAATGCCAAACCCAAGCCCTACTACAAAACCTGCGTTTCGAGATCCCAAGATCTTCTGGGATGCCAAAGAAGGGCATTGGGTCATGTCTCTCGCAGAGGGTGACAAGATTGGTTTCTACACCTCTGCAGATCTGAAGACCTGGGCGTATATATCCGAGTTTAGGCCTGAGAACGCTGGCGTAGACCTGGAGACCCTCGAATGCCCAGATCTATACCAGATCGACCTAGACGGAGACAGCACAAAGCGCACCTGGATTCTCGCCTTAGGCGCTAATGGCTATCGCTACAACAGGACGACGGGTACTGCATATTGGATCGGGAATTGGGACGGTAACCGCTTTACGGCTACAGAAAGCTTTCCGCAATGGATGGATGACGGACCTGATTTCTACGCCGCAGTCAGCTGGGAAAATCCTACTGACAGATACGGCAGCCGCTATGCCATTGCCTGGATGAATAACTGGGATTACGCAGCTTCGCTCCCATATTACGCGGATTTCGCGGGCCAGGACAGTTTGGTCCGGGAGGTTGAGCTCAAGACCATCAACGGTTCTCCCACCTTGGTCAGCATCCCAATAGGAGGGTATGAAGAAATTCTCGCATCTCCCATGTCCGTGAGCGACAAGACCATAACAACAGATCCTGCTTCCGCATCCCTCCCCAGCGGCATGGAGCAAGGGGCATACATGATCCGCGCCACGATTTCTAAGAATGGCGGCGACAAGGGCAACGAGGTCCGCTTTGTCATCAAATCAGACGGGGCTTTTAGCACGACTGTCGGCTATGACTTTGTGCATTCCCAGGCTTTTCTGGTCAGAGACTCAGACGGTTCCGCGACGGATTCCATGGCTGCTGGCTCGAAGCAGGTGTACGATACCGTGCGCACAGCACCGGATCCGTCAGGAGGGAGTACGGTCAAGCTGACCATATACGTGGATTGGAATTCGGTGGAGATATTCGTCAACGATGGTGTAGCAGTGTTATCGGGGCTGATATACCCGAATCAAGGGGCCAGCGGCGTTCAGGTCGTGTCAGATACAGGAAGCCTGACGTTGGTTTCGTTTAGCTACGCGGCCTGTGGGAGCATTTACTAGGTGTTCGTGTATTACCTCCGGATGCGTTGTTGAAATTGGCAGAGTCAAGACTGGTGGTATCAGGATGAAGCAGGACATGATCTAGCAATGACTTGGACGGGGAACTGGCACAGTCCCAATTGGCCAGGTCCAATAAAGTCTGTGCTTGAGATTTTCGCTAGCCATGGGATGGTGTTTTCGTCTCCCAACTTTCCAGACCTGGCTTAGTCGCGAGTGGCGGTGACTTGGCTCCAGCTTTCGCCGATTGATTCGTCCTGTGCTCTGTGATGTGGTGTGACGAATGCTTGCTGCTCTGCTCATCGGCTAGTTTAGTCTTCACAGCGTTGGCCGTTGCCGTTGACCCGAGGACCTGCGTAGCGTGCCACCCGAAAACTAAGCACTGTACGAAGAACACTCTAACAGTACGTGCCCCCCTACTGCATCGCCGTAGTGTTGCATTAAGCATCCCCGCGACCCCAGCTCAGGCTAGCCGTGGCGTGGGGATGAGCAAAATAGCGTCCAGCAAGCCTGCTTAGGCCTGCACCCACTGGAACTAGCGGTTCAGCAAAGGCGGGGTAAAGAAATGGCTTGGGTCCTGTTGATCTCTATTAATATGCACGGTCTCGTCTCCACCCTGAGACTCTCTCGTTTCTTGTCGTTCGGTTACTCCGTACACACAGAACCACTCTCTTGTTCATCCATGTCTTAGCCTGCTGTGTCACAATGTCAGTTCCTGCGGCATGGCCCTCGAGCCCGGCCAAACTCACCCTGGAAGCTTGGTCGCAAGGCTGTATGATTGGCGCTTTGATCATCATGATCGGTATCACCTTAGCTAATATGCGACGCGGTGTCATGTTACATAAACTTATCTTGATCGAGGTGAGCATCTTCATCGGTATCGCATTCAATAAACAATCATCTCACAAATTTTTCAAGCTCCTTCTGGCGATGCCAAATGGTTTCTTTACCTTTTTCGACCCGCCGACCTGGGGATGGTATCTTTCCTCGACTGTTATTTTCCTCATCATCTCGTGGAATCTGCACAACGTCATCGCCTGGATGAAGAACAAGCCCTTCCTCTCAAAGCGAAACAATGCTATATATATTGGCAGTATCATACTAGTTCAACCCTACTGGATCCTTGAGATCTATGCCAACTTCACCTACTTCAACACTCCTAATACCCATCTTTTCTCCTCAACCCGACCGCTTGAAGCCGTCTGCCGGTAAGAATCACTACTTCGAATACTGAGTACCTCCACTGATGCATATTAGCGATCCCTGGTGGATCTTTACCGCCATCAACCTTTTCTGGAACATAAAATACCGTTACGAGTTTAAGCCTCTGGAACTCATCCGCATATCCCCTCGTTTCGGTCTTTTACTGTTGAGCATGTCTCTCAGTATCATCTTTATTGTTGTCGATCTTCTTTCCGTAACGCCTGTCATCTCGATCGGCTATATCAATCCGTTCTGGAAATTTGCTTTTATCTTCAAATGTTTCACCGATACGATCGTTCTAGACGACTTCAAAACCGCACTAGACAAACTAAGTCGGTACAAAATGGACCGAAACTATCCGCTCCCGTTCAGCAGACCTGCCAGTCAGATACAACACCAAATGCCGAGGCCAGGCGGGGAGATTTTCCATGATAGATGCTGTCGTGAAAGTGTGAGCGTGACAGTTGAGCATTTGGAGGGGGCTGGCGATTCTATAATTAGTGCTCCGGCACGCGTAAAGGGGTTCCCTAATGCTGGGCTTCTAGGCAGAGCGCCTTCATGACGCTCCAGGCCCCAGGATCACCTATGGGAGCAGGATCGCGCTCAACTTGGCTAGAAGGTTCCATAACAATGCCATTGCTTTTATCCTCTGACCGAAATCAATGTGGTGATAAAAGCAAAGATGCCGGAGATACTGAGTAATGTTTAGTCTCGGCCATTGAACTATGCTGTGTGATCAATGAGTAAGATCATTGAAGGCGGATTGTGCACCACATTCCTTAGACCAGGGGAAGGGCATCACAAGCTCGGAGTACTACCACTTTGGCCCCAAAGCCGGAACCGAACGTGCTTATGAGTCAGGAGTACATGGGCCCAAACCAACTTCCTGAAGCAATAGAGCTGTGGAGAGGGCATGCTAACAACAGTAGTTAGGGTCTGATAAGCTAAAGCTAGGGTTGTTCTGGAAACGTAGCGCAGGACGTTCCATGCACGCACAGTCGGGGATATGGCGGATGGGTTGTATGTACCGTACGGCATCACCGGATGATTCGGAGTGGGTAAGATGCAGGGAAGATGATGCTTACCAGACCAAAATCCCCTCATAACCTAGTCGTTTGCAACTTGTCATAATTCTAACAGAGCTTTGACAATTCCCGCAGGCGAGATGAAGCACGGATCAAGCGCTTGCTCAAGCTTGGAGATTCATCACTCAGATAGCGCCCGTCGAGCATCGACCATGCGCTTAGTGCACTGGCGGGGTGTTTATGTTATCGAATCCGATAGGCCAGGTCAAATGGGAAATGACGATCACCACGCAAGGATGTCAGATCATAGTGGAAATGGAATATGTATAGAAGGACAGAACAGTATTGGCTAAGAAAGTACTTGTTCGGCTTGCGGGGTGCGTGGGACTTACGGATTACCATATGTGTGCTAGCCGACTTCAGGGCCTCATGGTGCTGTACACACTACAGTATGGTGGTCCTCTCGCAATGCACAACGCTTCTAATGGAAACAACGCTAGTAAGCAATGTGTCTGCTAACGGGCTTCTGGAAAGTAGATGGAAGTTGGGATGACAAAGACGTCCACTCGCCAGTGTTACATCGCCTCTTC
This sequence comes from Fusarium fujikuroi IMI 58289, assembly GCF_900079805.1. NCBI lineage: Eukaryota > Fungi > Ascomycota > Sordariomycetes > Hypocreales > Nectriaceae > Fusarium > Fusarium fujikuroi. The sequence goes on along the minus strand of NC_036630.1, from coordinate 2,622,379 downwards.
ACGTCGGCGCGACAAATAGCAATCCTAGGCGGTCATTGGTAGGAATTAGGCGAGGTTCGAAGTTGTGTCGATCAAGCTTGTTTTTGAATGGCGTATTAAACCCCATGAGGAATGACCTAATTATGCGGGGAGGTTGCAAGGAAGTAAATGCATTTCCCTAAGAGAGCACACTGCAGGTAGATACCCTAATTCTACAAGCCTTTTCTCTTCGCTTAGACTCCTGATCTACTCCGTATAGGGAAGGTATAATAGCTCTTATCTGAGCCCAAAATGACCTAACTGTTGTCGATCTTATCCCCCATGGACATGGCCAAGCTAAGAACTCCGCACGATAGCTCAGCTCTAACAGCCAACAGACCAACCCCGCACCCAATATGATGCCATCCCCAGTTCCAAGCCCGATTGCAGCTGCATTGTTGCGGGCAGAGAGAAACAGATGACGGAGATTCGATAGTTCAAGTTAGCTCCGGCTTGCCCGAGACATTCTAGAAACCTTCTAGGGTCAAGATCGCCCGGCTTCGCTGTTGCAGCTGTCTTTCCATGTCCGAGTCACGCATAATCCTGGCTCGTTTGTAGAATCGTTGAACCAACGGATGAACTACTTGGTGATGCTAGAGATGATTCGTTCTGGTCGGCGCCGTCGTGCTTCGATATCTCCGGGGTTGTGGATAATGGATAATGCTTCTCAAAGCTTATCAACACCAACTGGAGTGAAGCTCAATCATGGTGGATCTCAATGGATGGCTTGGCAGGCATGTGAGAATAACGTCGCCGACTCCTAAAGCCAGATGCGATTAAGAATACTGGCCAGGTTATGGATAATGGCCCCAGCGTCTTCATGACTGCAATCACCAGAGCTCGGCCAAAGATCAAGATGAATCTCAAAACTGTGAAGAATCTATAAGAGGGAGGTTATTTCCACGACCCAGATCATCTTTACAACAGCAACCATTCTACTCACAGTAGCCAAACATCCCCTTCTTCGCTATTCCTTCTTCCATCTCAGCAACAGCTCGGTACCCCCATCACTTCGAAGATGGGACTTCTTAGCAAAGTTTCTCTTTCGAGACCCCAGGATGAACCAGGCAAAGCGTGGCCAGCCATCGCCGTTGGCTTCTTCGTTGCCTTTGGTGGTGTTCTCTTTGGGTTTGTAACCTCCTCCCCCTCTCGACCAAGGTGACTGACCTGTTCTACAGCTATGATACTGGCACCATCAGCGGTATCCTGGCTATGCCCTACTGGCAGCGGGAATTCAGCACAGGTTATATCGATGCTGATGGAAACCCCAACGTCACTTCGTCTCAGGAATCAGCTATCGTGTCTATTCTCTCTGCGGGCACCTTTTTCGGTGCGCTTGCCTCGCCTCTCTTGTCTGATTGGCTTGGTCGCCGCCCTGGTCTGATGATCTCGACTTGGGTCTTCAACCTTGGAGTTGTCTTGCATACCATTGCAACCGATATTCCGTTGTTTCTGGCAGGCCGCTTTTTTGCTGGCTTCGGTGTTGGCCTCATCTCTGCTACTAGTATGAACTATGTTTATCCCTGTGTAACAGCGGCTAACTCTCCTCAAGTTCCTCTCTATCAATCCGAAACAGCGCCTAAATGGATCCGTGGTGCCATCGTTGGCTCCTACCAGTGGGCAATTACCATTGGCCTTCTTCTTGCCGCTGTTGTGAACAACGCGACTTCGAAACGGCATGATTCAGGATCCTATCGAATCCCTATCGCGCTGCAACTTGCTTGGTCTCTTATCCTTTTTACAGGATTGTTGTTTCTTCCAGAGACTCCACGTTTCCTTGTAAAGAAGAGCCAGTTGGACAAGGCGGCGAAGTCTCTTAGCCGTCTTCGAAGATTGCCGGCCGATTCCCCGGAAGTTGCGAACGAACTCAATGAGGTTGTAGCAAACCATGAGTTCGAGATGAGCCTTGGGCAGTCCTCCTATCTCCAATGCTTCAAGCCTCCTATGCTCAAGAGGCAGCTCACTGGTATGGGCGTTCAGGCGCTACAGCAGCTTACAGGTGAGCAACCCCAGTCTCAAGCAACTCTTGAAGTTTATTGAACAATTCTGACTGTTTACCTAGGCATCAACTTCATCGTAAGTTCAGTGAAAGCTACCTTCAAGAATTTTCGAGTCAACTGACAACCTTCTAGTTTTATTACGGCACCAAATACTTTCAGAATTCGGGAGTGTCTAGTGGCTTTGTCATCTCAATGATCACTTCAGCTATCAATGTTGCATCGACAGTGCCCGGCATGTATGCAATTGATAAATGGGGACGCCGACCTATGCTGTTATATGGCGCCATTGGCATGTCCATTTCTCAACTGATTGTTGCTGTCTGTGGCACTCTGTCTACCGGCCAGTACGACAACGGCGAGATTTTTATCAAGAATCTCGGCGGGCAGCGAGCTGCTGTGGCCTTTGTTTGCATTTATATCTCCATCTTTGCAGCTACTTGGGGTCCTCTCGTTTGGGTGGTGACAGGAGAGATCTTCCCCCTGAAGACACGAGCCAAATCCCTTAGCATCACGACTGCGACAAATTGGCTACTGAATTGGGCTCTGGCTTATTCCACGCCATATATGGTTAACTATGGCAAGGGAAACGCGAACTTGCAGTCTAAGATCTTTTTTGTGTGGTTTGGTTGCTGCTTCCTATGCATTGCCTTCGTTTGGTTCTTCATCTACGAGACGAAAGGGCTCACTCTAGAGCAAGTCGATCAGCTTTACGAAGAAGTAAGCGTCGCTCGCAAGTCGGTGCATTGGGTCCCGTCTTCGTCTTGGGAAAGTCGACAGGGCCACGGTATGAAGAAGGAGGAGGATGCAGAGGTAGAGGAAGTTGGCAATTGAGGGGAACCTGGGGAAGATGGTCAATGGTCTTGGAATCTGGAAACTGGTGAGCTCGAGCTGGCCCTTTGTGGAAACAGTGGTTGATTGTCAGATCCAGAAGATGTTGGGGGGGAGGACAACAGCAGCCAAGTCTTTCCTCGTGCATTCTACGTTGGGAATGACAGGATGGCAGGTTTTGATGATCGAAGGTTGGCGGTAGTTGTGGTTGTTCGAATTTGTTTGCTTCTATTCTCCTCTTATAGGGCTTGTTCCTTTCACTTAGATAGCTTTCTTCTCTAGCTTAGAGAATACTCACGTCGTATCGCGTTACGCAAATTGGAAATACTTGCGTAACAACGTATAACTACCTCTCGGCGATTCAGTGACAGTCTGTGCGTATAGCCACAAAGCCAAATACTCAGTAATTAATCGATTTATCCCGGCGACATTTGACACAATCAAGGTATGCTGTCAATCACTCAAGCCAAACTACTTGTAAGAGAAACCTGCAAAGAAATCGGAGACTGGCGCGCACATAAAGGAGAACGTTCTTCCTTAAACTCTGAGCAAAGGCTAGAGCCGTATGAGGTAGAATATTCTTGAGAAATCACGATATAATCCTAACACAATCCTGGTTCACCTAGGCTTGAAGCCCCTGAGCCTCCAGGGCCAGCCTTAAGTGACCAACTGTCCACTATGCCAACGCCATCAATCGGGCCTCCTTTTATATTGGCCGAGTAGGATTAATATGTGTAGAGATCAATGGGTGCGTTCCCCTATGGCAGACATGTTTGTGGGTGTAGGCGAAAGTTTAGGACTAACCCGATATGCACGCCCCCCATGGGGTTGTGGTGGGATCATCTCGCGAATGTACGTCTGTGCATTCTAGCAGGAGCATCATGCAGGGCGATGGTCAGTAAGATGGCCTGTTAAGATTTGAAGCTAGGCACTAGGGCACACAGTGGTTGTTTCATATCATACTAACACTGCTACGGGCCGATTCGTGATCGTAGGAAGACTTCCGTGCACTGAACCCTGCCTCGCTTGCTCATCTGAGCTCTTAAGCCTTTGGCTGCCAGACGGAGGAGTCTCAAGAACTGCATTAAGGAATACTGTGACACTTCCTTCTGTTGAAAAAAAGTACTAAGAATCAGGCCACATATTGGAAGAGTCCTGGAAGGCTTGGAATTTTGGCTGGGTGAAGAACGACCTTCCAACACAGTGTCGCTCTTTATTACAGTTGTCTTCAGGTTAGCATTATCGCACAATCCCATCTTCTTCATGTATCAACAGGTCCTACGTTAAGTAACGAATCACATGCTCCAATAAACACGTTAGATCCAGATATTATTTGTTAATAGGTCTACTTTTATTCTCTATGAACTATTTCAATTTCCATGATCCCGGCAGCTATCTAGTTCTTTCCAAGCTCCTTGGCACGGTCGGCAGCAGCCTTGACAGCCTTGTCCACAATCTCCTTGAGGCCAGAGTTCTCAAAGCTAACAAGAGCAGCATGGGTAGTGCCGTTAGGGCTGGTGACGTTCTTTCGCAGCTGAGCGGGCTCATCAGAGGACTCAACGAGCATCTTTCCGGCACCGAGGCAGGTCTGTGTAGCAAGACGGGTAGCCTGCTCCTCAGAAAGACCAAGGCCCACACCGCTGGAGATGAGATGCTCGACGAAAGCGAAGAAGTAAGCAGGGCCAGAGCCTAGACATGTTAGCGATAGTGATACTGTAGGATATGATGATGGACTTACCAGAAATACCAGTGACGACGTCAAGGAGCTCCTCCTTATCAACCCACTCAGTAGCCTTGCTCACGCTCCCCAAAAGCGCAGACGTCAACTCCCTCTCCTCCTTGGTAACATCATCCGCCGCATAAAGGCCACTCGCGCCCTCGCCCACAAGCGCAGGCGTGTTCGGCATAACGCGCACAATATGCGGCGCCTTTCCTGAGTCTCCCTTGAGCCACTGCGCGAAGCTGCCCAGCGTAATACCCGCCGCGATAGAAATAACAACAGGGAGACTATCCCTGCTGGCCCAAGCAGAGCTAAGCTCTTCGCAAACACCCTTGGCAACTTGAGGCTTCACAGCCAGGATGACGACGTCGGCGTCGGCGGCCGCTTCTTTGTTGTCGGCGGTGGTCTTGACACCTAGGTCGGCCATCTTGTTGCGGTTCACGTCCCAGGGCTCGGAGACATAGATGTTGGATTTGGAGATGTTTTTGGCCAGGAGGCCGCCAATGATGGCAGCGGCCATGTTACCGCCGCCCAGGAAGGTGATTTTGGCGTCTTGTAGTGAGGGAGTCATTTTGATTTGTGTTTGAGAGATGAGTGAGAGAAAAGGAGATGAGATTGGTGGTGGTTTATTTATCGTGGGGTTGAAGTTTGGTGATACGTAAAAGTTTGGGGCGATGGCCGACCCCGCATCGGATTAACCCTGCGCTACCCTTTTAGCTTTGGCGATGAGCGATAACGGCCTGGAATGACTTGCGCGGAGAGGCAATTCGTGACAAATTTGATAGCTTTTCATCGGCATGAAAGAGCAAAGCCGATGTTTTCATTGCTAACTCATTTGTTCATAATATAGTCTGCATCCTGATAATTTTTATCTTTCTCAGCGCTGCGCCTTGCAGTTCGAGCTCACTGATGAATTTTCAACTCTCTCAATTATATGTGCACTACACTCGTCACATCTGATGAGAATTTTCTCTATTTCAATCATCTCTGTCCCTCTCGATTAGTTATCAGATAACTAGAGGGAATGCTTGAACTAATTGACAAGCTACCTGAGTAAATCTTTGTAACCCCACGCCCCGTCGCTTAGAGGCGGCATTGTCATGGTCGCTTTGATAAGATAAGGATAAATGATGAGAATGCCTCAGCGCATTCGGAGCCTGCTATCGTGACTCAATAGAGGCGATACATACAAATTGCATAACAATCAATATAATTTTAGCTGATTTAGTTTAATCGAGAGTGGGATCCCGCCAATAAATTACTTGTAGAAAGATTGCCGACAATTTGCATCTTTACATCTCATGGGGTTGTCTTAATATATACTTCACACGTAAAAGTGCTGAAGTTCACCTGACATTTGATAGATCAAATTAAATAATAGAGAGAGCTTTGGAAATCTATCTCATTTTACCGAGATAATTGGGAGCTTTTCTTCTCTTTAGACACTGAGATATCACATTGATCAACATCTAATGCTTTGTCACAGGGTAGCTCTTCAAGCCTTATCTTTATCGATAGTGACGTCACTGATAACAATTTTACAAAAGCAACTTACTATTCCCATTTATTTAATAACTTCAGTAGGTAAGGTACTTGACAGAAAACACTCAATCATTCTGTTTTTCAATGATACACTGCTCAGGGCCATACAATATCACAATATCTTACACATCTCTCTTGTCAGGAAACTTGCGGAACATATCAGCAAGCCTATCGATAGGCGCCGCCAAGAGGCCCATAACAGTCTCAAAAGGCGGACTCTCCCCAGCACTAGGATGACTCCTCGTCGGCACAAAATGCTTCGTGCGCTCAAACGACGCAGCTAGACTATCTGCATCTTCGGCGTGCGCTGCAAGTGCTTTCTCAAGAGCAGGTAGATCACGGTTCTCTTCGTCTTCAATGTGTTTATCCAACAAGCCCCAGATATGTTTTATCTCTGGAACATATCCAGGATCTGTAGATTTAAGGTTCTGGAAGACCTTGAGTCTCTCCTTGACCTGTGTAGTTGGTCAGTACATGGTGCCGTTTTTGGTTGGGGGTTGCTTTACCTGATGGTGCTCTTCACGATCTTCGTCTGCAAGTCGTCTTCCTTTATCGCCCATGTACTTCTCCATAGCTGGGTAGATGACTAGTTCCTCACTAATGGAATGACGCGCGAGCTCCCAGACGAATTGATTGCCGAAGCGCTGCTGATGATCATGGTCGGTGGAGTTGACTACTTCGGTGTAGTATTTTTTTCAGCTCACGATGATCTTTGACGATGGCGTTTGAGACGGCGGACATAGTTGCGATTTGCACGCGGATAGGGCCTTGGATTGAGCGGAAGTGCTGAGGTCTGAAGACTGTGCGGAGTTGAGGGCTCATGATGGAACGGATCGAAGACATGATGATTGGGTATTGGGTCTGAGAGTTTGAGTAGAAAATTTGCTTTGATTGATAGATATTTGCAATCGTCTTTTGCGAAAATGCTCTCTTCCTACTTGAATACATATAACCGCGATGCAATAGCCATGACGGCGGAATGACCAGCTTCATTGTCAGCCATTACTCCCTCCGTGACGGTCTTCCAGCGACAAATGACGGATTGTTCAACACCAGAAATGATGCCGCTGACGATGCTTCGACAAGAAACCAATCAAATTACAGGGTATCATAACTGCCTGCCTACGATTCGTCTTGTCTTACTTGCAGAGAGATGCAGCATCTCACCGGGCCTTTAGCTCCGGGGCCGGACGGCACCGTTGTCTCTGATAGGTTTGGGGTGATCCGTGATCCATTCTCGATCAATATTTCCCGATTGTGACGGAGAAATTACCCCGAGATTTCATCGGGTATGCGGCTGGAATGAAAGTTAATTGGGAAGAGAGTTATCAACGGTTTGGATGTCGGTTTGGACATTGCTCGGCAATCTATGGCCTCGACAGCGAGTTGAGCATCCCAATATTTAGCATATCTGGAGTACAAATAAGATTAATAACAAATCATCGATTGTAAGAAATTCTCAAACGATGGTACCTGGAACTGGAATCAATTACCGACATCAACTCCCAACATAAAAACCGCCCAAGCATTACGCCATAGTCAAGTCACACCTACGCCAACGACTTCTCACGGATCGACCCGTCATAGCTGGTATCCACTCCCCGCCGGTGATACAACGTCAAGCCAATTTTATTTCCATAGTCATAATGTCATTGACTCAATCTTTTGGAATCATCTACCTCGTCCCCCTAGCATTACCATGTCACATCTAGCACGTTGAACTTGCTTGACGGCATGATTACGAACGACATGACGGAACGAGATCTCTACGCATCATAGTGGATCTTGCCCGGTAGTTGTGCTGGTAGTTGCAAGATAGCCGATGAATGTAGATAAAATGCTAGATCTGCTCGTGCATATTCCCATCTGCATTCGACATCATTTCTTTCTGATTAATCATGTCGGCCACTTCCTTCCTACGAAGTGCGATCCTCCTCGCTACCGTGGGTGTCGTCAGCGCTGTACCCGTTGTATCAGAGGCGCAGACGACAGTCTCATCCTCTGGTCCCGCTGGCACACCTCGACCCTATAGCTTCGTGACTTCTCACGGCCCCTTCAAGGGAACACCTACCACCACCGGAGCACTCTCAACTACAGTTCTTGCATCAGCTATTCCTGAGCGTCCTCCGCCCCCAGGATCTTTCGACTACCCTGCCAATGGCAAGTTGAACGCTCCCCAGCCTGCACCCTACACCCCAGACGGCGGTGTCGGCACCAATGGCTCTGCACCTGTATATCGCGTCCAGAGCGACTTTGACTACCAATCCCTCGCTCTGGCTCTGTACCAAGAGTGGATTGAACTCGATCTCTTCCGCTGGGGTCTCGCAACTTTCTCAAAGGAAGAGTTCGACGCCTACGGCATCAACGATGAGGACCGCTTTCTCATCGAGCACATGGCCCGTCAAGAAATCGGCCACGCGACTGTGATTAGCAACATGCTCGGCCCCGAAGCCCCGAAGCAGTGCACGTACAATTACCCCGTGTCCAACGTCCCCGAGTTCATCGACTTCAACCAGAAGCTCACGCGCTGGGGCGAGTCAGGCGTGTACGGCTTCCTGCCTCACTTGAACTCTGGACCTGCGGCGCAGTTACTGCTTCAGAGCATTACAATTGAGGCGAGGCAGCAGATGATCTTTAGGCAGTTTGGCGGTACGTTTGCTATGCCTGAGTGGCATACGCCTGGTATTCCGCAAAGCTGGGCGTGGACTTTGTTGGCGCCATATATCTCGAGCTGCCCTTATAATCAGACGAGACTTGTGTGGCAGAACTTTCCTTCGTTGAATATTCTAAACCAGCCCAACCCTGCGCGCATCAATGGGTCCGCGGTATGGAATGAGACGACTGGTGGATATGCGAACACTTTGTCTACCAAGGATATCGATGACGATGAGCTCTGCGTCAACGCTACTAAGACCGGAGAGAACTGTAAGGCCGCAATTACTCACAACCGCACCATCCCTCTCTCCTACCCCGGTCGTCAGGTATTCCTGAACTGGGATGCACCCGGCAAGCCTGTCGGCCCCAACAACAGCTACATCACCTCCACCAACGTCAAGGAGCCCAAGTTCGCCGCATGGGTCTCTCAGCTCAATGTTACATACTCTCCTCTCCAGAACATCAGCCTCGAGGACAGAACGGCTTATACCATCCAGCCTAATGTTTCAACTTGGCAGGGTGATCCGGCTATCAACGGAACTATGTTCCTCGCTTTGACGGATACCGACCTCTATGTCACGCCTTATAACCTTACGATGATCAATCCTCACGTTGCTGCTCTGGCTGTTTACCAGGCTGGTTAAGTCAGTGTTTGCTGGACTTTAGTTTTGAGATTTTGGAATATTTGGCAAATGGGTATGGCTTATGGTTGCTTGTATAATTCTATTCTTCGTGTATTATATCACGACTTAATGATATTCACATGTTTACTTTAAAGGTGATCCTGAAATGATCAAACTTAATAATGTGACTATAATGAAATGCTATAAACAATTTCCCTTTAGACCGTTATTCAAATATCATCATAACCATACAGACCCTCTTCCAAGCCCTTGATCTGAAGCGCCAACAACTTAGAGTAGTATCGGCACATGGCCAGGTTACCGCCATGGTACCAGAAACCAGGATGTCCACTCTTCTGCCAAATAGTCCTCATCTCACCCTCATCATTGAAGCCCCAAACATCATTCACCTTATCCGCGATCGCATCGCCAAACATGACCCTCGTCTGCGTTCTCATGTTCTGATATCCCGTGGCGAAGACAATCTCATCAGCCTCAAGCTCCGAGCCGTCCGCGAATCTCAATCCATGCGGCAAAACAGTCTCGATTTCTTGTCCGTGCTTGACCTTGATCTTGCCGTCGGCGATGAGTTGAGAAGCACCGACGTCGATGTAGTAACCGCCTCCGCGCTGGAAGTACTTGAGCAACAGACCGGCGTCATCGGGACCCGCATCAGTCTTGAAACCAGCCTTGTTGAGACCGGAGAGGATATCCTTGTCGAAGTCTGCTTGCTTCTTTGTCGTTGTGACGGAGAGGGCTTTAAACACGGGGATGGGAAGGCCGTGAATGAGAAGATCGGCGTCATCGACGGGGGGACCATCTTCGGAGTAAACGCCCTTGAGACCAATGTCGGTGATGGCCTTGGAGGAAACGACATGTGTGCTGGAGCGTTGGACCATGGTGACGTCGTAACCCTTCTCGAGGAAATCCTGAGCGATATCGTGGCCTGAGTTGCACGATCCAACGACGATAGCCTTCTTGCCCTGGCTGTTATCACGAGCACCAGAGAACTCGGAAGAGTGGCAGAGACGATCGCCCTTGAAGTCGGAAATGCCCTTCATGTCGGGCATGTTCTTCTTTCCAGAGTGGCCGGTAGCCTGGATAAGATGACGGGGGTGCAGAGTTCGTCGCTCCTTGGTACCGTCATCCTTGGTTCGCTCAACCGTGACATCCCATCGCTTCTTCGCGTCATCCCACTTTGTCTCAACGAGGGAAGTCTTCATCCAGATGTTGAGCTCAAGAAGAGTGGCGTAGGCTTCGAAGAATTGAGCAAGCTTGTCCTTGGGTGTGAAGATGGGCCATTGGGGAGGGAATTGGAGATATGGCATGTGATCGTACCAGACGGGGTCGTGGAGTACGAGTTGGTGGTATCGCTTGCGCCAGTTGTCGCCAACGCGATCGTTCTGGTCAATTGCGAGGGCTTCGACGCCAAGCATCTTGAGACGAGCAGCGGCTGTGAGACCAGCTTGACCGGCGCCTAAAACAGTTAGCTATCATGCAAATTTCATAAAGAATATGTATTACTTACCAACGATCAAAACAGCAGGCTCGCTGCCATCAGCGAAATCAGCCTCAGCCTCTCGTCGCTGCGCCCAGTTCTTTCGTCCAGGCTTTCCGCCATGCTCAACACCACGCGATCGATGGTCATTAATCGCCTCCTCAAAACCCTTCAACTCTTGAATTCTCGTATAAAATGTGAAAATCTTCCACTCGCCATTCTCCTCAATCAGTCGCGCAAGACCCAGTCCCTTGCCGCGCACAGTCTCAATCTCGAAAAAGAACTGTACGCCCTGGACTTCACCAGCGCCATCGATGGGCAGGAACTGGGGCTTTCGCACAGGAGCTGAGCTATCAACCTCGATTTTAGTAAGGCGAAGACCGTCCTTTGACTCGGAGCAGGACTTTAGGAATGAGAGGATGTTGGAGGGCCCCTGGACGGTGCGGAAGTTCCAGGATAGGGCGAGATGATCGCGCCAGAAACCATCTTCGGAGAAGAGACGGGCCAGAGCTGTGAGGTCTTTGTTCTTGAGGGCTGTGTTGAAGGCGGATACGAGGGAGGTGGCGATTTCGTGGGGGTTTGAGGAGGAGGGCTTTTTGGTTGCGGAGGGGAATTTTGCGAGGGCGATGTTTGTTGAGCCGGGGACTGCCCACGCCCGGGAAGTCCGGGGGATGCTTTGAGGAATAACGTCACCCATTGTGATACTTGTGAATGAAAACGTGAGTTGTAGAGGTCAAGAGGAGAATGAGAGAGAGAGAGTTGATGATGGAGTGAAGGAAGAGGGAGGGGAAGATGGTTGGGTTTAAGTAAGGCAGCCTCAAGTGAAACATGCATAACCAAACACAAGCCGACAGTTTGCAAGCCCGCTGATCGACGTTACATTTCCCTTTACCATTGGACTATTCCTGTCAAACTCTCCTGCTGTGCTTCCCCACGTTTCCGTTTCCCGCCAACTAATGCCCCTCCCCCGCTCAAAGCCCCGCACTTTGTTGAGCGGTTCCGACTACGGTGCCTATTCTAGCGGAATCGGCTCCGGGAGATCTTCCATCCATTGGCGGTTCCGTACGATTTGGTCATGAGGAGGAGGAAATCTGGGGTAGTGAGGTCGTGAGGCTGATGGTCGGGGATGAGGATGTTTTGAAGGTGTAGTGATGGTTAAAGGGAGGGTTTCGGCAAATGAAATTGAGTTTTGGTGGACAGGGTGTATCACCGGTATCGGGCCATACCTGCAGATACGACTGCACAATTTTAATTTGATATGTGTCGCTTTTCCCTAAAGATTGATCGCGAATGCTACAATTCTTCACCGCAAGATCAATGTTCTCAGATAAGAATGTCTAGATTGAAGTCTAATACCAATCCCGAAGCGACTGCCGTTTAAAATTGGCTGTCAATTGAGGTCCTTGCACGTGAGCCTTGCATGAAACCCTTGGAAAAGGCCGAGTTGATGCCATTCATCACCTGGTATTGAGTTACATAGCGTGCCATTGAGATCTGCTTATATCTCTTGGCAGATGAGGCTCTCGGAGTGACGTCTAGGATCAGCTTATTCTTGGACTGGTCAGCATCCTGCCCCTTCGGGAAGAATGAGATAAGATGACTGGTAAGCTGCCGATATTAGCGCTTAGCGGCGTTGTCATTTGCTCAAGGAAATCTAGCAATTATCCACTTAATATACTGTAGAGGCGTTTGTCCTGACTCGACTATCTAGGGCTGGCACGTGCCACGCGAAGCATTAGGTGATGTAGTCTTCCCAGAGGACCAGAGCAAGACCAACCCTGTTCCCTCATACCATTGGACAAATTGAAGATCGGTGATTATCTATTCCGTTGTACTCTGCGATGCTGGTTGGCTTCAGGGCTCCCGGTAAAATGGTAAATGCTGACCATTGATCAGATCGGTGTGTAGACCGTCGCACTTGCAACGGCTTGATTATATCTAGTTATTTCTCCATCATCAAGACAGCCTTTTGTCATATTTACCTCGCGCTGCCACTCCTTTTTAATTCTTATGAAGTATCTAGCCGAGACTTGAGCCTCGCGGTGACTCGCTTACATCCCTCCAATTAAGATCCAAGGTGCCAGCAAGGGTTGGGGCACGGATGAGTACTTAAGCTAAGCACATTACACTCACTTTAGCTAACTACTTGGTATACTATGAAGCGATTGCTTGTTCTAAGGTTGGCGGATGTGAGCAGGAATTGTAATTTACAGGTATAACGTTTCACAGCCACAATAACCTGAGGTAGATTGCAATGTTGGTAATGCATAACTTCAGTCAAGCGTAATCTGCCTTGCTGACTCTAGAGTCATTCTGGATTGGGTGGCTGAAACATACATCATCAAGAGGGGCTCTGATAGGCTCGTTATACAAATGTGACAACGCCTGCATACAATAACGCCTCAGGCATCTATACTGAGACTTGCTCAGCCTGATTTTCTCTTAGGCATATATACTTAGGCACCCATGCGCTGGTGTTGTCAGTCAATCTCACTTTGATTGTCCCCGATATCAGACCTCGTTTTGACTGCTTCCCCACTTTAAAAGTGCACCTATGCCATCTTTTGGAAGACTTCAAGCCGCGCTGGCTTCTGCAACAAACGAATTGACGCTTGCAGCAGCGAACATCAATTTTGACTTTACACTAGTTAGATGTGAAGTACCGAAAGAATTCGAACCTCTAGGCAGCGCTCTATCCCAAACTCGAAAGGAAAATGCAGAAGGCGGGACAGCGCATATAACTGCTCGCAGGCTAGGTGTGCTTTTCGAGGGTATACTTGGACCTACACCTGCTCTTGTCAAATCATATGGCACTCGGGTCTCTGAGATCGCTCAGGCTGTCCAGAAGGAAAACCCACCTGAGATTGAGGAGAGCATATTTGCACCCCATGCTGGCGCAGATGGCACCTCTATCTGGGCTGCAGCAACATCGTCCTCAACGGCATTGCATGTGCAGCTTCTTGCCTGTATGCTGGCTCGTCTCTGGTCAGCTCCGGAAACGATATCAATATGGGTTGAGCTTATCAAGGAAAGGAGGAAACAGATCGAAGGCCTATGGAACGATGATGAGCCTCTTAGATTCGCCACTGTTGCTGCCGCAGCTCAGTCAGACATATCTCGCGCTAGCCTAGCTGAGTGGGACGCAAGTGTTCGCTCTTGGCTTCGAACAGCGGACCGTTTCAATCAGGAGCGGCAGGACAAGCTGATGATTCTTCTTGACAAAGTCAATTCTGATATAACTGTCGGAGGATCAGATGCGACGCCTCTCCAGTTCTCAGATCCGCTTGTCCAGCCTGGTGGGTTCCTGACCCTGGGGCTCGCTCGTCCACGCGAAGGTGACACCCATGGTGTTTTCTGGTCCTTATCGCTGGCACATCTGAACTTTTACGGTCGCCCCGTCTCCAGGAAGGCTAGGTTTGACACTGAGTCTCGCAAGTTATCCTTTGACCAGTTCACACAAGCGGTGTACGGTTCGCTTCTGGGACACTGGAATCTCACGGGGCCTTTGACGCAATACCCGTCTCGAATCTTTGTTGCGATGAAAAGGACGATAGAACGACAGGTATCTGCTGACACACCTATAGCGGTGGCCGAAGAGTCGCGAGATCCTTCTTCCCCTATCAATATTCTCTCCAAATTAGGAGCCGCCCACCTAGACGCGCAGCCTTTCCCAGATGATATCATCCATAAACTCTTTGCTCTGGGCAACAGACGTGCATCTAAGTTCATTCCATCCACGGGATTGAGGCCTTTCCTTGGCTTTGGCGATGTTGGAGATCTTCTGAGTAAACTCAAAGGCCCAATGCAAAGAGTTGCCCTGCTTCGCCGGCTAGCTCTCTCAAGTGATTATGATCCCGATGCATTCATTATCCGTTACTTTGATGAGGACTTGGCAGTAGTGAATCCAGCTGTAAAGGGTCGGTATTGTGCGTTTGCCAGTGCACAAGCCCGCCGCAACCCAGACGGTGTTTCATCAACACATGGCCAATGGGTTCCCAGATGCTTTATGCGTAAGCATCAATATCCAGGAGAAGTGGTTACCGAGATGACGGACTTTGACACCTTCCGCCTGAGTTCGGAGGGCAAGGTAATCGCTATGACAGCGACGAGGCCGACCGGAGAGGTAGTCGCCCAGGACTTCCATTTTGTTTGTGGTACAGAACATAGTGCCGCCATTTACATGCAGGAGACAGCAATTGAACGCCGTCGCATACTTCGCCCTGCCATAAGATCTTTAAGTATAGAAGACATCAAATGGTGTTTGGACTCCGATTTCTGCGAACCAGGAAAGCTGCTTGATATCTTTTATGTTGACCTGGCACCTTCAAATTTGACCTTGAGAGCACTCACCATAGCTCATAAGGTTTACCAAACGCTTCCGGACGCGGCTATATCTACTCGTTCTTTAGAGTCACCTTTATATCAAGCCAAGTGGGCGAAGTCTTTGCTAGATATAAGGGGAGGCTTAGATCCCCTCCGCAACATCAACTCTCGCTATCAGCAACTAGCTCTGAGCCTCACTAATTCATTATCATGTGTAGCATATTTAGAAGGTGGATTTGACTTGGAGCCAGAAATTTTAGAGCGAACTTTCGCTCTTGCTTTTGAAGAAAGCATCTACTTCTCCATGAAGGCATGATAACTACCAAAACACTAATGCTGCGCTTTACTAACAGTCTGCATCAGCTCGCTTGCGATCCTTGGAATTCTCCTGACAATCCTTGGGATTCGCCTAAAGCCCATGAACTCAAAAGATTTACCGGTAATATTGGGCGATCTGGCCTCACGCTTCTCATTCCACCCAAAACACCGATGATCATGGAACTAGAGGAGACATCTTGGCGGGTGATGTCCTCTTCGGATTTTGATGGAAAGTCCGAGAATTACTTCCCTAAAACGTCTATGCACCTCTCCTTCACCGAATATTATGTTCCACTCGTTCAGTCTGGAGATGTGCAGGAGCAGGATAGTCAGGTTTTCTTACTAGAATCTGTCGTCTCCGTGTACGACGCGGGGCGTTGGATCGGTGACGTTGATGTATTGAAATGTCTCGCCAGCCCTCTTGTTTCTCACATGCCGGAAATTTCCTGTCGCAGCAATCATCCTGGCCACAGATTTGTAGGTGTTTCATCTCTAGAAACTTGGGATGATGTTCTCGATCCTCCTTCTGGCGATTGCATCATTAGAGCTCAGGGCTGTTGGCTAGCGAGGCTGGCAATTTTGACAATCTTTGTCCAGGCTCAAGGAGGAACAGATGGCGAGCCTGTCTGTATTCTCTCGAACAATACTTGTTGGGAATGTTCTGGGCCTACTCAGAACTTTCTACAGAATCAGTTTACACCAAGCCATAGCCTACTTACAGTGTGTATACCTAGTATTAGTCGATTTGTAGTATGTTAAGCCTATTTAATTTACTGTTTTTAACTCTTATCTCATAACCTTGGTATTCCTTGTTTAAATGTAGGTAATGAATAATTAGCTACATTTAGTATTACCAGTATTGCATTACCTAAATTAAAGTTAATTCCTTTGCCAAAGCTAACAGCTCTCTATATCAATGCAGGTTATATAAATGTCCAGGCTGATCTAATAAAATATCCTGATTTTGCGGTATAAAGTTGACAATCTTATAAAGATTTTAATTCCTCTAATGCTCATACTATATGTATTATTATAGAAACCTTGGTATACCTTATTTAGTACTACTATCCTTTTCCATACTACTCTATACTCTAGTCGCCTCTTAGAGTATATCGGCTTGATCTATGAGTATCGAAGTAGAAGTCTATCTAGATCAATTGCTGAGCCAAGTTACAGCGGGAGCATACCAACCATGTAAGAGTACCTAGACCTCTCTAGAGCTATTTCCAGAACCCCTGTTCGATCACTGTACCAAGATTACCTCCGTCACCCAACGTGTCAAGTCTGATTGTCTCGGGAAATTTTACCCATTCCAATTGTACGATGAAGAAACCGATCCTCTGATATGCTTTCTTGCAATATTGAAAGTCTCCCTGGGGCTTGATCCCCATAACCATCTGCACAACCAGTCCCCCATAGTCTGTGGTCAAATCCAGTCGATGGCGCAGTAACAGCAAGAATGCGCGGCTTTTTAAGGAAGGAAAAGATTCCAAGCAGTCAAGAAGGAGAATGCAAGTAAATCCTCGTCAAACAGGACTCTCAGATGCCACTTGAGAGTGATGGCGCGACGAGGATTTGTTCTCCAAATCGATGCTCCGGAAAATATATCCCAGGTTCAACATATCAAGGCTCATCAGCGGTGCTGTGAAAGAAAGTTCCTTCTTCACGATAAAGGACAGAATTGTTTCATCCTGTGCCCATGGAAACGGCTCAAGTTGCTAGACCTAAGACTGCCATGGCTCCGAGGTGTCCGGGCCGAATATCACTTCACCCGCTGACGATAGCCAAGACCAGGTTGAAAAGTTGTCACTGATCTCTGGCAAGCTCTGTGGGCTTTCTGACTGCCAAAGAAAATGTGAAAGACAGTGCGACTGGCATATTCCCGCAAAATAATCAACACCATGACGCTTTGACAAAAGACTTGCGATCAGATCGCTTGTATTGACAAGTCGAACTTTAGATCCAAGCCCAGTACCAACATCCATGAGCCGGATTGGTAGCTTGTAGGAATTCTGTTCGTATGGCAGGAGACTCGGGCACATTACGTGCTTCCCTGAGCGTTTACAAGCTTTAATCCAAGGATTGATACGCTTATGAAGGAGAGCTTTTAGGTCATGATCCACTGTTAACGGTGAAAGCCCTAGAGAAGTGTCAGTCTTGTGACTCATGACAACATAGATTAGTGGGAAATACTTTTTACCATCGTAATCGGTTGAGATAGTTAGATCACCTCATAAGCTCGTATGAACCATTCGTGGGTTTCAGAGTACCCGAGCCTTGGCCAAGAGGCCAATGAATATTTTCCCATGTATCGAAAAAGCTTCCAAGGTAATGGATCGGCACTCGTCAAGCCTGCATCTTGGTAAACTGAAAGTAAGAAGAGCGTTTGACATAGAGGGCAGCCAGTCTCACATGATCTCTCCAGTTTCCCAAGTCTGGACTCCAGCCCAAATTGCGATACTAAGTCGGCCATTGGCGGTTGAGTTAGGTGACTTTATTAGATATGAACCTCGAATGTTGAAAAGAACGATATTTAAAGAACCTCCGGGAACCTCGGGCGGCTGCAAGTGATATAGGGTTGTACGGCAATTGCATCAGGCCCTTCCCAAATTTAGCCAACATTGAATTGATAACTAAATCTGTCTCACACGGCAGTCTAGAATTAGTAGGACCTGCGATTGGACAATTTTCGAACAAACTGCCAGTACCATCCTGCAATGGGAAGGTATTGTAGGCGAGAACGACTTTGAGTTTGGCCCTATACTAGGCTGTGGACCAAGCGGTGTGACACGTCACTATGCGTTACCTTCAAATGAACATGACATATGTGCAAACGTGATATGAATTGCCAGTCTCATTTGAGATGAGTGACATAATCTTGAAAACAAAGTGATAAGAGGCGCACGTTGATAGTCGTCAAAGGCAATGATATGTCAACTAGACATATCCATCCAACATTAAAAAGTTCTGAACAATTAATTTACTCATCTTCATTACCATCGATAGATCACTCATTCTTAACTCTACTCTCAATCACTTGGTTAATAAACATTCTGCTATCAAGCTACTTCACCACGCTCACCATGACTTACCTTAACCAGCACATGTTACATTGTTACTACTTACTTCAAGATAGATATTAGATAGATGACGTCGCGAAGCCCTTGCCATGTAGTCATTAAAATTTATGAATCCTTAAGCACTTATATCCATTCGAAAACCCAATTAAGCTCACACTGCCAATGTTCATCCGCCCTCTCCATCCCAACCGCATTTCTCAAAACCACATCATACACATACAAAATCGCAAAACAGTCCTTCAAATACTTCTTTAAACCTTCTCTAGCTGTTTTCTGAACTTCATCCGATCCATCTGCTAGTGGATCAACAACCGCCATATCTCCTTCAAGAGTACCCTTACGCCGACCGCCAACCCACGACTCAGTAACCCCAAGAGAAAACCAAAAAGCCCGGTGAGGAATATTCTGTGCTGGGAAGTCATAGTTCTCAAGGGCGTGGTTGTTCAAAAAGGACAGAAAATTGTCAACAGATAGCGACGGCACCCGTTCTGCTGCCCGAGACTCAACAACCTCAATGAGGTTCAGATAGATGTACATCTGCAACGCCACGCTCGCGACGAGATCGAGCCCGAAGGCGTGGCCCCAGTGAAGACCCCGTAGATTTGACAGAGGAACCTCGTTGGCAAGACGGACAAGCGCAGTTAACGCCTCACGGCGAATGGGTTTGTCATCGGCGGTAGCAGCTACAATGACCAACATCTTCGCTGCATCGGCCAGGTTGGCATCAGCAGTGGTGTAGCATGGCTCATGGTCGCTATCTGGATCCTTCGCTCGGCGTTTCCAATATTCGAGGTCCTGGTGCAACGGCTCAAGCGGGTTGTGCAGTGCCGAGTTATCCTCATGAGGCCCGAGGCCAAAGTGGCGCTCAGCGAAGTATAACACATCGTCGGAAAAAAGCTTTCCATTGACTGGTGCTGACTCAATCTTCGTGGTCTCTGTATCAGAGAATTCTCTGATAGTTGCCAAGAAGACGCGGTTAAAGTGGCCGATAACCGCTTGCTGCTCAGGCAATCCTCGCGTAGCTAGGCTATAGTTGCCTTCTTGTTCAGCTGGCGTAAGGGAGAAATGGGGAGCAATCAAGTGCCATGGGATCTTGTGGTCGAGATGCATTTAGAGTAGATTCTTTAGTATTCTTGCTATTGTGGTTCGTTGAATGATGTTGAGATAATTTGGGTCACGGATCTGAAACTAAAGCATGTTTTACGTCCATTTTTGTTACTAACATTATCTCCTTTTGTGTATATATGCTTTAATATTGCATGTTGAAAGCACTGTTAGATGTAATTATCCAAAATTATCCATTTTACAATATGGAAACCATGAGAGAATAGAGACGTGCTACGCAGAGTCATGCTATGTCTTTTCTTAGCTTAGAGAATGGTTTTGCTTACTTGCGCAATTTTAAATATCTGCCTTGTTGTGATTGAGTAAATCTGTCGGCCGTAGTTAATCCTAGAGCTGGTCAAAAAAATTAACATATTTCGATCAATAGCTTGCTGAAGCGTTGAAGCTGTTCGAGATAGCCCATCAAACTTTCCACTCACGTCAGAGGTAGGTAGCCGTTACATCATGACGTATCGCCTGATAAACTCGATGTCGATTGCGGGGAAGGGCCAACAACGTCAAACCGTTTCTTCTTCAACTCAATTGATTCTCTCTCATACAAAATCATTTCATCTCATCAATTGGCAATTGAATCATCGAAATGCTCGTCGCAATGCCGTTGCGACTCCCTCTCTTGATCGCCGCCTATGTCGGCGCTGTCGCAGCTGATGGGCAGAAGGTGCTCGGCGGGGATAGCACAGATCTGGATCACATCCGCGACAAGTACTGCCATTCCGACTGTAATCGAATTCATCAGCTAACCCGCATAGACTGCTCGAGGCTCAGATCATTCCCACTGTCATTGATGACTTCCCGCCCGCTCTCAGCCTTCGTGTGAAATGGAAGCACGACTCTGCCGACCTAGGCAATACCCTCAAACCCGATCATCTTAAAAAAGCGCCGGCAATCCATCTCGACAAAGTTGAGTCCGACGCGCTTACTGGCACTCAACTCTCCAAGGACATGTCGTACGTCATCGTCCTCACCGATCCCGACGCGCCGTCCCGCGATGACCCCAAATGGTCCGAATTCTGCCACTGGATTGCAGCGAGCTCTCACCTAAAATACTCATCAAATTCTAAGTCCAAACACCACCTCAAAGACATCATCAAATACAAACCTCCTGCTCCACCGCCCAAGACCGGAAAGCACCGCTATGTCTTCTTCACCTTTATCGCAGCCAATGGCACGACCAAGAAGCTGCACCTGAGCAAACCAGAGGAGAGGAAGCACTGGGGTTCGGATGATGCAGGCCATGGCGTTCGTCAATGGGCGCATGAGAATGGTCTTATTCCCATCGGTAAGGACGATCTAATTCCCATCTCGCTCACCGAGGTTAACAATATCCAGCCGCGAATTTTATATACGCGGAAAACGACGAGCAGTAGCCCCAGGCACTTCACATGTCAAATGCACTCATCCTTAGCTTAAATGATTCGAAGAGGAAGCTCATCCATATAGTTTAAACAATTCCTTGGTTTTCAGTCTTCAATTCAAGAATGTCATTCGTCGTGCCGGAGGTTGTTCCTGATTTAGAAACCGAGCGGTTTTAGCATCGTGCAACCCCGCACCAATACACATTGTCGATGCCACCACGATCTATGCAGATCCCAAGTCCTTGAAGCTTAAACAAGCAGGTCGGCATATAATAGGCACTACCAGTCTTGGCGGGCACAGCGAATGATTAAATCCATCTTTGGAGCGTGACCTTCGGAGCAGAGATCATTACTGCTTTAGGCAGGTAGCTCCTAGTCTCCGCATGCGGCGATCGGAGGTATACTACTGCTTTCAACGTTGACTTCGGAGAATCTCTCGTTCGGAGAAGAGACTAGCTGGGCACGAGGTCATGAATATGTATAAATACTTCAGATATTCTTGATCAATTTTGACTTTCCGTTTCATCAGTGCAGCCATCAAAATGAAGTTCAGCGCCTCTCTCCTCACTCTCATCCCAGCCGTCTTCGCCCTTCCTACGGGCGAAGATGTGTCTGTCTCAAAGCGTCAGAGCGCCAACACAGTGACGGATCAACTCCTCTTCAGCGTCACTCTCCCTACATTCACCGCTCGTCGCAACGCCCGTGATCCTCCCACTCTCGACTGGTCTTCTGATGGCTGCACCTCTTCCCCCGATAACCCTTTCGGTTTTCCTTTTGTGCCTGCTTGCAACCGTCATGACTTTGGCTACAACAACTACCGCATCCAGAGCCGTTTCACTGTCAGTGCCAAGGCCCGAATTGATAGCAACTTCAAGACCGAGTAAGTCCCCTGTGCAGTTGACGATTGATTAAGAGAAGGCGCTAATTATGAATAGTTTGTACTACCAATGCACCTCATCAAGCGCTGCTGGCGCATGCCGTGCTCTGGCTGATGTTTACTACGCTGCTGTTCGTGCTTTTGGTGGTGGTGATGCTACCCCCGGAAAGAGAGATGAGGATCTCGTCAAAGAGTATGAGGAGAAGGTTGAAATTTACAACAAGGCTGTTGAAGAGGCACAGGCCAAGGGCGAGCTGCCTCGTCTTGACTAAGATTCAGATGCTCTTCTAAATACCTGTACATAGTAAAAGTTCCAAGAAAATATTTATGATCTACCACCAGTTATATTGTTTACCATCCTGCTATTTATAGAGTCTCTAGAAAAGGTAGAGGTTATTGTCAAACTGCTTACTAGTCCTTACTCTTTGTCTATTATACTAGACGTTTCTTTTAGTTATGTTACTTTTTATTTCTTTTTTAAGTAAAGTTCTCTTATCAAACCGTTTCTTACCATAGAGATAATTCCCGCCTTAGAAATATAGCCCGGCTTGTTGATAAAGTAGCCCTTGTCCTGCACCGGGAAAACTTAAGGCATATAAAGTAAATCCAATTCAAAAAGAGAGCGCATACCGAGACCTATGGCTTGCATTAACAGATAAGTATTTTGATATCACTCTAGTCCAGTCATTCCGTATTCTCCAATGGCGGCCCGATATCAAAGCCATCTGCCTCTAGCTCTCGCTTGCACAATGCCCAGTCTTGTTTAAGAGCTGGAAAATAGGTCCAGGACCACGCACATCGCCAGTCATGGCTGATAAGCGTATCATGTTGTGCCTGTCCCTTGCTATACTGGCTGAGAATACTTGTTATCCGGGTCGATGTACTAGTATTATCAGGGCGTGTATCCTTGCTAGAGCCTTTTCGCTTGTCAGCTGATTCTCTGTGGCGCAGGGCCTCGTAATTGCTCTCATAAATAGGGCGGCCCGAATAGAAAGATTCCTTAGCCCTGCGAAGCTGTTCTTTGTGGTCCACAACCATCAAATGATCTTGTGCCCAAAAACGCTCAACCTGACGCATGTACAGTGTCCATAGACCCAAGGCCTCGTCATCGTTTCCAGACGCAGCATTTAAAAGCCCAGCGAAAAGCACGAGACGAGCGACTGAATAATCTGCCGTCTCTTGTCCTTGGACTCGCATTCGCTCTCTTATCAGGGCCAGTGCCTCGTCGAGTTGACCTAGCATTGCGAATGCACGCGCGCGGTACCACACAGCTGCATTCGTTATGGGGTTTGCCGACCCTTTGCTTTTGAATACCTGGTCGATGAATGAGTCTAGAAAGGAGCCAGCCTCTGCCATGTACCCGGAGCGGTACAGAATAGATGCAAGATTTGTCTTGGTTGACAACCAATGCTCGTCATCTCCAATCTTTTCCTGTATTTCTGTGGCGAGTGATTTGACTCTATCGCGATTATCCGGTTGAAAGAACCGAACATGGTCCAGCTTGGCCTGCAGGCTCCGACTGTGATAGACTCCTATAACCTCGTCCATCTTGTTCAATACACCCTCCCAAACTGGCGATAATGGATCTATGGGTTGATTTTCGTCTTGGAGAAACTGTGAGACAAACTCGGTGATGTGGCTGAGAAGCCTGAATTTGCTGTTGATTGCCAGTCCACCGTTCAGTTCCATATCCTGTTCGTTTAGCACTGCTTTGGCATGTGGCATGAGTTGCTGCATCTCGGTCCAATTGTCGGCGTTGGGTACGGGGAACGTATTGCACATAATAGCCATGGCTTTGGCTGCCATTTCTCTCGCCGTGTCGTGGTTTCTCTTTACCTGGCTTCGAAGTACAATATGAACTAGACGATGCAATGTCATGGCTCCTTCGTCACGACCTTTAGTTAAGGCACAGTACTGCTCAAGAAGCGACAAGGCTTCGTTAATTTGATCGTCTGTAGGCGGGAGTATGCTTCCTGTTGGCTGCCAGTCGTCCCATTCAGGGCCACGGACAAATATTCCAGTGTTAAAAAGCTCATAGTTGTGTGCGTAGCAGATGAAGAGTGACCGAGGTATTTCCTGCCTCTCGTAGAAGCTCATAAGTTTGAGAAGCTCCATGGCTAGAGTATTCTCCGACTGGATCGCGTCGAAGGTTATTATCAACGTTCTTGCCACGGCGCTGTACCTCCCGTCTTCATCTTTGAGGACCGTGGCTTCAGCTTCATGGTGTCGGTTTACAATCAGGCTTCGACCATGTCTCAAACGCTGCAAGTAGCTCGGAATCTGCTCCTTTCTCTTGGACAAATAGGCCGTAGCTTGTATCAAGGCCAATGGTAGATATTCGAGTTCCGCTGCTAATTCTGCCAGGTTCGCATCATCGTATTCAGCGGAAGCGAGCTTTTTTCGCATCAACTCGATGCAGTCGTCGGTTGTCATCTCATCGACCATGACAATTTTGCCTGGGTCTGCTAGAATATCCGCTATCTCTCTGCTCCGAGTGGTAAAGAGTATAGATCCATGGTCACAGCTCGGAAGATAGTCTCGCAGCATTACTGGTACTGTATCTTGATCCTTGGTTTCACCAAATACCTTAACGTCGTCAACATTGTCAACCACCATTACCCAAGAATGCTTCTGCGCTTGATCTTCAAACCATTTCTTGAGATTTTGAAGCATGGTAGATTGAGGAAGCTGTGGGTTATCGACGTCACACCCCGGAATCTTGCAACAACGGGCGATCTTGGCGTATGACTCGACAAATCGTTCAATGCTGCCCCCATGTACCCAAAATACCGATTGTGCATGTTTCTCATTCATTTCAGCTACCCACTGCGCTGCTAGCTGTGTTTTTCTGTTGTCTGTATGTCAGTTAATCCTGCTTAACCTGGATCATATTATTTACCCAATGCCTCCAGCTCCCCAAATGGCTGCTCGTATGTGGCTCGTCTCTGTAGGGCCAGTCACACTTACACCCAAGCAGTTGTTTAATTTTTCAAGCTCTGACTTTCTTCCTGAGAAATTCGGGTTTTTGGAGGGCGAAAGGAACCAAACACTCGACTTATCTGCATGGCCTGCCTTGCGTTGCGGAAGCCCCTGTGTCAGGGGCGCAGGTTGCTTCTCTGCTATACTTAACATGTCTTTGATCGTGCTCCTCACAGCTTTGTAGCCTTCATCTGTTGCGCTAGTAAATTTTACCATGCTGCTGTGATCCGCATGTATAGCTCGTCCCCTGTCCCCGTCAAGTGTCGCAGATTCTTTGGGCACAATGATACCTCCTCGCTTACTCGGCAGTGCTTCCCAGAAACAGCTGGTAGGGATTCGCCTGAATTCCTGCAAGGCCTGAAACTCTTCGTCCAAACGGTCACGCAGCTCGGAGCTCTCGTTCAAGATTTCGAGGAGGTTGATATTTGTGTCCATAAACATGCCAAGCAAGGACGCAGCGGCTATAGCAGATCTAGATTGCTTACTTCCACGGTGTGGGGTTCCCATGAAAACTATTCCGACCGTCGATTTCCAAATATCGTGGTAATTTTGGGTTGGTCGTCGGTGTGAGAAGCACATTGCCTAAAGTCGATGCTCAGTCAATGTCGTGCCTCGTAAGAATGGTTTTAGACAGTCAACAGACATCTTTACAAACAATGCCACCTAAGCTATGGCATATGAACATAATTTTTCTTCCCATTGTCCGTGTCTCGGAACGAAAATCCCTTAGAGTGTATACCAACTCACGGGCGTGCTCCGAGGCAGACTCGGCGGGTATTCTTCCCGATGAATTATCTTTGTTGATAACCCTTGCGTCATAGCCAAACGACAGTATTCGGGATCTTGGAATGTCTTTGGATAGCAATAGCTTAGGCCAGGGTTCAAGCTTAACTCCATTAGAGCTCGTCCCTCGCCAAGTTTTGTGCCGATCACCCATAAGACCATGAACGAAGACTATGCTGACGGGCTCAAAGGTTAGTCGGCCTGCGATGAAAATGAAGCTGGGACCGCAACGCACTCAATATCAGCATCTGGCCCAGCATCGTGCCAAGCAGTGAGACCGAGGAGCTTCGGCTCATTACTCGCTGGCGGCTGCTCCGGCTTAGAGCGGCCGCGACTAGTAATATTTCTTAGCATTTCGGGTTCTTATTGTAGCGTTGTGAATCTGTAGCCTAATCCAGTCTGGCCGACGTTTATTGCGCGTCATTTTGTCAGCCAATTGTATTCTCATACGTGTTCATTTGCCGGAGTTTACCCCGCCGTAGCAGTTGTAACTATCAAGTTATTACAAGAACTAAAAGCTATTATTTTATTTCTATAGCCCTCACTCTTTCCTGATTATCGAGGACCTTCTTATACTTGCTATGCTATTTAATCCATTTTTGGCCAAGTTCTCTTAAACCTTTTCCGACTCGAGAGACAGGTCCTGGCTCAGAAACGTAGCATCAGCTGGCTCCCATGGATGATCAACCTCAACCTGTCTAATCATATCCGCGTACTTCTCGCTCCTCGGCTTGATGTCATATGGGAAGTCACGAATGTGAGCAATCATGCCAGGCGTGAGACTTATCTGAGGTTCAATCTCATTGCCCCGGCCATCAACAGCCTTCTTTATCTCAAAGGCAGCCAGAAGACGTGAAATACTGATGAACAGGCTCTCATCAGCGAGGAACCGCCCGGGACAGACTCTACGACCGAACCCAAATGATGCGAAATTGGGGTGAGGTTCGTTTCGCGGTTCCAGGTACCTGTCCGGATCAAAAGCAGATGGGTCTGAATAGATCGCTGGATCATGAAGGAACCACCACGTCGCTGGCAGGAATGATGCTCCTTTGGGAATAACAAAGTCTTTGTAGTGGATATCCTCATCCGCTGTGTGAACAACTCCCATTGGGGTTACCGGTATCCATCTGAGTGTTTCCTTGATCAAAGCATCGACGTAAGGAAGATTATCTCGATCTTCAAATTGGGGAAGTCTTTCGGTCCCTACAACAGAATCGATCTCTTGCTGTGCCTTCCTCTGGACATCTGGGAACAGCAACATAGCCAGTACAAAACCACGAATGGACGAAACAGTCGTATCCGCGCCCCCCGCGTACATGACAGCGGCGGTTTGCTTGATGGCAGCCTCGGTCTCTTCATCTACATCGCCACCATGCTGCTTGACAAGCGAAGAGACATAAGATGGTCGATAAGACTGCTTTACGATTTGCTTTTTGACGAAGTCGTACGGCACGTCGACTACCATGCGCATATTGGAGTTCCAATCCCGTGCTATGCGCTTGAAAGACATTCCTGGAAGTGTTTCTGGGAGATACCGAAGTA
Organism: Fusarium fujikuroi IMI 58289; assembly: GCF_900079805.1. NCBI lineage: Eukaryota > Fungi > Ascomycota > Sordariomycetes > Hypocreales > Nectriaceae > Fusarium > Fusarium fujikuroi. The sequence continues at coordinate 2,595,113 of NC_036630.1, read as the reverse complement.
TAGGTAGGACATCAACCGGCCAGCTCATAGGGACGAACGCGAGTGAGAAATTATGCATCATTTGATCTATCAGGAGCGCTAGTGGATCCTGCTTTTCCGCCTCGAGGTTGTAGCCGTATGTCATCTTCAGAATTATGGCGCTTGCTTCGCTAGAACAGGGGAGTCAGCAATATGCTTTGAATAGAACAATACGGGGGCTCACGTCTTGATATGTGCCGATAGCTTCTCAGGGCTGTTCAAGATCCTGAGCAGAAGCCGGCGTGATTCCACATCTTGAACGTCCCGAAATCGTGATGCTGCTGTTTTAGTACCAAGCTGCTGATGGACCAACTTGCGATGTTGTTTCAACAGTTTACCGTATGGCTTGAAGCTGAGAATCTGATTGTACCCGCACATCTCGTTGCCAAAGACAAACTGTGGGCGTGAAGATGTCTTGGTAGACGTCTTCTCTAGGATAGCATTTGCAGCGTCACGGTCGTGGAGTATGATGAGCGATTGGCCAAGGATCGAGACATGGCTGATTGGGCCGTAAAGGTCTTTGAACTTAATCCAGTGTTGGTATTCTGGGGTTATCCCATCTGGCATGTCTCGGATGTTACCAAGAATGGGGAGGGGCTTGGGACCAGGAGGGAGGTTCTTGCGAGGTTTGTTTCGAATGTAAAGGATGGTGAGGGCAACACCCACAAGAATCAGGACTGCGGATAGCATGGCGAAGTCTGTTTATTCTGACAAACGTGATCAAAGTAAAGCATTTAATTTAAGCAAGTAACTTAACCGTGGGAGGACGGCAAGACCTGTAGATATACATCCATTCTTCTCAGTCAAAAGCAATCCATGTCACGTTGCTTCAGGACAAATTATGCCAAACCTCACGTGTGCCAAACCGCTCTGAGGCCTTGTCCTTGTCATATCTCTGCATGAGGCTTGGGAAGGTATTAGCCACGGGTTGATCTTCCTTAGCATACCTAATACGGTGAGTCATACATTAAGTAGAGGGTCACTGTCTTACTCAATTCTGAGGCTTGGTGCATCAAGTACCGGAGGTCATAAGAGCAAACCAAAACAGATGCGGAGGTAAGAGAGTAGCATCCTCGGCAACAAACACGCACATTGGTTAGGGCTGTCAGCCACTTATCGTAACGGGCGATCCCATGCAGTAATAATGGCAACTTGTGAGAGTACGAGCCTGCTATGCTCCTGAATATGACTGGATGGATGTAGGAGACATGTTTCCGCGGTTTCCCATGCATACATATCACAAACATGAACAGATTGGCTCGACTTGTGACCAATCAAAGTCTTGCTGAGTATCATACGATCTGCAGATACCCAAATGGTGCAGTACCCGCTGTATGTGGTGGACACACTGTGGGAAGTAATTGGAGACGCAACGCTGCGGCTTATCAGCATTGGTCTCGAAAAAGCTCTACAAGGCATTTCGGCCTTCCAGATTATCATGAGAGGTCCCTTCGTGCAGCTGACCGGATTGTAGGGCCTTCATTCTTCTTCTCTCCGTTTTAAACTCACATCACTCAAGGTTTTTGAAATACATGTCGGCTGCTTTCCATGATGGATACCGATTCCTGACGGCTCGGGCCGCTGGACTTTCCTTCCGCTGACCCGAATATGCGATAGCCCCATCCTGTGCCACTCATGTGCATCCATCGACACATATCACCTCTCCCGTTAACACCTTCCTGATATATCGACGTGCTTTAAGCAACCCCTCTTCCGCTTCTGCGATGGGTAAAGAAGTTAGTCGCCATTAGCGAAGCTACCAGAGTACCTTACTGCAGCTAAGCGGCTGAGTTGTATGGGCCCATCAAGGAGCATGACCAAGGAGACTAATATGATGTCAGGATTTTTACCGTTGCTCGTCACACAGAGTGTTATGCGACTCATAGTGCCAGAAGAGTGCTGTTAGAACTGGTAATCAGTGAGTCTCTTACAACGTAGTCACCACCTGGTTCAAGCGCTGAAGAATGAACAATGGCCAAAGCGGTTACTTTCTTAGTCATCTAAGCCTCCATGATGACGTGCCTTGTAACTTCCAAGGCCAAAGCACCCGACAATGCACCAGATGGTTCAAGAACAAGTAGCCATAGTTCTGTCTAACATTTTTACTACCTTCTAAGTAGAGAGAGATAGTGCAAATAATTCTCACTAAAGAATGATACCATTCTTGCCTTTGCGTGGATCATTTACAATATAAAAAGACTCATCACCTATATGCTGATTAGGCACGAATTTTTACGATATTGGGAACGTTGCCGAACATCGGATTCAATACTACGCTCTGTAATTCAAGTGGTACATTTCCTCTAACTGAAAGGATAAATTAAGGCCCCAATATAGAGTACCTTAACACAGGAGGGATAAAGAACAAAACAAAACTTTCCTAACAATTGTAGTGTTGGCTTCAGCGCGAAAAGTCAGCTTTGATATGAGACGGGTGATGTCAGCGACTCAATCGCCATGTTTTTCGCTATTCATATCTCAAGTTCCAAAGGGGAAGAGCCATAGTCAACGTAATTACGGCAAAAGGATAGAAGTAGCTATTAAATTTTTGACGTACGTTATTGCATATCTTTCACCATTCTTCAATCCCCTGAACTGTTACCAACATCCATTCGTCTGAATTGATATTGATCTTAATTACCCTAGGCCTTATCATGACTCGTCCGCTCTAAAGCCGAACCAATCCTTCAGCAATTAAACGCGAAACCCCGCTCGGTCAACCAACCATGACTCGCAATGATATCAGAGCCTAGTCTAAAACAAGCAATTAGATTGCCCATTCTGAAGCGGGGCTTGAATTGCGGAGGCTTGGCCGGACATTCACCTTGTTCCCCGCGCAATCTCTCCCTTATCTGCCTCCAGATCGCTGGGCCTGTGACTTGTTCCAGGCCCTGGCATATCTCAACAATGCTAATACCAACGACCAGTAAATCCCCAACTTTAACCTCCAACCATCAAGTCACAGATACAATCATCGGCAATGCCAAAAACTCGCGTTCGTGTAGTAGAGGGCTCATGCTGGCCCTGCAAGAAACGCAGAATCAAATGCGATCTCGCAAAACCAACTTGTTCGCGCTGCGCCAAAGTAGGCGCTGCATGCGATTATAACGAACGCCTCATTCGCTGGAGTACACGACCTGCTGTCACTGTACCGGCGATATATCAGGTTACTACCCGCGATGAACAACTCGCTGCGTCACTGGCAGTGTATGAGAAACGCTCGTTGGATTACTTTCATGGACGGTTCTGGCCTTTGTTGACGACTGCCTCGAAGCCTTGTGCGCCGCCGACTTTTGTCGCGCTGCAGCATCGCGTTGTGTTGCTTGCGACGTGTGTTCTTGCTGATTCGCATCGGTGGTTGCAGGATGGACGGAATAGTCGGAGTATTTTGAACGTTAAGAGGATGGAGTGTTTGGCTGCGCTGAGAGAAGAGGTCGATGGATGCTGCTCGAAAGAAGACGGGCCTCTGCAGATATTGCTATTTGCGGTGCTGTTGCTCTACTTTCATGATGGGTTTCTGGAATGTGCGCAATCATCGGCATCAACGTCAAGTCACAGAGATGGAGTCTTGGCCATCATCAATCAACTCGGCGGCATGACCGCTGTGCTTGGCACAGGCCAAGATCCACTCCACATGATGCTATCGGAATTTGCGACGACAGATCTTACAAGCGCCATGCTCACGGGAAAACCGCCTTCGTTCCCACCGGCTATTTGGGAGGTCGTTGACCGAGGACCTGTCTGGTGGGGACGAGATACACAGGGTTATTGCTCGCTATCGACCGTCTTTCAGCAAATTTCGAGTATGGCGCTATATCTTGATGCCACGACACGGATGATTGAAGACTTTTCGATCGAGAGGATACGAATCTTTGAAGCAGCTCTGAGACCGACGTATGCTTCATTAGCGATTGAGGATTTGACGTCGCCTCGTTCATCACCCGTTGATACACCGTCAACGGAATGCGACACCGAATCAGCACAAGCATTTAGCCTTGTTAGGATTTTCCAGCACGCCGCACTGATTTATCTATACCGAGCTGTGTGCGGTCTACCAGCAAATCATGCTCTCGTCCAACAACATACCCAATCGTGCCTCGACTGCATCTTCAGCATTCAAAAACCGTCCAAAATCCTCAACTGTGCGGTACTGCCCATCTGCATTGCAGGAGCGCACTCACAATGCCCTAAGCAACAGCGTCTTGTGCGAGGTCTTGCGGGATTTATTTATGATGAGATACGATTTGCTTCAGTCCATTCTGTCATTGCGGTTTTGGAGGATATTTGGAAACGAGCGCCGGAGGAGGATATGACGTGGAATCAGATGTTTGCGAACTTGAATCCTCAGGCTATTATTCTCTGATCTCTATTGTATACTAGTGGCGTTGGAGAAGGAGTTTGTATAGGAAGCCTGGGTTCATGAGAATGGCCTTGTGTTACGACATCGGTCTAGCAGACAACAATCGTCATCCGATTCCGTCGTTTTCTCCCGGTCGCAAGGCCTCCTCCACATTGATTATGTCGCCAATAGTCATATTCTTCTCAAGTTCTAGGAATTTCGGATGGCCCTTCTTAGCACGGGAACCATCCGAGGCGTTCGCGATTGTGGACCCAAGGTGATGCCAGGCTCGCGAGAGGGCATGCTCGGCTTTCGTATGGTGTTTGAGGGATGGAATACCGTTGATCACCCATTGACCGCACCCCCTGGTAATTGGCTACATCTTTATGTGTGCCGTAATTGTCACATTGCTGTTTGCTGCCACCTCTCTGAAACAAGATTGCGATCTGAACTGATCGGGATGTGCGTTGCAATGTACGTTGACGATCAGCAGTGAGTCGTCGCCCTCATTGGCATTGAGAATGGCTTGAAGAAACTTAGTATATATAATTGAGGTATGGACCCTTGGGAGTTTTACTATGAGATTTGCTGTATCAGCGAGGGTGGCTCGAGAGTCCTGTTGTGGTTGCTTGACTGACTCAAGGATTGTCAAAAGCTTACAAGAGAAACAAGCTGACCCAAGAAAGCGGGGAGGGAAAGAAACTCTGCAGCAATTGAGAGCCTCATCAACGCGCTGATGTTGCGCAGCCAATTATCGGTTGATGAGTTAGCCATCTGACCCGAATTTTGTGTAACTGGATCTGATTTAGGTAGCCAATAATATAGGATAGAAATTGCTCAGGGAATGCTAAACTGGAACAGAAGTGCGAGATGCAACCTACGCTGGAGACGTGGTCCTATCAAACCTATCCCCATCCATTTTGTCTGGTACACCGACATTCACTCCCACCGGTACTGGCCATTCTATGTAACACTCGAAGGGCCTCAGTCTTGCCAATTCAGGTTACTGCATTCCCCAATGGTATGTCAGTACGACCTTGTGGACATGTGTAGAGGGACTAATCCATGCATGCTTTCTCACATGAACACTGATTACTAGAACCAAGATGAGTTAGATTTATATGCGAGTTTAGTGCATGTTTAGTGGCCACCTGCATGACGTGGCTTCGCTGTCAAGTATAAGAGCAGCCCTTGTGTGCTGTTTGTTGCTGCGCGCGATGTGAACCTCTTCAGCCACAAACTAAGGACCATTTAGCCACTACAACTCGAAAACAAGCTCCTTCCCTCTCAGACCCAAAGCATACCTCATAACAAGATGTCAGTCATTCTGGGGTACATACGTATCTCCAACACTTACCAGCTAATGACTTAGGTCTAACTCCGCCACTCAGTCCCTCAACTCGGCATCAGGAGAATGCGCTGTACCATTGGATAGCTGCGCCTTTGCAGACAAATGGGGGGTAGGTAAATATGGCAAAAAGGTTCTTGGTTAAAATCAGGATTGTTACATGCTCGAATTGGAGCTGCCCCAGCAGATGATAAATGTTCTTGGTTAAGAACATGATTTCTTGGAGTAGCTTAGTATCTCTGGGATTAGGGAGGTACTAAGTAGCTTAGAGGAGTAATTACAGAATAACTGAATCTGAATCAATGTTATCAGAAATAGTTGTAGTTCTCCGGGGATACCCAAGCGAGACCAACGAGTCGGTGATTTTAGTTGGTCCAAGAGTGACTATAAACAGACTCCCGTGTCAGTGACAGAAAGTTCGCCTCGGAATATCTTAGGACTTAGAATAATGGTAAAAATTAGTATTATTATCGCCTATCCTCTGACTACCTACAGACCTCTGCTATCTGCCTCGGTGCCCCTTAGTCAACGTCTACCTCGTATCCATAGTCACAGAACCGATCTGCCCCGTCTGGAACAACGGTAGTAAATTCCCCGGATTTTCCAATGTCTTTATCCTCTCTTCCAAACTCTCCTCGCCATCCATCATCTCCAGTTGTCGATTATACAGTTCCTTGACTTCTTTCCTAGTCGCAATCATCTGCTCACAATACAACTGACAGTAATTCTCCAAACTTTTGATTCGCTCTTGCAAAGCTTCTATCACCTGCCAAGCAGCCGAGCTGTTTTGATACGAAGCCTTTAGCTGGTTTGCCGCCTCTTCTTGGTTTCCCTCCACCGTCTCCTCCAAATCGCTAATGCGACCGACGAGATTTTCCAGTTGGTAGCTCCCTTTTTGTTGCAGTTGTGCTTCAAGTTCCCGGACTCGTTTCTTGAGCGCTGTAATGTCCTCGCTTGTTTTTAGGGATGTTGATGAATGGAAGCATGAGAAATGGCCACAGTAACATGTCGCGCCTGGGAGGGATGTATTGTGGTGGAAGCCCATGCATCCGCAGCGATGGCCTTTAAGCTCTGGTATTGTGAGGATATAACGACATTGGCCCTGCGGTAATTGCGCTGCATCTCCAGGTGGTGCTGAGGCTGATTGAGTGGAGCGATGGAGATCATTGGGATGGGGCATTTTTGACGATCGACGAGCACTGCAGTCTGACATTTTGACGACAAACGGGACGGTAACGAAAGCACGGAAAATAGAGAAGAAAGTCACCAAAAGGACTACCTCGGCGGATAATTCCATTAAATGGAGGTCATCAGCCATTCCGCCACCAGAAAGGACCACGCGACCCCGCGAACTTGTCGGTTCGGGGTCAAGCCCGAGAGGAGAAGAGCGTGGGGGTTCCCAGATGGAGCCCGACGACATGGATACGGTGCGAGCATAGCCCAAAGGGGAATTCCCTCGAGTCATCAATCGGCACTAAAAGAACATCCCACGATCTGAGGAGAAATGGGGCCGCAATGCGGATTTAAGCATTGCCGTGGTTTGCCGGCGAGCTGAGGATGTCGTGATATGGTGGTGCTAAGGCATGTGAGGGGAAGCTGCATCAGTGCTATACGGGGACTATCTCTACAAAGTTTCAAGATTGGGAGAAGCATTCGTCATAATATGGACTATCTTGATGCTCTAGTAAAACACTACCCTCGTTTGCTCTGCACGCTTATGAGCCGCTTGTTAATAGCCAACAGGATGGTATACAACGTCTCAATAGTCGCAACATCAATACCGAGCTCTCTTCCCTTCTTGACAGGATACCCCAAAATGACCTCAACCTCCATCGGTTTACCATTCTCGTAATCTGTCCTCATACTGCTTCCAATAGGCGGCATCGCCAAAATCTTGTCCAGAAGCCTGTCAATCAGCCCATACTCCAGAGGAACACCAAGCGCATTAGCAACATCGATAACCTCCTTCATAAGCTTTCTCGTCATGGGAGTCGACAGGTCTGAAGAGCTGAGCCATGCATGCGTGTCCATCAGTGTAAGAGCCGTTAGTGAGTTCCACGCCGCGTTCCAAACTACCTTCTCCCATCGTTGCACTTGGATGTTTGGCACGATTTGGAAGATGGTCTTGCCAATCGACAGAAGCGATTCGAACTGAGAAAGGTGCTGGGCATCCCGTGATGCGTCGCCCGCTTTGTTTGGATACAACCCAACTTGCATATCCTCGGATGTCGTATGATTTATGAAACCAGGCTCTGGCTGCCTTGCACCAACCCATGTCTGCAGTCATTAGTAACAGGATGACAGGTCAAAGAAATACACATACCACGCATGAGATGATGGTTACACTCGGGAACTTTTCACGGAACGCATCCTCGTTACCTACGCCGTTCTGAATTATAACGATTGAGGTGTCATCGCCAACGCCGGGGGCGATGTCACCAGCAGTGCTGAGTTGGTCGACGGCTTTGTTTGTGCAGATGATGAAGTCGAATTTTTGACCTGCTTCGGCGACGGTTCGAAAGACTATGGTCAGGATCAGAATGACTTCATGACGTTCCTATGTGATACATACCTTTGTGCGGTTTCACGCGGTGTTTTCCATGGTTCTGGCTATCAATCGAGATGCCATTCGCAGAAACGGCTTCGAAGTTCGATCGGGCGACGACAGTCAGGTGAACATGTTCGCTACGGCTCAAAATGAAGGCATAAAATGAACCGATCCTCGGAAATGTCAGTCATGATCTGATCACAGTCAAAGTAAACCTACGCTCCAAGGCCATAGACCAATACTTCCAAGGGCTTGTCACTCATCTTCACAGTACGTCCTAAACGCGGGGTAATACAAGAAAGCAGGTCCAGAGATGTAAATACAAGGAAATGTCATCAAGTTCGCGAATGCTTTTCCGTTTTAAGTTTGACCCCTCACGCAGGATTTCCGGGGCCTCCATCGCCAAGAGCGTGGGGGTTCATCATCCCGACCTGAATTGCCGAGTATGTCCCGGAGGTTGTTTACCCCAGATTTCTGCCTTGGTGGGATGTCAGAGTAGAGCGAGAACGACACGAGAACTTGGATAGCGATGGCATGTTGCAACCGAAAGGAGTGATCACAAGACCTTTGGATTATAATGATGTATTAAACTGCTGTATACTCTATTGCTTTACCACTCTCTAATACTGCCATCTGGACCATGGAATGTCTTACACTGCCATGGCTCTGTCTCTTTGGCAATCCTGATCACCATCTCTTCGTCAATCTCAATCCCCAAGCCGTAACCCGTCGGAGCCTTGACATGACCACCTTCTAGATCAAACACACTCGGATTCTTGAGATACGTCAGTAGATCAATGTCTCCAGCCTCGGTATTATAATGCATCCCCAAGCTCATCTCCAAAATAGCAAAGTTTGGTGATGACAGCGCCACCTGAACAGAAGCAGCAAATGCAACAGGTCCCAGCGGACAATGAGGCGCAATCGCGACATCATAAGCTTCAGCCATATTGACTATACGCTTCGTCTCAGAAATACCGCCTGCGTGAGCGATGTCAGGTTGTAGAATATCAACACTTGAATCTTCCAGAAAGCGCTTAATATCCCATCGTGTATACAAACGTTCACCGAACGCAATTGGGATAACCGTCTGGTCAGATAGCTTCTTGATAGCCTCAGGGTGCTCAACCAGAATAGGCTCCTCGATGAACAGAGGTCTATGAGGCTCAAGAGCTCGTGCGAGTTGCTTGGCCATTGCTTTATGACACCTTCCGTGGAAGTCAAGACCTGCGTCGAGACCTAATGCCTTGACCTGTTTGAGACGTTCAACGGTGCTGTCAAGGGCGGATGGAGAGTCAATCCATCCCAGGTCTTCAGTAGCGTTCATTTTGACGCATGTGAGGCCCTGCTCAAGGCGCTTCTTTCTACATCTTGTTAGCATATGTTGGAAACTGGAGTTTTGGTCGCTTACGCAGCTGCTTCAATATCTGATGGCCTGTCACCGCCGATCCAGCAGTAAACTTGGACCTTGTTCCGCACTTTACCACCGAAAAGCTCATAAATGGGTACCTTCAAGTTGCGACCTATTTCTGTAAGCTTAGGGCTACCCAACAGCGCGGTATCTATAGTCACCTTTCAAATCCCATAAGGCGATGTCAATGCCTGAGATGGCAGACATAAAGACTGGTCCGCCGCGGTAGAACCCATGACGCCAGAAGGTTTGCCAGATGTTTTCGATATCGCTACCACGTCAGTTAGATACAGTTCATTTTGCCGCTCCGGGACAACAATGCTTACTTTGCTTCTTGTCCAATAATCCGTGGGATCATCTCATCCAAACACCCCTCAACAGCTAGATCATGGCCCTCTAGCGTAGCCTCACCCCATCCATACTGTCCATTCTCATCAACGACCTTGACCATTAGCCATCGCGGCTTAACACGGTAGTACTTGACAGAAGTGATCTTGGCCATTGTTGCTATGCTTGTTTTTACGAGTGAGACTTGGCCCAGACACGAATTTCCCCGACCTTTTAACCGTCATGACTCGGCTTCCCCGCCGACAACCTCTCGGCTAACACGACATCGTCAGATTTGACCCGGGAACCCCCACGCGTAAAACAGGTTCTGTGACCCCCACGAACTAAAGCACTACGTAAATCTGGGGTAACGAGCCGCACGATGCAGGGTTCATTTGTATGCTGTGCGTCAGAGAAAGCCGTGTTTTTCCACCATTGCTGGGTGGTCACGTTGGCATGAGCTCCATTACGCCCAGAAACCTTGCTTGACCCCGAGTCAATGACAGAAAGTGCCCCCGACTCTTCAAGCATGAAAGTACGCTGATGAACCGGGGATGTTTTTCTCAGAGCCTTGGTGTCACTACGCGAAGATGAATGGGACAGAGACGTGTATGAACATGTTGGTAGATATACAGTGATTGACTGACTCATTGAAGAGCATGAAATATGTAGAAAATCCATGCTTCTGGAAGCTATCGTCCCATCCATCCACCATCAACAGTAACCAACTCCCCAGAAACATACAAACTTCCCCTCCCCGCCAAAAACACCGTAACTCCCTTGAAGTCCTCAGGACATCCCCATCTCCCCGCTGGAATCCTCGACAAAATACTCTCAGCCCTCTTCTCATCATTAATCAGCGCCTCATTCATATCCGTAGCAACATACCCCGGCGCAACAGCATTCACATTAACACCCTGACTCGCCCATTCGTTACTCAACGCCTTCGTAAGCTGTGCGATCCCGCCCTTTGCTGCTGCATACGCGGGCACTGTAAGGCCGCCTTGGAAGCTGACGAGTGACGCGACGTTGATGATGCTTCCGCGATGGCCGCTTGCGTCGGGTTTGCGGGTTAGCATGTATGAGCCTAGGTCGCGGCATAAGGTCCAGACTGTGCGGAGGTTGACTTGGAGGACTTCGTCCCAGTCACTCATGGGGAATTGATGTGCTGGGTGTCGTCGTTGGATGCCGGCGCAGGTAATTAAGATGCTGACGTCGTGGCCATCGGCGAGGATGCGTTTGCTGAGATTCTCGACTTGTTCTTGATTGCTGAGGTCTGCGGTGTATACGAAAGCTTGTCGGCCAAGTTTCTCGATTAAGGCTTTTGTCTCGGTGTTTCTTTCGTCTCTCTTAATGGTTTCAGTTAGCTTGGCAGGTCACAGCAACACAAGAGACTTACCTGAACCAAGATGATATCTGCGCCTGCTTCTGCAAGTGATAGGGCCATAGCCTGGCCGATGCCTCTCGTCCCGCCAGTAACAACAGCCTCACAGCCCTTCAATGAAAACAAAGATTCCAAGATGCTCATCATGATTGCAAGTGATTCAATACACTTTGTAAACTCTGTGATGTAGTAGGTAGCCTAGAACCTCAATCGTTCCTGATCAAATGACAGTCCACGAGCTACACCCCAGATTTAGACGCCGAACCAGTGTTGCATCTAACCCCATAGAACCATGAAGTCAATAACTTGTCATCTCGTGTGACCCCCACGTCGGGCCGACTCTGCTGTCGGCTTTCCATCCGTGTCTAAACGATGATCATCTGCGGGGAAGAGTCTGGGGTAATCCTCCTTCCATGGCATTCTGGGCAGATTTGCATGTCGGGCAATAAACACGGGGGAGACAGTGAGCCTTGATCGGAAACGTGGGGGTTTACTGAGACGGGCGCAGGTCCGGTTCAATGCCGTCGGTCCGTCGTCATTTTGAGGTTAGCTGAGATTTGGGTCGGAGCCGCTGAGCTGCTCGCTGTAGAGCGTGGGGGTAAGCCGATTGAGATTCTACATTCCTGCTAAGCCATGCGATCTAGGCGGTATGTGAACGAGGAGCTGCATGGGGCAGAACGAAGGTGACTGACCACCCAATCATGATTTCCTTATTCTTGCTGATGTCTTTGATCCCTAACCTGTACTTGGCTCCACCGGGCAGCTCACTCGATCCTGTCAAAGGCATACAACGCTTTAATACTAAACCAGGTCTCTAGAAAGTTAAAAGAAATGTTCATTTCTCATTTTGTAGGCTTGAATTGTGACATATTACTCTCGGACTGGCTACTAGGATTGTCTCAACACATCTGCTGGAGTTGACAATAGCTATGCTTAAACCATAAGATCAAATACAACTTATGAGTGAAACTATTGTTACTTTCCAATGGACCGGTATTCGTAAAGCGTAGCCCTCATCATGACTTTGTTGTCTTCATCGCCACTATATTTTCTTTACAAGCTATGGTTAACTTCAATAACCTGTACTTACTCACACCCAACAAAGTGACAGCGAGAATTCTGACTTCGCATTTCCCTACCCTGCACAATCGTTAAGCTCACATACAGCTGCTATCGGTTTTCTCTTTGAACAGATAATAGTCTACAGTAACAACGAGGGTAGTGTGAGTGTATGGACCAAAAAGAGAATTTTCGTGCATCATGGTAGTCTTGGATTGCGACAGTTCCTCGGGTAGACTGTGTACCGCACTCAAAAACTCGCGCACGCACGTCAAACATCTTCAGCTGTATCTAGAGGCTCCAGATGGTTCGATTTCTTCAAAGATCAACGATCAAATCTCTCAATCAGACAATGCGTGCCCCCAATGCAACATACCCGTTCCAGCTTTCACATGCTATTAATCCATCTCGCAACCATCAGCTTCTGCAGGGGATAGACACCGGTAAGGCCACCTAACGCTGCACTGAAGAGAAACCCCTCTGATAAGCCGCAATTATGCGCATCTCCCATGGCTAGAGCTGGAATCATGAGGCTTTACTGTACATGTGAAATTTGAGACATGCACCATGCCGGGTCGACAGTCAACCAGGCTAAAAGCGGGTCAAAGCTGTCAGGCTCAGATCCGAGTGGTCGCAGTGAACAGCAAAGAGAGATCTGAGATAACACAGCGGTCTAGATCGTACGAGAAGGATATCACAAGGGAAGACGGCTTTAGCAGCTGAAGACGAGGAGCGGCTTTTGAACGAGACCCCCACGTCAATTGCCGACGGGTGAGGTCAATTGCCAGGAATTTCGTCAGGAGCTTGGCTGTAGCGGTGTTGTGAACGGTTTTTAGGGCGTTTTCAGCGAAGGGGCACTAATTCCGCTCAAGCCGCAGCGCTTGACAGGGCAGGAATTCAACACTGCCTGTGTCTGACGGAACCTATTGCCAACGCTGCAATGAAAGATGCAGTTCTCAACAATTTCGGGATCTGTCCAATTGCCGAAACAGGTCAGATGCAAACAGCCCAGATCTTCCCCCACAGAAATTCTCCTTACCATGCACAGTCACATTCCCTCAGGTTGACAGTCAACCACACCGCGGTACACTTCCGGCCACATTCCCCATATCTTCTCCGCATCGTCAACCCCCACGTGCCAATAATGACGTTGACCTCAACCATTCCGCTAGGCTGATCTTGGCCTCGGCAATACAAACCACACGAACAATCAAGGTTTCGACCATGACTCGCCATTGCCTGCCCTTGGAGAGTAGCGATCGACCATGTGGAATTTCACCGCTCGTCGACAAACCCCGCTACTGTCCACAAATCCCCCAGATTCTCGCTCTTCCCCAGACTCGCTTCTACTCGCGTGGGGGGAAACAAGCCTCTAAACTCTATGTCATTGACACTAACGGTCTTTCCGTGAAATAGCTAAAGGATAAGAAGGTCATTGTTTCTTCTCACTTTGAGATCTGCATTCCCTCATCCATTCATCACTCCCTCACTACCATTAGCGGAGTTCAGCAAAATGTCTACTTTCAAGGGCGACGATGCTCCATCTCAACAACATGCAGAAGACGTTGAGTCTCAGATCGCGAAGCCAGATCTTCATCCTCAGAATGGCGATGCTGTCGCTCAGATGATCGGTGCTCAGCACATTGAAGTCACCGAAGAAGACGTGCGTTACCTCTCTCCCTCAACTCACCCTTCAATCGTCTAACTCTCATCTAGAATAAACGCCTCCGCCGAAAGACCGACAAACACGTCCTCTCCATCCTTGTCTGGGTCTACTTCCTCCAGATCCTCGATAAATCCGTCCTCGGCTACGGTGCAGTATGGGGCATGCGCGAAGACACCAACCTCAGCGGAAACGAATACTCAATGGTCTCCTCCATGGCGCCCATCGCACAGCTGGTCTGGCTACCATTTTCCTCGTGGCTGATGGTCAAGATTCCTCATCGCATTTTTATGGCTAGTCTTGTGTTTGGCTGGGGTGCTGCGCAGACGTGCATGGCCGCTTGTACTAGCTACCAGGGCCTTCTTGCGACGCGTTTCTTGCTGGGTTTGTTTGAGGCTGCGTGCTTGCCTCTGTTCTCGGTCATTACGTCGCAGTGGTATAGACGCGCTGAACAGCCGATGCGTGTGGCTTGTTGGTATGGAACGAATGGCCTAGCGAATATGTTTGCTGCTGCGCTTTCATTTGGTCTGGGCCAGATCAACGGCTCGCTTGCATCGTGGCGCATCCTCTTCCTCTTCGCTGGCCTCATCACCGTTATCACAGCACCAGTTGTGTACTTGGTCCTTGACAACGATATTCCTTCTGCGCGCTTCTTGACCGAGCACGAGAAGCTTCAAACCATCGAGCGTCTGCGTGCCAATCAGACTGGTACTGGAAGTCGCAACTTTATCTGGAAGCAGGCTTTCGAGGCCCTCATTGAACCAAAGACTTGGCTCTTCATCAGCATGGCTTTGTGTCTCAATGTCACTGCCGCTGTAACCAACACCTTTGGTCCTATCATCGTCGGTGGCTTCGGCTTCGATAAGGGCGTTACATCGCTTCTCAACATTCCCTTCGGCGCTGTACAACTCCTCGTCATCTTCCCCGCCTCTTACCTTGCCCACCGATACCGCGTCAAGTCCATCTTCCTCATCGCCGTCATGCTCCCCGTCCTCGCAGGCGCAGTCATGCTTCACCAACTTAACCGCGATCACGTCGCTCCTCTCCTAGCAGCATACTACATGCTCGCCTTCCTCTTCGGTGGTAACCCTCTCATCGTATCCTGGATGATCTCCAACATTGCTGGTACCACTAAGAAATCGGTCATCATGTCACTGTACAACATTGGTGTTTCAGCTGGCAACATCATTGGACCTTTGCTCTTCAGCTCCAAGGATGCGCCGTACTATAAGCCTGGTCTTACCAAGACTATGGGTATTACTGGTGCTTTGATTGGTGTTATCCTTTTGCAATTGGTCAATCTTATGTTCTTGAATAAGATGCAGGAGAGGAAGAGAGTCAAGAATGGAAAGCCTGCCAAGATTAGGGATTTGAGTATGGAACATCACTATGTGGCGAATGCTCAGGATAATGATGAGGATGGTTTGGGACAGAATGCCTTCATGGATCTCACTGATTCCAAAAACGATGAGTTTGTCTATGTCTACTGAGTGTCGACGCAAGGTATTCAATTAAATAGGAGTTACTATAGCGTGTTGGTTGTTAATTTATGTGTTTAATCACTCTTGTTCTCTCGATGGATACATAAGAATATGCTGGCCACATAAGCTTGCTTTCGATGTTCACAGGTAGTACATCGTGTGTGGTTTAAACTTCATGTACTTTCGAGCCTCCGACTCTTCGCTCAGTGTAGATGCGACCGGGACTAGGCCAAAGTCGACGTCTCGCTTAAAAACCCTCACTTTTTGGGAGCTGCTGAGGTCCTCGGGTGCAATGTACGCCACTTCATTTGCTAGGTTCAAGTTACTTTGGCCTTAGATACATTCCTGGAGGCTGGCCGCGAGCAGCAATAGGGTCACGGTTGAGTACTAAGTCTATCTCGGTATGAAAGGATTCACCGATAGTTGAACTTGCAACAAGGCGAACAAACACCAAAAAGAACAAAAGCGCATCGAATATGATAGATGTACTAAGGGTATACCATTTGACTATATACTCCATGAACCTCGTAAACTACTAATCATGAAACCTTCTCACAATCGACCCATGTCAATCGTAGTAAATCAATTCAGCACCGACACCTCACTGCCTAGGCCCAACGTTACGGCATAGTGTGCTTATAGAGACATTTAATCGGAGTTGAAGGTCAGTTCAGCACGCTCAATAATAGGCGGGGGCTTGACAATATTCTTCTTGCGGAGGATGTGTCGCTTGAAGAAGTATGGAAGCCAAACCCTTGTCTCGTAAGAGATGAACTGCTTGGTAGGGACAGAAAAGACCTCTGATATATCATTAGTAACTGCTTGACGATATTAGACTTTGGTGACTTACGGTCAAGTTCTTCGAGGGTGAGTTGCTTGGTCTCGCGGACGAAGCAAAAGATCATGCCCCAGGCAATCAAGTTGAGTCCAGCGTAGAAGCCGACTATGATATGTTAGTCAATGCCGAATGTGATCAAAGGTAATGAAAACGTACAAGCTCCAGTGGGAGTCATGGCATTGGTCATTCGGGGGAATGTAAGACCGAGGACACCAGCTATGGACGTGTTAGTGAAATACAATTGACCAGGTTCTGGAGATTTACCAAAGGTGTTGTTGATGCAGACAGCCCAGGCCATACCCTGCTCACGCTGGATGGTGGGGAATACTTCTGCAGAGTATTGAAAAGCAACAGGGCCTTCTCCGAGGGAGTAGGCGATGGTGAAGAGGTACACGAAGCTACAATATTAGCAGGTGAACATTTGATGAATGGGGTAAGAAACTTACAGAACCACGGGACCAATCTGAGCGCCACGGCTGCCGCTGTGATTGAGGAGAGATAGACCAGCGGCCAACAAGAACACACACATGAAAGGGAAGGTCTAAATCATGTTAGAAGATATGCATGAAATTCAGTTTCGATGACTTACGATAAGACAAAGAGTTCGTCGTCCCTTGGTGTCGATGAGGAACAAGGTGGGAATAGTGGCGATGACCTGAATAGCACCGTATCCAAGAGAGGCGTACAAGGCCTGGACAGCTGTGTAGCCAGCGTTTCGGAAGATGGTGGAGCTGTAGAACGAAATGACTGAGATCGTTAGCTATTGAAACATCACAGAGAGGGAATGACTTACTGTTGATACCGCACATCTGCTGCGCAATCATGACAGTAGAAGCGCCATAGTTCGCGCGCCTGATGCGAGGCACAGCAAAGCAATCCCATAAACGCTGGAAATAACCCGCACCCCTCGCAACAGTCAATTCCTCCTCATAAATAATCCACGAGTAGTAAAAGTCCCTAGCAGCAATGATATCATGCGCTCTCAGCCTCTGCATCGATCTGAACCCCTTAGCATGCTTCCCATGCTTCATCAACCAACGCGGCGACTCGGGGCAGAAAAAGATACCAATACCGAGGAGGAACGAGGGGATAAAGGCAGAGCCGAGCTGCAGGCGCCAGGAGATTCTGCCGGTGTCCTTGACGATGACGTTGGCGCAGAAGCCGAGGAAGATGCCGACCACGACCCAGAGCTGCCAAAACATGACGAGGGCGCCGCGGACGCGGGCGGGTGCCATCTCGGCGGAGTAGATGGGTACGGTGGCGTTTTTGGCGCCGATGCCGATGCCCATCACGAAGCGCACTGCGAAGAGCTCTTGCCATGAGTGAGTGAAGCCGGAGGCGATGGGGGTTGCGGTGAGACAGCAGGCCGTGATGAAGATTTCACCACGACGACCGAAGTAGTGGTTCAGCGGATCAACGATGAAAGCGCCACTGCACTCGTTAGCATTACTCCAACCCGACTGAAGCGTAGTGAATTGTAGTCAGTTAACTTACATCAAACCAGCAGTCAAAAAGATAATCGAATTGACTAGTCCCACAATCCACTGATCACGAACACTATTCTCCTCATCGAGCCCAAATTCCTGGGGAAACGACAAGTTGGCACCGTTGGAACCAGTCTGATCCCAACCCTGAGTCGCAGCGCCAATGGCGCACAGTGAGATAGAGTACCAGAGCATCTTTGGGCCGTGCCACTTATGATCGCGCTCGTACTCGAGGGCTTGACGCTCATCTTCCTTGAGCTCCTTGACCATGTTGAATTGCTCTTGGTCGCGGGCGACGAGGGCGGCGCGGGAGAAGAGTTCTGCGTGCTCGGACATGCCGTGGGTTTCGGCGAAGACACGCGCATCGTGAGCTGCTTGTTCAGGTGTGACGCGCTGCAAATTTCAATGTTAGTAATTGAAGATAAATTGTATACACCAATTGAAGTGATGGGTGAGTTTCAGATCAATTGAGTTGGGGGTCATCATCGCCGAGCTTCTTGGCGATTTGGCTAAGAAGGCTCGGCGATGAGCCAAGAGATCGCCAAGCGTACCTTGAGTGGGTTCTCCACGATGTTCACGGCAGTCGAACCACGACGACCTGTAGCACTGGGCGGTACATGGCCAAGACCATTCTTCTCATTGTGAGACGCCTCAGGGACATCAGGGCCCAATTCCTTGTTATCCATTGTGAAGGTGAGTCTTGATGGTAAAGATGGAGGAAAAGTGTGAAGGACTGAAGAGCCAAGAAAAAGACAGAGGCCAAGGGTAGGTTAAATAACTTGGCAATTGAGAATGCGGGTGAGACCTGGGGCGGATGAGTTTGGATAGGATCATCGCTCATCCCCGGTTCATCCCCATCTTGTGAGCCAGTCTAAGGATGAGGAGGTAGGGAGGATGGTGGGCGGGCGTTTAAGCGTATCCACCACATGCAACCTTTGGATATATCTGACCACCAGAATTTGGAGATGGGCTTGGGAATTGTGGAAACGTTAAGGTTATTGTCTCGGAATGAACCAGGGGCTCTCTCTTTATTCTCTTGTCTGGGGTTGCACTGAATGCTCCGATGTTAGACACGGGAGTTGACGGGGTAACTTTCCATTCCAACGGATGATTCCACTGTTCACAGTATCTCACCGTTAAATTACCATTATCACCAACATGAAAGAACGATTGCCAATGTCTTACTATCTCTCGCATGAGAGCGATATCAACGGCAACGATCTCAACCTCACCTCCTCTTTTTCCCCATGGAGATCCCTCATGAAAATTGGAGAAGCTCTCTCCGCTCCAGCGAATCATCTCGACCTCTCCACGCGCTAGCAAAAAGCCGCTGAGCACCTTGAAATTTGGGGTCTGGGGATTTTGCGGGCAGGAAACACGATACGTACCGATTAATTCGGCTGCCTAAACGTCATCGGATAAGCGGCACATATGACGTAGTGGAGACACTTGCCAAGGCATCCATATTCTTGCCCTTCCAAGTGGAGATGTCCTCCAGGCATCCAAATAAAAAATACAGAGCTCCGTCCTAGCGCTCCCAATTTGCAGCCATTTTAAACGATTTATTGCTTTATGGTCTGAGAATGACTTTGTTGAGGAAATATCCCTCAAGTCTAGACGCTCGTAGCTACAAAACTTTGATCAATCTGCCGTTGGGAAAAACTTGCTCTTGACTACCGTATGTGCAGTGTAACATCACCGAGACATGCGCTAAACTGTAAGGGTAGAATGCTCTGTGAGAATGAGACCATGGACGCTCGTTTTTGCCATTTTGAGAGGGTTGGTGCGACGGTGGAATAAGGGTGCCTAAACGGAACGATCGGCCTTGTTTGTGTCTTGGCTTGTACGAGTTCTTCGGGACCGATCTGGCTGAGAGAGCGTTGGTGAGATGGCGGGGTTTTAGACTGGCCCTATTGTTTGTTGAAATGCGGAGATGGAATGAACAACGCCTGATGATCTTGATCAACACATTTCAATTCATTAGTGTTCAATAACGGGCGTTGATCACGTCTGTCATCTAACTGTGTTGGTGTCTGGTCACTAATTGGACAAAGACTCACTCCATCAACACTCCATCTCTGACCCACGATCATCATCCCCGGATTGTCGCTGATCCATGACCCCCAGATTATCAACACGATACCCTCAGACATTCACGATCTTCACCAGGATACCAATACCACATATCCTCCTGTGATACTCGATCTTGCATTGTCTCGTGTCAAAAAATCAGGCAGCCGAGTTGTATCAGACCCTTTGCACCGTAACCTTAAATTAAGCTTATGGGTATAAAGTGGCTGCACCCTCCAGCCGCACTCTTCTATACGACAATCACCCAACGCTTTTACAGTAACTTGTTAAAGAAATAATTGAGGGCATCGTTAAAGAAACGACGTCATCGGGAATACTGCCACTTTTACGCCCGCCCTTTCATTGTTGCTTGGTCTGTCACGCAGGCTTGGCAGAGTCCCACTACGTCATAGCCTCGCAACTTTTCCCGCTTACATCCTCGTGAGCGAAATCCAGATTCGACATGAGGGGAACCTGGGGTAATATGAGTCTACCCTATTTCATGAGTTTGTACGTATACACACACAACGCAGTGACTTCTTATCCTGCTTATCGAAGATGACATGCCAGCCTTGAAAGTAGCCAAAACACATGTACTTCCAAGTAAGCTTCAGAGTTAGGCATGATCAGACCCGCGCATACTTGGGTATATTCAGCTGGGTTGATCATTTCGCGGATAAGTCTATGGCTTGCACGAGGCCCAAAGCATAGCCATTAAAATGTTCCCAACTTTTGAGGAAAGAGAAAAGAGTGATACCTCCACCAAACAAAACCCTGGATACCATCTTGGCGTCTGCAGCCAAAGCACCTGCAAATATCGAATTCCCGCCCAACAACGTAAGACGTCGTACCATATTGAGCTCAGCTGAGAGGCAATGATGCATAGCTGCCCAATGCAGGATATAGAAGTGAGGCGTCGGCAACGATTGTGCAATTAAGCTACTATAGAAGTCTCGTAAGCGCCTTTAATTTCTGCAACAATTCCTTCACCGTGATTTCTTCACTCTCATTGCACTATTTGCTATCGCCATGGCGTCTGAAACCAATGCCGAGTGCTTGCTTAATACTACAGAATGCATGTTGCAGACTGTCGCAAGTATCCTCAAGGAGATCCAGGAGCAGAACAGTGAATATAACTGGGACCCCATGACATTTATATTCACGGCTATCATAGGCGTTATTGCTATTGCCTTTGCGGCTTTGACCGCTTTCCAAGCTTTCTTAACTGCCGGTCCTGGCCGTACGAAATCTGGGGCTTATGCCATCGGTCCATGGTCACGGCACAATTATCGCAAATTTGACTGGCCAGAGATGCGATTCAGGACTGTATCGTTTACTCCAGTTCTCACAGTCGATTCTCTTATGGAAGATTTGAGCGAGAGCTCCATACCTTCTGAAGAGTCAGGGGGGCTTAGGAAAGGGCGAGAAGATTACTTTCCAGCAACATGGCTTGCCTTGTTAACACACCTTTCCCTTGACTATACCACGGTTTGGGAACAGGCGAAACCAACTGGAGCCGACTTTATTCCTTCGGAGCTCTCGGCTGTCCCAGCATATGGTTCAATAAGATTTGTGACAACTCTGGCCTTTACTCTATCAGGTGGACTTGGTCATCTAACCTTTGATCAAGAATCTGGCTTACCAAGGGTGCGCCATACTTGGTTCAATCTTATATTTCGACAACATCCATTGTTGGGCACTATGGGATTCTTCGAGAGATACGGGAGAGTGCGCTCTGAGCAGTCTGATTTCCGCAAGCTGATTCGCAGACAATTCTTCGAAGCCCACGGTCAAATGAATTTCCCTGGTTTCGACCATCAGAAGATTCGAAACAACTCATTGATTGAGGCGGGACAACTTCTTACCTTCGATCCGATTGTTGGTATATTATTTAATCTTACTTTGACAAATATTGTACAACAAAAATGCCTCCATCTCAATGAGCAGCCAAACCCAGCATGTGTCAACTTCTTTAAATTCTTGGGTCACTTCCATTCCGACCTTCTTATAAAGGGTCCCCTGTGCCTATTAATGGCAAAAATCCAAAAGGGAGATTTTCCTCCGATTTTATTTCCGCACAAGAAGGCCAAACTCCGCGAACGTCTCGACACTCTGCTGCTTCAAAGCCGATCCTGGGGGTTAAAGTTTCTAGCTTCTTGTGACACTTTCCCCAGCCCATCAGAAAACATCGCTCATAGCAGTCTCGATATGGCCGACACTGCTAATTCATGGGCTAAATCAACAATTATTCCTGACATCGACGAGCTTGAATTGCGTAACGATATCTACGAGCTGTCTTTAGAGTGCCTTAACGAGAGCCCTAGCCAAGATCCCGATTACACTTTCAGTCGAATCTCTCCTCCATTGATTCTTGGGAAGGAACTGGAAACTATCGATTTATGGCTGGAACAGATTGAATCCGAAGTCCTATGCAGAAAGCTCACACTAAGTATCATCGGAGATGGGATTCGACAAATTGTCGATAATGCTCCGCAACAGCCCACTTCTAATGTCGCGTCTCACACCACGAATGCAGCAGCATTATCTAGCAGCTCTAGATTGGAAGGTAAACTTTTCTGTTTCTTGGATGCAATTAACAAACCTGACTGCTTCAATTGTCTTTACACAGCCTCAAGAAAAATTCCCAAGGAAGTCATACGCAACACATCTGAAGGTCTCAAAAAGATTTGGGATATCTGGCAGAGAAGAGAAACGCCTCTGGAGGGCGAGGATGATGAAAGTGGAGATGATGCCGAGACAGGCGAAGAGTACAATAGTCGCACATGGAAGATACCTCATGCGGCCGATCACCCATTGGATGGCGTCCTTATCTATCGTGCGGTTTTGATAACCCTCTTGTATTCTTTGGCCTGCGATAGCAGTCCCTTGATAAGTGAAGACTTAGGGCTAATTGTTCCAATTATGTAGTAAATACTGATTGGAAGTAATGGCCTCTGAGTTATGTTTTGCTTTACGAGCATCTTTATGATCGCAAGCGTTTCTAAGATTAAGGAAAGGTTTATTACTACTATTAATATAGTTCTTATAATATATATAAGGCGCGTGGTTAAGCCATTAGCTATAGGGTCTATTAACTTAAAACAACACTTTAATTAAAGTTAATTTAGGCAATATATTGGCTACTTAATATAATTATCTAAAATAAGCTTTATAAGCCTATCTAATAATAATTATATTTAATATATAGAGAGAACTTAAAATATATTCCTTAATAGATAAAATGGCTACTTTAGTCTACTATTATAGCGCTCTAATTTAATATTATTAGAAATACTTATTAAGATATAAGCTTACGCACCTATTATAAGAACAATCATCAGTCGAGGGTTCTTATAATGCAAGTTATATTAAGCGCCAGGGAATAAAATCTCTGGGCACGATTATATGGCTGTTGCTCGACTACCGACCGACCGTATAAAGACTCCAGTAAATAAAGACCTAAATTAGACTAGACCTGATTCAGAGTAGCTAATAGTTACTTCTAAGGCTGACTGTATCGGGCCTCAGATAAAGATTTCTCCCAGGCCATTGTATTATATTAAGGGTTTTTTACGTTGATATCCGTATTACGTATGGGCATAAGCTGCAGCTGGAAATTAAATTCGAGGAGCATACATCTATAGAAACGCGAATGTACTAGTCAAGATCAAGTAAAATGTGTCGTGAGATTGAAACTGTAGGATTGCTTACTCAGATGCCCTGATACCGGAAACTTATGCTTCTACAATGTCGTAAGCGGATACATCGCGGAAATATTTGACGTGGCTGTATATCAGACCCATTACTGCCCATATTCAATGTCCCCAAATCTCTTGAAAAGAGCCAAAATTTCAGTCCGCAACTCCTAACTACTGCCATCAGCGACACCATGAATGCCCAAGAGTCCGACAGAACCTTCTCGCCGAAGCAGGCCTTGAAGCCTACACCAGAGCTCTATGGTTAGATCGTCGGTGATAGCATGGAACAACTCGCTGCAGCTTCTTTATCCTGTGTGGGATCGTTCGATAATTCCGAAGTCAACTTTCACGATGTTGGATGTGGCCTCGGGGCCGGTACCCAAGCTATCATGAGTTTGAAGCAGGACAATATTACCATCAAAGGCACTGACATAAACGACGACGTGTTGGAAATATATCGACAGAACATAGCCAAAAGCCAGTGGCCTGCCGAGGCTCTGAAGATGGACGCGTCTAACCTTGGATTCCCTAATGAGACATTCACCCACTGTATCGGCAACGCGTTGGTTTTTGTTCTCCCAAATGATGGCATCGACACGATCAAGGAGATGCACCGCACCTTGAAGCCTCGTGGTGTTGCCATTCTTAACTCCTGGGCGCATACGCCAACTCTTCCCGCTATTCATGCAGCAGCGAAAAAGACTCGACCGGCTGGTACACCTCTTCCACGAGAAGGGCTGGACAAATGGGAAGACAGAGACTTTTTGAATAATGTCATCATCAAGGGAGGCTTTGAAGAGGAGAAAGTAAAATTATTCCAAAAGGATGTTCATGTTACCATCGGCGATCTTAGGCGTTTTGCGACGATGATATGGAGCTTTATTGGGGGGACTTCGAAGGTGGGATGGCTTGAGTCGGATGAGGAGAACTGGGACACAGCTGTTGATGCAGTCGTGGAGGCGCTGACTGAGACGGAAGGCTATGAGAGGCTTGATGATGGGAGGAACAAGATCATGTTTCAGGCTCATGTTGCCGTTGCTACGAAGTAGATCATTGAGAGCTAGGACTTTGCTGCTGAATCAACTACGCCCATCTGCTTAGATCAGAAGAAACAGTAATGATTCATATAAGTCACTTGATTGTAAAGACAGATTCTAATAGTTTTTATATGCCTTTGTATCGTCAACTAATTCTCCCTGTTTGCAAACGCGCCGGTATCTCTTCTGACATCCTCCTTGCCTTGGGTTCCGCCTCGACCACCGGGCTTTCCTGTAACAGACTGAGGAATATCGTGGCCCGTCGCACTGATTCCCTCTCCTACTCCAAACTCGCGGCCTTCGGAAGCTGAAAGTACAGCGTTGTCTGCTGCACCAGCCAAGTCGGAAGAGCCAAGACCGCCTGCTGCCTCACCATCGCGCTGATGGGGGTTAGGGACGGACTTGATCGTGTCTTGCTTCCCAGCATCGCCAGGAACTGGAATTAATGTCAGGGCTGTGAGTGCATCTCATTTGACGAAAGGGACTGACTAGATGTGCCATCCTTGGCCATATCGAACAGATCGCCGCCTTTTTTGGAATCAGACATGATGTAATTTGGTACCTCAGCGTTTGAATATAGCTTTTATTGATAGCAAAGATGAGATGAGATAGAAAGTTGGGAAGAGAAATTGTATTTATGGTAGTGATGCTATCAAGGTCCTTTCATGATGTCATGATCTCATTCTCAGCGCATTCATCGATCGCATCGTCGTGACGTCAAAACCCCGAATCACTGACGCATCGATATTATGGAGCTAATGTATTCAGTGATTCAGAAATCCATTTGATTCAATCACATGCGAGAACGACTCAAACTCTCCATCTCTTGCGTCGTCAGGTCTTCCCTTGCTTTGTCCCGTGACCCAATCAACGTTTATCATATCTGGTTTCCTACGGACTCGACCGAGCGAGAAGCTTCTCGAGTTCATCCTTCCAAATATCAGCCATGATGTAGCTATCGTGTCCAGTGGTCTCATTGCTTGCAGGAATGGTGACTGCACGGCCATATCCAGGTGTCATGTCGTTCGCGACACCATCCTCCAAGAGTCCGAGTTCAATTGGGTTCAGCAAGTCATCGGCAGTATTGACAGCAGTCAGGGGAACCTTGATGTTCTTGAGGCTTGCTTTGGGATTGTAGGTTTGAGATGCGTTCCAAGCATAGAGTTGATCATTGGCATCAAAATCTTCAAGGCGAGGGATGATATGCTCGTCGACGTACTTATCGACGGCTTCACGAGTCGGGAATGCTCGCTGCCAGTATGAGGGTGACGAAAGAAGCACAAGCTGAATCATGAGTGCACCACCAAGACCAGCAGCTGGTTGCTTCTCATAGTCCCCGCCTTTCCAGGCTGGATCAATGGTGATAAGCTCAGTGATGAACTTTCGAAACAGGCGGTTATGGCCAGCTATCTCGACTGGAGAGGAAGAAATAGGCATCAAGGCATCCGAAAAGCCGGGATATTCCTCGCCCATCATCCAAGTGTGCATGCCGCCCATGGAGACACCAAGCGTCAAACGGGTCCGGTTGAGTTTGAAGTGCTCAGTCATAAGAAGATGGTCCGCACGGATCATATCAGGATACTGATACTTCGGGAATGAAGCACGAAGGTCAGTGTTGCTAGGCTTGCTTGAGTTTCCATGACCGATTGCATCGCGCATGACGATGAAGTACTCATCGGCGTCAAGAGGCTGGCCCGGGTTGAACAAAGCACCAGCGAACTCTTCGACGAGGAATTGAGCACTGGAACCGGTAGTGCCATGGAGGAGAACGACTGCGTTGTTGGATCCGTCTGGATTGACTTTGAGCTCGCCGATGGTCTGATAGCTGATGTTAAGGGAGTCTATTATCTCTCCGGAGTCGAATTTGAAGTCTTCAATATTAAAACTGCCTCTATTTGGCATAGGCCAAGATGCCTTAGCGTACATGAGGGGCGAGAAGAACCCCATCGTGAGGATAGCTTTGTTCCAAGTTTTCATGATGGCGGTAGTAGCTATTCTGGTGAGGCAGAATTTAAGGATACGAGATATGGTTGTTGGGATTGTAAGTGTGAGTGCTGCTGATGGGGTGAGGATTGAATAGATAGTTCTAATTACCAGGACCTGATATACCTTATATACTCAATATCATAGGTCCTATAAAGTTGGCACTCATCCTGCACATGATGACGATTGAGACATAAGCGAAAGCGAGCCTAGGGAGCACACATCGATACAGAGTCGGTCATGGTCACTTCAAAGGTCAAGACGTAATGCCGTGCGAGAGGCCTGTGCGAATGGATAGAAGCAAGAATGAGCTCAAGAACTCGCACATGAAGACAACCGGAAAAGATTGAGTGACCCGAATGCGAACTTGCAATCGGATGTGAGACCTCAATCATGCGGTTCATAGAGTCTCGTCCACTTAAGGCCTGAAGAATGCTTTGCCAAGTCCATAGGACCGGGAAGTGAATGCGAAGTCCGTAGGTAATCATGATCTTGGCGGAGTAGGCTGACGTCGCGAGATCATGTGACGTAAGCACCAAAGATCCTGCTGCTCTGCGACTCTGGGTAGAGGGTCAGGGCGCTTTTCACTCAATAACTGTTTCTTATACGAAGTAAAAGTGTGTAAGTCTTGTTCTATCTCTATCTTGTCACTCTTGCAAGCATAATGTCGACCTGGTACTGAGCCCGCTGTGAGGGTTGCGTTGATCTGGAACCTCCTTTCCAGAGCCTACAGCGTTACCAAACGTCACATGCGACGTCTAAAGGCCAAATGATATGGAACTAACGAACTTTTGTTACGTAGATGAAAGTAAACGACTTCAGCTCTCTACATAAAGTATTTGCTATCTTCAGATGCAATGAGATCAACCCAGATTTGCGGGATTGGATGCATGAGGCTGTGCAAAGCTGATGACAGGCTTGATCCACCATCGCATCTATATGCTGACTGGCAAGATGACTCATATTCAGCGTGACTCATCACATAATGCCCTATAAAATCGTACATTTTGGGTACTTCCAGTATAGACAACTCGATACGAAAATGATATGATCTAGTGCCAGTTTGTTTGACAGAACAGGCATCACGATGTGTATGCACGACGACCAAGAGGGCGCGGCACCAGAGCCGTCGCCGGACCACGCAGAGCCTTTTCCTTGGCACATCGGAGTCTTCGACGCCCACAATCACATTGGCGAACGCGTAAACTCGATATCGGAATTACCAACCATGAAATCTCGGGCCGTAGCAATTATGGCAACGCGAACTCAAGACCAACCTCTTATCGCCTCGGTTGTCAAGACACACGGAGTAAAAGGTCCAGAGTGCTTTGCTGAGGACAAAACGACCGTTGTTGCAGGCTATGGAAGACACCCGTGGTTCTGTCATGAACTCTTTGACGACTCTTTAGAGACTCCTACACACGTGCCGTCCGAAGATGTCGAGGCTGCCAAAGAGCAACACTACAAGGCAGTGCTCTCACCAGCTCCAACTGATCCAGCTTTCTGGCGCGATCTCCCAGTACCTATAGCACTGTCTACTTTTATCGCTGAGACTAGAGCACGATTGATTGAAGACCCATACGCCATGGTCGGAGAGATTGGCCTTGATAAGCCCTTTAGGTTGCCTATGCAGTGGACGGATCCCAAGCCAGAGCCTGATCCTGATCGGACACCAGGAGGTCGTCAGAGAAGACCACTTAGTCAACATCGCATCAACATTACTCATCAGAAGGCCGTATTCATGGCGCATCTCAAACTTGCAGGGGAGCTTGGAAGACCTGTCAGTGTTCATGGCGTGCAAGTCCATGGGATTCTTTACGATGCGTTATCAGAGTGCTGGAAGGGTCATGAACTTCGGGGTCGTCGCTCGAGAGACAAAGCAAAGAAAAATGGCACAGCTTCACAAGCGGCAGAGGACACCCCAAAGCCATATCCTCCACGAATCTGTCTTCACTCAT
This sequence comes from Fusarium fujikuroi IMI 58289, assembly GCF_900079805.1. NCBI lineage: Eukaryota > Fungi > Ascomycota > Sordariomycetes > Hypocreales > Nectriaceae > Fusarium > Fusarium fujikuroi. The sequence continues at coordinate 2,566,467 of NC_036630.1, read as the reverse complement.
TTAGTGGTAAATCCGACGCCGTCAAGCAATATCTCAAACCATGCATCCCAGCCGAGATCTTCTTCTCATTCTCAAAGACCAATAACTTGCGATCCGATGAAGAGAGGAAGAAGGCGGAAGATGCGATAAGGATAGTGCCGAATAATCGGATATTGGTTGAAAGTGATCTTCATACGGCTGGTGATAGGATGGATAGTGAACTTGAGGAGATGTACCGTGTGATTTGTCGAGCTAAGGGATGGAGCTTGGAAGAAGGCGTTGGGAAGATTGCTGAGAATTATCGGGAGTTTGTCTTCGGTTAATGCACAATGGTCTTGGATATTAAACGTCAGCAAAAACAAGGGTTGATTGTCAAGCAAAGACCTGGAAGGAATCATTGTACAATGTCAATTGAAAATTATGAAAGTTCTAAAAGTCCAGCTTGACCTGCAAGTCCTGCCAGGAAAGTCTATGCCATCGAATCCACGACGCACCAGTACCGAAGAAATAAAAAGAAAGTATACACACAACACAATTCTATCCTTACTTCTCGACTTCCACCGTCTGGCTCTTCTTCTGTTGGTGGAGGTAGGTTCCCAGTACTTCAACCAGAAACCTCTCTCGGTGCAGCAAGTGTTTTGGTCCTTGCTTCTTCAAGAATCTCAATGCTGCTGCCAGAATAAGAGGGTGGTGTTCCTCTGATAGATCTAGGATGCTAGCGACACTGACTTGCACTCGAAGCTCTTGCGTCTTGACGAATAAGTGGCCAATCTTGTTGTTGGCCACCAGCCGAAGACTGAATTGTTCAAATAGGTCGTGCTTGACGAATAACTCCAAAACATCCTGTAAAGTCACTTCTTCTCCAAATATCTGCTCAAGATCGACGCCAGCGCCGCCTTGAATTGTATGTCTCAGTTGAGATGTCGACTCAAGTGCCTCAGTGATGTTATCAACGGTCAACGGCGGTATAGCAGATATGCAAGGCCGATCATATCCAACTCGATGTCGCCACCAAACGTTGCAAAAGATAGAAGTGACGATGACAGGAATAAGGATACAATAACCCCACCACCTCTCAGCTGTGATCATTGAACCAACTCCGCCAAGAACATTCGCGATACCGTTGAGGATGAAGAAGAGCTGGACGTTGAAACATCTCTGCTTCAACAGCGGAAGTGATGGTGAGCCTTGAAGTTCTTTCTTTGCGACGGTGACGTGCGATCGCATCTTGGACACAACCATGGAAGCCCAAATGGCACTGATGAGACCGAATAGCGCGATGGGAGCGTTGCCGAGATATCCGGACAGGATGTTACTCGCATGCCAGACCTTTCTGTTTGCGCCGCCAATAGCCATGAATGTACCAATGCTGATCAGCATCGCGCCCCCTCCCATAAGCAAGTCCATGGCCCACCGATTAATTATCTCAATTCGTAGTTCCCTCGTTGTGATCTCGATGAAAACATCAAGACCTCTCGAGTCCGCTCCAGCGGGTAGATTCTCCTTCTCGGTTTCAAGGTATTGTTTCTGCTGTCGCAAGAACTTAATATTCCGCCACGCTTTTCTCGAATCAAAAAATGCGCAGATTGAGAGGACGAATGCAGATGTTCCGCCAATTGCCATGAAAACGATGGCGTAGATGGGGACAGGGACGTCGTTCCATACGTTGGCGGCAAAGTCGCCTGCATTGGCGAGTTCGAGAAAACCGACGGCGGCGAAAAGATTGTTTCGGAGGCGGTTGTCGTCGATGCAGGACCATTGGGAGTGCTTCTTTGCGAGGGTGACTGAGTCGGGGCCGGGGACGGAGAGCTCGGTCGGGGGAAGATCATGAGGAAGGGCTGCTTTTGGAGCAGTGTCGTACTGCTTCATCATGATCGGTGCCTCCATCGTGAGAGATCTAGGAAAGACTCTTCATCTGTTAAGAATGTTCACATAATGAAGTGTTTGAGAACTTACGAATGAAGCTTGAGAAGCTGTTATATACAGAGCACGGAAGTATCACATGGAAAGCCAAGACGCGAAAGACACGAAGAACAGATCATTACACCGGTGAGTCACTGCAAATTTCTCCCTTGGCAGGACAAAGAGAGATATTAAAAGGTAAGAAAAAAGAAAGAAAGCAAGAAAGAAAGTGGCTTCTTAATTTAGGAGACGTTACGTACGTAGAGTGACATATGCTCGGACGTTCCGAGCCGGGCTCCACTCTGAGGGCCGTTGCAGCCGAAGCTTGGGGTATCCACGATTCGATCATCCCGCGAGGCGCAGCAACCCTGTTCACTGTAGGATAGCCCTACAATGACATTCACGTTGAATCTGATACATAAAAGAGATAGTGTTGATAGGATGCTATCTTTTGAGGTTGCTCAGATATCGCTGAGAGGAGAAATGGGTGAAGAAACAGACCTTCACACTGGAAATCATGACTTGGCACAGTGGAGATCACGGCATCTCCAAGCCGAAGGCCACGCAAGCCTTGGCGAGTCTCCTTCACAGCAAGGCACGCAAATCACGCCCGTCTCCAAGGGGGCAAGGGGGAAAACACACTTTTCTCCAACAGGAATAGAGCAGCCTCAATTGGTCCACGGATGATACCGTAGGGCCGAACCAACCACTGAAGACGAAACTAAATATAGCGAAACCTTATACGGCGCCACCAATTGAAACGTTGCACCCTCAACTAATAAGCATCTTGGCGTCTAGAATACTTCGGCCCCTCGACCACCTTCACAGGCTTTCGACCGGTCTGAACAGGCACACCAGCTGTTAAGCTCAGCCCATCCACATTAGCGCTCTTCTCTAACGCCCAGAGCGCGATGCCGATCCAGTTATCACCCTTGTAGTTCCAAATTCCTTCAGGGACGGGGAAGTCTGTCTGGGGTCCTACGTTGGCGACGTATTTTCCGTACTGGAAACCGTTTACGTAGAGTATAGCGCGGTACGCGCCTGTGCTGGAAGTGTTGTTCTTGAAGGTGAATGATAGAGGAATGTCGTGTGTTGAAGAAGGAAGGTTAAACTGGAGTTTGGCTGTGAAGAATGACACGCCAGGCTTGGAAAGGCCTTTGAAGGGGGAACCGGGTTTGAAGGAGGTTAGCGGAGGGGATGGGAGATGATAGCCTTGGCGCTCGAAGAAAAAACCGCCTTCATTGAGGGGACCGCGGAACTTGTCCTTGTAATTCTCGCCGCCGAGATTGCCCGTGATTTTCCACTTTGTGACCTTTGTCTCCTTGCCAGAGTCTGAAGTAATGTGCCAGTCGAGAATTCCACGGGGTTGCTTTGATTCATCGACGCCGGGGACCCAGTTTCCATTGAGACCCATGTTGTCCACGATGACTGTAACGATATGCTTCTTACCCTTTTCGGTCTTGGGGAGCTTGTAGGTTGACGTGTCGTTGTTGTTGTTGCCCCGGCCTGTAACCGATCCGAGGAACTTGTCATCGAGCCAGACCGAGCTTCCATAGGCGCGACCTCCGAATGTCCAGAGTTTGAGTTTTGACTCGGATCCAGATGCAGTGAAGTGGCCTCGGAAGATCAGTGCACCAGCGTTGAAGCCATAGTCGCCGGAGTACAGCGACACCGAGTTGTTAAGAGGCCACTTCGAGTTAAAAGTGTTTTTGATATCGGCGGTGCGCCATTTCGAATCATCGTAGTCTTTCTTCACTTCAGGAAGGCCATCGATGTAGTGCCAATCCAATGACTTAAGATCAGGAACTTTGACGGTGGGAAGCTTGATGTCTGGGTTGACGAGCCAATTTCCGAGCTTAGACTTGGTAAAAGAAGTGTCCTTGCCGTTGATAGAAAGACGAGAGGTTCCCTTAGGCGCACCGATGATCTCAACTGCTGTAGTGGTATTGAAGTCAGCTTGGACCGATAGCTTGGAGCCTTCGACGGCGACAGATCGGACGAGGTATGGACCGTTGATGATAACGGCGTCGGGGTTCATCGCAGACGATCCGTATTCCCCACTCTTCTTACTTGGGATGGTAGGCACCCAGTACTTGTACGCAGCATTGCGGTCTAAGAATCCATTAGTTTCCGTCACCCATCAATAGAGTATTCGAGACTTACCCAAGAGGTAGATGTAAAGAGATCCAGCCTGCACAACACGGCGCTTGGTACTAGTCTTGAACTGAAACACACCAGCTCCCTTCTTTTTCTCAATCTTGACCCCATCGCCCTCAACAACTTTCAGCGTCTCTTGTCCCTTGACCGCAACCTCATGAGCTTCATCCGGACCACCATAAAGCACAAGAACAGTCTTATCACCGAGCACCTTCCACGTAAACACCTCAGCAGTGCTATACAACAACTTATACTTGCCAACAGGATAGTCCACAACATGGATCTTTGAATCGCGTCTATGTAGCGATAAAGACCCGCCAAGCTGAGGAATAGTCAGTGTCCCCGCGGAGGTTTTGACCCTGAGCTTATAAGATGCTGAGTCCGTGGTGCGATAGTCTGCGTGGCGGACGACGTAGAATGCATCATCCTTTTTGGTGGTAAGTGCTGTAACGGCGATGTTCTTGTTGTCGGTGTACTCTGTGGTTGTGAAGTTGCTTGCTTCTGCGATGGCGTAATTCGGTGAGACGCGGAGGAATTGGCCTTGGAGCTTTATCTCTGAGTACTTTTCACGAGCGATTGTTCTATCTTCCTTGATAGCCTAGAGTTCTGTTAGTAAGTGTCCCATGCATTGTTATGTGGCGAGCTACTTACAGCTCCATAGTCGTAGGAGGTATAGCCATCAGAGTGGCCAAGGTTACCCCAGTTCGTACCGCCCCAAGTCTATGCTATTAGCTTTGTCCATTACATACTAAACAAAGATAGATGGTACATACCATGTAGATATTGAAGATGGTGACACCGGCGGCGATGTTGTTCTTGTAGAAGACGCGTGCGAATTCGTGGTTAGTCAGTTCGTAACAATTGCTGAAGCCGTAGCCACCTGGTGGATCAAAGGCGCCGCCTTGGAACTGAAAACTGTCAATCGCCATCTACTTCGAGGGACTACACATACTCACCTCGACGATTGAGTACGGCGTGTTGGGGCTGATCTTCTCATGCTCGGCGTGCCAGGTCGTCGGAAGACCATCCTTGGGCCAATTATAGGGGTTTTTCTATATCTGGTCAGCGCCGTCAGTATCGCTGAGGTGGAAAGACTCACGCAGTCAAATCCAACAGGATATCCATCATGTCCCTGCCATAGTTAGCACATATTGACGCCAATCCCGGTGTAAACTTACATAAATATCAACAGCGCCGGGCCCTGTTCCAGGAGCTCCAGTACCTCCTGGCCAAGCATCATTGTTGATAAGAGGTACAACGACGCCAGCCTTGCGCACCTGATCGTTGACGTATTTCAAGTAGTCATGATTGGGGAAAGGCGTTCCTTGAGCTGCGCTGTACTCGTTCTCCGGTTGGTACAAAATGACTGGTCCGCCATTGGTGATTTGAGCTTTCGCAATGATCTTGGCGACGTGGGCTACATAACTGGACGATGTCAGTACTAAGTCTGCACTAGGATGTTCATCATTTACTTGTCTGTCGCCTCTAGATAATCCGTAGCATTCGTCCTCAAAAGCCCCTTCACCCTCTGCAACCATCCGGGGAATCCACCACCCGAAACCTCAGCGTTGATGTACGGCCCCGGTCTCGCAAGGAGATAGATCCCCGCCTCATGCGCCGCATCGATAAATGGTTGTAAGTCCAGCGCGCCCTCTGATCTGAATTCTCCAGGCTTTCCTTCCAAAAGAGCCCAGTCAACATAGAATGAAACCATGTTGAAACCCATGGCTTTGACCTTTTGGAAGAGATCTGGGTACAGCGATGCGACGGGGAGCCGAAACGGATGAATCTCGGCGGAGAAGATCGTGACACGCTCGCCGCGGATGAAGAGGGAGTGTTCGTCGAATGTCACTACGTCTTGGAGGAGAGCTCGGGAGTCAAGGATGTTGGATGGACGGGTGCCACGAGGAAGAACATTTTGGGCATGAGTGCTAGCCGCAAGGGCTACGAGAAAGAAGTTTGACAACTTCATACTTGCGGTAAACCCTTTCAATGCCGCAAAATAATTGCTGTGAAGCCCAGCATCTTATACATCATTGTAAACAGGCTCCAGATCCGCCGATGACGGATGCCCTCCCGAACATGCCGAAATGCATCAACACCTGCAATTCGTATTGGTTGAGAAGTATTATTTCCGCGTGAAGTGCCGTCATGATGCTCCAAATTCCAGGGCCATCTCACGAGAGTTTGGAATTTATCCATAGTGATGGCGAGTTGCATGATTGAGGGGTTTGCAGGATAATTGAGTGCTGTGATTGGAGCTCTTAGAGAGATCTGCGGGAGCCTTGGCATGGGCCATTTACCCCATGAATTACTACGTATGATGCAAGTTCATGAATGAGGGGTATTATGGTGCGATGGGGATGATCATCGGATGGTCTGTTTGTATTCGTGAAGCTAGCGCTGGCCGGATGGTCAGGGTTGGCAACATGCTGCACTCTCGGGGAAGCCGGTCCGCAAAGTCGGTTAGACTCATAGAAGCTACAATTGAAAATAGTATAGATTGTCTATCTTGTCATTCCCCCTTCGCTATCATCCAATTACGCACCAAAAGCACTCAGGAGCTTCTCGTGCTCCTTCTTGGTAATAGGAATAACTGTTCCATGTCTCGGGCTCGTAGGAAGCTTATAGTTCGCCGCAACCTTCCAGTTCGGCTTATCCAAATCGCTAGTCTCAAGAGGCACATAGCCCTTACCACCATACTCATCCACAAAAAGATAAAACTTCTCGCCATTAGCATCACCAGCGTTACCCTTGAAAGCAGTAGGACCCTCAACAGCTTGAAGACCAGCATTCTTGCCAATGCAAGTAGCTTGAACGGTCCATCCGTTAACTGGAGCAAGCAGACTGGAGGACTTCTCCTGGATAATGTCTGTGCAGCCGCTGGCTGATGCCTCGTCCTTTGTGAAGCGGTAGAATGAATTGCCAGACTTGAGAACAGTAGTGTCGATGCGGGAGGTCTTGCTGTCCTGCCAGATCTCGGCCTTGGAGAAGGTAACGAAGTCGCGGGTCAGAGAGTAGAGCATGCGGTGATAAGAGTTGTCCGAGTGATCAGCTGTGTTGTACAGCGACGAGGCCCAGAAGACAACGTATGAGTTCTTCCCATCGTCCCAGAACGCCTCAGGCGCCCAGGTATTTCCAGCGTTGTCGGGAGAAACCTTGACGTGTCGTTGCGAAGACCACGTAACAAGGTCATCAGACTCCCAAATCTCAAGGTACAAGCTCCCTTTGCGGACGGCATCGCCCCAAGAGGTTCCACTGCCAATAGACAAATCCGTTGCGATCATGAAAAACTTATCTCCCTCAACAGATCGAATAACAAAAGGGTCTCTCAACCCTTTGGTTCCAAGCTTGGATGTAATGACGGGTTGTCCGCCATTAAGCTCCTGCCAATCAAGGGCATTATTGCCTTTGCTAGCCGCAAAGTAGATATTCTCCCCCTGCTTCGAATTTCCTGTAAAGTACGCGAACCCATACGCTTCATATGGATCTTGCTGAACGGCCTGACGAACAGAGGCGTTGAACTCGCGCTCGTGCAATTGGCCGTCTACTTCGAGGGACGCGACCAGGAGAACGTCCGAGGTGGTGGGCTGGCGCTTCACGAGACCATCGTGGCTGATGATGGAGGGATCGCTGCTACGCCAGGTGATGGAGTGTCCGTTGGAGGTGGAGGGGAGGGTGATGTGGCTGCGGATGTCTTCGAGGTTGCGAACGTTTAGGGAGGAGAGGGCTTCGTGGGAGTGGACGCCTCTGGCGAGGGAGAGGAGGGCTAGGGAGAGAGATTGGAGACGGGGCAACATGGTGAAGAATGGCAATGGCCTTGCGTAGAGATGAGAGAGCCTTAGGGGATGTCAACTAAGATGAATGGTCGCGATACTATCGTCCTTTATATACACCGCAAGTCTTTCCAAAATGAACAACCTTGGCTCCCTCACGATCTCCACCCAATGTCCCCAACTGCCTCAATTAGTCCACGGACCTCTCATCATCATTCCCATTCTATCTCTTGGCAAACTATAGCACGGCCGTTTACTCTTTTTTTCGACGTCATTCGGTAGTTATTACCCCGGATCGCCCATTTTCGTCCCTTCTGGGGTAGCAAAGTGACCCCTGCAGATGCTTCGTTACACGCACCGGCCCAAACTATGTTTTTAGGTTATACTCCGCATAAACGCCGAGCCTCTATTCGTGCGCAAAAAATGCAGTGGATAAAAGATTATCTGAATCGCAAGTTTTTGGGTACGAGGCATCATGTGCGCTGATGATCATTACTGGATAAGTAAGGTGGTTGATTAATTTTGGCAGGTTGGTTGGGGACCTCGGGAGTTGAGCGGTTTACCCCAGATGCGCCATGTGCAATGCTGGGGATGGTTTTGTCGGGGTAAGGTTCTGTATACTTATGCATAGCGATATGCATATTTGCTGGTGTGTTATGGCGCGTAAAGATTTGTATTCGTCTGGAATGTTAGCTGGAAGCGCGCATTACTTAACTGGCGCGGATATTCAGTCTTACTCAGGTGAAAACCACTTATGCCAGCCAAACAGCGTTTCGCAATGTCTGAACAGCTCATGAAACATGCCTTCATAGTCCAAAGCGTATTCTTTCGCGGTGGATTTGTCTCTAGCGAGTCTCCAAGCCTACGTTCTTGTTCTTTCTGGATAACTGCAGGGTAGGTCAGATTAACTAGGAAGAACTAATAACTTCACTAATGACTTCCATCTATGAGATCGCCTGGATGCTTTCAGATGATCTATTTGTTCGATAGTGTGATGTTAGGCCTTCAAAAAACAAAAATACCGAGAGGTTCTATTCATACCCAGTTTCCTGCCATTGCCGTCATTAGCAAGGTCTGTTGATCGGAGCGGTATTAACAGACCTCCACAAGAGCAGCCAATAGATTAATTGCGAAAAGTAGGATTGAATCTCCGGTCATTTTTTTCTCTTTCTTCAATAGTAAACTACTTCCCTCTTACAAGTAGCGGATGAGCCTCCGTGTTAAGCACATATTTCATCTTCCCATCACTCCTAACCTGCAACTCTGAATCCTCCGCAAACATCAAATACAAATACTTCAGCGTTTCTGCCAACCAAAAACTCTCCATCTTGTCAACAAACTTCCTCGTCTTATCATTCTTCGTCTTCATAACACTCTTCAAACCTGTGTAACCTCCTTCAACCTTACACATTCTGTTCAATGCCTCAAACGCCTCCCAAGCCCAGTCTTGGTACTTGCGATCCCCAGTGGCGCGGTAGGCGTAGTACAGACTTTCGATCGTCTCTGGGCGGAGAATGTATTCTGCGTTGGTATGGTAATAGCCGCTCTTTTCGTAAAAGGATTGCCATTTTGGCGCGGGAAGACGTTTGGATGATGCCTTGGCCAGAGGCTGACGGCCATCGTCGACCCAGCGGAAGAGTTCGGGGCCGATACCACTTGGACTTTGACGGTAGACTTCATAGTATGACTCCGAGAGTTTGACGCCGAAGTCAACAAATGTTTGGTTCTGGAGAAGGAGCCCTCCCAGAATCAGCGAGCCGCCGCAAACACTTGCCACTGTTTCTGTTAGCATATTCTTACAGTCCTGAGTCAACACAGCGATGTAAGTATCTTACAGTGACTTGAAATCGGAATCATGGTATCCCCGCGCATCTCTCCCAGGAACGTCAGATCAGGTCTCGTCGATGGTGAAGAAGCCAGGTACGACATCGACGACTCGGCCGCCTTGATCCAGCTCTCTCCATACTCGGCAAAAGCGACTGGATCGTACGCATACATCTTGATCAGGTACTCATAGTAGCTATCCGAGCCACCTCCCCAACCAGCTTGATAATCACCAAAGTAGCCATCTTTGAGCTTGACGTATGTGCCTATCAAACCTGGAAGTGTAAAGGACTGTTTCGTCTTGGAGTGGATCAGATGATCTTGAGCTCTCTGCGCAAGCTTGGCGTATGTTTGATTACCAGTAAGATCACTTAGTCGGGTCCATTCGAGGACGAGTGTGCCAAAGCAAGTGATGGAGTTGTCGATGTTGCCGAAGCGTCGGAGCTGAGGATTAAAGATGATCTCATCGTCGGGAATGCCGGAAGGTGTATCGAAGGCGATGCTGAGTCTGTCTGCGAGAATAACAGCTGCTGTGAGCAAGTTGTTCTTTAGATAGATATCCGTGGCCAGGTGCTTATATGAGCCAGACAGCAGGTCATAAGCTAGAGGCAAGGTCAGTGGGATAGCCAAGTTGCGAGCTCTCCGGACGCTTACCAGATAAAAGCCCTCCGAGATAGCGAATAGTCGTTTCGAAGAGAGATATAGGCTGGTCCGGCACAATAGTAACAGTAAAATCTGTAAGCATAATCTGTCTGAGAATCTTATCCACGATCTCAGCGTCCTCCATGATGATAGCGGTGCTCAACCCATCAACCGCCGTCGCGCCCCAGCCATTTCTACCATAAATTAGTGAATTGACATACCAATCAAGGTTCGTGAACTTACCGATCATCCTCATAGGTCTTGCTGATCGGCAATAACGTATCATGAGGCGCAGCAAATTGCTCATATTTATCCCACGAAAACCGGAATGCTTGGACTATCGCGGCCGCTCTTTGCGGGTCGCCTTTTAGCTTGGCAGAGGCAAACTGTGAGACTGCTTTTGAGTAACCATTTCGCGGGGCACGTCCTGCGAAGAGAAGTGAAAAGACTTGGTATACGATGAAGATGGCTCCCAACCAAACAATTGCTTTCTGGATAGATCTCTGCATTCTTGTCCACCACCAGCCCGAAGCCAGTTGAGCAGGAGAAGAAGCAAGAGGCAAGAGGAGAAAAACAAGAGACAGAGGAAGCTGAACGGCTCAGTTGATGGCCAGTTCTGAATGAGCCTTGATTGCAGAAAAGCTGAAGATTCCCCTGGATGAATCTTATCGGTTATCGTCCTAGTTTTTAGCTTAGGGGCTGATCCTTATCAAAGCCTCCGTCAGCGCCGCACCTAACGCCCTAAAATTGGCTAAGCGCCATCAGTTGAACCCTTAGCGCTGAGCTGTCCCCTGGAAATTTGCTGACACTATCGATTTTAGCCGACCACCTGCAGCAAATGACAGCTGGACCAACAATGCGCTAGCTCAAGTTTACAGGCTCTTAAGATCTTTCTGGCTAGAGTGGCAAAACTATTGTTTCGTCTGCAAGGTACCCTTCACCACAATGTTTGTATTTTTCACTTAATTATTGTCTGGGCATGGGGAAATAAACAACGGTGCCTCCCGTCATATGGGAGGCCGGAGCTAAAGCTCAGTCCGGTCCAATCCTTAAAATGTAGTCTCCTTTTCGAGAAGAACCTTCTTCCTCTCTTCAACGTTTGCCGTTCATACACTCGTTTATACTACAACGCTACCATTACTCTCGTTAACATTCAGGATGCGTTGGATTTCTATCGCCGCCGTTCTCAGCGCTGCGCTGCTCCCTGCTAGCGCTCGTCCACTATGCCGTCCCGATCGATCAACTACGACTGGTCTGCCCTCTACGGCTGCGACTACGGGCGTTGAGACTTTGAACACTGATTCCGCGACTGCTACTGAGACATCGGCAATTGAGACAACGGTTACTTTCGTGACTACCTTTACGGAATCGGAGACCGCGACTGCGACTACTGGGTTCACCACTGTTACTTCTGCGGTTACCAGCGACGCTGCGACTACTACCTCCGAGGCCCCTGAGCCTACCAACTACATCCAGAACCCTGACTTTGAGGATGCCCCCAACACCGACTGGAGTCTTCGAACTAGCGATATCAAGAACAACCCTGAACGAGCTCGCTCTGGCAACAAATATGTGTAAGTCTCCCCATGATTCATTCTCGGACACCACCAACAAGAAGCAGCCAATACGATGTCGATGACTCCGAAGCCGTCGGCGGCAATCAACTGAACCAAACCGTCAATGGCCTTGACACCGAGCGCCTCTACCGCCTTACAACCTACGCGACTGTTTTTAGCACTCCCGCGCCCGTCAAGGATGAAAGCACTATCTGCGTCATCCAAGCTCTGCAGGAGAGCACAATCTTGTCTCAGTGGCGCCTCGACTTTACGGCTCTAGGAACATACCAGCCTCTCCACGTTGATTTTACGCCTTTTGATGAGGATGTTACGATTACGATGAGGCTCCGATGCTCTGCTGGAAAGAAGGTGACTTTCTCTGTTGGTCTGGATGATGTTTCTTTGTATGACATTGGTCCTAAGCTGGTTGGTTAAGCTGCGTTCTGTTGCCGGTCGTCATGCTCAGACACTTGGATCTCATTGTGGGGAATCAGCAGGTCAACTAATTTCAATCCCCGATCTTCTCAGCCTGAGATGTAAAGGGATTCTGTTATGATATTTATTCTTCTTCTATCTGACAAAAAGCTTTTACATACATGGCCATTAATCTTACATCTTCCATCACTATCATGGGCATAATTTCATACAGTTCTAGAGGTTAGGTTTGGGCTCTGGAGATACACGCATCACTGGCTGTAGATTTCAAAACAGTCGTGAAGAGATCTATATCAGATAGTTCAATTCGTTTTTCATACGAAGTCTCTCGAATTTACAACCCCGGCATATTGCTAATCTCCCAGCATCCCCCTATACTATCAACGCTCCCGTACATCTCTTCTTACAGCTTCTGACCAGCAGTACCGGGAATAGTGGAAGCAACCTTTCCAGATCCCAAAAGTGTAACCTTGTAAGGAAGCGAAGCAGAGGTAAGAGTACCCTTGGGAGCAGAGTTGACCGAGCCACCGAGATTGACATCTTCAACAACAGCATAGCCAGTTTCCTTCGAATCAGCAAAGAAGATAGCGCGCTCGACGGAGTTGGCGAAAGCAGAGCTCTGGACGAGAACTTGAGCGCCCATGCGGGTGTTGACACCGGAGAGGAGAATGCCGTCCCAGTAGTTGTTGACGAGATGAACGGTAGCAAAGCGGATGAGGGGCTGGCGGCTGCTGACGTTCTTCCAGTAGTTGTTGGCATAGGTGATGTGGAGCTTGCCCTTGTCCTCTGAGGCATTGCTGTCGGAGTGGCCGATCAGGGAGCCCTTCCACTTAAGCCGGGGGTCAGTAACATCAGGATTTGGCTTGGAGGCGAGGTCAACTTACGTGATCGTGGAAGTAGGTGTTAGAGACAGTGATCCAATCAGCACCATGGGAAATATCGAGAAGACCGTCAAGATCATCCTTTCCAAGGCTCAGATCACCAGACAAATCGCAGTGGTCAACCCACACATTAGTAGACTCATCGATACCAATAGCGTCGCCGTTGGAAGCATCAACCTTGGCGATCTTGAGATTGCGGAGAATAACATTCTTCTGCTGACGAACATAGAAGCCAACACCAGTAATAGCTATACAGCATTAGCTAGACTACCGCAATAGCAGGAGGATGGACTTACAGCTTCCAGCAGCACCAATGATAGTCTTGTCAGATGTAGGTCGAACCTTGTCGCTGCCCGTCAACTTGCCAGAGACGATGATGGTGAGAGGTTCGGTGCGCTTGGCGGCTTCAATGAGAGCAGCGACTGTAGTGACAGTGACAGTCGAGCCCTTGGCACCGCCAGTGGTACCGCCGTTCTGGGTGCAGTATCCGACCGTGCAAGGCTCTGCAGCTTGGCGCTTGAGGACTGCATCGCGGCTCTCGAGCGGAGAAGCGGCCGCGAAGGTGGCGAAGAGAGTGGTGAGGGCTGAAGTGAACTTCATGATGCTGGTGATTGTGTAAGTCAGAGGTGATCAGTTGAAGAAAGCCAAAGCTCGATGGTTTCAATAATTTGGATATTATTATCGCGAAGTTTCACGAGGTCTTTATAGAATTTCATCACTCTCATTAAACTTCCAATACTACTATTGCTACTGGCAGCACGCAAGACACCAATCCCCAATTCAGCGTTCGGACCCTGGAGTCTTTGGCTTCAATTTCCCTTTCTGGAGATACCATCACGAGCCTCACAGCCTCTATTGGAGTAACAATGTATCGTGTGAGAATAGAACCTTGCATTCCGAAAGTATGTGAAACATTCAAGTTTGGATGATGTTACGTTCGGAAAAGATCGATGTCATGGGTGGCTGTTATTGGTGGAATTGGCTTGACTAAATGGCCGTAGTTGGTGGATGATCTGGATATACCCCGGATTGTGACGATCTCTCATCCACTGTCATTACCGGCAGTGACTTGTTTAATCTGGGGTAACGATGAAAAGAATATCTTGGCGACCAAGAAATATCTCTTTCAACTTCACCTCTCAAGAATGTCCTGAGATGTCGAATTACTCGCCCATCGATCCGTTCACTGCGTCTCAGCTGTTCACCAAACACTTGGAAGTGATATTAATGATTCTTCCTCAGCTCAACGTTACAATGTGTTATGCATAAACTCCAACTCCGAAGCCAGTTTACAGGGTGAGATTCGTATATACCCCAAAGTTTCGAATGGAAACTGTGGGGGCGCGAGGTCCCATGGGTCATAATCTCGTGCATGGGCTTTTCCATCTGCACGGAAAAGGCGAGCGACAGACAACTCCCCCAATATCTGAGATGTTCCTCGAATCATGCCAAAGAGCAGCAAGGATCCTTTGTCTGCGTGCAATTTGCTGGCCCATACGTATTTGGGGGTTGTTTCGCCTTGATTGCTAACAGACAACCATTGCATCGCGCTCAAGAAAGGACTCTAACGCTGCATCCATACCCCGAATCACCTAGAACACAGGCTCACAGTTCTATAGGTGATGTGAGACAGCTATTATACCGATAGGAACTCATACGGACATGAAATTAAAAAGATCTATCAGACTCATACTGATCAACTAAAGGTCTCGTGGCAGGTTTATTCAAGGTACCCAACTTCCAGACTTTCGACTTAGATAAGTCTGAATTAATCATTCAGTATGAATATAACAATGCTCCAACGATAGCCAGGTCATTGGTAGCCACTTGACGAAGAGCTACGTATGTATAGAGTTGAAGCTCCTATAATATGCCCCTAGCTACGTTCCCTTAGCCTCTGCACTCATCGGCTTGCCCCCTGAGCCTCAAGCCTAGGAACTAACATTATGACTTGGCTAGATATTGAGATACGGGGCGGAGAATAAACTAGCCAAGTCAGGTGCAGTCTCATACATATGTCAGAACAATACCTGTTGGGGCGAAAGAGATCCAGTCCAATCGGTTGACATCCTCTCCTGTCAATCAGTAGATCTACTCGATGCAGCGGACCACGTGGAATCAGTTGGTCTATCAGCAGAGCAAAGCTTAGTGAAAGTCAAGACTCTAGTGGAGAGCATGACTTGTCGAGGGCGGGAGTTAGGAACCTGGCAATATTTGCATACGTGACGTTGAGAAAAAGTGACGAACCTCAGATTGCAAATAAAAAAGCTACCATCTTGAGGTTGGTAAAGAGGGTCCCTCGTAGATACTATTGAGGAAGAAAGCGGAAGCGTCTCGCTCACCACATATGATCCTGCGTTGTTTCTTCAAATGAACTCTGGTTGTTTGTTATCTACCGTTCTCCAGACGTTGAATATTTTAACTCTGTAGGATCCAGTGAGGAGAGAAGATCATCTAACTTTGGGGGTCATCCCAGCCCCGCATATGCAAGATTTTAACAGACGTCGAGTGCTACGAGATCCCCCACAAAATGCTTAAGCAAATAAACCCAGTCTGGCTAAGAAACATCCCAGACTAACATGGAATAAACAGCGGGAGCGAGAATTATGGTTATTCACGTTTACCTTCTTAGTATGGTCCGTGACAGGTGGAACAGCTAGCCCCGGCCGGAGGAATACAAAACCACGAATGACATTCTCCTGGGGGTTCGATTAAGCTTACCCCGCGTCATCCTTTCCCCCACAGATGGACCATGAATTTAACATACAAACGAAGCTATCAAAGAAGCCTAAATTAACAACCCCGGATTTCCCAGCATCTGGAAAAGATGCCAAGAAGAAGATCATATGTTTGCTGCGCGATGATTCATGGAAACATGTCCTTGGTGTCGAGTGACATGACATGTTAACTTAGAGCCTTGGCACACAGTGAACTGAGCGAAGAACCGGGCTAATGCCCTCGGTTCCATGCAAAGCGGTGAAATGGTATGGGAGGCACTAAGGCTATTGGATTGATGGTAAAGAGGTTGGTATGTTATATCATGGAGTTCTTATTATCCATGACAACCAAAAACATATATAAGCAGTAGTTACATCCTAATCTCTACCTGCTTTACTTCACCAATACGTTTTCCTTGCCTAACCCTTATTCGGACTCAAGTCGCATCTCCAATCCATCATGAAGGCTTCACTACTCCTATCCCTCCTCCCCGTCGCCCAAGCCGCCGTCATTGACACCCGTCAATCCAAGACAGGCGATGGCAAGCAAGGTGATACGGACGCTACCCAAGGAGATCTCAGCCAAAGGCCACCGCCGCGCTTCCCCTTCCCCATTACCAAGTTCCCCGTCGCCAAAGAGACAGTCGTCTTTAAGAATGCCAAGTACATCATGCCTGGCGAGGTCTTCGATGGCAAGATGAAACGCTATGAACGACCTGAAGGAAGCTGTAATGAACAAGCTGAAGGCACTGATGCTGATACTGTGTTCAACTTGTTACCTGGTTCGACAATTCGAAATGTCATCATTGGAAAGAACCAGGCCGAGGGTATTCATGCTTTGGGTGATGCCTGGGTTGAGAATGGTGAGCAGCTTTATTGACCTTTGGTTGACCTATACTAAGTTTTGCAGTTTGGTGGGAGGACGTTTGTGAAGATGCTCTCACATCCAAAGGCCTGAACACCCAGTTGAGGGTCATTGGCGGTGGAGCCAGAAGCGCAACAGACAAGGTACGCAGGAGATATAGCAAGAGGACTCCCCTTCTGACCATTTACAGATTTTCCAAGATAACTCGCTTGGTGGCAAGTACAACATCACTGGCTTCTACGCCGAGGGCTTTGGAACATTCTACCAGTCCTGCGGCAACTGCCTCAATCAAGCCAAGCGAAATGCCACAATTCAGAACGTCATTGCCGTGGACGGTCTGAGAATGGGCATCGTAAGAACCCCTCCATCACCAACCTCAATCTTTTCTAACAGCTCTAGATCAACCCCAACTATGGTGATGAGTTCCGTCTGAAGAATGCTCAGATCGATAATGTCACCAGCATCGTTGACAAGGAAATCGGCAACAACGTGCAGACTGTTCCATACTATATCGGAAACGGACCCGATGAGAAGTATGCTTTGTATAATGAGACGAGGGATAACATTGTGAAGTTCAAGGGCAAAGTTACAAATGCTTATGAGCCTGAGGATCCTTATGAGTGGCTTGAGGAGTTCTGGCCTGAGGGTTTTAACTAAGCAATACAAGAGTATATAGTGGGTGCTAATATATATAAACACTAAGATTTATGTCGGTATATTATTGTTACAGATACAATATTTACATTTTTCAGGCAATATTAAACTTTTATTTTATACAGTCATTTCGATTTACTTACGTAACTACTATATTGTAAATCTATACTATTTGATTTTATTAATTTAAGTTAATATATCTAGTAAATAGCCCTTATATTATATACTGCACTTATTAGTAGGACTTTTCTCTATGCTTCCTATACACAAGTATCAAGTACTTTCACCACATTGCTTACCATTATGGGAGGCTTACACGTGCGGCTGATCGCCGGGCTGTCAGTGGTTACAAGAACCAGAAAACCCCTCATGGCTGACCAACTGTAGAGCTTGTTTCAGCCCGTAGCCACTGAGGAAGACTCGTGGCGCAAATGCGCACAGCTCGATTCTAATTATAGATTCATGAGACGAAGATGCGTAATTTACAATATCAGGCTGGCGCTTAACGCTCTGAACCAATTCTTCGCAGAACTAATGACTGCCCAAGCTTTTTTTCTTCTCTGCAAGCTGACATTTTGCAGAGAAGAAAAAAAAGCTCTATCACCATCATGCTTTCACGTCAATGCACTTACTGCAATGACCTTGAGGTCAGACAAAACCTCGAGTCTCAGCATCACCGCGACCTTGCATCACTTAAAGACTGTGCTGAGAGTCTTCTCCAACCCTGTCCGCTTTGTAAACTACTATGGGCAAGCATCCAATATCTTTGTCCGAAAAAGCACCTGCATTACTTTCTGAAAAATTGGAAATCCGATCCCAAGTTGCTCGGGGCTAAGTTAGTCCTTGTATCACAAAAGCAAACCCATCCGCCAGATATCCACTCAACATCCAGTAGGGTTATCTGGTTCAATGATGCCTTTGTAGAGATGTTCATTAGAGGTCCGAATGTGGATGAGGACCTCGCAGGGGGCTGCATTGCGCACTTGAATGTCTCCACGACACCAGGTCAGTTATAATCCAGCCAATTCACTCGCTTACGGGTTTTAATCTGGAGTAGAATCGCCCGGCGCAAAGGAAATACGCGGTAGAACTCTCGACAAGTCTTCAGAACCTCGAAAGCGTGCCGAGACGATCAACTTAACCAAAGCATGGCTCAATAGGTGCAACGACTTTGACCGTCGATGCTGTGGCAATGAGCGAAGGGGCCTGCCTTCAAGAGTAGTTGATATCGGAGGAACGAAGCCGAAGCTCGTCGAAACCCAGGGAAAGCGAGGCATCTATGTTGCTCTGTCATATTCTTGGGGCGGTGCCACATCGCGAATGTTCAAGTTTACAACAGACACCGAAGCCGCTTTCAAAAAGGGCGTTGCGTTATCGAAACTCGCCAGGACGCATCGTCAGGCAATCCAGGTCGCGCGCGAGCTGGAATATCGGTATATCTGGATTGATGCGCTTTGCATCAGGCAAGACGACAATAAGGACTGGGCAGACCAGGCCTTGCTTGTTCCAGAGATATACAACAACGCGGATCTCACTATCGTGGCTGGAGTGAGCAGTGATGCACGAGATGGGTTTCTCGACATTGGATCCTCGCCAGACGAAGCAGCATGCCAAGTTCCGTACCAATGCGCAAATGGCAACGAAGAAGCCACGTGCTGGCTCAGCCTTCCACGGGACCGCAGTATTGGTCCTACGACCGAACGTGCATGGTGCTACCAGGAATCACTGATGGCTAGACGAATGATCATCTACGGAAGACAGCAACTTATCTTTCGTTGCCGTGAGCGCGAAGAGTTCGAGGACGGCTCTTGTAACTTTGTTGGAGAAGCGGATGTCTGGTATAACGAACTATTCCCAGCTCTTAATGCTTCCAATCTACCCCCGGTTCAAGAAGACCATAAACCACGGAACCGCGTTCAGCTAGACTCTCGTCCAGCAACTTATACTGGCCCTTCATTTGGCCAGGGGCAGCGAGGGTTGGGACTTGCTGACACAACAGATCCGGTCCTTCGACGGTGGTATTCTGTCACAATGGAGTATTCTACAAAGAGCTTCTATGACCCCTCCGACAACCACGCCGCTCTCTCTGGTGTCGTCCGACTATTCAAGCAGGCCCTCATTAGCAGATTTGGACGTGGATCAGATAGGTACATGGCTGGTCTGTGGGAATGTGATATGATATGCGGATTACTGTGGAGAAGTCGGCGTATCGTCGACGCTCACTTACCAGCACTCACAGTTCCTGAGTACAAGAAGAAGACTATCAGAAAAGCGCCATCGTGGTCGTGGATGGCACTCGTCGGACCCATCAGCCAAGGAGCTGGCGCGAAAACAGATGAACTTGCCGGATTTGCACGGTACGGGACACCATGTTGCAAACCCGGCAATCTGAAACGTAATAGTTGGTGTCAGAACCCTGAGGGATGGGAGTACAATATTGTCGAGCTCAAACACTTCCCAGACCCATACGAGCTCCAGGTCTACGGCTACATGCGCGAACTGCGGATTTCACAATACAAAACTCAAGATCATCCTGATCATGGCGTGCGTTGCAAGCTTTATCCGCGGGATGCCTTGAACAAGCACACGTTCCGTCTGGAAGCCAGCGAGAGACGGCCTTTGATTAAAGGTCGTGGAGACCCCAATTCGAACTGGTCGCTCATTGCAGCGACGGGGTTTTTCGACCAGCAGACCACGAGCAATCCTCGGGAAATGTGGGCGCTCCGTCTTACCTCCGAGGAAGGACTGCTTCTAAGAAAGCTCTATCCGGGAAAGATAATTTTTGAGAGGCTGGGAATCTTTTTCATTGAGAATCCAAAGGCCTTCTATCCGGATGATTTAAATCTTGTTACGGATCGGGGTCGATATCGCATCCCGGAGGACAAGCTGCCAGTTAGCAAGGTCATTATTCACTAGCCAACCACACCCATTCGAGGCCTGCAGGGGAAAGTATATGAGGATTCGATTTTGTTTGAGCTTTGCTGCTGATAGTGGAGTATGTACTGTATGATCTGAATTGGTGCACGACGCAGGAAGACTATGTGCGTTTTAAAGCTGTCGACTCTTGGACGAATGTGTAGGTATTTGGTATGTTCTATTTGATAGTATTATTTTGACCTGATAGATCTGACAGCCGAGGTTTGCATCGCGCGCCTTACCTCGACTCTGTGAACGAGAACAATGCCTGAGTCTAGCATGCAACCATTTACATGTGTTTCTGGCTGAAGCTTCGTTACTAATAGCGAATAAAAGTCGTTAATAATAGTAGAAAGATATATGGGCCATCATCGCGGATGGCTCAGACTTATTCCAAAAGTCTGTATAGCCTCCAATGCCCGCCAATGCAGTAAAGGTGGCTGTGGGTGGCTATGCGCTGATGCGCAATGGCTATGGAACCACGTATGCATGTCAGATCAGCTCCAGCCTGACTAGAGCGTCTGCACCCAGCATAATAATTCCACGCTTACGACAGTTGGTTGGCCTCCCCACCAGTATTTAAGAAATCCTTACCCCTCCAGTGATCAACGTTTATCATTCCCCGCCCAATATCTTTAGACAGCGGAAACTCATCCGCTCTCTTTTCAACCATCGACGAGGAAGAATTGAAAACACCAAGAACTTTATTGACGGACAGCCCTCCCTGTTCCTAACCATGGCCGACCCTCTCTCCATAGTCGGCGGTGTCGCAGCAGGGCTTCAACTTGTTTCGGCGGCTGGAAAAGCTCTGCTAGCCACCATAAAGCTGTTACAAGACTTGCAGGAAGTCCCCGGTCAGCTGGCACAACTCCTGCGAGAAGTGGATGACTCCATATCCAGGCTTTGCTACAGTTGTAGGGGAGGCTCACACGCCTTTGGCAATCTGGATCCAGTCCAGGAAAAACGCCTCGTCAGCATCGCAGATTCTCTGCACCCAGTTTTACAAGAAATCCACAACATGATAACGCCGTTATTCTCCGATAGACAGGGCAAGAGAAAGGCGATGAGCCAACTCTGGAACTCTATTATCTCGCTCAAGGTCGAGAAGGAACTTTCGCAAAAGTTAGAGAGGCTAAATAGGCTCAACATTGAGATGGTTCGGGAACTAGGCGTTGTTGGACTTGAAGTCCAATTAGCCACCAACGAGCTCATAACAGCTACCAATACGACTTCAGTACAGGGCTTCTCTAGCCTCGAGACGCAGATGGATTCTTTGCGGAGAGACTTCCAGACGTTCACAATATCGATGCAAGAAGCCCATACTATTTCACTAGAAACATCATCTCTCAAGGACCGTGCCGTGAAGCCGGAGCAAATGGAACGCACCAGGGAAGGCAGTTGGGAAATTGTCAGCAGATCATCGACAACTCTTTCGGGGACAACGCTGAACTCAAAACTATCGGAGGACAAGAGACTATCAGAAGAAAGGGCGGAGCAGATGCGCCGTTATCTCGGAACCTCCAGTGCTGTAGGCCCAAATTTACGAACTCGCAGCCCGCGTCCAGGCTCCAACCTCGAGTCTGTTCTTTTTAGCATACGGACTTTCTATACAACGGGGAACTTTAATCCATCGGCACCAGTAAAAAAGGTTCAATTCTGGCAGGACACCGACCTCGCGATATACCTCATGAAAGTCGCAAAGGGTGATGCGCGCGGTTCAAGTCAGAGCCAGACTCGAGGTTTTCGACTCTTGAAAAACTCAACAGCCGGCTCTCCTGCCATATTCCACGAGGGCACCGCGACCATTATCATCGAGCTGCTGAGTACCCTGTCTCCTGTCAATACCACGACATGCCCTTTTGTACGAGATGCTGTTCTTACATATATCAATGAGCTCGCGCGCACTCAATTGCATCCTCAACACCCCATCTCTCTGGTCATAGCCACGCTTAGGAAAGACAAAGGCGACAAGAACATCTCTTTGCGTGCACTTACATCAGTGGTTGATCGCTTACGCGCGACTCTTGGACCTGCCCACGAACTCACCCAGCTCGCCACATCAAGGCTCTGTGCCCTTCTGCGCCGGAGTGAGGATTACGATGAAGCTCTACGGATAGCCAACGACGGAGTGCGTGCTCTTCGCAGCCTGTTAGGACCTAATTCTTTGCAGGAACGCAAGCTGTTAAGGCACGTTGAGCATGTATACATCGACCAAGAAGATTGGCCAGCAGCTCTGAGCGTTTGTTTTGATATAGTTGGGCAGCAGCATCTTGAAACTCCAGACCCAGACCCCATGTTCCATGACGATTGCGCGGTGTATACTATGGAGGATATTGCAAAGATATGCGAGTGCGCTGGGAACTTGGCTTTAGCGGTGGCATGGTTGACTCAAGCCAAGGCAGCGAGTGTGATGGCCTGGGGAGAGGTTGATGAGACAGGTCATATACAGGATAAGTTAGACGAGCTGATTGCGCAGATGGGTCCGACGAAAGATGCTGAGGTTCAAGATTGAGATTAGTACTAATGGTTTCAGTATAAGGTTAAATATGTACGTAGGGTAAGCCTCAATGCGGTATCACTAGTACTTTTGACCTCTCTCACAGTTAAGCATATAAATAGCTCTAGGTTGAGACTATTTGCTTAGGGCCTGATCCAAACTTCAACTCTATCATTCAAATAAAAATTGAATTTCAAGACAGGAAAGCCTCGTCCCTAATAGCAGTCTCTCTCAAGGGCTCAAGATTTCGCCACTCTATAGATCAAGCCTTCTCAAATATTTGAGTCAAGTCTGGCCCACTTATCAACACCAACGTCACTTTCATAACGTAATGGTCTTCTTTAGAGCCGATCTCCTACCCTACTCTCGACCAAGTAGAGCATAAATTTCGATTAAATAACGGACGTATTCTCTTTATCTAATTTACTTAGGACACTGAAAAGGCTAGACGACCAACATGATATACGTCTCGTTGAGATGTCATAAGCTTCAACTATCAATCAATAATGTTGGCAACAATTGGGCAACCCATGTGCATAGATGTTCTGAACAGTCAAGCAACATGTTGAAGAAAACTCTCCTATCCAGCAGCTTAGTTGTCACATCTAAGCATTCCAAATCATTGGGACTTGTCGCTATGTCGTCGGGTTACACAGAAAGGCAATGCAACGTGAACCCTCTTTGGTATTTGTCACGCAACGAAATACTGTCACTGGAGGACTTATCCATAAGCTCGACCTGGGCCGAAGCCCAAGTGCTGCATGTCACATGCATAATGCCATCTCCCATCGAAATGGAGGGTCCAAGGGTTCTCATCCATGCTGATATGTATCTTCCCCACCGAACCGCTACACTACAGACACAGAAGAGGGGCAATTGGACCTCAGCTACAATTTGTATTGGACAAGAACGATTATCAAAGCATGCGTCAGTGAGGAGTTTCTCACCGAGGCCTTCGAAATGTGCCATCGCTTCCCTCCGCCAATCGGGACATCGGGATCCTTGCCATGCCCCGACAAGATTCGAACCAGGGCAAACTTCAATGCCGACCCGCCACGATAACATCATCAAGCCACGAAAAAATAACCTCAACTCAACGGTCAATAAGTTCCCGACTAAACACTAACCGTCGGTAGAGTTCCATCTTTTGACATGGGCGTAGCAACCAAACTGGGGCATCTTGCTGAGAAAGATGGTGACTACAGCTTACTAAACCCTGCACGAAGCGGGGATGAGGAATCGCTGCATGATGACAAACCCGCGCCAAAGGCTTACGGCACACCTTCGCAGCGGGCCGACCTTATGCATATTCGTATAGCTCCTCGTGGCGTCGCGGTGGCTTGAGCCAATATGCGTGAGGATAGCTTCGGCCGACTGAGGCGGACTTCATTTCCGACTGTGCATTTGAGCATGGATTGAGATTGGGATCAAGGACCTTTCACTCCAGGATCACACAGCATGCAAAGATTGCAGTATGCAGAATCCAGAACGTGCATGTGAAGTATTCGAGGTTGAGTTATTGAGTATATATAGCTGTGTATCAACCCAAGTTGGAAGAAGTTCTTCAGGTTCAACAGCCATCTCACAGCTTCAGTACCAACCTGCAACTCAAGCCTTTCGACAATGAAGTTCAGTTCCATCATCGCCGCTGGCGTCCTCACTGTTTCTGCTCTTGCCAAGAGCGGCTACAAGTATGAGCGTCTTGACAAGAACGATGCTGTGAGTTTCCCAGTACTTTCTGCTTCTTCAGTATGCTAAAGCTTTTAGGTTCTCCTCGTCGTCGATATCCAGGAAGGCCTTTACCAGTTGACTAGAGATTGGGATCCTACTCTGTATCATCACCAGTCCATGGCCCACGCTGCCATTGGTCAGGCTTTCGACTTGCCTGTTATCCTGACTACCTCCGCTGACCAGGGTAAGTTCTCAACTTGAACACATCTCTGAGATTCTTACTGATAAGTTAGGCCCCAACGGTCCTCTCATGCGAGAGATCCGCGAAATGTACCCCAAGGCCCCTCTCGTCCAGCGCCAAGGTCAAGTCAACGCCTGGGACAGCGAAGAATTCCGTGATGCCCTCAAGGCCACCAACAAGTCCCAGGTCATCCTCGCCGGTATCACCACCGATGTCTGCACCACCTTCCTCGCTCTCTCCCTTCGTGAAGCCGGTTACTCCGTCTGGGCCAACATGGAGGCATCCGGCACTACCACTGCCCTCATCCGCGACATTTCCAACGATCGCATGCGTGATGCTGGCGTTCAGGTTGTCAGCTTGTTCTCTATCATCTGTGAGCTGATGCGCGACTGGAGGAACAAGCCTGGTGCCAAGGAGATCTACCCTTGGCTTGGACAGTACTACCCTGCGGCTGGCTACATGGCTCGCGGTCACGCTGCGGCTATTACCAATGGAACTATCCAGCCTGGTGAGGATGGATACACACACTACCCTTAGAGCTAGATTGATTTCTGGTACTAGCAGTCGTTGCCTAGATGGATGACGACTTGCTCTGGGAGCTGGCTTGAAAGGCAGCTGGATAGTCTTCAACTCCCGAAACGACCATCTCTGTCCCCGCTTGGAGGAGATGGTTTCAGATAGACTTTACTTCATTCCTCTTCAACTTTTACAATGAATACACCATCATTTCTCCTCGGATTTTCTTTTCCTGCATAAGTGACTCAGTTTCAGTAGCATGCCTCGAAGTCAACGCATTCTTCGAATCCGGCCGACGTTACCGATCCGCGCACAAATGTCAGTAAAACCATTGCGATCACGAAGTCTTTATTACGCCGTCGGATTATAAGTTTCACCATGCATTCCGCTCTCATCAGCCCACAGATAACCGAGCCTTGAGTTGCCGCGGGGTCCGATCTGCCCGGTCAATCGCAACCCTCTTGAATGAGTGCTAGAAATCATGAGACCAGACCTATCAGGGCATTTCTGGCAACAGCTGCGAGCATAAGTGAAATATGAATACTGCCAATAGTTTAAGCTTAACAGGCCACCTAATGGCACGGAATCTGACATCTCGTTCTCAATTGGTTGATCGCCAATCAGACCACCTCAGCCAAGACGACAGCACCTGATCATGTGCCACCAACACGTTGTCGTCAGCCATAACCCCAAAGGCCGGCAAGTCTATAAGATCTCGCTAACGGCTCTGATGTAATCTCGAATCGCGATTCGTAATAATCATACTTAGTTTTAGTCAGTGTCAGAAACTGCAGCTATGGCATCAAATAGCACGCTCCCTCTTACCATGCGCGCTGCACAATGGCGCTCGATCAAAGGCGGCATCGACAAGAATCTCACCCTCGTCACCGACGCTAAACTACCCAAAAATGCTTCGTCGCTTCCCAAAGGGCAAACCCTTGTCAAAGTCGCATACGCATCGGTCAATCATCTCGACTACAAAATTGCCGAAATGCCTCCTGCGAGCCTCATATTCTCCAAACCCGTCACGCCAGGTCTTGATTTCTCTGGCACAATTGTCTCCACGACGTTGAATGAATTTCAGTCTGGCCAGAAGGTATTTGGGAGGACAGAGTTACCGATTGGTGGAACTCTGGCGGAGTATGTTGTTGTTGGGAGTAAGGGGATGGCGGCTCTTCCGGGCAGTGTTGAACTTAGAGATGCGGCTTGTCTCGGGATTTGTGGAACGACGGCTTTGCAGTGCATGTCGCCGTTTGTTAAAGCGGGCGGCAAGGTATTCATCAATGGTGGCAGCGGAGGGGTTGGTGTTTTTGCCATCCAAGTTGCGAAAGCCCTAGGATGTTCTCATGTCACGGTCACTTGCTCCGCTTCCAATGCTGACTTCTGTCGAAGCCTTGGTGCCGATGAGACTGTTGACTACAAATCCGAAGACCCGATTGAAGTGCTCAAGAAGAAAGAAAACAAGTTTGACTTCATTCTCGATACGGTCTTCAACGATCCAGATCTTTATTGGCGATCCCATGAGTATCTCAAGCCCGAGGGGCAGTATGTTTGCGTCGGTCTGCCGCCACGCTTTCAGACCTTCAAAGCCCTCTTCGCTATCAATATGTTACCGAGATGGCTGAGTGGTGGGAAGAGAAAGTTCAAGTATCACTCTGTATCGGCGAACAGGAAAGACTTTGGACAGTTTGCGGATTGGATGAAGGAAGGTAAGGTGAAGGTTATTATTGAGGAGGATTTTGGGCTGGAGGATGCGGGAAGGGCTTACGCAAGACTGAAGGGGGGTAGGACTAAAGGGAAGTTGGTTGTGCGTGTTGGGGGTGAAGCTGGTGGCGATGAATAAGGCATGGCTCGACGAGGAGTAAGGCCAGGGAATGTCGAGATGGACTTCTGAGGATCATACCACGATTATGTGGGGTACGACAGGGCGATTAAGGATGACAAAGGACTTCAAAGGGCTATCAGGACTAGTAATGTGATCTCCAGTCCAGATTAAATAACATTTATTCTTCCAGCACCAGCCTTATTGGCGTAAAGCCACCAAGCTTTCTCTGCTGATTTAAGCTTTCGGCCACAAGTCTCTGATCAACATCCGGACGAGATCACTCACAATGCTTAACGATCGAGAAGCTTCTAGCCATTCTGTCTAGCAGATAGACACTGATTGTGCACGACTACAACTGATAGATGTCCACAGATAGCATTCTCTTCTAAACTTGTACGTTCTCTTGTTCACGTAGGCCTACAAATGAAGGCAATTTGGCCCCGAGAAAAGTTAGACTTTTGGACTATCCCCAATAAAAGATTTCTAAATCTAATTGGTTGACATGATGGACTTTTTCTTGCATGTAATGTCGTTCTCAACTATTACTACAGATGCCGAAGGCTTTGGATATGACTTGGTCAAACTTAATGACCAGGTCAACGACTTTCTCTGAGAACCGGAGTGAAACCCTTTTCTCCTTGAGACGAACGGGGGAACGCGTTTAAACGATCTTCCCATCCATCTCATTGGAAGCATTATCACGAGATCTCTGGCGTCGCCAGCTGAACAGAACATGCGGCTTAGTCTTGATCGTTTCCCTCATCTTCTCCTCACTACTATCCATCCACGCATTACCCGGCGCAGCACTGACAGGATACAACGGTGTTCCATTAAGTAAGAAATGGTCAGCACCACGGCGATCGAACGAAGCAGTGATATCAAGGTCGGTCGCAATCTGATCGCAGAAAGTCTCAAGTGGCAGGTCATTAACATCACGACCAAACGGGTTCTCGATCTCTTGTCCAATGAATAACAGACCAAAGATAATGTATGCTGCAGTGATGGTAGCTGGGATAGCTATCCAGCCAAGAGGACCAGTCAACTGAAACGGCAACAACATAACATACACAAACGTGATCTGACTGATGGCGATAGTGTATGCAATCGGCAAGGGGGTATTGAGCACTCGATCACACCCGACTGCTACGTCGTTAAGCATAGTGATGTGATTATACGCGACAGTTTGGTGGATGGCGACGGGCAGCTGCTTATTTGCGACGAGGCAGTCGACAGAAATGGCCAGATGGTTCAGTATCTCAAGTGGGAGATTTCCTTGGTGCTCTTCGGCTCTCTTGAGGTGCTTGCGGGGATCACTCTGCGCGAATGAGAGACCCAGATATTCACCAGCCACTTGTTTGAAGTTGGTAACTCTTCGCTTTGGCGCGGCTGTTGTACGTCCAGAGAATGTGTCGAGGTGGGCTATGTAAGGTTGCATGTCAGGTTGACTCGCACAATGCTCAAAACGAAGCGTATGCTTAAGCGCCACAGCAAATCCAGCGATGAGCTTCAAGGCCCCAAGCTTCTTGACAAGCAGCTCTCTGGTATCTTGACCATCAGCGCCAGTGTCCGCTGCATGGATCCAGATGATTCGTCCGAGAGTTTGCGAGGCAGTAGCTAGCATTCCCCAGTATCGACGACCCTCAGCGTAGCGCTCGTAAGCAGTTGATGATCTAAAGGAAAGACTAAGACCGACGACGAAACCGAGGATGGTGAGAAGAACAGAGTTGACACTGAGATCATGAACTTTCTTGGAGATGACGGTGATAGCAGTAGACCAGCATGCGACAAGGAAAAGAGGGATGATGAGTGATGGCATAATTGAGCCGTGAAGTTGAAGGATGAGTGGCCATTTGGAATGACCGCGGAGATCGCGGGGACCGCTGAAGTAGTTGCTATCATTCATCCCCTCATGTACCGGGGGTGAAGGCGAGGGCAGGTACTCCTGGTTCGGAGGAGTGTCAAGGCCTGGGAGGTTCTGCCTGGTCTGAGCCTCTGGAAGTGGCTTCATCTCCACGGGAGTATCTCTACCAGCGTCCGACATGGCGAAAGGGAAACTCGCATATACAGAGGGGAAATGATGCTATGGATGAGAAGAATGGAACATTCCCAAGTGAGGACCTGGCCAGGTCTTATGAAAAAAGTCAGGTTTCACCATAAAAGATGAAGCTTCCCAAAAGGGTTTCATATTTCGAGCTGAACATTTAGTGCTGATGGGACTTCTGATGGTCCGGCATTAGTGCTGAGAATATTGGCAATTGCCAACAAGCTTTGGCATAAGCATTCGCCAAGGCGGTCTGGCCCGCATATAAGCTTGAGAATTGATGCTTAATTTGGTAGTGGTCTGTTTGGAATTAGAGCAGTATCCGATGACTTTTCGTGTGTTGCTGACCTGGTGTTTTCAGCTTCTAATTTTAGCAAGACTGCCTGGGACCTTTGCTACGAGAGGTTATGCTTTCCTTAATGTTTTGTTATTTCTCACTTTAACATAGGAACCTTAGCTAACGTATTAATGGGACTTCCGACTGCTTACACAGTTTAAATAAAGCTTGTTGATTCGTTATCTGATCGTTAATATCTGGAGAGTAGCGCGACTTGTATAGTTGGTCTTATCCCGCACGGTCGAATCGATGGTAACTCCCCATCCGCAACATCTGCTATTCAATAGCATGAGCTCGTTAAACTAAACTGTTATTTCTCGATCCTTTGATGCTTTGTTGTCCATTTTGTAGCCCTGCTGCCCTCCTCTCACTACTGTCAGGCCTACCTTCGGCCGTTTCTGCCCCTCGACACGATCAAGGTGCTTCACCAATACGTTGCACCTTGAACTGAAGTGGCCTCTTGGACTTCAAAGTCAAACTCGGGTTTCTGAATTCCACTTCCTTATCCTCAGCACTCTCGATCTCAAAGTCTTTGATCAACCCAACCAACAAGACCTTCATATTGAGCAAAGCCAACGCTTTTCCGGGACACATGCGAGGCCCGTTTGAGAAGGTCTCCATAGCATATGGGCTCAAGCAATCGCCAGAAAGGTGATCCCATCGATCAGGATTGAAAGTTTCCACATCGAGACCCCAGATCTCGGGGTTCAGCTGCGTTACGGCTGGAACGAGCTGAACCGTGGTCCCTTTTGGGATCCTGACGCCTGCTATTTCGATATCCTCTAGTGCCTCCCATGGGATGATTAGGGTTGGCGAGTACAGGCGTAGAGCTTCTCTAATGACGTTGTCGAGATATGGAAGTTCGTCTATCGACTTGGCGGTCATGTCGTTGGCACTGAGATTAATTGTCTCAGTCCTCAATCTTTGCTGTGACTTCTGGTCTTGGGAAAGGGCGTAAGTGGTCCACAGAAGGGCACTGGCTGTAGTCTCGTGCCCCGCCGCGATGACCTGCATAGTCTGCAATACCAGTCAGTGATATACCAATGGAGGTCAGGGTAGTTACACACGATATCGATCAACTCATCTTTAGACAACTTCTGGTTCTCAACAGAACTCGCTTGAATCATCCTAGTCAACAAATCGTCCGATAATCCACTGTCTGTACCCAACTCCTTTGCTTTTTCTACCTCGGATGTCCGCTGCTCGATTAGTTCTGTCATCATACCCTTGAGCGCAGATTTGGCCTTGACAAAGTTCAGATTTGCGGATACAGGCAGCCAACGGAGTGGGATGAAGGGATTGATGAAACTTATGATCTGGCCGGCAAGTGGCTGAGCTAAGATACCATTGTAGCACTGCTCAAATGACAAAGGCGAGGTCCTTGAGCGAAAGTCTCGAAGTTCTTGACCAACCAACGAAACACCTATGATATCAAGTGTCACTCTTGTAAAAAGATCTTCGACTGATGCGATGTTGTCAGATAATACAGAGAGGTGAATTGACTAAGTGTATACGTACTTTCCAAGACGCCGTCGCTGCTTTGTTGGATCGCGGCATTGATTTCACCGTTCAATTTGCGAGAGTATGTCACAAACGTTGGGAACAGCTTCCGAATGCTTGGACGAGACAGTGGTCCTGTCACAGTTAGTTTTCATGATCATAAATTGCACGAAAACCAGGTCTTGCCTGCAGTAATGCGCCTCAACCGCTTGTGCTGGTCCCCGACGCTAAACAGCAGACCAACGCCCAGGAACTCCCCAACAAGCGTATGAAAGAATGCCGGTTTCGCGAAACGGTAGGCATTAGTTTGAAGCACCTCACGACATGCCTCTATGTTGTTAACGAGGAGAACCTCCGAGTTGAGCCATGATAGACATCGTATGAACGGGGCGTTCGGCCAACGCCGCATCCACTGGAGATAGAACTCATTTGGTCCTGACCCACGGAGTATTCGCAAGGCATGGCCGACTAAGAATTGATGGTCCTTTCCAAGTCAGTAAACTGAAGGTCCTCGAAGATTGTAGCCTGTGATGGGCGGGTAGAACTCACCTTAGGTCCTGGAAGATGTCGTAATTTTGAGAAGGATGGTCGGAGTAAAGTCTTGATGATGAAGTGCAGGCAAACGGGAAGAATGGCCAGAGTTACCACTCGTACCAACGAAACGCTCAACTGCCACATTTTCGCACAGCGATGTCCCTAATATCAAAGAAACACAACTTGAGGTTCTTCTTGTTTGTGTTTTGTGATTACGAGTTTGCACTTCTCGGGCTGACTAATTTCTGACTGCTGATTTACTGCATATCGATGCAAGCTGGCGGCCGCCCTCCGGACGATAAGCCCGCTTATGGTAAGTGTTATGATTGGCGGGGACATACTGTGATGCTTCCAACCGCGGGGCTCTGGTGCTAATGAAACTTGTTAAAAACACTCATTCTTCCTTCAGCGCACACCTTCATCGATCTAATTGTCATAATGTCTAATGATATTCTAAATCAATTCAATACTGTGTCTAAGTCGGATATCGAAGTCCTCAACCAAGAAATAGACGAAGACGAAGGCCAGTACCGCATTCGGGCCGGAACCCGTGTACATTATGTTACAATTCCTGGTTATGCGAGCCCCAAACGAGTTTTTGACCGAGACACACTCTGTAGGCCGTATCTTCTCGTTCCAGGACTTCCCCCATTCCCGGATGCAGACTGGACCAAGATAAGACTTTCACTCGGCCCAGATGGCAGTGTTCAGTCAGATATTTCTTTCGAACCACTGGACGAGGTAGAATCTACCTGGCATCCACAACACATTGACGTACTTTCGTCAAAGCGCATTAAATATCACAAGCAGCGCGTTAGAGAAGTCGAATATCAGGGGCAGACTGCAATAAGCAAAATTGCCGTTCTGCAGTGGCTCATTCCACAACTTGAGCACGAGACGAGGGTGTACGAATCTTTGACCAAATTGCAAAGCACTGATGAGGCGCGATTGACCCCCGAGGTTTTGGGACATCTCTTTGAGGGAGGTAGAAACGTCGGGCTTCTTTTGGAAAAGATAGAGGGCGATTATGCGACACTGGCGGATCTACCAAAATGCGAGGCGGCTTTGCGCAAATTGCACAAGCTAGGGTTTGTCCATGGAGACGCCAATCGCTACAACTTTATCGTCGAGAGATCCGCTGGGAACGTCAAGATGATTGATTTTGAGCATGCTGAGCAATACGATGAGGAGAAGGCGAACGCTGAAATTCAGGAACTAGCATCTGAGTTGACAGATGACTCCGGGCGAGGTGCGCCAGTCACCTTTGTGTATCATTAGCCTCGAGAGCATCGGCTACCTCCTCGTTGCTCAAATTCCTGAGTATCTTCAGTGCTCCATAGCAATGGTGGGCATGAGTCAACATCCCATGCCGCGAACGCAATCTCGTTGTTAAAGCAAACATACGTGGCTCTGGTCTCACTTTGGGAATGGGGGGGCATAATCGTGGATAAAGCCTAGCAGGCATACGCCTACGAAGGAAATCCTTGTACGTAATCTGGCAGCCCTTGCAAAGCTGCCCCAAGTCCGCTCCTGTGTCTGTGATGTAAGGTGCGCGCAGACTGGACACACCCGCGAACGGGTCGCTGCCGATATGAGGTATTGGCGGAGGAAGTGTTGACATATCACATCCTGGTGCCTCCAAGGGTGCTTTGTGGTAGCGTTCGAAGACGTGGTTGAGCTGTCGCCCTTGTCTCGTCAGTCTGAGAAATAACGCAGCCAGGTTTTCAGCAGACCCATGAACTTCAATCGCCAAGCTCTTAGCTGCCTTCACACTGACCAGGCGAAAAGGTTTCTTGTGCGTCTTCTCAAGTGTCCGGAGGCAGTACGTTCCCGGGATGATGCGCATGATAGGAAGTGTCTGGACTTGCTTACATGTCAGGCTGAAGTACGTTTTGGCCATCGGTATTGTGATCATCCATAGTCCTCGGTTTCGGTGAAGACACTCGAAGCAGACTCTCTCGCAAGTGGGCAGGTACAAGAATCCTCCAAAATCTGTGCAAGAAACACAGCGATCGGTCCGCAGGGTGCGATACACAGCTGAAGACGGGTAATGACCAACAAGGCCTGCATTTATCAGCGCTGTTGGGACTGTCGGCGCATGTTTGAGCACCTGCTGATATGGCACGAGATTTTCGACAACTCTCTTAGCTCTCAAGCAGGTGCGCGAGAGACGTGATAGCGACTGAAAATCAGTAAATTCAAGAGTGATGAGGAGTAGCTCTGCTGGTAAAGTGCCTAGCAGACCGAAGTCCGACTCAGAGCGCTCTGGGTGTACCCTTGATAGCCTTGCGGGGATAATGTGATCAATGACTCTGCAGCGATCAGGCTCATCATTATATGTGAGCTTCAAAATGACTTCATCGTCAGAGCGGGTTTCCATGCTTGTGTGCGCGTGTGCGTGATATGGGGAGTAAAATGTGTAGATGTAAGGTGACAGTCTGACAAAATTGACAAGAAATGGTGCGGAACATTGGGAGACTTATCTTTGTTGAGGCTGCGCGTGTATTGCCTTCTAAAGCCTGAAGTTAATTCTGATTTTTCAGTGTGTTGGTATGATATGTCTCGCTGAGATGCCATAAGCTTTAACTATCAATCAAATGACGCGGCAGTGTCGCAAGGCCATAGGGCTGAAGAGCTGAAAGACGCTTCAGCCCTAACGCAAAGTTCAGCAACATAACCTAACACAAATGGGTAATGCGCTTATTGTCCTCGTTGATGCCTATTTGACGTATAATCTGTTGCAATGGATTGCATCATGATAGCTCCCCCCATCTGAACTCACCGGCAGATCTCGGCGAGTGCGAAATTTCTTGACCCTTAATTAATTTGCTACAAATCCCCAATATCTGGAATACTAAGTTATAATGTACTGCCTTCTATCTTTACGTTCTTCATGACATAAGACCATAGTTCTATTAAACTCCACAGGCAGGTTCCTCCTCACCTTAGCATTATTGTATGCAGGGCTGGCTCGCTTGCGCCTCTAGAATATTTAGAAATCACAGAAATCTATCTAAAACCTCGCATACTCTCTGCTTTACATATAAAATGCGGCTCAATTCATCCTCTATTCCCGTGGCTATCGTTCCCTGCCTTTCCCGGCCTAGCGCAATGAGAGTCGTGTATAGCCTCGGTTAATGGAAACTAAAGAGCCGGCGAGCAACGTCTTGAGTATAAAGATTTCTTCACACATCCAGTCACCACCTCAATGTTTCAAGCCTCTTCAATGTGTGACTTTTCATGCTATGACGGGGCAAGCCCCGAGTGGCTTGCCCTCGAAGCATCCTTACCTCCGCCACCAGTACCGGAATTGTCGATTGCGGAGATGAAAATAATAGCGAACCAAGAACGAGAAGCTGTCGCCAGAAAGTCGATGATGAAACTTGCGCCTCAACTACGGATACAGAACCACAGCATTTTCTCTCGCGATGGAAGCTTCATACCAGCACGCAGCTACCGACCAGCCAGTGCGCCTGAACAAGCCTTACTCCCATTATATATACACTTCCAGGGCGGCGGATTCATGTTCGGTACGCTGGATGCTGAGGATGCGATATGTGCGCGTATTGCCGTTGGATCGGATGTGGCGGTTCTCAATGTTGATTACAGACATACGCCGGAGTTCACGTATCCGACGCAATGGAATGATGCTGAAGATGCTTTCGAGTGGGCCCATGATAACATGGATGTAATGCACTGGGACCCGAAAAGAGTCATTATTGGCGGAATATCAGCTGGTGCTTGGATGGCTTCGTCTTTCACCCTACAGAAACATTTGAATCTTGCAACAGAGAAAAGGCCTCCGATCGCAGGACAAGTCCTCATGATCCCCTGTCTAACACACGTTGATTGCTATGAGCCCCAGCTGAAAAAGATGAAGAACGAGTCTATCTCATCTTACAGAACAAATGTTACAGCACCGATGCTTACTGTTGAGGAACTTCGCTGGTTCACGAGTCTGTTAAAGATCGAGAACCCGGATGTCAATGATCTAAAGATTAACCCTGGGAATGCATCGCCAGAACAAGTTAAAGGCATGCCCCCTACTGTACTTGGTGTAGTAGGCCTGGATCCTCTTCGAGATGAGGCACTTCTGTATGGAAAGATGTTGGCAGAAGCTGGGTGAGTAGCTGATGTTATGGATTTTTTGTGGATCTTAACTGACATGATTCAGTGTTCCGACAGATGTCAACCTCTTCTTGGGGCTTCCTCATGGTTTTAGATCGCACGAGGAGAAGTTATCGGCGTTCAATAGATGGGATAAAGTCATAGAGGATGGCGTTGGCTGGATTTTATCAGAACCTTTATGTAGTGAGTTTCACGTAAAGACATGAATTAGAGAAGAGTTTCGCTGCAATGATCATTATGCAACGCCATTATTGTGCCTCTATGTAGAATAAACAGTCTACCAGTCGCTATGCAAACGCCACCCAATGCAAGTACATCAACAGAGAAACCGATAGACCTTTTTCCACCTGGGCCAACCATGTCGTTCTTCGCGCTCCTGCTCAGCCATAACATGCACACGAAAGTATCTCCGCCCCGTCACAACATCCATATCGGGTAGACGCACAATCTGCGTACGGTACCAAATCTTGTGAGATAGATAGAACAACAGGATAATGGGTATCGCCAAAACCTTCAAGAAGAAATTCTGTGCAAGTCCCGATGCGCTCCTGTCAATACCGGGCTCATTAACAGGCGAGACCGCAATCCAAATCTGAGATGTCAACACAAGGATATACCCAACAAAAGCAAACCACGCTCCCGCGACGCCGACGTGAGACTTGAACGGTAGTTGTTCCAGCGTATGTGCGTTGTAATACCAAGCTTTTCGAAAACGGATGTAACATAAACAGATGCTTCCCCATGTAAACAAAGTGCTTAACGCACTGATTGACAGAAGCCAATTGAAGATGGAATCGTGGAAACTGACATCTGCGAGAAATGCGAGTAGACCGATGCATGATGCGAATAGTATTGCCATAAGTGGTCGTCCTTGTCGATCCACGTACGCAAAGATCTGCGGCGCATGCGACTGTTCCGCTAAAGCAGCCAGCGTTCTCGATGACCCAAAAACCGCTGAATTTCCTACGCTTATCACCGCGACCAAGATGATTGCGTTCATTATACTCGGAAGCAAAGAAGTCCCAGCCTTCTCTATCGCAATGACAAACGGACTCGCCGTCGCATCAGCGACATTATCACCACCGACAAGTCGTTTATCGTCAGAGGGTACTAACAACCCAACCAGCATTAGCGCAACGATGTAAAATATCGTGATACGCCAGAAAACCTGCTTGATCGCCGTCGGCAACGATTTGCGCGGGTTAGCTGTCTCGGCGGCGGCGAGACCGATGAGCTCTGTGCCTGTGAAGGAGAATGCAGATGTAACGAGGACGCTGCAAAAGCCCTTGAAGCCGTTGTTGAAGGGGCCCGGGTTACGCCAGTACATGCCGCCGATGTAACCGCTCTCGGGCTCCCCGCCGACATTTATGACGATGGCGAGTAATCTGGACCATTAATATTAGGATCTATGAGAGGGGTTTTGACGTACATGAAGCCAACGATGGCGGTGATCTTGATGAGAGAAAAGATAAACTCAGCTTCGCCATACGTCCTGACGCTAAATAGGTTGATGATGACAATGGCGGAGAGAAATATTGCCACGAATATGGACTTTGTCAGATTCGGGTTCCAATATCCTATCGTAAACGCCCCGGCGATTATTTCCAAAGGTAAAATGAACAACCATTGTAAGCAGTAACTGCAAAAGTCAGTAGAGAAAAACAGAGATTTACAGTCAGCTTACTTCCAACCCATAGCGAACCCCCAAGACGGATCCAAGAATCTCGTTGAAAACGCCGAAAACGAGCCCGCGATGGGAAACATGACACACAACTCGCCAAGACACTGCATCGTACAATACTGCATCGCCCCAAGTAATAAATACGATATCAACAAACTCGCTGGTCCGCCTCTATAAAGCGACGCACCCGACGCGACGAACAACCCAGTTCCTACATTACATTAGCCGAGATTTGCCGAGCATCAAAAGTGTCAGGGCTTACCAATCGCACCGCCAAAAGCAATCATTTGCAGATGGCGACCTTTTAATTCTCGCGCAAGTGCTGTATTTGCTGTTTTGGCATTGGCGGCGCGCAAGTCGTAATACCGCTCTGGTGCATCACTTGGGTGATAGCCTGGGAGAGGATCTGCGCGTCGGAAGCTATGGAGCCATGAGGTCCGTGGTTTATGAGCGTGTATGCTCCACGAGGAGCCCATTTCTACATTGAACGATTGCATTGTTTGCGCATCGCGAGGATCTTTCATCGTTTGTGTTGCGGGGGAGAATGAAAGATGACAGTTTCGGGGAAGGGAATGACGTTAGGACGGGGGTTGGACGCCGATCATGAAGAAAAGTCTTCAAAAGGGCGCGTTCTGGAAGGCTTCTAGAAGAACTTTTGGGACATGCGCGGTTTACTTCGGGTGCAGATTGTCGGGACGTTGGGCCAATGATGGGGTGCGGGTGTGCCAAAAGAGGACTAACAGAACGCCAAAAATGCAGTCTGGCTTGTGAAGATCAGGAGAATTAAATGCGGCGCAGTGAGGAGAGTGAGTGAAAGAAAGATAAATGCGGTTGAGGCAGAGATAATCGAGGAGGGGGAGGCAGCGCAACGTTTCACTTGAGTGGGATCAGCGAGATTCCACTTGGTTCGTGCACTGTTACTGGGTCAAGGTTATTGCCTCACTCTGTAACTGTCGTCAATTCTCATGCCATTCTGTACCTGGAAGGTGATTCATCAGACATATCAAGTCGTCCCCCGTGTTCGCTGCCCATGGGGAAGAGAGAATCTGGCTATATCCACACTGGGTCCGGGGATGGTCCTGGTCCCTGAAGCCATCGTGGTGGGCTATTACGTACAATAAACTGAATCTTACATGAGACGATGGAGTAATCACTGACAGCCTTCAACGGTATCAACAAAGTAAATCGTAATTATTGTCATGTCTAAATATACATAATTATCGCATTCAATTATCCCTCGTCGGCTGCGCCCGCTGAACCTGTCTAGATCCTCCCGCGATAACAGCCGTCGGCGGCTGCTGATACACAAAGTCATCACGATCCATCTTCCCGGACAATTCGTCCCGTGTAATAAGCGAATCGTGACTCTGCGTTGGACTAACAGGTCTTTCGCCCGACTTTCGCAAATCCTCATCTTTAGAGATCGAGTCGCTTGTGTCATGCGACTTTGCCCAGATCCCCTCCGTCGTACGAACATGATCCTCATCCTCCCACTGACTATGTGCCGTGCGGGTAAGTTTCGTAGGTTGCGATTGGGAGCGCGAGTTGGAATAACCGGAGTAGCTGTTTGACTCCTTGAACTTCTTGCGCTTGACACCGCTGTCGCGGAGGAACGAGCCTAGCGCGACGATGTTGCCGACTGCTGTGGCGGCGAGGATCTCGATTGATGCCCACATTGTGCGGACGACTTGACTACCGTGTGATTCGATAATGCGGGGGATGCGATATAGCGTGATACCGACGGTGAGCAAGCCGAAGCTGAAGAGCATGATGAGAAGGACCTTGCGCTTGGTGGCGATTTGGGTGGAGAGGATGATGGGAATGGGAAAGGCGATGAGGACAAGGTCGGTGAAGGCGTTGCAAGCTCCCATTGTGAGCATCTGCACGAAGCCCTGACGGCATTGAGGGCCAGGGTCGGGAGTGACCTGCCAGTAGTGAGGGAAGGGTTGACATTCTGCGAGGTCGCTTATAACGACGGCGAGGAATGTAGCTGCGAGGGTTGCGCGCATGGCGTGGATCATTATACGATGAGATCTTCGTCGAGTAGCGCCAGCAAGACGTTCAAAGAACTCGAGGGTAGTGAGTTTAAGAATCCAAAGACTGCACGTCATTAGCTTCATTCTCATCAATCAGTGATGTAAACTCACATGGAAGCGTAGAAGACTCGACTCGCAAGCACCATCTTACTCCCCACAATCCTCTTATCAATATCCCCATCACTCAACTTCAACCCATCCAAGTTGACATTATTCGTTCCATTCTTGAGAACAAAATGAACACAAACAGCCCTTAGAACCAACGGTATAAGCGCACCGGCAGCGATCTTATCCTCCTTGAGCAACTTCTCGACTCGTACGTATCGACCCGACATTCGCGTCAGGATGATCGCCACACAAAAGACCGTGATCCACCATGATACAAGCAGCGTCGGCTTATCCTCGTAGAACTGGCGCACATCGGGGGCGTCCGAGTAGAGCGGCATATCGGCGGGCTATGGCCCTTGAAGCCTTTGGAAGTATAATGGAACCAAGTACAAGGTAAGTTTTGACAATCAAGGCAAAAAGCAAAAGGCAAAAGCGAGGGGAATGCGGGACATTAATGAATCGACTCAAGACTGCAAGCAAGGGGTGCTTCCCCCTGGTCAACTTTATCAAGGGCCCAGACAATTCGAGGTCAGACTAAGCGGCGCAGTTGGGGTTGGCTGCAGTTCGATACGGTTGAGGGTGATGGCGCGCACGTCAATGGAGTTTGACGCCAGGGGCATGCAGCCACTAAAAGCCTCCATCATAGGTTAGTCGTTGACCACAAGCGCAATTGGCTCGATCTCGAACCAATGACAACTCGCAACGGGATCACATATGAAACTGTTACCGATAGCTCGGACAAATGCATCGTATCATGTCTTGCGACACCGGTCCCTCAACTGTCAATTATGCCTGAGCGCAATTGTTAAATCAGCTCTTGGCGACGTGCAGCGATTGCGAAATCGGCAGCGCTGCTGAAATGCGGTTTGGCGTTATGGGCCAGGCACACGGCGACTTTCCCCTTGTAGAAATGGTTGAAAGATTGTGGCGGCAGGGATGAAAAAGCAGTTCCAAGCCAGCCAGAGCCAAAAAGGAGAGAGGAATGGTCTGATAAGCTGCAAAGAACTGATTGCGTCTTCAATCTGAGTCAGCCAGCATGCGCTATAATTTCCCCTGATAACGATCAAATTCCTCCGGGCCAATAATTTCAAGTGCTGTTGGTTCGCAGTGTCGCGCTGACACGTGGGAATTAGACGCCCTAATCACAAGCTCAAGATCCAGTCCCGTCTGCATCAATTCAGCCACTTTCACTGCCATTCATGAGCAATTAAACGTCGCGGCAATCTTGCTCGTTTAAAGAATCTGGGGAAATAAGGCTTTTACTCATGAACCGTTTGCCAGAGTCTGGGGAAAACGTGGTGTTCGTAGGGCCAGCCATAGAAAAGTCTTGTAGTTACATAAAGGAGACGTAACAGTTTGACCTCCCGTCTGCTGGGAGAATGAATTAGCCCCTGCAGAAAGATGCGGTGGAGTTGCGCTGTGGATGCCCCCCCTCAAAACTTTCTCGGCCATTTATCTCGGGTGATTCGGTTCTGCACTTCGCTGGTGATTACCTAGACCACAATTGCACCGAAGCTATCTTTTATTAATTCTCGAGCCGCTCCATTCTCGAAGACGATGGCTTTGTTCTTTTTCCTCGCTAGATGTTTTTAAGTGCGTCGATAGTGTCGTGCTAGAAGGAAGTGGTGTCATATGCCCCAAGCCACGAATCAACAACTGGGTAAACTTCACTTGACCGACCCATTATCACCACATTTATGCATCCGATTCTTCCGGATATATCCATCCCTTTCTTGTCGTCGCAATTGCAACCCTTCATCGTCAAATTACCAACCCCGTGGAAAGGAAATGCTCTGACAGTCCCGCGGCTTGGCACCAGGTACCGCAAATAGACGGGACAGGCGGGTCTAACGCTCAGAACGGGGTGATCCTCCGGGTAGTCTAGCTAGCGGACGGTATGTGCACGCTATCGCTTCTTAGTGAGACAGAAAACGGCAGCTGGGCTTCATCAAGGTTCAGTTGTCAGTTTAGCTGCTTCGACTATCCGCATCTAGAATACTA
The DNA here is from genome assembly GCF_900079805.1 of Fusarium fujikuroi IMI 58289. NCBI lineage: Eukaryota > Fungi > Ascomycota > Sordariomycetes > Hypocreales > Nectriaceae > Fusarium > Fusarium fujikuroi. The sequence continues at coordinate 2,525,047 of NC_036630.1, read as the reverse complement.
CTCGTCTTAGTCTGTTAATTCCGCGGTTTTGGGTCTGGTGATGTCGGCTCTTGCAACAGATTTGGTGGTGCTGCGTCGCCACCGGCAAGAAACTTCCGCGATAAGGGGTCGGTGTTGATTGCGCGGGAGTGAATTGTGATTCAAACATGGTGCTACTGCATAAATTGGCTGATATAGCTCTTGCGACTGCGTTTCCTGGTTCAGTGCGGTGAATCGGCAAGCCTATCATGCTTTTCATTCGTCTATCATGTCCACGCGTCGTCTTGTTTTCCCAAAGATAACAAACTAGAAGAAAGAATTGTGGAATAGAGCATATACAACAGCGACATGATGTAGTCAATCAACTAGAGCCAATCCTGGAGTGTCAATTGAACACCAGGCAATATCCCCTCTTCCCCAGAGCTATGGTCGTATTCATACCGCTCCATCGGTTCCGGCCCCTCAAGCCACGTGGTTTGAGATGTAACCCCCCGCCGCGGAATGAAATGTCAAAGAACGGAGAACAACCCGCCAAGAAGCTATAACTTTCAGCTGTCATGCAAGCCGCTTCCAATACAACCTTGAACATGAAGTCGACATCCAAAAAGAGGTTGGCTTCTTGGCAATCTTGTACAAACTCGGTATACAGCTCGAGAATCCCTCGGCAGATGAAAACCAGGTCTTGCATTGATGTCTCTCTACTCCGTATTTCCATAATCGTATCCGTATGGCCGTGTATTTCCGCTTTCGGTAGTGCCTCACTAACCTGTCTTGATTGCGCTCTCGACAACGGCTTGGACTATTCGAGCTATGGCTAGGCATTTCTCCTCTTCGAACTTTCGCCCTACGATTTGGACACCTACTGGAGCCCCGTCATATAAATCTGCGTCGTCTGTAGTAATTAGCCAAGCCTAAAAGCCCCATGTGACGGGCCATCGATTGCGGTGTAACTCCGAGGGGCGACTCACAAGCTTGCCAATTCTTCCTATCAATCTCACCCAGCGGTTCATACCCCTCATCAAAAACGTCAATCCTCTTATCCGCTCTGATCGTGGGAATAACGACGGCTGTGTAATTGGTCAAGTTCATCGCATCAGTATACGCTGTACCATCTTAGCACCAACACATGAAACAACGCCTGACACTACTAACCTCCGTGGTAGAACTTTCCAGGTATCACAGCTGCGTGAGGCGCTACAGGCATGAGAACAGCATCTACAATCTGACCTACGAGATGTTAGTATTTTAGATTCACACGACCGTTGTTTAGATACCATCTGAGTCCGCGGTTGAGTTCCAGTAATCGGAATACTGCCGCTCGAACTCAAGGCCTTGGATTGTAAGATCCTGATACTTGAGTAACTCCGTCGGGGTTTCCAGATTGAGGCCATCTTGTAAATCTGGGATTAGAGGCTCGCCGGATCGATTAAGGTGCTGGTGGATGTCGTGCGCTCCGTCTGCACCGAGAAATCCTCCCTACAGCATCTCGTCAGCGCATTCATATGTTCAAGGGGTGAGTAACTTGCGTGAATGTTTGTTGCCGTTTCGTGCGATGGCGGTTTCCAGTCAATGACCTGACGTTCATCAGCTGTGAGTCTTCAACTCACTTGTCGCTGCGTACCTTGTGCCCAGCTTTCTTCAGCGCATCGACTACTACCGTCAACCCCCGAAGAACAGGCGGATGTAGTCCTACCATCCCATCACACCAAAAGACACCCATCTTTAGTGGCCTCTCTCCAGATTTCGCGTTACCTTTCTCATCTGATCGCCTCCGATACGACTCCATGACATCTTTTCGAAACGGAATTGGTATAACAGCTGGATCTTTCATCCAAGGCTCCGTCCCAAGAATAGCCTTAAATACCACTTCTAGTGCATCAATCGACGTCCCCATAAACCCAATTGTAGACCGATATGTATCTTGTCCAGGGTTCGTATTCGCAACGTCGCGATAGCTTAATCGATTTGACGTTGGCTTTATGGAAAAGATTCCGCAAAAACCAGCTGGTATCCTCAGCGATCCACCGATATCTGTCCCAACACCAACCGAGCTTCCGCCCAATGCCATGAGGGCTCCTTCACCACCTGAAGAGCCGCCACATGACAAGTTCTGATTAATCGGGTTTAATGTCTGGCCGATGATGTTGTTCTTTGTCTCGCCAAAGAGGAGGGTTTGAGGGAGGCTTGTCTTGCAGTATAGCACTGCTCCAAGGGAAAGAAGCTCGGTGACGATGTGGCTTTCGACCGTATAGGTTTTATCAGAATCAATACCCAGATTACCGCCAATCCAACCGACGTAGCCCATTGTTGTATCGACACCTTTCACGTGGAATTGGTCTTTGAGACTGATAGGCAGACCATGAAGTGGCCCTAGCGCCTTTCCATGTTTGGTGAAGTATTCATCCAGGTACTGGGCGCGCTCAAAGGCTTGATCAAAGAAAATTTCGTGAAGACAATTATTCTAGGCATGGTGTCACTTCAAGTTCTCATAAACTTGCAGAGAGTTTCGCAGGTACTCACGATCTGATGAGCCACAGCCGCTCGTTGACAGAATGCCCTCACGACCTTCATCGTTGTGAGTTCTTGTTCGGACACGGCATTTAAAATCTCAACAGTCTTTAGAGATGTGATAGAAGCTGTTTCTTCGTCAAGGAACCGCTCAATAAAAGATCCCGTGATGTCGCGTTGGCTGTGAGCATGTTCGAGGTCCTCTGAGGATAATCTCCATTCTGAAGGGATCTTGTCTAAGGTCGCGGCGCGCTTGACTGCTGCTCGAGTCTCCCACGAGTTCTCATCCATTTTTGACAACTGAAATGAATGTTATAAATGGATTCAAAGGTCAGAGTTGAGAATAATTAAATTTCGGGGACAGATCTGCAGCCTGTACGATGCCGATTTATCGATGAAAGGAATGCAAGAATGAATGACGACGACATCTGCAGTTCTAAGACATGTGATGAATATGGCCCGCACGCATGTCAAGTTCGGAGGTTCGCGTTTATAACAGACCTTTTTAATATCATTTTTATTTTTATTTGCCAGAGAATCAAACCACAGCGCTGAAAAACGCTTTGCAACAACGCGATCACCAGTATGCCTAGTCCTGTACTCTGCAATCAATGAACAAATCCCGCTCACGTCAGGATCCATTTTAGAAATGCATCCTTGACCTCGGGATCAGCCAATTGACCAGATCCTCTCAACGCCCAAAACCAACCGCCATGTCAAAATAAAACACAAAACAAAGGATCATCTCCTCCGGATCCAGGTCCATCCTAGGTAACCTCCATTACCATCTATCCAACAAGTCAAACACCTCTGCTCGTACTGGTTCTCGGAGCTGCCCATAGCGACGTGCGCGCTCCTCTGCACCACGCAGCACGTCACTCTCAGGTATAGTCGTCTCGACTGCTTTAAGATCGACACTCGCAGAACGAGCAAGCCGTCTCGCCGAATGGAACTTGTCATTTTTGTACATCTTTGACAGGATCGGTCCCACAAGCAACATCGCAGCAAGGGCAAGCTTCGTTTCCTTCACATCGTACAAATACTCTTCCAACAAGGCCTGGATCTCCTTGCCACTCCAGCCCCAGTACGGCTGTTGGTACAAATCGTCTGTCAAGGTCAGCCGCTCGACATACTTTGGGATGAGGTAGCGCAGCGGCGAAGGGTGCTCCCTCTTCGATAGGCCAGCGATGAGGATCCATGGGACAGTGAGAATGCGGAGATTTGAGAAGTCGTGTAGCTTGAGAGGCGAGCCCTGCAGGGCTAATGGCCAGAGTGGATCTAGCCCTTCATCCAGGACGTTAATGTTGTCAACAACGAGGAGCTGTAGGCTTTTGAGTTTCAATCGATGGCTTTTCAGTGAATCACCTAGTGTGGCGACATCCAGTCTCTGGGAGTTGGTGGAAAAAAGATCTGCCAATGGATAGCAGCCATAGGTATACTTCAGATCATCGAGATTGGGTGCGAGGGAAAGAATTCGCCCAAGTTCCTCTTCACTGATTCGCTTCAGGTTCAGACATCTAAGATGTTCCAACTTCGCCGTGATGGTGAAGGGTCGTGATGCCTCGGGAAAGCTGCCTGAGATGGAAAGATTCTCAAGCATACGAAGATGAAAGAAGCTTTGGTAGATGTTGTTGAAGCTGAAATGGATGTGGTGGTACGTCGCACAATGGTTGTCGACAGTAACATGGCGGAGATGCTCGAATTTATGCACGTTGCTGCCTCTTGGGTTGTTGTAGCTCTCTGGCCTCAGCAACAGCCGGAGATAGCATATTTCAATAGAGAAAAATTCGCCAAGATAAAGGCTTCTGACATTTGGAGTAAGTGCCACGACGAGACTGACGAGAGAGTCAATCTGGCCCTTCAAGAAAGCGTGAGCCCAGTCTAACCCCTGGTAGAGATCTAAAGCCTTGATGAACTGGACTGCCCTCAACTTGTCTTCATCTGTGAGGTGGAAGATTGGCGTGGTCGGAAGTTCATTAAGCTCCCTCTCGACAAAGTCATATCCATCGAAACGCAGATGCTGAACAGCTTGAGCCAGGTCAGGCCGCCACAGAAGAGTTCGTAAGACAAGGACCAGCGGGATGGAGCGCCATCCGGGATTGAGGCTAGGGCAATTGACATCGACATCTCTATGAAGAGCAGGCTGGGCGATGCTGGCGAGCTGCTTGTTGACTCGCGACAAAGCAACGAGACCCACTTTGGGCACAGATTCTAGGACTTGAAGCTGGATCTCGACGGGACAAGCGAGAAATCGCGAAGGCTCCCTGTGAGGGGGTTAGATCAGCAACCCAGAGAGATGAAAGAGACTTACTTGGGCATTTTCGGCTTGCGCTTCTTGGGTATAGAGAGAGGAGGCATATCCCGTGAGGAACGGGCCCGTATGTTGCGTGTACCGTCACGATACATGGTGAACACCGCAAAGAATGAAAGGTTGATAAGTAAGGAAAACAAGCGATGTGGTTTTCGTTGTGAGAGCAAAGGAGGGGGGAATGAAGAGGCGACGTCGTAAGTTTGTTTTGAGTTGGCTTGGTGACTTTGAAGCCGTTTGTCTGTGTCACGTGGTATTACAGTGAAGCAGAGCGATGCGTTTGCAGTGCCAAACAGTTGCCAGACAAAACAAAAAGCTTATGCACTTCAAGGACAGCTTTTATCTATTTAATGGTATTGACATTCCTTGCCGGTGTTAGGCACATCGGCTGAGAATATGAATATCGACCACTTGTTTTGCCCAAACATCCATTATTCAACTGGAGTTTAAGATGATCTAATCACGAGAGATCAAGTACATACAGTCTAACATTCTATAAATTTTAGATCTACAGCATTTACTTGGCTTCTTCGATGTAAATGCTATACTTGATGAGGATCTCAACTCCAAGTCCAACAACGGTTAGCGCGACTGACGCCATCACTGCAAGCCGGGTCCTCCTTATCTCCAACGCGGGGAAAGCTTCGGCGAACTTGACTCTGCTTTATCATTTATTTATCCCCCAAGAATTTCCTCATCATGATCAACCGCCGGAAATGTCCGACACTCCCTCAAATCGTAAACGCAACAGCGTCCGACGCGCTAACGTGACGGCCTGTCAGCGATGCAAGTCCCGAAAACAGCGCTGTGACCAGAACATCCCGGCATGCTCATCGTGTGCCCGTGCTGGAGTGCCGTGTGTAAGCGTTGATGTAGATGGGCAGTCTGTACCTCGAAGGTATTTCCTCTTTTCTTCTGTCAAAAGAGATTGCATGCATGCTTACTTGAACGTCCTCAGCTACATTAAGAATCTCGAGGATCGCGTCGCTGAGCTTGAGCTCGCCCTCCGGAATCAAGGGATAGACACCGACTCTGATGCCAGCCGAGCTTCCCAAGATGCTCTCGAATCAACACCAGAGGCGCACAGCTCTAATGATCTGAACTTACTGCGCTTGCTAGTGCCTAGGCCAAATGATGTACAGCACGCCCAAGACTCAGCCTACCATACTCTTCTTGATACAATCACTGTACCAGACACCGTCAAATTTCCTCCCAGGCCAACCGCTATCCAACTCGCCGCCACATACTTTGAACACTCTAATTTCTTCTCCCCTGTCTTGAACCAGGAATCATTTCACGATACCATTGACGTCTTGTATCAAGACCAGACGTCTAATGGCCAAGGCACCTCTGTACAGAAATTCCAGCTTTGCATGGTCCTAGCCATTGCCATCAGACTTCTCAACAGGACGGATTCTTCCATTCCTACGACTGCATCCGACTCATTCTTCGCGTCGGCTATTGGAATACTCACAGAACGGCCGCAAGCTACCTGGAGAGGCGACCTTCAACATCTCCAAAACCTTCTCCTCATTGTACAGTATACCATTTTCGCTTCAAATCTCTCTGCGGCTTGGCACTTCATTGGTCTGGCAACACGATTGGCTATTGACCTCGACCTCCTCAACGAAACTCGATTGTCCGTGATAGAAGACGCGCATGAGAATGAGGCAGAGGTCAACAAGAGACGTCGAGTATTCTGGTCGACATACATACTCGAAACAAACCTCTGCGTTATACTCAATCGCCCAAGATCAATACCCGACGAAGCCATCTTCACGCCCCTCCCCTCAACAAGCGGATCCGAGTCATCAAGTCCACTAGCAAACCACTGCATCCTCTTCCGCCAACTAGAATACGAAATCTTCCATACACTCAACTACAAACCTCGTGCGAACGGCACCTTCTTCGATTATAAATCCTGGAAGACGGGCATGAAGGATCGCCTTGTGGAGTGGCATGCAAACGTGCCTCCCTTAGACCCAACATCAAAGCTTGCGCCCCAGAACTTTTTCGACGGCGCCTTATACATTACTCTTGTCTCTCTTTTCTCACCATCTCGTCACTTTCCTCACCTTTCAGAGGATGAGCTGAGAGATCTTGCGCAGTATGCTTCTACGAGTATTGAGCTCTACAGAGAGGGATTCAAAGAGGGCAAGTTGAGGTTCTACTGGCGAACGACACCCAACTTGTTTCAATCAGGTGCAGCTTTGATCCACTGCATCAAAAGTCTTACGCTGCAAGGTGCAGTGTTTGACGTGAACGCCTTGAAGAGTCGGGTGTCTGTCTGTTCGACAGTTCTGTGGGGTATGGCAGAGCGGTATCCTCCTGGAGCTTCATACCGTGACCGCTTCGATGAGATGTCAGCTACTATGGATGAAATGGCCTCGGAGCTGCCAATGGATATCTCAAGCGACTTCCTGTTTGGGCATAATGTATTGCCTTCGTTGAATCTGGATGGGGCAGCGGCTCTATGGACGTCAACACCGCCCACTTTGGATCCGTGGATCTTGGATCAAATATAACTGTAACAACAATCATCTATCGGCGTCTGATGAAACAAATTGATGATCATATTTATTTTAATTTCCATAATTCAAAGTCCTTACTTTGGTTTTCTATCGTAATCCAGGCCAGCTCTCAAAGGCCCTTGAGCGGGTCAGGCGGTGCTGGATCGCTCCTCAAACTCTTCTCAAACGCGGCCCTCAACCTCATAACCGGTTGCATGACCCAAGTGTTGTAAGCCAAAATATCCGTCTCCTCCTTTGGGTCTCTCATCACATTGAACAGATACGGAGACTCCAGCTTTCCAGACGATTGGTTGACCTTTGGTTCCCAGACCAGATGAAGCTTCCAGTCCTTCCATTTGACGGCGCGCAACTCGTCCTTGATGTAGAAGAGGAACCCCTCACGCTGGGATTTCACAGCAGCGGGATCCTTGAAGAATTCTACTTGGCTGATACCATCAATAGGTCTATCAGATGGTGGTTCTGAGCCAGCTATTTCAAGGATGCTTGTGAAGATATCAGTGACATGGACTATCTCGTTGGATGTTACCCCAGTCGGGACTTTTCCCGGCCATCGAATGATGAAGGGAACTCTCAGGCTTCCCTCCATGGCAGTGTGATATGTGCCGGACCAAGGCCCAGCAGTACCCTTGTAGGGAGGTCTGAACTCAGGTCCATTGTCAGAGGCAAATATCAAGACCGTGTTGTCGCGAACTCCAAGGTCGTCAAGATGGTCGATTAACTGACCAACTCGGTAATCCATCTCAGCCATAGAGTCGGCAAACTCTCCCTGTCCCGTCTTCCCTTCAAAGTCGCGATGCGGTAAAGTCGGGAAATGCAGATGGACCAGAGGATGGTACAAGAAGAAGGGCTTCTCTGCTGTAACTTGACGCGATAGCCAATCTTTTGAATGGTCAACCAGCATCTCATCGATCAACCTTCTCTTATCGAGGTCATACACACAAACGTTCTCGGAGTACTGACCAGCGACACCTTTCATGATATATGGCAACTCGGCAACTTCAGGTGTATATCCCAAAGCCGACGTAAACTGACTCTCGTCAGTCGTTCTGGGAATCCCAAACCACTCGTCAAACCCCCTATCAGAAGGATACCGGCCAGGGATATCACCAAGATGCCATTTCCCATGATGAGCCGTCGCATAACCCTCTGGCTTGAGACACTCAGGCAGTGTACGCTCCCAGTTGGTAAGACCCTGAGGAAACCCGGCCGGGACAGATTGTCGGCACCCGGTTCGGATGGGATGACGGCCTGTCATCAAGGCTGAGCGCGTGGGAACACAGTCACTCTCCACGTTGAAATTGTGAAGAAGAAGACCTTCGGTGGCGAGCTTGTCGATGCGCGGTGTTGCAGCGCCGCGAAGAATGCCTCCGCCATAGCAGCCTAGCTCACCCCAACCGAGATTATCGGCTAGGATGAGCACGATGTTTGGTTTTGCTGGATCCTTGGACATTTCAAAATGTTTTGATTTCTTTGACCCTGAGTCTTCTGCAATTGAGTCAACTTCATTTAATAACTTCGCTGTGAGCTCATTATCCTCGTCAATCGCGTATGCTCAAGGGCTGAGCTTGAAGCCATCGGCGACTCGTCCGAAACCCCACATTTTCGCTCATCGCCGACGCTCACCTCCGACGACTAGATCGTCTCCCTCTTGGATGATCTAGCAAACCTTCTTGACGGGTAAAGATGCGCGATATTGACATTCAATGGCGTGCGCATCATATTGTCTTTGATACCTTATCATGGTTGGGAGTTAGAATTCTTGGTATGGTGATGAAAGAGTATAAAGACGGATGATAGTCGACGACTAGACCATCAATCCGATACAGGGCGTGAATAATACATGAACCCGGTATCAACATGGCTCTGGATCATTCTTCCGAGATGGGTTCTATCAAGGCTGATAAAGAAACTCACGATCTTAATGATGCGCCGCAGTCAATTGTCACGCAGTCTGTCTGGACAGAAGACGAAGAGAAGGCAGTCGTCAGAAAGTAAATCGACAACCCCTTTTCCCCATTGACGCCCCAGGCTCACATACCAGACTCGACATAATCCTCATGCCTCTCCTCGTCCTCGGCTTCTACGCCCTCCAGCTCGACCGAAGCAACATCAGCAACGCCCTAACCGACACGCTCACAACCGATCTCAACATCACCAAAGACGACGTCAACCTCGGCGACCAGCTCATGATGGCCGGTATAATCATCGCCGAGATCCCCTCCAACATCATCCTCCAGAAACTCGGCGCACCGATCTGGCTTACGGGCCAGGTACTCATCTGGGGCACTGTTGCGCTGACGCAAGCTTGGGTCACGAATGTGCATTCGTTCTTTGCGACGCGTTTCCTGCTGGGCTTCTGTGAGGCTGGGTTCATCCCGGGTGGGCAGTATATGCTTGCGCTGTTTTATCGGGAGAAGGAGTTGGCATTGAGAACGTCCATCTTCTATTTTGGGAATTACTTTGCTACTGCTACGGGGTCGTTGATCGCTGCGGGTGTCTTGCAGATGGGCGGTATAGCTGGTCTAGCTGGTTGGCAGTGGCTCTTTATCAGTTCGTTCCTCTTGCGCTGCCCCGTCATGGGTGTTGCTAACATCAAATAGTTGAGGGTATTTTTACCCTACTGGTCTTCGTTGTCTTTATCCTTCTTCTCCCTCGATCTCCAGTTCATACCAGACCTATTCACGGATATTTCGACCTCTTCACCTCTCGTGAGCGCGAAATCATGCACGACAGGATCTATCAAGAAGATATCTCCAAGACCGAAGCCCACGCAAGCATCACCGTCCGAGACGTCGTCGCCGCCCTCGCCGACTACCGTATCTGGATCCACACTATTCTCAACCTCGTTTCTCTCGCGCCCAAGGGCGGTCTTCAACTCTACGGCCCAACCATCATTCGAAGCCTGGGCTTTAGCAAGATCAACTCCAACCTTTTAAACTCGGTCAGCAGCTTCCTCGTCGTGGTTCTCAGCTTCGCCGTTGCTTGGGCATCCGACAAAACGAAACAGCGAGGTCTGTGGTGCATGGCCGCGTTTCTTTGGAGTATCACATTTGGCGGCGCTTTGTTTGGATCAACTGATAAGGATAAGTGGACCAAATATGCGCTCTTCACCCTCTTGAGCAGCGGCAATGCGCTATCTCAGGGTCTCAATGATGCCTGGCTGAGTATCAATGCTCGATCTGCTGAAACGCGCAGTATTGGATTGGCGATGGTGGTCATTGGGAGCAATGCTGGTGGGTTGGCTGGAAAGCAGCTGTTTCGCGAGAGTGATGCTCCGAAGTATACAAAGGGTTTTCTGGCTGTTGTTTTATTGTATGCTGCTGCTTTGCCCATCACCGCTATGATTATGGGGGTTTATTGGAGGCAGAATAAGAAATTGGAGAGGGAGCTCGTTGAGAATGAGGATAGTGTTGATGTTGATGAACGGACAGGAAGAAGCCAGCGCTTTCAGCTGTAGATGGGTTTTAATTGTAGTCGATCTTCTATACTTGATCATTTTGCAGTCCTGCCTATAGCCTCTTTGTTAGTTCAGTTCGAGAGATACACCATGATAACAATGCCGGTATCAACGGCTTGTTTCCCGACTCTAAGAGTTCCTCTTCAGTGGGGAAAACCCAGATGACGGCCCAAACTCACCGTTCCTAACCGCAAAAGGCCGCTCCAAGCATCAACCTCCAATGAGAATGCCCCATCTCCACCTCTGAATCTCAAATACCGGTCCCGGGAGTTCAGTTCAGTTCAGTCTACCCTGCCAGCCCAGCCCTGTCAAGCTGAGCATCTGCACACCGAGACAAGATCTCCCGGCCATCATGGACTCACCTCACATGGACGAAAAGAACACCACTCTCACCGAGCAAGAACGAAAGTAAATCTCCCCGACCCCGCACCTCTTCATCCTCCCTAACAAAATGCAGAAAACTCCGCAATCGCTTATCGCAACGGGCGTTTCGTCGCAGACAGGCAGAATGTATCCGCGAGCTAAAGAACCGTGTAAATGCGGACCAGCGATCAGATAGTGAGCGCGTAGAAGCGCTACAGAAGGAGAATCGATTGTTGAGAAAGCAGTTGATTGATGTGCAGACAAAAATGTCGCGCATGATGGCGTCGGTGCAGTTGTTGAGTGACTCGGTGGCTAAGACGCTCGACGATACTGCAAGTGGTGAGGGGGATGAGCGACAGAGAGATGAGCGACAGAGAGATGGGCCTGAGCGGGTGAACGGAAAGACAGAGAGTGATGAGCATATCGCCGAAGAGTCCGCGCTGCAGTCTATTGATCTGGAGGCGTTTGATCCGTCGATTCTAGACTTTGATGCGCCGTTTTCATCATCGAGCGTCACTGGTAAGTACCAGCATTCATTTTATGAGCTCAGGCTAATAATGATTGATCGAAGCATCAACAGACAATGGTATCTCGTCAGAACTCATTAACGTCTCTGGCACAAGCCCTTTTTACTCTCAGATCCCGAATATCTGGAGTCATGAGTATCAAATGGGAATGCAACCCTATCTAACCGCCATCAACGCAACAGCCGAGTCAAGTCTGGTGCTTGGGAAAGATTACTCCTTTACCAATTCACCATTTTCAGATCACATTCAGCTCCTTCAGCGAATGCTTAAGAACAAGCTTAATACTCTTGGATTCGTTCCAGAAGGTCATAATCCTGTCCAGAGGTATACGCCCCCTGCGTCACATCTTTAAAGCTTTCTAACTGGTGTAGTGTCTACCAACCAGTTCTCATGGTCTTGTCCATGTTCAACAGCATGACCCGTCCGGATGTAATGGCATGGTACGCCAAAACACGCTTCTACCACATCATCGAGCTCACAGCCTGGCAACTCTATCCATCCTCCGCAACCTTCAATAAGCTCCATCCCCGCTACCGCCCTACAACAGCACAGCTCGAGAATCCTCACCCGGGCATCATCGACTGGATACCCTTTCCCACAATCCGCGATCGCTTAATCCAGCTACACTCTGCAAATCCCCATATCGACCAGATCTTCTGCGACGCTGTGACTGGCTACGTCGTTGAGGCGCTCATGTCGGATCTCGTCCTAGGTGCCCCGCAGATAACGGTCTACGTGCGTGTAACAGACCTCATCAACACCATGTCCTCCGCTACATCCGAGAGCGAAAACACAATCGCCATGCTTCCCGCCCCGGACATCTCAACATTATTCTCATCACCTGCATATGCTCGCGCTGCGTTTAACAAATTGAACATGGACAAGGGCGCGGGCTACTACAAGATCGACCCCGCATTCTTCGAAAAGTATCCTGAGCTCTGGGACCAGGCCAGCGATGTCACAGCAACGGGAATGCCATTGAAGCCAAAGTATCAAAAGATCCTTACCTACCCAAAGCCGCTCGACTCCTCGACTGTGGAGACTTATCGAAGCTTTATCGATTTTTCTCTCGACGCAGCGAATACGATATCAATGTCCCCATGATCCTACCAACCGGGCCGGTTCTCGTTATCTCTCAGAAAAATAAACTCCTCACATGATGCAATATACGCGTGAGGACGGCATTATTAGCGCAATTGGGTTTGGTAAAGTTTCGGGAAGCGTAACGGAATGTTGAGTAAACGACCCACCACGATAGGTTTGACTAACACGCCAGTTACTAACACCTCGATTCTGTGATTCATCTGTGGATCATCGAGTGGGGGATGAAATCATCTATATAGAAATGCCAGAATTAGTAACTACAGCACTGTCACAACCAACATCTACACCATTATCAATCTTGTCAAAATGCCGTCTCAAATACCAACCTCAATTCCTCGCTATAGTTTCATGGACGATTATAGCGAGGGTGCACATCCCGCTCTTCTCAAAGCGTTGATCACCAGCAACACAACCCAAGAAACCGGCTACGGAGGCGATACATACTGTGATCTCGCGCGGCAGCGAATCCGTCGCCATCTCGGCCGCGACGACGTTGGCATATTCTTCGTGCCGAGCGGGACATCAGCCAACGCCATCTCCATCGCCGCATGTCTCCGGCCTCACGAAGCCGTCATCGCTGCTAGCTCTGGCCATATCGTGACGAGAGAGACAGGCGCAGTAGAAGCAAGCGGTCATAAAATCATCAACGTCACACCTCAGAATGGGAAGCTCACACCTGCGACGATCGAGCGTGCGCTAGATGATAATTGGCATTTTCCTCACATGGCGAAACCTCGGCTGGTGTATATATCCAACGCAACCGAGATCGGGACCATATACTCTCGCGCCGAACTCGCAGCGATAAAACAAGTCTGCGAAAAGAACGGCCTCATTCTCTTCCTCGACGGCGCTCGGATCGGCACCGCCCTCGCCTCAAAAGCAAACGACATGACCCTCTCCGACATCCTCGAACTCACAGATATCTTCTGGATAGGCGGCACAAAAAACGGCGCCCTTCTCGGCGAAGCCGTAGTCGTAAAAGACGCCCGCCTCTCGTCCGAGTTCGAATTCTACGTCAAGCAGCACGGCTCCCTCCTCGCAAAAGGCCGCGTCATCGGCGCGCAATTCGCAGAGCTCTTCGAGGGAGATTTGTACTTTGAATTAGCGCGCAAGGCGAATTTGGCTGCTGAGTCGTTATCGAGTGGTATAGCGCAGGGGGGATTTTCGGTATATGCTGCGACGGAGACGAATCAGGTTTTTGCGGTGCTGCCGTTGAGTTTGATCAAGGTGCTGAAGGAGAGCTTTAGTTTCTATGTTTGGGAGAAGTGCGGTGATGATGAGGCTGTTATTAGATTGCTTACGACGTGGGCGACGGAGGGGGCGCAGGTTGAGAGGTTTGTGGAGATGGTGCATTCTTGGACTGTGTAGACGGCGTTAAGGATGAAAAGTTGTGACGGATCTCAGCTTTGGAATAATGTTCTTGCTTGGTGATGAGAGTTGGAATATCTGCCTATAGACAAAATAACTAATTGCGACATAATATCTCGTTTTCGACCCTGGGGTTTACAGATTCGGAGTCCTTATATTCCCTCTGTCGGGAAGTATCAATCTAGCTACCTCGCTTTGATGTCCGCGACCTCTAACTTGGTGCCAATATTCTAAAATTCCGTTATCTGCTTTGGAAATCTCATCTTCAGGCCTGCTTAGTCACCAGTAGGCGACGAGAAGGATTCACGCCATTTGACCGCTTAACCGACGTCGACAATTCTCTCCTTACTAGTCCTTTCATGCGACGATCATGGCAGCCGTAGATTCAGATTTGGAAAGCGAATTCAGGTTTCTGAAGTACCTTGACGATGCTGATCAACGCCAAGACCCGATAACTGTCAAGCGCTCGGCCTATTGGTGCTACTGCGGTCCTCTCCTCGACCGGTTATCACTACCTGATAACTTCTACGACTTTGAGAGTCAAGTCTTTACAGAATCTATTCGCTCTACATTTATTCCTTTCTTGAACTATATTAACAATCTTCTCCTCAACAAGGGGTTTATGCATTATTTCCTTACAATACGCGCTACGACACCTATGCATGAGTTTGATCAACCAAGATGGCACACAGATGAACTCTTCTTCACTACGGATGTACTCCCGGGCACCCGACTAGGCCTCAAATCACAACACCAAAAGCATCATAAAAACACCGGAACGGACTGGAAGATCTGCACTACCCTTCTCGGCCCCTCAACGCTCTTCATACCCCCATCCCACCAATCCTCGGCGCGCAAAGCACAAGAATCCGCTCGTGAGTCAGCAAGCACAGAGCATGAGTGTGTGTCAATCCGTTGTGTTGGCTGTGCAGCTGCAGCAGACGCTGTGCGCGATGAACTAGCTACTGTATTAGAACCCTTTGGTGTAGAAGCAGCAGAAATAGGTGAATGCTCTGTGTTCAAAGTTGGCAGGGAATCTGGAGCAGTGCACTCTGAACCTTGTATGAGCGAGGGAAATAGTGGAAGGGTTTTCATCAATGTCGTGCCAGGGACGGAGGACGAGTTGAGAGTGCTGATGCATAAATGGGGCATGCAGTTCCCCAGACAGTGGTGGGTTGGAGGGAGATGAAAGCGAGACACTCAAGCTGTGTATAAAATTGTAATTATATAACGCTCGCTTCTTGATACGCTATCTGAGAGCCTTATTTTACTTGGTCTTGTTGAAAAAGTCGGAGAGTGTTGGTCTCATGGTCAACACGTGTCTCGTCGAGTTGAGGCTTCACAGCATGGGGTTCGGGTAGAACTGCAGGGTAGCACGGACACATGACAATTAAAGATTGATTGAACCAGCCTCTGTGCCTCAGTCTCAAGTCGCAAGCTGTTATCTCGTAAAGCTTGATGTCGGAAGATGTCTTGATGCAAAATTTTTATACTGGCTGGGGTAATACAGAGAGGTTGAGGCAGGTATTCACCATAGTGTTCTACAGGCCGAGCTGCTGTCGCACAGAGAATCCGACCAATTGTAACATTATCAGCAGTTCCATCGGAGCGCTTCCACGATTAACGGGATCTATTTTCTGTTTAATTCGGTGAACGAAATGTCTGTTCGTTTAGTTATAAATCATTGACTTTCTCGTCTCACAGGTACACTATATCCATGCGGCTCTAGAGTTTCACGTTGAAATTATTTGAGGGATCCTTAGGTCCCCAACCGCCCCGCCACTTCCCGACCATCTCGGCCGAGCACAAAATCACCACTCCCTCTACAGTACGACCGTCAGTTGACAACCTGGGCTTACAATGGTGTGACAACCTTTAATCCAGCCACGGTCATTTCCCTCCATCCAACTCGCTGATCTCAATCAAAGCTCAACGATAACCTTCTCCCGCACCAGTGAGTAAAACGGCGCACAGCAGATTGTGGCTTGCATCAACAGGGTGACATTTGGCCAAAGCTTACGGGAAGTCGACGTGGCGCTGCACGCCGTTTTGCACAGCGGGTACACCATGTACCAGTCAATTAATTACCTTACTAACCTTTGTACGGGATCCGAGTAGTCAATGTCTCGGGACGCGTTAATTCAAGGAGCTTGCCCTTTAACCCTCCCGTGCGCTGTTTCAAATAACCTAACTCAGATCAGCGGGATCTGGAAATAACAAAAACCCCGTATTCACTGCGTTACCACACGACGGTGCATGGGGGGAAGGGATAGCTAATCTCACAATGGCAAGGCGCTAAACCCGCACCACTACCACTGCGGAGCTGACGTGACCCCTAACAAGGGAACAGCGCATCAGGGAGTCTCGTATTGTCTGTCCCCTCTGCAGATAAAAAAACAACCCTTGAGCTGAAAGATTAAACAAAGGGCACTTTGTATATACCCACAAAGATATTAAATATTGATCCTTTATCTTCTTTTACTTCCCCTCTTTTTGTCGTTTTCACGTCATCGTAAGAACCCACTTGTAATTATTTCGCTGGCCTCTACTGGCGATACGCTACACGAGGCCCCCCTCCCTCTTCCACGAGATTAGCGCCAGGCACAGATCATCCAAGACAAGGCCCCCCCTTAGCTCTGCATGTTGCATTTGCAGGTGGTTTTATATAGAAACAGTCCAACAGAAAAATTCCCGCCATCTCCATTTTTAGTTCTTCCAACCTCTCTTGCTCTGTTCTCGAGGTTTCAATTCCCATCTTCTTTATTAATTGTTTCGTTTCCCCGGTCACTCACTACGCCGGGTTAACAAATTCCCATCTTATTTCCTTTCCCCTGTTCTCTTTTTTTCTTCTATTCCCGATTAACTAAAAACGTCTCAATTGATTTGGAGAGATGTTGTCCGCTCTTTTCCTTGCCATCGCGGCCCCCGCGTTGGCTCACGCTGCCGCTCCCCAGGAAGATGGCCTTATTCGCTTCCCCCTCAAGGTTTCCACCGGCGCGCCCGTTGTAAAAGGCGTCACCAAGCGCCAGAATGAAGTCGCCCTCGAGAGCCAGCAGAACGGCTTTTTCTACAGCATTGACGTTGAGCTCGGTACGCCGGGGCAGAAAGTCACCGTCAACCTGGACACGGGCTCTGCAGAGCTCTGGGTCAACCCCGTCTGCTCAAAGGCGCAGCAGCCCGCGTTTTGCGAATCTTTTGGTCACTTTGGCGAGAGTAGCACTTGGGTTAACCTCAACACTACTGGCGGTGTTGTCTACGGCACTGGGTATGCTTATTGGAACTATGGCTACGACCATGTTGTCATTGGATGTGAGACAGGCCGCATTCCTCACCGTCGCTGAGACATACTGACTTAATTAGCTGCCAATATTCGCAACCAAGTTTTCGGTGTTGCATACGATAGTTCTTTTACCAGTGTCGGTATTATGGGCGCTGCACCTGATCTGAATGGTTGGGATGCGCCTTACCCCCTCGTGATTGACAGCATGGTCCGACAAGGTCTTATCAAGAGCCGCGCATTGAGTCTCGACATTCGCACCCTCGATAGCGATCGCGGCGCCGTTATTTTCGGTGGTCTCGACACCAAGAAATACACCGGCCACCTCGAGAAGCGCCCCATCATCCCCGCCGAGTCTTCCCCCGATGGTCTCACCCGGTAAGTCCCCCGCGCTCAATTGACGAGTGCGCCGTCTAACAATCGCAGTTACTGGGTCCACCTCGACGGTATCAGCATCATCCAAGACGACGGCTCCGAAGACGCAATTTTCTCCCAGACCAACGGCCAGCCCGTCCTCCTCGACAGCGGATACACCGTCAGCGCACTCCCGGGCGCCATCTTTAACAAGATCGTCGCTGCGTTCCCCACGGCCCAGCGAACCCCCGGCGCCTACGTCGATGTCGATTGCTCCGTCGCCGATCTCAAGGGTACCGTCGACTTCAAGTTCGGTAACACCGTCATCAAGGTCCCCTACGCAGACTTCATCTGGCACAACGACGACCGTTGCGTTCTCGGTGTCTTCCAGGACGATGAGTTCCCTGTTCTTGGCGACACTTTCCTCCGCGCTGCCTACGTCGTGTACGATTGGGATAACAGGAATGTCTGGCTCGCCAACAACGAGGACTGCGGTACTAACCTCGTCGCCATCGGTACTGGTCCCAATGCCGTGCCTGACTTGGTTGGTGAGTGCGGCTCTGACTCTACCACTACTTCTGGATCTCCTACTTCCACCGAGACTGCGTCCGAGTCCGTCACCGAGTCGGTTTCTTCTGCTGAGACAACCGCCGATACCACCCTTTCCTTCTCTACTACTCGTTACTCCAACACTACTTTCACAACCTCCAAGCCTGGATCAACCTCCACTGGTGGATCTGGCAACACTTATGTTCTCCCTACT
The DNA here is from genome assembly GCF_900079805.1 of Fusarium fujikuroi IMI 58289. Taxonomy (NCBI): domain Eukaryota; kingdom Fungi; phylum Ascomycota; class Sordariomycetes; order Hypocreales; family Nectriaceae; genus Fusarium; species Fusarium fujikuroi. The sequence goes on along the minus strand of NC_036630.1, from coordinate 2,506,508 downwards.
ACTTCCGCTCCCTCTACGACCATCACTTCCACCGTCACAACCAGCAAGGTCTACACGGTCACTGCCTGCCCTCCCAGCGTCACCGACTGCCCCGTCGGCCATGTCACCACCGAGATCATCACCTCTCTTACAACATATTGCCCCGGTTCCGAGGCCACAGGTGTTGCTCCTCAACCCACCAAGGGTCCTGTCAAATCCACCCTCACATCGACCCGCGTGTACACCATCACTTCCTGCCCCGGCTCCGGCTCCTGCAACAAGGGCGACGTCACCACCGAGATCGTTCACAACACGCAGATCATCAACCCCGAGCAACCAACCGGCGTGTTCACCATCCCCGAGGCTATCCACTGCGGCTTTGGAAACTTTGGTTGCAAGGAGGCTACCACAAAGGGATACCGCACCGTCACCATCACATCGGTCGTCAAGGCGCCCAAGCCCACTCCTGTTCCTGGTTACTGCACTACTTGCGGACCTCCTGGCTCCAACCATCACAACAACGGTACTTTCACGGGCCACTACACCAAGCCTGGTTATGAGCAACCCACCAAGGGCCACGCTACACAGGATTACCCTGAGCCCACTGGCACTGCTTCCAAGCCTACCGGCGGCAACCCTCTTGAGGAGCTTAACACCTACAAGCCTACTCACGTCTACGCCCAACCCCCTAACACCGTCGCTACTGTCGTCAAGCCAACCGGTACACCCGTCGGCTCAACACCCTCGGAGCCAACGGGCACCAGCCCCGCGATCGTCAACGGCGCGAGCGCATGGAACGTACCAGCGCTTGCGGCGTTTATCGTCGGCGCTTTTGTCGCGGCTCTATAAAAGGAGATAATGGATGAGGCATTTAATACTTATTTAATTGGGTGAAGCGTAGATACTTTTTGCGATGGTAGATATGGGACGATATTTTCCCTTTTATTTTGTATCTGCTTCTAGAAGCGTATTATTCTTAGATTGGATATTTACATCGATTGGATGTATTTATACGACATTGACTTTTTATGACAGCCTTGATTGATTCGGTGATGCTTTGTGGGGCTTGCAGCGTCTGATTGAGACACCCTGTTGTAAGTTGTAGGTGATGCACTTGGATGAATTGATCAAGCTGAATCGAAGATGTGACTCAAAGACTCTTCCGAAACTGTCGGCTTGCATTCATCCGACCATGACAATAGTGGTTATTTGAATTGCCCAGGATGCGCATCCTTCATGGAACCATATTCCGGTTGTATTTTATTTTCTCTGTCTCTATCATGTCCAACTTCCTCAAGATGGCCAGTCTCTTGATCAAAATCAGCATCGCAGCCACCGCCCTCCTCGCAATCCTCTTCCAGATCTACCTCAAAGAAGCAATATGGCTTGGTTTCGGCATAAACAGGACTATCCAGCCCCTCAGCGAATTCCCCTATCGATGCCGTAAAATTGTGCATCGTCAGCTGGAAGCTTGCGAAGACATGTACTTATCCCAGTCAACACGCCAATTGTTCCTCGCGTGTTCAGATCCAATTGCACGAAAACAATGGCAACCAAAGTATGTTGAACTCCGAAAGAGTTATAATAGACTGTGATTAATTGTGTAGTGTTGGGTATCGCAATATTTCGGGTCGGTCGCATCGTGACGCTATCGTTGCGCTGGATATCGATAAGCCGATTGATAACGGCTTTACCTTTCGCGCGCTGAGAACACCTGATTTCGAGGGTACTTCTGGTGATGGACTGATCAACCTCGCTGGCTTCTCAGGCGTCGAGCAAAAAAATGGCGATATTGATTTGTTTCTCGTCAACCTGCGACCTTCGATTGACGTAGACGGAAACCTGGCAGATCAACATGTTCATGGTGGAAATGCCACAATCGAGCACTTTGTTACCGGCCCCCAAGCCACGGAGATGAAGCATGTTTGGACTTATGTTCACCATGGAATTACCACTCCGAACCGTGTTGCGGCACTGAGTGACAAGTCATTTTATATCAGCAATGATCACGGTCCTCATAAAATTGGCTGGGTGAATATTCCACCGCATATTTTAAAGCTTATACTAACAAGACAGCGGCATCATTTGTCCATGATTCTAGGCTTCTCCGACGTGACATTCTGCGATACTCAAAACTGTAGACCCGTTGCACCAAACCTCCAATTCCCAAACGGTCTCGTCATAAAAGACAACATCCTCTATCTCCCGGACTCTATCACAGGTCGTTTATACATCTACCGCATCCTTCCCAACAAAGACCTCGAAAGGATCGACGAAGTTAATCTAGGCTATGGTGTTGATAATGCATCGATCGATGAGAATGGTGATATCTGGATCGCTGCATTTCCTATCGGCGTTGAGATCTTTAAGGCGTATGATGATCCGTACCATGCTCACCCGCCTAGTGCTGTATTGAGAGCTAGGAAAATTGAGGGAGAGTATGTTGTCGAGAAAATACTTGAGGATGCGGAGGGGGAGGTTTTGCCGGCTGCAACGACGGTTGTGCATGATACCAAGACTGGAAGGCTTTTCTTGAGCAGTAAGTTCTGTGATCATCTACTAATATCATTGCTAAGTTTTTGCAGGCGTCATTTCACCGTTTATCGCTGTTTGCGAACCGAAGTTGTAGACATAAACTATCCCCTGTCATATATCTAGTTGATCAGTATCAACTCAATTCCACTCAGTGTCGCAATTGCAAATGTTTCCTACTGCAGGATTATTTGACTCGGCAGAGACGACCATTGTCTTTCTGTTGCCACCTCTCACTTCCAACACAAGGGAAGCACCAGAAAACATCATCGGGATCAACGTTCCTCTTTATCGACAAAAGTCTGTCGTAGTTCTTGCCCCAAAAGGCATGCTGCCAGTCTGGCTCGAAAGGAAGAGCCTGGGAAGTGTCAAACAAGCATTCCATCATATGGTAAAAAGAGTATTACCTCGTTGATATAAGCACCTGTATCCGGAGACAGTTTGCGGAATGGCTCCATGGATCTGTTCAGCCTCTTAACTGCCTCAGCTTTAGAAGTCTTGTTGAAAGGCTCAAAAGACTCTCCAGATACTGACACGCTTGTTAGCAAACTCCAAATTGACTTCTCAAGGTTTTTGAACTTACTGGCGTGAATATAAGTCTTCCTCCAACCCGGGTTAACAGCTACACTTCCTCCTCTGGGCTTCGCATCCCTGACGCCTTTCCCAGCGATCAAATGAGCTGTCAAACCCCCAGCAGCAACCAAACTCTCTTCCAACGCCCCCCTGAACTCCTTCTCATCACCTAGTGCCTCCCTACCCAACAATCTAGAAGCAAGATAGAGCGTCACCCCCGCAGCACCCTGATCAAAATAAACATCATACCATTCCAAAAACGAGCCATATTCTTCCTTCGTAGCACTAAACTGCACATACCCCGGCCACCGCTTCTGGATAGTATCATTGATCGGCTTGAATAACTTGAGAATGTACTCTGGGTCGTTGACGTCCTGTGCCGCAAAAACACCCTGGATCCCGGCTACTTCGTCGGATCCGCCGGCGGGGTTGGGTGTTTGGGGGCTGAGGTTTGTATAGCCTGAAAGACCGGCGTCGGATAAAGAGGGGAACTGGGAGAGGATGTAGGCGAGGAGATCGTACTTGAAGGGAGCGGCTGCGGATGTCCCGATTAAAAAGGCTGATGCGGTGATTTTGGGGGTTTTGTAGACTTTCATGGTGATGGATGTGAGGACACCAAAGGTTGAGCCGCCGCCCTATGTTGTCAATATGATGAGATAGCTGAATGGCGGATGACTTACTCCTCGCATTGCCCAGAATAGATCAGGATGGTTATCTTCGTTGATGGTCAGAATCTTCCCGGATGGTGTGACCATCGTCATCTGGAGAACTTGATCAACCGCAAGGCCATGCTTCGTCGATAGGAGTGAATGGCCACCGCCAGTAACGTAGCCTCCAAGACCGACAGTCTTTCCGCCGCCGCCAACAACTACGCGGCTATACTTATCCAGCATAGTGTAGAGATCATACATTTGGGTTCCTGCGCCGGCAGTAACAGCATCGCCCGTGATGACAGTCTTGGAGTTGTAAAGCTTGAAGGAGCCTTTATGGTAAGTTATGTCTTTGAGATGGTGAGTCCAGAGGGAGAGAGAACCGGGGGCAATGGAGCGGCCTATGTAGTCATGGCCAGTATTCTTGACAACGAGTCTGATGTTGTTCTTCCGAGCTATCGTCCATTAGCAAGAGCTCTTGACAAATCGCAAAACACTTACCAAAGTCGACCCCAATTTTGACATCCTCCGCCTTGGTAACATTAACAACATAAGCAGGATATCCACTTCCACTGCAAGGATAGCTCTCATCTGGAAGACAAGTCCAGTTGGAATACTGATCATAAATCAGAGAAACAGGATCCTGCGTGTGAAGATCATAATGTTTCCAAGCCTCAGCGACCTTGGGACAAGTATCTTTGTCATAAGATGGCCAGCCTTTATGGCATACAGCCCCAGGAGGAACAGGCGCAAAGAGTCTTCCGTCTAAAGTGTCGTTGAGACGAGACCACGCCTTGTGAGAAGGCCAATCTGAAGACCCAGGGTATGCCTTGCAAGTCTTTGGCACAGAGCCAGCAAGGACAGAAGGGATAAGAAAGGCAATGAGATTATAGAGATGAGTCATTGTGAACAACGATGGATTGAACAGGAACTATACTCGAGGCAATTGCTCGCAGGTTTATATAGGCAGATATCTGAAATGGCCCCCATCTCGGCAGCACGAACACGATCTAAACGAGGGATCATGTTCCGAGACTAAAACAGCATATCTGCGGCGTCGACGTCAACGCGTATTAGTCGGGTTTTCTGTAGCTCAGCCCTGTCAGAGGGGCTTTTTGTGGAGGTGGGCTTGAATTGGGGATCATGATGCGAGATACGGGGCTTTAAACTGCCATGTTTTATGGAGGGAGGGTTGGTTGGTCCGTGGGCGGCTTGGGTCAGAGGATCATTTGTGTTTGGCCAACCTAAGTCAGCACTCTAGAGCGCTGCATTGCCCGGAATAATCAAGACATTTCTGCAAAGTCCTTCTATGTTTCACCTTAATATGCTCTACGATGATTATTCACATCTGAATGGGCCTTTGAACAATGTACATCGTGAAAGGCTACTCCGCTCAATCCACTCCCGAAATGCCGAGATCAAGAAAAAACAACTCATTCCAACCCCTGTCCCCTCTCGCCATATCATCCCCAAAACGGCCTAACTCCATGCTCGCAATCAATGCTCAATCTCAATGCAGTAAAGATCAGGGCCAATTCTCTGCCCCAGACCCCTAATACTCCCCCCGTTTCCTCGCGTGGCTTGTCGCAAAAGAAAATGCCTTCAATCACTCATTCCTCTTGATCCGTCCGCCCTACGTCAGGCGTGTTCACTCCCTCGAAAATGCTGCGGCTCTCGCTGCTCGTCCACTCTCTCATCCCTCTATCCTTTGCGCGCAAATCAGACGGTGGCACGGTTTGGGCGACGCCGCATGATAGTTACTCCTCGTCAATTGGCGTCCTCGGGTGCAAAGTACGCGACATTACTCCATCGATTGAACTAGGCTGACATCACCAGGTCAACACGAATCGCATCGCCTACTGGCCGTATTCCGTCGACTGCAATAATATCTGCATCGCGCTCACGTACGAAGACCGCACCGTGCATCTCCTCCGCGTCGATCAATCGCAAGGCGCCTACGACGTTAGCTACGATGCGTGGAATTACCTCTACACAGGCTACTCGGCCACCGACAAGCCCACGGCCGGCGGTCCCGTCGAGATGACATACTCCAACGTCGACGCTTCCAAGTGCTCCGATCTAATACATACAAAAAAGAGCAAGTTACCGCTTAGCGCAGCGAACAGCATGAACTTTTTAACGTCCTGTCTCGATCGGAATGAGAGTACGTGGGTTGGCGATAATTACGTTCTTTACAACATCCTCGACTCGATATGCACGCTCGGACACGACGAGACGTGTGAGTTGGATTATCCGGCGGAAAACCAGGCAAAGTGTCCGCATACGATGGGCGTGCCGGATGAGCTGAAGGGGGAGGCGGTTGTTAATATTCGGTATCCTAGTGGTGAGAAGGTCAGCGCTGCTGATGGCAAGCCAGTGGACGAAGATGGTGCAGTGGGATTGAATAGGCCAAGTGGAATGGCTTTGGCGATTGTTGTTTTGATTTCGGCGTGTCTTGCTCTTGGGATGTGATGCGCTGATTGATGTGATGCTGATGATGGCGGAGGATGATAATGTCAAGATACCCTAGTGTTTTGTTTCAATACCCTTTCAATTGAGCAATTAATTACACGTTGCCAATAAATAAATGAAGATCAATTAATGTAACAATTTGATATCAACGCCAACATAAGAAAGCATCCCATCATTAGGCATCTTTGTGGTTGTCGCAACATTTATTTACCCAGATTCAACGCCTCTTTAACCTTGCCCATCGCCGACTGCTGTTTTTGTTCCCCTCCCTCACTTGGTCCGACATCATCTTGACACAGCGCATCTTTTCCGTGCATCTATTACTTGTTAGTATATGCTTTCAGTTCATCACAGCGACGTACCTTTTGCTCTTCCATCTCGGCCTGGTGCATGATATCGTGCACCTCTTCGGCCGTCTCATCGTTGAGACCAGTTGGGGCCTTTGGGCCAGAAGGTCTTCTCTCTGGCATGATGTTTTTGTCTTGCTGTATTGTGATATGTTTTATAAATCTTCTGGTGTTTAGATCAAGTCTGAGGCGACAATACAGTGCTGGGATGGCAGCTTCATATAACTCCAGCTCTCGTCTCTCGTGTCGTCATCCCTCCCATACTTCACGCTGAAATGATGCTGACCAACGTCATATTGAACCATCGCGGGGTCGAAATGGTAACGTTGGACGACAATCTCGAGACCCCTCATCATCACAGTGTAAATGGCGCTGCGACAACATCTCATTCTGCCACAAGTCTCGTTACTTGTAAGTACACTTCTGTGATCCATACCGTGACTGGCAACCATCATCAGGTTTGAGCATATAAACGATTCGTCCGGATACGCTGAAATGCTTAATTTCCGCACGATGACATCGCGAAATGCTTATCTTTGTCTTGTTGGTGTTTGGCTGCTCGTGTGCCATCGTGTGACCTTTAAAGGATTGGATGGAAGTGACGGACATGATCACCTCGGCAATTTCCATTGCTTGATATTGAGTAAAGAGCCATGATTTGATTGATGGGTGGCTTGTGATTCTAACTCGTGCTCTGACAATGTATCGGGCCATCGGTTCTTGCATCGCATCCCATTCATTTCAGTCACTCTCATCTTTTCATTGGATCTTGGTGGAGGTGCATCCATTTGGACTCAAGAGTCAGGGTCCATAGCTTCCGGCATATCAATGCATGCATCTAGGCTCTTCAGAAGACGAATCATTATCTTGCAATTATCTAGTCCATCACAGACGCGGCTACTTGATCCATGGCTCCGCTCAAAAAGGTAATTGGATAAGGCCCGCCATTGATCTGCTGGAACAAACGTGACCTTGCGACCTAAACACCAGTGGGATCTACCGGGCTAAGGACTACCGATCTACCGGATTTAGAGAAAATATATCTTTACCAAGCGCTCATTGGAGCATAATTTCAATATGTTCAAGTTCTGTCAGAGTTTGAGCTTTGTCTCTGTCAGGAATGCCGCTCATGTTCAGCTAAGAAGCATCTCAAATAATCTCACTTACATACATGTCAATCAATCATCGGCCACATTATCGAGCCACTAAATGCATGAGAATTCTTCTTCTTACTCAAGTTTCGAATCGCAATTGACCGTATCTTGCCCATTCGCGATCTCCCGCAATTGGCTATCTTATCGGTGATAAGATAACAGCATCACGACCTTGGCAGATGACTGCCAAGTTGTAAGATGACGACGATAATTAAGATGCACAGAACCCGAAATTGTCAATACGAAAATCACGGCATTGTTTCATTGCCAAAACATCACGCCTCACGGCTCCTGCAGATCCGATCTCAATACGCAAGAACCAATAACCTCAGACCCCTAAAATTACCACTCCATCGTCAGTGAGGCAGTGCAAATCACCTACAAAAACTTTATCGCCAAGGGCCAAAACACCAAGATTCTCGTGCCGACTTAGCCGCCCAATCCGGCTCAACATTCTTGGCCAAGTGGACCCAGCTGACGTGTATTGGAGCCCCCAAACCGTGTCTTTTCACTCTTTGCATCAACCGTTCTTTCATATTATTCACTTCTCTACACCGAATCTCCGCGGTTGTATTCTCTGTCTGTCATTCTTGGTATGTTCCGTCGCGCAAGGGGTATTGCTTGACTAGACCGCGACACTAGACGGGACAAGCACAGGGATCTTATAGGCTGGAAGATGCCGAGTATGGGGTTCGAGGATAAGACGACGTACAACGACAAGTATGTCGTTTTGTACGATTTTGGCGAGACGGGTGAGTCTCATATATGCGTATGAGATGAGATGATGTGCTGATTTCGGTAGATCATGATACGGCTGTCAAAGAGTTCAAGACCCTAGTTGCGGACCTGGAAGAAACTGGGTTTGACGTCGAAGTCAGAGCAGGCTATGAGCAATCCCTTCTTGTATTCGCCAAAACACCGCGTGAGCTCCTCGGCAACGCTGTCTATAAGTCCAGGCAAGTAAACTCCATGACTCGGACAGGACTTGGTTAACAGAGACAGCAGGGTTAAGGACTGGCTATACGGCATCACGCCGAATCACCCTGGCGGTGATAAAAACACAGTCGTCGATGGAGCTTATGAAGCAGAGGACATCCTCTCAGTTTATCATATCGTCAATTGGTCCAAGGAACTTGGTGGTGCAGGCATCACCCCCGGAACAGGGAAATGGAAGAACGTCAAGGCGATATTTCCTATTCATAATTCCAAGGTCAACCAGTCTTTGCTCAAGTACCTGAGCAGAAAGTTTTTCTTGTCCAACGAGGACATTGACCAGATTCGCAACCTACACGGCTCAAAGGTACGTCCTCTCTCACTCATCCTTATGAATACGTACTTACAACCACAGGTCGCTTTTTACTTTGCTTTCATCCAAGCTTATCTTCTATTCCTCACTTTCCCCGCCATAACAGGCGTTATCGCATGGCTCTGGCTTCCACGATACTCCCTCGCGTACGGTATTCTCACCAGCGTCTGGTGCACTGTTTTCCTCGAGTACTGGAAGATCCAGGAGATCGATCTGAGTCTGCGCTGGAACGTCAAGGGTATTCAGCATGTCAAGGTCAACAGGCCGCAGTTCAAGTATGACTATGAGTATGTTGATGAAGGCGGGCGGAAACATTACTACTTTCCTAGGTGGAAGAAGGTCGTGAGACAGTTGTTGCAGATTCCGTTCTTGATCGTGGCGTTTTTGGCGTTGGGCATTACGATCATTGCGGTGTTTACTATTGAGATTTTGATCTCTGAGACGTACGCTGGGCCGTATAAGGATTACTTGGTAAGTCACTCATTCTCACCAACAGACCTGTCTAACATGAGCAGGAATATCTCCCAACGATTCTTCTGGCTGTGTCTCTCCCTTATATCACCTCCGCCCTCGAAGACGCAGCCGAATGGATGACGGAATTCGAAAACCATCGCACCGCCGATCTGCACGAAATGTCACTTACCCAAAAAGTGTTTGTCCTCAACATGTTCACCAACTACCTCCCCATCTTCCTCACGGCATTTATCTACATCCCCTTCGGCGGGACCGTGGTCCCCAAACTCGAGAATTTCCTGTCAGCTGCGTTTGCGAGCGTCGGCAAGAAATTTGTTCATCAGCCGTTTCATCTTGACGCCGATAGGTTGAGAAACGAAGTTATCGCTTTAACAGTCACAGGTCAACTATCAGGCTTCTTTGAAGAGAACATCGTCCCGATGCTCAAGCATAAATTCTCAGATTGGTATAGAGATTATCGCAGGGCAAGGTCAAAGGGCGATATGCTTCTTGCGGTGGTGAAGGATGATCCGGAAGAGACAGCTTTCCTATCACGTGTTCGAAACGAGGCGATTCTTCCAAAGTACAACGTTCAGGATGACATTGCAGAAATCGTTCTCCAATTCGGGTATCTTGCTTTATTCTCACCAGTCTGGCCAATCATCCCAATGGGCTTTCTCATCAACAATTGGATTGAGCTACGGTCTGATTTCGCAAAGATCTCACTGGAGCATCAACGCCCCGCACCAGTTCGCTCCGACGGAATCGGCCCTTGGATCTACTCCCTCGAAGCGTTAACCTGGCTCGGAAGTATCTGCACAGCAGCAATCGTCCATCTTTTCAGTGTCGACAAAGTCGGCAATACAATGGGAAGCTGGGCGACTCTTCCCGTTACTGTCTTTATCAGCGAGCACGTTCTCCTCCTCCTTCGATCTCTCGTCCGCTTCGTTCTTCAACAAATCGGCTCTGAGCGGATTCGAGAAGATTACAACCAGCGCTATGCAAACCGCGTCAAGTATCTCGAAGAGCTGGAGACGAAGAAACAGCAGTCTGGACTAGCTGTACGTGAGGCCCACCGTGAGCGACGCAAGTCGGTTCTGGTGATGGAGAGAGATCCGTTCTGGACGAAACAAGTCCATGATGGCGCTAGCGAGTTAGCAGGTGTCACGCTCATCCAACAGGTGAAGAAGAATGAAGAGCCTGGGGATCAGGAGAAGAAAGACTAGGCGCAACGCGCAACAGAATCAGTGTATAGATTACAGACCAAATTGTTTTCATATGTAATTCAAAAAACAAAATGTATTTTTATCAATTCTGCACATTCATTGCCTCGGTATCTTCCACTCCGCCAAGACACGACCGAGACATTTGGCCGTCTAATCCGAAAGAGTTTTTTTAACTCTCGTCATCATTCCAGACTCATCCATCACGCGATTGTTGCAGGCTGGTTGCGGGGTCTGAACCTTAATGTGCCGGATGCAAAAGACTTGTTCAGCTCTCGAGGTGAGCTGACGAAACTCGCTTCTTGGTGCCTGTGTTGGGAATAGTTGATGATAAAGTGCCAAGAAACTCTCTCGTGTAGATAAAGTATAAGGATGCTGTGACGCCATGTTGATTGTTCCTCATGGTCTGATGGTCAAGCTCAACACAAGACATCAAGATGAGATTCACTGATATTGTTTCCACGGCTTTCGCGGCTGGTGCTGTTGCATTTTCTCATGATGCGCAGCATCGTCTCAATGACAAGATCAACGTTGCTGGCACTGCAGAGACTAATCCGAAATGCCATCTTCCCGCCCCGTTGAACCCCTCCGACGATGGCCTTGAAAGTTCGCATGATTTATTCTCCAGCAAAAAGGCTCTCCAATTGATGGTCAAGAAGCACCAATCCCTCGTCCGCATCCCCTCGATCTGCTATGATGACATGGGAGATTTGGATACAGATGATAGATGGAAGCCATTCTACGATATTCCAAAAATGCTCAAGAAAGCATATCCTACAGTGTAAGTCAAGCAATCATACGCGGAATAATGATTTTAACGACATTCAGACATAAACACATCACCCCGGAAAAAGTCAACAAGTTTGGCCTCGTCTATACCCTCCAAGGCTCCGACCCATCCCTTCAGCCAATCCTCCTAGCAGGCCATCAGGACGTCGTCCCCGTGGCCGACGGAACACTCCACGAATGGGTCCACCCGCCCTTCGACGCCTTCTACAACGAAACAGACGGCTATCTCTGGGGCCGCGGCGCCTCAGATGACAAATCAGCCATCACAGCTGAGATGTCTGCCCTAGAAGCACTGTTATCCCAAAAGAATTACAAGCCCCGTCGTACAGTTATTCTAGCTTTTGGATTTGATGAGGAATGCTCTGGTCATCGTGGAGCGGGTTATATCTCGAAGCATCTGGAGAAGAGATATGGAGAGCATGGCATTGCTGCTATTCTCGACGAAGGCGGTGCTGGGTTGCAGAAGATGGGAGATGTTCTATACGCGCTTCCTGCTGTTTACGAAAAAGGGTATCTTGATGTTTGGTTCAATGTCAGTGTCGTCGGTGGCCATAGCTCAGTGCCAACACCGCATACGGCGATTGGTATAATGGCTGAGATCGTTACTACCCTGGAACATAACCCCTTCAAACCCGAAATCGCCAAGAACGGAGCCATTCATCAATGCCTCGCTTGCTTCGCCGAGCACTCGCCCCATGTCTTCCCCGATCTCACCAAGCTCGTTAACGGTGGAGATCTCCAAGGCGTTGCCAAGTTCTTGACCAAGCTGTCGCGCGATATGCAGTACATGGTTCAGACATCGCAGGCAATTGATGTCATTTCTGGGGGTCAAAAGATCAATGCGTTGCCAGAGTTTGTAACGCTTGGTGTTAATCATCGGTATGCGCCGCAGGATAGCATTGGGAGCATCCAGCACAGAATTGTGGGGTTGGTCAAGGAGATTGCTGAGAGTCACAACCTTCGAGTTGAAGCTTTTGAGGATGACGGAGACTATGATGAGTATCTTGCTGCTAACAACCTGTCCCGCCAATGCAACAAGGACGAAGAGCTCTGGGGGCAGAAGTACAAGGGTACTTTGACAATCGCAGCCAAGAAAAAGTCGTACATAACACCTCAATCACCAACAGCCGGTCCAATCTGGGATATTTTTGCAGGAACAGTACGCCACTCATTCGCCCAAGAAGCCAAGACAGTCGTCGCAGCACCAGGAGCCATGACAGGTAACACCGACACTCGCCACTATCTCAGTAAGTCTCTCAAGTCCAGGGTAGTTCGCTGGTCACTGACCCCTCAATCAGATCTCTCCAAAAACATCTACAGGTGGAGCCCCGGCAGCCTCAAGTCCTTCTCCAACATCCACGGCGTCAACGAGCGGCTTTTGATGAGCGAGCAGATGAACATGGCCAAGTTTTACTATGATTTTATCCGTAATTTTGATAAGGCCAATGTCTAAGGGGGACATCACGTGCAAATAGAGGATCATTCTCATGTCAAGCTTTTGTCGTAATTCTTCCGTTCATCTGAACTTGTTCCGTTTCTTCTGGCGCTGGGATCCATCTCCACTGACCTGTTACATCCGGCGTCCGAGATATGAGACGTCTCGCGTAACTGACAAGACAGGGTATCTCACCAAACTCACCAAATCTCAAACAGAACCCCCTTAACCAGTTCCTCCATTGGCAGACGACCCAATCATCGCCCCTCGGCGTCTAATGTCAGGAACAGTTTCAGTTGGCGCGTATTATCCACCGATATTCCAGCAATGAAGTGCACATCCGAGAAACAAGGGATCCTCCCTCCATTCAGATAAAGCCATGGCCTCTCCCGCCTGTTTGCACCTCTTTTTTTTCTTTCCTCTCCATCCCATTCTTTCCATCCAAAGATCTGATTCTTACTTTTTCGCAGCTGTTGCTTGCGCCTTTCTTTTTTCTTCTCTACGAGATCATTTCATTCTTTGCAGACCCTGGTGGTTTAGCTATCCTTTCGTGTCCAACTCTACGAAATACTTCTTACCACTATATCAGTCCTTTTTTCAAAAAGCAACATTCAAGATGCGATCCTCCTTCTCTACCGCTCTGGCCCTCGTCGCCGCCCTCCCCACTGCCTTTGCGCACTACAACTTCGACGCTCTCATCGTCAACGGCAAGGTCACCGAGCCTTATGAGTACGTCCGCAAGACCACCAACAACAACAGCCCCATCACCGACGTCACCTCCAAGGACATCATCTGCAATGCTGGCGGTCTCGACAAGGATATCCGCGCTGCTACCAAGACTCACGCTGTTTCTCCTGGCGATGAGGTTGGTTTCACTGTCGCCAACGACATGGGCCACCCCGGTCCTCTGGCTGTCTACCTGAGCAAGGCCCCTGACGGCACTGAGGCTTCTGACTACCTCGGTGATGGTGACTGGTTCAAGGTCTACGAGATGACCTGGAAGACCATCGGTGAGAACGGCATTGAGTGGGCCAACTACATGAACGGCCAGTCCAACGGCATCACCAACTTCACCTTCACTCTTCCCAAGGAGACTCCCAAGGGTACTTACCTCATGCGCGCCGAGCACGTTGGTCTCCACGGTGCTGGTGAGAAGAACGGTGCTCAGTTCTACATTGGCTGCGCTCAGCTCACCGTCGACGGTACCGGTGCTGGCAAGCCTTCTCCCGTTGTCTCTCTCCCTGGTGCTTATACCGCCACCGACCCCGGTCTGCTCCTCAGCATCTACTACCCTCCCGTCACCAACTACACTGCTCCCGGCCCCAAGGTCTGGCCCAGCGGCTGTGAGGACCACACTCCCAACTTTGCTGGCCAGGCTAGCGACGGTGACTGCACCAACGACAAGGGTTCCGACTCCGGCTCCGGTTCTGGCAGCGCTGCCCCCGTTGCCAGCGACGCTCCCGCTACTGAGGCTCCTGCTGCCTCTTCTCCTGCTACCGATGCTCCCGCTGCTTCTGCCCCTGCTACCACTGAGGCTGCCAGCGCTGCTACTCCCACCGAGGCTCCCATTGAGCAGCCCGCTGAGACCTCTGCTCCCGTTGCTACCAAAGCCCCTTCTACTGGTGGCAAGTGCAAGGCCAAGCGCGCCGCCAAGCGTGCTCTCAAGGCTAAGCGTGCTCTCAAGCACTAAGCTGAGATTGTATGAGATGGATGGTTGAGTTTCTGATCTTTGCGTGGATGGAATGATGGATCGTTACAGGATCCCACGTAAAACTTATTCTTTGTACATAGTGATTGAATCACGTATACATATAGCAATTGATGTGTGAACAAATGAGAGTCCCTGCACTTTGTGACATGTCTTTGATGGCCGTGTATGACTATCAACTGCTGATGACGTTTACCCCGCATGGTGTGACACTGTCTTAGAGGTTGCTGACCCGACCATGAGTTTTGTCTCTGCTGTGGCTTGCGACATCACCGCCACGAGTGAAGTGTTCGTCACAGCCACATTACAGTTTCCGACTCTCAACACCAGTCATGCAGTCATATGAGATTATCAAGTAATTTCACCGAAAACATAATCCCTTCATTCTTTCAAGGTGAAAAAACAGTATTGAATGCCAGTATCTTACTGGATTAGATTGCATATATGCAGTTCTGATCTGAATAAGCTACAATCGGCTTCAAATTTCTTTTTGAACCCTATCAAACGGACCTGGCTCTTTTCGCTCGAGATACATGTCCTCGTAAAACAATGGGTCTACTATCAAAGGGCTAGACTCGGTGTTTCGGATCGTCGCTCTTTCAGATGACTAGTCAAACTCACCGAGGACCAAGTTACAACAACCTCTGGACCCCTATGGCGTTATCTCAGCTCAAATGTCGCCATCAACGCTGTCTGCATCCCTCGACGCAGCAGGGTTACGGTCTATGCATGCAAGCCCGATTAATCTATTGAAGCATAGAAGCCTTCTCGAACACACCTTAAACAGTGTGCTATGTGCAGAGATCGAAGCCTACTGCATATGCAAGATCCTGCTAGTCAAAACGATTGCACTCCATCCTTGACGCGCGGCCGATGCATCTATCACAGTACTTCAGATGACGCCATCGATGGAGGAATGTCGCAAGGCGAGACTGTCCAATTAAGCTTACTTTTTGGGCAGGACTATCAGTACATATGCGAGGATATGGCGTGGGGTATCACAGCATAATATCAGAGATAAGAACTGATCTCGATGTCACGCCGTTATCAGTATACAGTAAGCCTTTATTTTTCTCTCGGTATTATATATTGTATATGTATTTTAGCGAAGGTAGAGCCATAAAACTCTAACAAAGCATATAAAGTTCTTGTGTCAATAAGAAGCTGCTTCATAGTGTCAATAGTCTCATGCAGCTTGCCCACCTTACTATGGCAAGCGGGAGAGTTCTTTAGGACTTAATTATGGCTGCTTGTCAGTTCAACACCATTCGCACGTCCAAAAAGCAAAGACAATCATTTACATGCTGCATATCATACGTGCGTTGGGAGGCAGCCCATCTTCTGTCACTACGCCCTTGGTATATGTATATACGACACCAACTTACGTAGCTGCGACCCTATAGATAAGGCGCAGACCCGGAGAATCTGACGCCGTCCACTTAGATCTTGCAGATATGAGTGGCATGCATGTTACTGAAGTTAATGGGGAAGTGGACTTTAGCCGCATTCCGGACCGTTCAAGAAGGATGAGAGGCAGTATGAATAGAATGGAGACTGACAGAAACAAAGCTTAGATCCGGACAAATCTTTGGGTGAAAGGATTTGATAGACATTGGTGATCTTTCAAGATATCTGTAAGATGACGGTCGCCAGAGCCAAATCTACTGGCCATGGGTAAGAAAGAGACACCGGGTCTGAGAAAAGCTGCATCGCTAGAGAGAAATAGATGAGAAACTAATATAATCATATGGACTGTTAAAGTGACAAGCGGTAGGGAATATTGGTAGAGAAGCCGACCATGAAGCAAAAGAAACATTACTTAGAGATGCTCGCAGGCAGCCTCAGTCACGAATTCAGACGTAGTCCACCGACCGCAAAATACAGAGGAAAATTGCAGGCCGCCCAGTTTGAGAAAATGAGATCTTGCAAGAAGTTGCCATGCCAAAGTTTGCCAGGGAACGACTCTTGGTAGACTTTGGTCAAGTCCCGTCAGCAAGCGGAGGAATCACAAAAGAAGCCAGCTCCGCCCGCAAACCTCCATCGTGACCAATTCAACGGCAAGCACCTTACCCCAAACTCTTAATATTTAAACTCTAGGACTATGATCACAAGATGCCCAGAAAAGTCAACTGTTACCAAGCCAAAGGTCTAAATGCTCTCTATACGGCAATTGCCTACTCGATCTGGCCTCGTATTTCCTGCCGCTGACCCGATAGCTGGGACGACTGGAATGCGGGAACCGTTGAAAGTCAGAACCGTCCAACGCTATCGATGAGAGACAGTGAGAACGTGGCTTGAGGGTTTGGCGCCGTTGCAGTCATGTCTGAGGCGTTGGCACGCTAGTCAACACACCAGGAACGCGCTTCTACTGGAATGCTGATCAGTGTGTAAAGCGACGACAACGTAATTGAGTTACAAAAAGGACTTCTGAGGAGCAGTTTGGGATGAAGTGCATTTTTTACGACTGGCGAGGGATTGAATTGGTGGCGGACTTTTTTTTGGGCTTGTTGCAACCAGTATGCAAGGCACGAATTTCAATTAATTGCCCACGTTTTTCACCGTAGAAAAATGGCATAGACGTAGATGGACTTTGTGCCAACTGCCGTGTCTGTTCAGTGTTACCTGGGCGTCATGATCACGAAGATTATACGAGATGCATCTTGGTAAAGAATTATTGTTCAAAGAAAATCCCGTTAAATGGAATACGTAGGGTAAACTCCAAACCTCGTATCGCAAGACTCTAACCTGCAAAGCTCTCCAGTGAACCTGCCAAACAAAATCTCGGGGCATGGCTCAATACCCTAAATCTCCAGCCTCAAGTCAATGATACTTGAGGCCCGACAGAATAGAGTATTGGAGGCTTGCTTACCCGATGTGACACAACACTTCTGCCTCCCATCCGGTGAATCCGCACTCTGGTGGCTTTCCTCAGCTAACCAATGTTGTAAGACTTGGGTCAGCGTGCAGAAGGACGGTGAAAAATACGTCTACTAAAGGTATGCAGTGCTGTAATGCATCGGATGTTGGGGGGTATAATGACGGCATGGATATAATTCTGTTGGAGGAGTAGCTCAGCATGGCCAAATGGGCTTACGTTAGGGCAACACAGTCATTGGACAATGCCGTAAGATGCTTACTGCACGTGGGTCGTGTCGATTTCAGGCAATATGTTGAGAGAGTCTGACTGCAGATCAGGCGTTTTTCTAAAGGTATGGACTTGTGTGATTACTCTGGTAGGCATCATGGACTACGGCGGGTAAACAGCTGCACGACGTATCCGCCGGTGAATGATCTGATAGTGTCGTGATAAAAACAGAACGCCATGTGAAAAAAGCAACACTGAGCTGAAAAGTCGATCACCAAAGATGTTAGTGATAAACATGACATTGCAGGAAACAAGGCTCGCTCGGACCCAGAGAAACATGCATCATCCTTTGAGCTCTACATGGATTAGACGTTCAGCCGTGAAAACGAGAGAATCAGCCGTAAAACACAACTCACAGTGGCCGTCATCAGCTGACCTGTATAGCCAAGGATTCTGCAGTTGTGGCATAACAACTATTGTCTGTAGGCGTTAAACAAAGTTACCAAACATTAACAAAATCTCGTTAAAGCAAAGATTACAGGGACACAAGGATTGGGAGGGGGCCAGCCTCTCGTGTTCTGGGGGGACCAATTGAAAGTCATGGCGCCCTGGATCGTCACAACGGGCGGATAGTTTTTCCCAGGTTTGATCAGCCATTCCCCGCAAATAAGCGGCGGTAAACTTTGTTTCTCGTGCCGTGATGTATTTCTTGATGGGCGTTTTTCTTCTCTCCTGATGCTAGACCTGCAGGTGAGATTTGGGCCCAGCCAAGCTTAGCTGTAGCGATTGAGAATGCAACATGAACCAGGATTTTATTTTCCCCGCACCTGGGCCAGACCTGAAACGTCACGATTAGTCAATGACAATCTGCTCACCTCAAGGTGAAGTGTAATCGAGTAGAAATACGCGGTTAACGGTCTGGACATCATGATCAACACTGAGCTAAAATCAGGCCAAGACTGTCCCCGCGATCGAGCTTATGGCCCTAAGCTTTTGGACAACAGGGGTCCCTTGTCTAGGACTTGAACTGTAATTCGCGTGAGTTGGCGGGCCACGGCCACTATTGAAGCGACACGATGTTTTTTTCTTGTCTCTTGCGTCGGACCCTCGGGCGGGGTTGATGAATTGATGAAACGAAACGAAGCGAGACAAGGTCTGAGAAGAACAAGATCGACCGAGCATAGCAAACATCCCTTGCATATCGGCCATATCCAGCTATTTCCACCACCTTCCAATGCTTCTTGGCATACATACAAGGGCCCCTCGCCCTCCATCGGTTGTCGGAGACGGAACGGTCGGTCGCTATCCCAATCTTCCCCCTCTTTAGGTGGACCACCAGCCAATACCAAGAAAAATGTGGCTGCATGCTTTTCTCTGACTGGTGCCAACCCCTCGCAGCAATGACATGTTTCTCTGTGGCTGCAGCTCTCGCTATATTTACCAACAGCTGCTTTTCTGTTTCACCCATGCGTGGCTGCTCTGTCTACCAATCAATGCACTCCTCGTATGTGAAAATGTCCCCCTTTTTTCCCGGGGCCTCGTATTGAACAAGATCGGGTCTTTCCAGACTTGGCGAGCTTGGCCCAATTGATGAGATTCGGATCTATGTACCTCCGCGCGCATACGCTTGTTTGTGCCGGGGACTGTTCAGCTCGTTGGCAAAAAACAAATACGTGAAGAGAATAGTCCTAGATCGAGGCTCCGAGACATCCAGGCCCTTGACAGGGATCCATGCTTGTCTCACCCAACCTCACCTCTTGATCGCGTCTATTTCCTTTTTGCCCCTGGTGAGTTGTCCGTGTGTGAGACCTAAGAATACTGTCTTCCCATCAACCTGCATTAGCCAGCCTTACGGTCAACTTATTTTTGCCTTGGTGCTTGCGCGGGGAATGGCCCCAACTTGAGCCTCTCCTCCAACGAGATGTTGCAGCTTCAACACCATCTGCAACTGCAAGACCTCGTATTTCTCAATCGGTGTGTGATGCAGCCAGCGCATCCGCCCCGGGCGTGGAAAACGCCTTGTTGCGTCACAACTGCCATTACTAAATCGTGACACTCACATGAATGAATGTATGCTGTGCTACTATCTATGGGAACATCAGACCAGACCTTGGGTCCCATTCGGCTCGTCGCTCTCCGTTTTGTGATGGATTCAGCCGACCGTCCACTCACGGAGATTATCTAGCATGTCACTGGAGCCTGACCCACCATTTCCAAGACACCCAGACGAGACAGAATTAGAAATCACGGCACAAAACGCTAATCTGGATCAATCACGGCACAAAACAATAGCCTGGATTAAGTTGTTACTATCAAAGTCTTGTCCGGTCTAGAGCCGGCTCTGCCTTCACGTTGCAACAAGTAAGCATAATGTTGGGCCTGCTCCATGTCCCGTGCTGTCATGGTTTGTCCTCAGCCCAACCTTGTCGTGCCCCTGTCCTGCTGTGTCCGCCTTCCCTGTTCCTCGGGCGTGGTATATGCAACCCCCCTGGGCCCGACAGCTGGCATCCACAGTTGAGGCTGGCCATGGCATGCATGTCACACTGCGAGAGGAGGATCCGGTCTAAGAGAGAATTTAGCTTTGGGACTATTGCCTTGGAGCATCATGTTTCCCAAAGTAGCATGAGCTGACTTCCTATCTGGATGCTGGGATTATCTTGGCTGAGGATGGGCACCTAACCATCAAGATCTCGTATTCCATCTGCAGTCAGACATCTCCTACTTAAACCTCATGATATCCTCACCAAATTTGTTTCTGTCTCTTCACTCTCAAGTCAAGAAAGGCACCGGTCTCTCAACCCGACTGACCTCCTCCATTCGCTCCCCTTCTTTCGTTTTCACCCCAAACCACTTTCGTTGCTGAAAGGCCTGCAGTTGCCTATCATGCATATCAAGTACCTCCTCATCAATCTTTTCGCCCTGACCGTCTCGGTCAAGGCTCTCCCCGATGCCGACAACGACTTCGGTCTTGAGGCTCGGGATGACTCCGACACTCTTGTCCAGCGCTGGGACTGTGGCCATGACGCCAAGGAAGTCTACGGCAAGTGTGTCTGCAACGACAAGCAGCTCACCTGGAACGGCAAGAAGTGTGTCTGCCCCAAGGATACCACCTGGCAGTATGGCAAATGTGTGCCTAACAAGCCCACTTGCCCCAAGCCTCAGGTCTACAACCCTCACTCCAAGAAGTGTGAGTGTCCCTCCGGCACTGAGTGGAAGTACGGAAAGTGCATCCCCAAGTGCCCCTATGGTCAGTCCTATGACAAGGACCAAGACAAGTGCGTCTGCCCTAAGGGCACTGAGTACAAGTACGGCAAATGTATCCCCAAGTGTCCCTACGGCCAATCCTACGACAAGGATCAGGGCAAGTGTGTTTGCCCCAAGGGAACTGAGTGGAAGTATGGCAAATGCATTCCCAAGTGCCCTGAGGGCCAGTCCTACAACCAGCACTCCGGCAAATGCGAATGCCCTGCTGGCACATCTTGGAAGTACGGCAAATGCGTGAAGGACTGCCCCAAGGGACAGTACTACAACCAGCACAAGGACAAGTGCGAATGCAACAAGGGCACTGAGTGGAAGTATGGCCAGTGCGTGCCCGTCTGCCCCAAGGGTCAGGAGTACAACAAGTGGTCTCATAAGTGCGAATGCCCCAAGGGAACCTCTTGGAAGTACGGAAAGTGCATCAAGGACTGCCCTAAGGGTCAGAGCTACAACCCTCACTCCAACCAGTGTGAGTGCCCCAAGGGAACTGAGTGGAAGTACGGCAAGTGTATTCCCAAGTGCTCCAACGGTCAGTACTTCGACAAGGACCAGTGGAAGTGCGTCTGCCCCAAGGGAAAGATCTTTGAGTACGGAAAGTGTGTCTGCCCCGAGAACCAGGTCGAGAAGTACGGCAAGTGTGTTTGCAAGGATGGCTTCAAGTTTGAGTACGGCAAGTGTGTCCCTGAGTGTCCCAAGGGCCAGACCTACAACAAGCACACCAAGAAGTGCGAGTGTCCCTCCGGCAATGTTCTGAAGTACGGAAAGTGTGTCTGCCCCGACAACCAGGTTGAGAAGTACGGCAAGTGTGTCTGCAAGGACGGCTTCAAGTTCGAGTACGGCAAGTGTGTTCCCCAGTGCCCTCAAGGCCAGACATACGAGCACGGCAAGTGTGTCTGCCCCGCCGGCAAGGTCTACAACAAGTGGCACAAGAAGTGTGAGTGCCCCGAGGGCAAGGTCGAGGCCTACGGCAAGTGTGTCTGCCCCAAGGGACAGATCGAGCAGTACGGCAAGTGCTCGTGCCCCAAGGGCCAATACTACGACCGCTGGAGCAAGTCTTGCAAGTGCCCCAAGGACCTGAGCTGGGACGGACACAAGTGCGCCTACGACTGCGGCAAGGACGCCGAGTACAAGTACGGCGGCTGCGTCTGCAAGAAGCACGACCAGGTCTTTGACAAGAAGTCCAAGACTTGCAGCTGTAAGAAGGGCTGGTACTGGGACCAGCACAAGGGTGCCTGCAAGAAGGGCGGTTACTAAAAGGTGTTGAATTCAGCGAGAGACTGAAGGCGATAGCTGCTTGGTGGAGGACAGCCCGGAGGACCTCTGATGAATCTCATGAGATTGCCTTTAGCTTTGGCTTTGGCTTGGACATAGCACGTTTACTTCGCTGGACATCTTCTTTACACTCCTTATATACTTTACTTCATAGTGGATAATACTTAAATCAAGGACATTGCGGATCACATCTTTTGCCCTCGCTTCAGTGACTTGACTCTTCACCATGGTCGACTTGAGCTTTGTGACTAAGCAAAGAAATTACTGCTCAGCTTACACCATACATAACTGGAATTTGGCCTCGGAAGAGGATAGAGGAAGAAAAAAATTGGCTAGAAAGCTAAGGGATAATGAGTCAGACACCAACAGACCCCTTCAACCTCACGCTTAATACCTATGCTACTAGTTGGCACTATCAGTTGAGACATTGCTCCAATTGAGCTCCCCGATTGAGGAAACTTTGCGCTGAAAAAATGAATGATGTCCTCGGGGATCCGGTACTTGACAAATACCGATGCTGGTGTATACCCCCTCGGGCACGGGATGCACGCCACTGACCACAGCTTTGAAGTCATAGGTCAAGCATTCCGTTCGACCATCACGTATTGCCCGATGCGACTTCTTTCACACATCCATTCGAGACACCGGACCAAGCGGCTCACGCATAACAGGCTGGTGCGATGAAGTTATCCGCTTTTTGACGTTCGAGGCTCTAAAAATGACCCATACTTGTTGTGAAGTAAGTGTCACAGAGAGCGCAATAAGTGGTGATGATGTTATTTATTGACTCCAAGTATAGTTCTCTGTTATCAATAGGCCGGATATATCATCAGAGCAATATGAAGTGCTCATGAATTGTGAGCCAGAAAGGTAGCAAAAGATCAGAAGTGATAAGTGAGAACAAGAGAACGTCGCCCTTCTAGAAAACTTGATGGAAGAATTCATAGCATACATGATGCACATGAGTCTATCCACAACTTCTCTCGAGATATTTGTCAATAGTTATTGGCGGCATCGCATGTCGGATATCTATGCCGTTGACCTCAAAGAGATCAAAGACAAAGAATTGCTTGGTTGGCACCAAGACCTGTAAGTGCAGTCGTTCTAGAATTTCGATTCCATTACAAACAGTTGCCAACTTCCTAGAAAGATGTGTTGCCGGACAGGGTTAAACTTTTGCTTGGAGAGGACTTCAAACTAATTGGACTGCAAGACCTGAAGTCAAAGCCGACGCCAGTTGGCAAAACATCTCTCGACGAGAAGTTTGAGTTAGTCGGTGAATCTTTGGGATTTCTTTCTTGCGAATCGTGTCGTTGGATCAGCGAATGAAGTTCTTTGTTGTATATATAAAAAAGGATTGATTCAGGGGAGACATTTTACTCGAAATTCAGTACCAGAGAGACTGGAGACCACATACTTTAGCTTTGGCAACTCGTGATATGCTACTACGTATTGTAATTGTGTTAAGGGTAACTATTATTTCTTATACAAGGGCGGGTAATATAAACGATGTAAAAGCTTCCAGTGATCCCTCTGTTTATGGAATAAGTAAAGACTAACTAACCTTGACCAAGGGGTAGAAAGGCTATAGGCCAGCTTGAGACTAGCTACGAAGCTCTGAGAAGAAGAAATGTATTTCAGTTGGAATCGATGGAAAGCGTTGAGACCTGTTGTTTCATGCGAAACAAAATAAAAAGGATGCACCCAAGATCAACTCGCCGAAGCGATCGTGTATTGTACTAATTATCATTATGACTTGTTGCCTGTTGGGCCGTCTACGTGAAAGTCATTCTAATCTTCCAGTATCTACTTGCACCGAGAACAATTGAATCTATTGAACCCAGCGGTCGATATCATTTGACAGATACCACAAGCAGAAATGCTCCCATATCCATAGCAGCTTGTCGTCAAAACGATCCCAATAACGGTCTCAACTTAGTCGACAATACAACAAAAAGGGGTCTTGAGAATCGAATGCCAGTTCACACTCTTTTAAGAGCAGTGGACGACACCATCACTGTGAGTGTGGCACTCCTTGGGAGCCTCCTTGGTAGCACTGGGCTTAGCAGACCCCGCCTTAGTAGGAGTCTCCTTCTCCTCAGCCTCACCAGTGCATCCCACACCAGGAGCAGCAATGTCGTAGGCGTAAACGTCAATGGCGAAGTACTGAAGAGCATCACTGTCGATGACGCTCTTGGAATTGTCGGTCTTGGCGAGTTCGATGGCTTCGGCGTAGTCCTCAGCGAAGTGGTCGACGATACCCTCGCTGATGGTAGGGACGTGGAGGACGCGGTGAAGGAGGTCAGTGGCCCAGAAGGTGTTGAGCTTGGATTGGGCGACGGTGTATCCGAGACCGCAGACAGAGTTGAGGCTGCGGCGGATCTCGAAGGAGCGAGGGCAGATGACGGTCTCGGTGGTGGCGTTGTCACCTCGCCAGTGGCCAGCCCATTCTACAATTGTTAGTGACATACTCATATAGAGGCTATGGGATCAACTCACGATCCTGGGTAGCGCAGTTCTTGTCGGGGTCATCGCAACGGAAAAGCATGCCTGCCTTGTTGGCGTTGATAACACGATCACACCAACCAATAGGCGTAGCAGTAGACCCGTTACCAAAGTACTTCTGCTTGAACTCAGACTCATTTCCCCATCGGAGGAGATGATCCTTTGCATGCTGAGCTAGCTGAACAGTCTCATCCAGAGCATCGGCCAACTGGCGACGGAGTGTCGCGTTGCAGGACTGGTGGATGGGATAGTCCTTGGTCCAGCCCTCAGACCAGTCGTACACGCTGTTGGTAGCGGTGGTCTTGGGGGCAGACTTTGTCGTGCTGGTCTCTGCGCGACCGAAGATGGGAGTGGCGGTTGCTGCTCCGAGGAGGAGTGCGACGGCGGTGGTCTTGAACATCATCTTGACGGTTGATTGGGGATGGAGAGTAGTAGCTCTGGGATTGGCGGATGAGGCTGAGAGGCTGAGGAAGCAAGTGTTATGCAGGAAGTATTGGGTGATATTTATACAGCTCTTCTGCGGTCCATCGTAGCATCCAAGTTCCCAGATTCTGTTAAGAACCAGCCATCCACTACTGAAAATCCTTCATACCCTTGTCTTGCCATGTCTCGTGGGGGCTCATACAAGGTTTGACGGTTGAACCGGTCGATGCATTAGCAAACAGAGCCCGTCAAGAGATTTTCCAGTGGCGTCATATCCAAACATTCAGCAAATCAGAACCCAGTAGTATTTGGTAAGGCTACTGCTAGTCTCGGTGTTTTCTGTCTTGACATGTCTATCAGGGTTCTTGTTCCCACTGCGCGGTAACTATCAAGGTATCTTGGCACTAACAGTCTGTGGATCGGGACCCAACGCTTATTCTCAATTAAGGTAAATAATATGCTTAACCCACCGCTGCAACCTTGTTGGTCAGCTATCCTTCAGTCTCTGTGCTCTTGCGTGAACTGAGTCCCCCACGGAATATACAATACTTTGTCTAATGGCGCGTGATCGGTGAGATCGTTTCCATGCACGGTGAGGCATTTTACACTGGTTCGGCTCGCGTTCCCCGACGAGTTCCTGCATGAGTTGACATTATTTGTGATTTTATACGCTGCTGCCATTCTATTCACGGTTTTGGACCAGCTAGTTGCCCAACATCGCCGGCGTCGTGGTTGGGGGTCCACTATTGGCCAAGAAACCTTGAGGCTTCCAGGACCTCCAAAAAGGTCCTCATCAAGACTAGGTTTGGTCTTGATACGGAAGACTGGATGGAAACTGGCCGGATTAGGATATGTGAGCCTCATTTTCGTTTGACTGCATCTCCGGGTGGATGAGACATGTTTCGCCGACAACGCCACGGCATAGTTTCCCGTAGCTTCGCGCCAGCCGACCCCACGGCCAGACATGATCATTTCAAAGTCAGAACCACCACACACTTTTCACAATATCTTCAATTGTACATAAAAATTCATCTCATTTCTTTGTGAAGTTTTGAGTCATTGAAACTGCGCGTCATCCCTACTTTACGCTTGGCTATGCCTTCTCCAGATCACTAGGCCTCGCCCATAACCCCTCCGGCTCAGCACCTTTCGCAACCCTCAACAACTTCCTCTTCTCCCTCTGCTCATTATAAGTATCTAACCACTCCTTTGAGTGCCCAACTAACGGTTCAATCTTGTCACTAACGAGGCTAGAATTCGCCCAGTCCAGTAAATCCCTCACATACTCGATCTCTTCACCATCTCCCGCCAAACTATGAAACTTCCTCCCACGTCCCTTGCTCGCAACACGCTGATCGTATTCCTGTCGTAGAGACTGAACATCGGGTAGAGATGTTTTTCCAGTGAGTACGCGAGCGAGAACCTGTGCTTGGAAGTCGAAAAGAGAAAAGGTTGCAGTGTAATATGGTACTCCAATGAATGAGAGGGTTGGATCCTCGGTGTAGAATATGTCTTTGTGGAGGTTATGCACCATGTTTCCCTCAGACGTTATGAGAATATCTCGTGTTGCGTTGTTGGCGGATACATCGTCGCGATGATACTGTGCCAAGAAGGGATATGATGTTAGATAGCCGGTTGCCAAAACGACAGCATCAACATCGTCGACAGTGTTTCCGTCACTCAAAACAACTCGACTCTTCACTCCCTCGGATTTTTCATCCTTTTCCAGCACAAACCTCTCAATCTCTCCAACATGCTCAACGCTCCCAGGAAACATCGAAGGTGGTAGATCAAAGTCTCCGCCTCTAGTACTCTGAATAACCCTCTTCGCGGTCTCACTAGTCTCACGGCAAACATCATACGCCGACGCACCCCCACCAACAACTAAAACAGTCTTTCCTTCAAACTGCTCCGGGCGGCGATATTGCTTCGTGTGGATAATATCATCGCCAAAGTGAGTTTTCCATTCAGCAAGACCAGGAGTATCCGGAATGCGAGGTAGGTTATAATGGCCCGTTGATACCACGACAGCATCAAATGTCCAATTGCGCTCGACGATTCTAGGCTTGCCATTTCCCTTGAGAAGAGTTATTGTTCGGATATCCCAGTGGTTATCATCGTCGCTCTTTTTGACGTCTTCGACACGCGTATGGAAAACTGTTGCATCGTCGACGCCGAATTTCTTACTAAGACCCTGGAGATAGCTTTGGATATTTTCATGACCGGTGATATCCTCAGTTCCCTTTGGCCATGGACCAAGATTGCTGTAGAGAAGACTTGTAGGGACGTTGTTTCGGAGACCGAAATAAGCGGGGCCGGGAGGAGAGAATGCGACGTCGAGATCGTTCCTGTCTTTTGCCTCGAGGGGATGAGCAGTACTTCCGTCTTTGGTTCGACTGGATGAGAACTGCCCTGGGAGTGAAGTCACATAGTCGCCGGCAGAGGGTTTCTCGCTGGGGTACTCCGTCGTCGCTGCTCTCGGGTCATAGTGCCATACTCCAGATGTGACGCCAGATCGCTCGAATACAGTGACGTCGGCGCCTTCTTTGAGGAGATATGCTGCTGCGCAGATTCCGCTGACACCGGCACCGATTACTGCCACTTTGATGTCGGGGCCGAACTTGGCTGGCGCTTCGGGTGAAGGTGATCGATCACCGTTTAGGAAAGGACTCATGGTTACAGTATCGCCGAAACTACCACTGCAGAAACGTAGTCGACTAATAATGGTACCTGAGTTGTTGATTATTTGGAATAGGTAAATAAGTCTCTTGGGGATTGAGGGCTGAATATAAAACCGCTCAATTTCACTCCATCAACACGGTTTGATCCGGAACATCCATCGAGTGTTACGACTATCGAGACATCTTGTCCGTTTTTGACTCTCTTATCTCCGTTTCAATAGTATACCTAATAGTTCTCCCTTATTGTGTGCATTTCCCGACCGTTGACAGGTCGATAAGCGTCCCGTATGGAACCGTTGAGCACGCCATATCGCGAATTATGTCACAAATGGTATAGCCCAACACTGTAACGTTTGACGTCAATCCCCAAGTTTATTGTGCAATAAACTACTATCGATAGCTTACTAATTCCTGAATGATTAATACGACCTCGTGACCGTGTTGAGGCTCAAGGCTAAGTGCTCTATATATTACAGCCATTGTAAGTAGCGCCTTGCAGCCACCATTCTCAAGCGTTTTCACAGCTTGGTGGGATCATTATTGGAACGTGAGAAATGATTCTAGATTTTACCCACTTGTGCCATTTTAACGTCACCTTGGAGTTCAACGGGCAGGCGCAGCTGGGATCACAAAATAAAGATGACATGTGCTGAGACCTTGGGTAAGCAGAGAGGACTTGGAACGAAGATGATGGTAGTTAGAGGTACCAAGATACCGGCCATAATTGCTCAAGAATCTCTTCGCTTTTGGTCTCACGTTATCTTCAGTAGCTTGTCTCCGCAATATCAGCAACATAGTGGATCTAAGTTCTCCTGAAGCGTCTTCAGGTTAACTCCATTCATCAGCTTCGGACAATGTCCCAAATCCCGAAATACGTTTATGGGCATCTGATAATTACTGTTGGTCCAATCAAATCTCCTAGGCCACTGCATTTGATCGCTGCGCCCCAGAGGATTCGCGGAGCCGAACTCAGGTCATCACAAGTGCACGTAATGATTGCAACGACGGAACAATTTTTCCGCCTTATATCCTCTCTAAACCCTAGATCGTACAATCTCCTGCTATACATGGCCAATGGTGACTCAATGTTTGCGACACCGGATCTCGCAGAATTACATAAATCCCTGTCTAGTATTCAACGTCAGCTTACCTAAAACTTTCAACTCCACCACCTATGGGATTCAGTATCTTATATGCATCGCTAACTCCAATCCTTCGTATATCGCATGCCCAATGCCAATCACGATGCTGTTATTCAACCTAAATGAGACAAGTCTTGATTTTCAGTTGACGAACTAACCTCTAATTCGGACCTCGGCAAAAAGTCTAGCTGTTTCCACGTCCCCCTCATTTATCATGAAGATCGCCCTCGTGGAACTGGGGAAGACCAAATCTTCTCCTTCCCACCGAACAAATCCAAAATGGCCTCAAAGTCTTCTGCAGTCGGTCCAAAGGCCTTGGTTGTGTCAGCCCTCGCCATAGGTCTCGGTGTTTTTCTCGCCCGCCCTATTAATCGTGTCACAACCGTTCTCGGCTTCTTCCGCACTCCATCGTCCACTATCGTCTCAGATGCAGATTTTATAACCATTGACGACACAACTGTCTGCGAAGACGTGCATCTTCACTCTGGTTTGCTCTACACAGCGTGTGAAGACTCGTACGCGCCGCGGTTCTCGTGGTTCCCTGGTCTGGGCGTTCTGCACGATCCCCTCACGGCTAGCAAGTCGCGTGGGTCTATCCACGTCATAGACCCCAAGACGTTCAAGTCGAAAAGACTGGAGTTTGAGGGTTTCCAGGGACCGTTTATCACGCATGGTATTGACGTTATTGCTGATCCTAAGGATAAGGATGGAGTTTATATTTTTGCCGTGAATCATCTCCCCAATCCCGAGTATCTTCAGCATATTGTTGATGGGAAGAAGCAGGCGTTTGGCGGAAACAAGGCTGCTTCTCAGATTGAGATCTTCCATCATCGTGTTGGGTCTTCTTCGGTCAAGTATGTTCGATCCATCAGCCATCCTTTGATCCAGACTCCAAACGACATTGTTGCTCTGTCCCCGACAAGCTTTTATGTCACGAACGATCACCATTATCGTGAGGGTCTTATGCGACAGGTTGAGGATATGTACTATGGTGCGAAATGGTCAAACACGATTTATGTCGAAATCACCGATACCGCCTCCAAGGACTCAACAGCCGGGTTCAGTGCTTCCGTCGCTCTGACAGGCCTCCATAACAACAACGGTCTCGGTCACGGGAAAACTCCCAACGAAATCGCCATTGGCAGTGCAGCCAGCGGAGACATCCACATATCCACCGTCAGGCCAGACCATACCATTCAAGTCCTAGAAACAATCCCATTCGACACTGCCGTCGACAACCCCTTCTACTACAGCGATCCGTTTGCTAGTGGAGATAACGACAGCAGTGGCTATGTCTCGGCTGGTCTTTCAAAGGCCTGTGAGCTTGCAAACAGCATTGGCATCGACACTGCCACTGAACCAGTAACGGTATGGCTTGCTCAGCGAAAGAACGGAAAGTGGGAGAATAAGGTCCTGTTTGAAGACGACGGAAAGAGATTGAGATCTGCGGCTACAGCTGTGTTGATTGGAATTGATCCAAAGCTTGGAGGGGGGTAAGAAGAAAGGTTGGTTGTTTGTCACTGGGTTTTATTCACAGCATATTGCTGCTGTCAAGGTCGATCTATGATGCACACACATATTGTAGTGCCAATGTATGATGAACCTAGTAGAAGTTAGTGGGCGAGCTTTGATAAATCAAACACTGTTTGCACTAGGAATTTTATTTTAAGACGGACAATCGTCACGGGCTACGGAAAGTTGCCAAAGGCCGGCATATATACACAAGCGTCATGACCAAAGGCACATTACGTCATCCATAATCCAGCAGAAGATATAAAGTCAAAAGGTTGAAGACTGACCCTGCCAATTCCAATATTGTAAACTATCGTTTAGTCTACCTTTGCACAAACATGTCGACAGTTGAAATCATCTGCATCTCCACTGCTTTGATGGCGTCAGGTGGTATCGCCACCCTGACATTCTTCGACGTCCCGGAGCTTCAATCTCAGCCTGCCTCGCGGTCTTTACCCTCTATCCGATGGCTTTTCAGTCGTGGGTCACATGTCTTCCCATCAGCCTCACTTCTCTCAACTATCGGCTTCGTATATTCTGCATCGTGCGGCAGTTTCTCCGACTCTGGATCGCTCTTGGCTATCTCAACCAAGACCCCTAAGACCAACACATTCTTAACCGCTGCGGCTCTAGCATTTAGCATCGCGCCATTTACTCAACTCATGATTCCGACAAACTTTGCTCTTATTGAGGAGAATAATAGACTTGGTGGAGTGAGAAGTGAGAAAGCGGCTGGGGGTAGTGCATCGACTGATAGAAGTGCTTGGGAGTCTGTAAAAGGAACGGATGAAGGCTTTGAGTTCGCAGACCTAAGCGGTCCTCAGGAACAAACGGAGAGGGAGTCCACAGCAGAGGAAGACAAGAAGGTTTATGAGTTACTGGAGAGGTTCCGGTGGCTGAACCTCGTGAGGGCTGCTCTTATAGGGGCTGGAGGGGTTGTTGGTCTCTATGCTGCTATCAACTAACGGCCGGTAAGCGTTATTGATCACCAGCTGCCTCAATTTGTCTCAGCTTCCCTAAATGTGAAAGGTATTGTCAACTATCTTGTGTGCAGGATTGAGGCGTGAAAAGACCATAAAATCAAGATATAGACTCTCAAACTACCAAGACCCCATTAGCTGGCATCATAATAAATACAAAAACATAAATTTACACCGCAAAAGCCAGGAATATAGGTTTCACCCCAGCCACCAACTGAAACGCAAACCGTAAGCGTTTTGGCGCCACCAATTCATATCACTTAGGCAGGACAGCCTTTCCAGCAGCTCGAGCCGCCTCCAGAGCACCAAGTAGACCATACTGCGAATAGACACCGTTGATCCGCTGAGTCGAGTTGAGGTTCTTGACAACCACAATCTGGAAGCAGGTAGCCGAACCTTGACGAGATGCGATGGTGGAATAAGCCAGGAAAATCTCCCAGACCTACTCCAGTCAGCTATTTCATCCTATAGAGTTTATGGGGATGCATACTCGGAACCATCGAACGCCATATTTGGCTTTGACCTTTTCGGCATTTCCAAGCCAGTTTCTGTACCATCGCCAAATAGTGCCGGAATAATGAACGCCAACAGTGTCAACACTGAACCAGTTAGTAGATACCTCCAAAAACGTCAGATCACGTACCTCTTGACCTCGAATCCAGCGCTTTCCAGACATCCAACGTAAAACGACAACGGCGTCGATGCATCAGCGCCAGGAAAGATATACTTATTCAGAAACAAGCCCCAAATAAAATCCTCATACTGCCAAGCCTTTCGTAATCCCGACAGCTGCACATACATGGCCCCATCATCCTCCAGCATGTCATAACACTGCCGAAAGAACCCCGTCAAGCGCCTCACGCCAACATGCTCCGCCATCTCAAGCTGCGTGATCTTGTCAAACTTTTGCTCCGGAATATCGCGATAATCGCAGCATAGAAGCCGACTCTGCTCCTCGCCAACGCCAGCTTTTCTCAACCCATCGTTTCCCCACTCAACCTGATTTCTTGCCAGAGTTACACCCGTGACGTGCGCACCGTAGTTCAAGCTGGCGAATTTGGCCAAGGTGCCCCATCCGCAGCCAATGTCGAGAACTCGGTCGCCGGACTTGATGTTGATTTTCTCGCAGACGATGGCGAGTTTGTTATCTTGCATTTCCTCAAGCGTTTCCTCGCGATCGGGGTCTGAAATGATTCCAGAGGTGTAGATCATTCGTGGGCCGAGGAACCAAGCGTAATGATCATTTCCACTATCGTAATTGGTGCGAACTTGCTCTTCGTCCTGCGAGCGCAAGTGAAGAATGACATCGGGGAAAAAATTGAATAGAAGATAATTAAATGTCTCGCTGGTGAAATTAAACGTCGCCCAATCATGGCGATACTCAAGTATTTCGAGGGCGTCGGCGTTGAGATCGACTTGGCCTGTGAAATAAAGTTCAAAGAATTTATTCATGGGGACTTTATGGCGGCCTGTGTATCGTGCGCGAAGTTGGTCCGTTTTAAAGGTGAGGTAGAACTCGATCGGTCGGCCGGGAAGATGGACTTTGTCGTTGATTCGCGGGCTCAATTTGGACATGAAAGTCCAAATGACGATCAATACAGGGACAGTGGTGAAGATGGCGAGGAAAAGAGCAAGTTTGAGACCGCCGCCGAGTTTCCATGATAGCCATTGGGGAACGCCGTAGAGAGCGACGCCGAGGAAGATGTTGGACCATTGTTCGTATCCGGGGCCGTCGGCGGGGAGCGGAGCGTTTTTGATAGCGGGAGACTATTCGCAGTGATTAGCAGATATGACATGATGGACACAAATCCGTGCGAGGACTTGCATTGGTCAAAGGCACGCCCGGATTCTTGCCGGTAGAGAGCACGTCAGCGGGCGCTTTGGGTGTCGGGATGAAGTCAATGTCGCTACTCAAATGAGCGCCTCCATTCTGCTTGAGGGCCATGGTCACAGACTCTTTCGTCCATATACGTGTGAGATGAAGGGAAGAAGAACGGATGATTAAACACGAGATTGAGCGGTCAAAGCAACCCTTTTAATCGCACGGCATGCTGAGCTGATACATCAAACCACCTCGAAAATGATGTGAGGCCCCGCTGCATCCGGGCCTCAGGACGTGCATTGCATCCCTGCCCAAAAGCGACAGGAGAAGCCAGAATGTAACCGAGATGAAGAGGGATATCATGAAATTGGGACGCGTAATTAGATGCCTCTGCAGTCTGCAGTGTATTCTGGTGCCTATCAGAGTTATTCTGTAGCCTAATTTATTGGCGTCTGGGCATGCCACGCCGCGCTGTGCTGCAATTATCCCTGGTGTGACGTAGACGGACGGAAGATGTTCCCGGGCCCGAGACTG
Source organism: Fusarium fujikuroi IMI 58289 (assembly GCF_900079805.1). Lineage (NCBI taxonomy): Eukaryota > Fungi > Ascomycota > Sordariomycetes > Hypocreales > Nectriaceae > Fusarium > Fusarium fujikuroi. The sequence goes on along the minus strand of NC_036630.1, from coordinate 2,472,673 downwards.
CAATTCCGGGGAGATTTGCACGTGCTTGTCTGCTGGTTTCGATGAGGCCGTGCCACTTTGGCCAGGGGCGCAGTTCAATAGGGAACTGTGAGCGTGCCAAACAAATACTCGCTGGTGCGTTGTGCTGCACCCCCACGCGCAGACTTGGGAGACAACAGTCTCAGGAAGATATGGAGTCAGGCTGGCACGCGGGAGATCGGCGCCAGGCACCGCGATTTTGACGCTCTACGCTAAACTCTATCTTGAAACTTTGGTATCGAGTTACAAAAGTGCCTGTCTGTGAAATGGAAGTATATAACATCACTAAATAATATTCAAAAAGTAAAAGAAATGCCCTGTCGCATGATAAACTTCACGGGCAAGGTTTGTACTGTTTATACATTCAATAAGGCGATATATTCCCAGGTATATAAAACAGATAATATGCAGTACACCTCGACTAAAAGCAGTAAAATTAAGGACACTCGAGTTCTGAGATATATCTTTGGACCAATATTGACAGTGCTTAATCCATTTCGCTATTGGCCACTCGACAGTCTATATCCCAGTTTGAATCCTTTCTCGATGTGAACAAAGTTTACTTTCTTTTCAACCAATGATCACGGTGGCATTCGAAATCCTCATATTGAAGAACTCACAACGGCATAGCATGTATTAGACAAACTTTCACATCAACATTTTTCCCTTTCACCACGTTTTTTACTTTTCGGAATTATACTATAAAAAGTCCAGCTTCTCCCACATTCCTTCTACAACATTCTTCCCCTGCAAGAAACTCGACATCTCCCATCACTACTGACTCATGAACAGTGGACGCCGCCTCAATGTATCATATCACGGAACAAAATGCAGGTTTAATCACCCAACGATTAGAGAGCTCATATTCCTTCGAGACATTTGAGCTCTCGCCTACCAACAGGGCAGCTATGGCGACGAAAGGTTGCCTTATTCGCGAGTTCCCTGCCACCGCGGCAGAAGTCTCCGACAAAGACTTCAACGATTCCTCCTTCCAGGAGGTCTTTGCTAAAACTCTTGTCAAAATGAGTCATCAAGCCGTAGCAGAAATGCAGCCCAAAGTGAAGAAAGCACAGCAGATGCACAATGAGGAGCGCGACACAACAGATCCTCGTATCGTCACCGAGCTGCTGACAAGCTTTCTGCGAGGTGCTGGGACACCTACTGAGATCAAGGCCGTTCAGAAGAGAACGCGCGAGGAAGTTTCGTGGAATAAAAGCAGAGATCCGTGGACGAGATCTCCGCTGTGGCTTCTTCTTCGCGTGGGAGTCCAGCTCACCCTGGCCTGCCATCCACAAGGATCACAGGAGTTGTACAAGCGCTTTATGGTGTTCTTGATAGCTCAGGCTCTTCAGCTTGCCTGTGAGAAGTCGTCATCTAGTGAGATTATTCATTTGATGATGGCCAAGATCTCAAGACGGCTTTGCAAGCTGGGGGATATCAAGGATGGGCCATGGCTTCATGTTATCAAGGGTATCGTCTCATCGGCTTCGAGAAATTTGGAGGAGAGGTGGATCAATATCCAGCAACGAAACGAACAGCCACTTGATCTCGGTGTCCTAGCTGAGTTCAAGTTCGAAGAGCATACCGACTTCTCGTTGCCTGAACTCGATACCTTCCTCGCAGCTATTCCCCGGCGGCAGCAACTATCAGCAGCTAAAGAATTCAAGGCCAAGCCCATTGCTTTGGCCCTAGACCCTTTTACTCTCCCTGGAGTCAATGGTTCTGTCAATAATGACAACATATCTTTCGAGCTCGCAGCTGTTGAGGCTTGGGTAGAGAATAATCTCAGCACATGGCTTGAACATCACTTAAACAGCGATCAATCATGCCACGGTCTGAACACACTGCTCGAGCACTACCATATGTCTGCGGATAGATGGTATACCGGACGACCCGAGAGAATGTCGAAGATGCTCCTTACTCTCGGTGAGACCTGGGTAGCTATTGATAAGATGGCTGTCCACCACAACCCTTTGATGTTGAAGTACCGCAATGAAATCCCTCGTGAAGTGTTCAGCGATCTCTTAGTCCATTCGAAGAAAGACATGGAAAGGCTCCATCGATTGGAAGAGTACCTCGAAGATTCCTCCGGAAAACTAAAGCTATTAGCGCTCCTATCATACGGCCAGAGACTTTCTTTCGCCGTTGAGTACTTTCGACAACTCCCAAAGCTCCAAGAGAAAAAAGAACAGATCGAGCGTAGTGCACAAATAGACCGCGATAAGAAGCTACAGCAGTTCCGGAAACTCAAAGCAAAGTACAACGATATCATGAAGAAGTACGACGACATGCCATGCGAGAAGGTCCTTCAGGTTGAACACGACGTGGAGTACTACGTTCATACCAAGAACAAGTGCGCGCGCTGTGCTCTCCCCGCCAAGGCAAAGAAGCTCAAATTCAACCCTCATGAGTGGCCTCTCCCAGCAGATGAACTGGAAGCTCAAACGTCTGTCTTTGAAATGGATGTACCCGTCAGTTTTGCTGTATGGCGAGATGCTACGGTTTACTTCCTGGATAACATCCTTAAATTCGAATCGTCTAGCGCGGGAGACTACCCACGTGCTTCCTTTCCCTTGACGACTTATAAACCCCTCAGTTCTTGGTGTAAGTCCCTGCGGCATAGAGTGCAACTCCTCTCTGAGATTAAACCACACTCTCAAACACACCGCAATCAGAAATCTATCGAAACTTGTACCGAGGCTGATGTCTGTCTTAATAACGGCCTCCGCTTTCAATATCACGATAGTTCTAGAAATACCTTCCTGTCTACCTTCAAACCAACGACAGAGATCTCAAAGCACTGTACCATCAACCTCCCTGCGAGAGCTCATGCCTTGCAAAGATTCATGGCTCGAACATGGCTTTGTGAGAACGGGGAAACACCCAACCAGGCCATCGCGAGCCAGTTCGAGTGTCCAGAGTACATGTCGCTTGGGGAGTTTAAGGCTTTAGCTGTTTTTCCTTGCGGATATCGCCTCCAGTGGATGAACATCCTTACACAGCTTGCTATGCCGACGGTAGACTTCAATAAGCCAGAGACTGCGTTATCTCTACTCCAGATGATGTTGCAAGCTGGGCCGTTTGATGAGGATGAGCCGACAAGACATGCGCATACTCGACCGACAGAGGTGAAATTCGGTTCGCAGATTCTGAAGTACTTGAATGAGAACGTGTCAAGGGTTCAGGAGAATTGGGAGTCGTACACCTCACTGTGCTCTTTTACCTGCTTGGCCACTAGGCTACTTGCTCTAGCTGATAAGTCCCTGTCAACACAAATTCTGGAACTCATCGAAAAGTGCCGAGAGAACTCTTACAAATGGGGAATGCATCTGTTGTGCAAGGTCCAGGATATTGAGCATCGCACGCAACGGGAGGAATTTCTCGAGGCAGCAGTGCACATTGCCCTTGTCTGCATCGAGACGTTCAATTCGGAAGGTGACCACTTTGAACAGGTATTGGCTGATGAACAGCAAGTGGCGATACTATTGGAAATCTCGATCATCGTCCATAACAGTGCCGACTTTCAACAGTTACAGGGGGATGCACTGTATGGCATCATGCTCGACCGGTACAAAATCACAATGCATAGATCCCTACCCATTCTGGTTAATGAAATAACCTCCAAGAGAAGTTCATGCCTTGACATGGCTATCAAGCGACGATGGCCTGATTTTGCACGAGAGGGTGAGTGGTCCTTGATCTCTGATCATTGGGTCACGGAAATTACTGGAAACCTCCAAGTCCACGTCAGCCTTCTCACAGGACAGTTTTTGGTTAATGGATCGCCTGTTTCACGACTTCCCCAGAAGTATGAGACTCGCCAAGAGTATCAGAAGCTATTCGGGTCTGCGACAATGGAAGTCATGCCGAGCAACCTTCCAGGTATGAGTTTCTGCGCGACCAAGATGTTCCACGGGTACACGGTGCATCTTGGTATGCAGACAAAAAAGGGGGTTGACGACCTTCTTGTGCGTCTTTCCAAGAACGGCTCGACGCTGGACTTGATACCGTCGATAAACCTCCAAGGCCTACTTCCCGATGACTTCACCGATAGTCACGTTCATTGGCTTGAGGATGCGTCGGGAGAGGTTGGGTTCTGCCACGTCAATGACCCTTGGCCAAGCATGAAGAAGGATATTTGGCACTTACGAAAGGACAGTGACACATGGAAGTTATCACTTGGTAAAGAAAGTGTGCTCGTAAGTCCATGGAGTGAGCTTGGGCAGAGAATCTCTCGTATCTTCTCACCACTTCAGCCTGCCTCGGACTTACATCTGGTTCTCCATCAACAAAGCAAAGAGCTTGAGGTCCAGCTACCAAAGCTCCGCCTTGAGTTCATGATCAGATCAAAGACATCCAACATCAAGTCTCGTCAATTTCGGGATATGGAGGTTGATCAAAACCAAGCCATTGGAACCCTCATTGGCCTTGAGAACAAACTCGTTCTAAGAAATTCCCATGATTCTCAGATCAGGTCGGTCATCATACCCGAAGGAAACGCTAGTTGTCAAATGTCTACTGGTTACGGGGTCGAGAACCACGTCGAAGTCACTCTTGATCGTGAGGCAGCAAGTCGAGTTCAAACCTATAGACTAGATCCCCTTCTTCGCAGGATCGTACCCAATGACAAGGTAGAAAGCAAGTTGTACCTTGCCTACCTCCACGCTCTGACATCATACTGTCTCCCGGATCCCTTCCTCCAGCGCACTGGAACCGAAGAAGCTCTCGCTATTCTTGGTTCCGCCTCAGTCAGAACTCCTACGGCATTCTCAGAATCGACGTATACAATTTTGTCGAACATTGCCCAATTATCACCAAAGAGATCATACTATCCCGCTGATCGACGGGAGATGCAGAGGGTACGGTGGCGGAATGACCTGAGCTACAACATCCAAGATGACAGATATGGGAAGGAGGTTCGAAATATCTTGAAGAAATATCGTGAAGTTCAGTTCCTGTTTCCCAAGAACCCTGTCCCAATCATAGACCAACACCGCTCGATAGAAGAGTTGGTAGATCGCGCTATTCTTCGAACATCTGTAACTCGAGTCTCTGGCTTTGGTGCAGAAGACTTTACTACGAAACAGGATGTCAGATACGCGTCAAGGGAGAAGAGCAAATCGCTCGAAAGGTCTACACGCACCGTGGAGATGGCGTACCGAGTATACAATAAGTCCTGCACCCTTTCAAGACCAGTATCTGGTAGGCTTGGCCATCTTCTCTTCAGTCTCATGAGCGGCGACGAGCGCGTACACACTAAGGAGATCTTGCCTAAAAGCAGAATCGACTACGACTCATCTTGGCTACAAGGCCCAGAATCATACCTATCGTCCGTATGGTTCCAGCTTCACAATTCATACAAAAAGTCAGTCACCTGGTTCGACAAGTACGAGCTGATGATGTGGATGGCCACAATGTCGTATTCCTCAGAGTACGATCCCCAAGTTGGCCAGGCGCTGCTGTTGCTCACCCAGTTCCGATCAATGGCTGACTGCAAACCACTCGGTGCATCTTCATACAATCTAACAGCTGGCTGTCAAATTCGAGACGAGGACTTGCGAGCCGCGATAGCACCATTTGTAGTTAGTTACGCAAGCAGCCCCGATGCTATATCTGCTCGTCGTTTCGATGAGAGGAGCAGCGATGTTGGAAAGAGGCGAAGAGACGACTACAGAAAGAGAAGCGCTAAAGCCATTGATACGTTTGTGAAACACCTGCAACGTCAATGGCCTTCTGAGGATCCGAAAAAGCCGGAAGATCCATACATGGAATTGACGTCGTATATCAGGATGGGACCCGCCATGGAAAGTGCCCTTGGAAAGTGGCACCAGTGGCTGAAGAACCTTCGCCTGAGGAAGCATCTGGATGTAGTAGCTGGTTACATGAGAGAAGACGTACCGGGCGAGTTCAAACAGGTGTCACTAGTACTACCAAGGACGTTGATTCCCACCAACAGACCAGTGTCAAGATTTGTGGCTACGTCAGATCTCTTCTCATCCTTGGGCGTTTTGCATCATAGGACTCCTCCGGCCTTGGGTCAGCTTCTGGTGAACTCGGAGAGGGACAGACAGAGCAACAAGCTCAGTAGTATCATTAACAACCTTGATTCCAAAGCCAAGCTTGACTATGAGCACAGGTATTTGAGGGAGCTAAAGGATAGTCTTTCGAGTTTAGATGGCCATGTCGAATCTGAGTTGAAGGGGCATCAGCTTCGAAAGCTCCGAAGCTTACTTCAAGACCACTTGGAGAGATGCGAGTCTCACCTAACAAAGCTTCATGAGACTCTGCTCTCTTCCCTCCCGTCTTCAAGTAAACTCTCACACGCGATGTATACTATCCTTGAAGAAGCTGGATTTCTTCCTAGGATGTCACCCACTCAAATGTTACAGCAACTCAGACCAGCCCAATGGAAGGTCCTTTCTGCTGGATGGAAGGAAAGTCTAATCCACTACGGAACTGCGCTCACTTCATTACAACGAGCCAAACGTCTAATTCGGTTCCAGTCCAGTCACGTCGATCTTATTCGTGAGCTCGAAAACGGTGGCCATCAAAGCTGGTGTCCCTTTGACCATCCAGAATGGCTACTACTGGAATGCGAAAGTGAGATCATGATCCGCGATGTACAGCAGCAGATCGCTGAACAGATGATTAATCCCCTGGTGACAAGAACTCAGTGATGCAGCTCAACATGGGCGAAGGCAAGTCAACAGTCATCGTACCCATTGTCGCCACAGCTCTTGGAGATAGGACGAAACTTGTTAGAGTCATTGTCGCAAAGCCACAGGCTAAGCAGATGCATCAGATGTTGATATCCAAGTTATCAGGACTCCTTGATCGGCCGGTGTATATGCTTCCGTTCTCTCGAGACACCAAGATGGATCTGCAAACGGCAAACACTATCCAGTGTCTCATGAAACGGTGCACCCAGGAGGGTGGTGTCTTGATGGTGCAGCCAGAGCATCTGCTTTCTTTCCAACTGATGGAGTTAGAATTTCGAATCCGCGGAGACATCCAAGTGGCCGAAGCAATGTCGCAGACAAGAAAGCTTTTTGATCGTTCCTCTCGAGATATCGTCGACAAGAGCGATGAGAATTTCAGTGTCAAGTTCGAACTCATCTACACTCTTGGAAAGCAACGGCCGATCGAACATAGCCCCGATAGATGGGTTATCATCCAGGAAGTCATGGGCCTCATTGCCAAGTTCGGCCCTGAGATAAAGTCCAAGTACCCGTATTCCATCGAATTTGACGCCCGGCATGTTGGGAGATATCCTCGCCTACGAATTCTACGACCTAACGCTGAAGCTGAAATCTTCAACCGTGTCACTGAGATGATCTGCGAGACTGGTATGGCCGGTTTCCCCATCGCACGCCAGCCCAAACGGATCCGAGATGCAGTACAACGATATATTTCTCAGGCTGAGCCAACAGCCTCCGACATAGAGGCTGTGGAGAAAAGTTCCCTCCGGAGCGAAACGGTGAGTAGAAACATACTCCTTCTCCGGGGACTCTTCGCTGGGGGAATTCTTTCTTTCGCACTGGGAGGTAAACGGTGGAGAGTAAACTACGGTGTGGACCATAACAGAGAGAAGATAACCAAACTGGCTGTGCCTTTCCGGGCAAAGGATAACCCAACACCTCGATCGGAGTTTAGTCAACCTGACGTGGTGATCACGCTCACCTGTTTGAGTTATTACTACAGTGGTCTCGACGATGACGCTTTATTCGCGGCATTTGAGTTACTGAGTAGATCGGACAGTGCCACTCAGGAGTATCAAGACTGGGTCAAGACTGCACCATCGCTACCACAAGCCTTCAGGAACTTGGAAGGAGTCAACTTGAGGGACCGGGTGCAGTGCACTACTGAGATCTTTCTCCATATGCGATATTCTAAAGCGGCGGTTGATTACTACCTATGTCATCTGGTATTCGCAAAAGAGTCCCAAGAATTTCCTCACAAGCTGTCAGCTTCTAATTGGGACCTTAGTAAGAAGAAGGATAACCCTACTACAGGATTTAGTAAGACCAACGACTCGCGATATATTCTGCCACTCGATATAAAACAGCTCGACCTACCTGAGCAGAAGCATATAAATGCTCTTATTCTAGAATACCTACTCCAGCCAGAGAATGGAATCTCATTAATGCCCCAAGAAGCAAAGGGCACCACTTTCGACAGCAGTCTTCTTTTGCAGATGGTGTCCAATATGAGCCCTAATACCCGTGTTATTCTCGACGTTGGCGCCCAAGTCGTTGATCTTACCAACCAGGAGTTTGCCAAGCGATGGTTAGCCTGCTATCAGGATCAAGATTCCACTCAAGCTGCGGTATTCTTCAATGACAGCGACGAAAGTGTTGTTATGGACCGTTCAGGCAAGATCGAAGACTTCCAGACCTCCCCGTTCTCCCAGCAGCTGGATCTATGTCTCGTCTTTCTGGATGAGGCACATACCCGCGGAACGGACCTGAAGCTTCCCGCCGAGTATCGTGCTGTGGTCACTCTGGGTGCTGGTCTGACGAAAGATAGGTTGGTTCAAGCTTGTATGCGGATGCGCAAGCTGGGTAAGGGACAGACAGTGGAGTTCTGCATTCCGTGGGAGATTGAGCACAAGATTGTTCAGCTCAAGGGTGAAAGTACCCCCAACAGAAGCATCTCTGTTTCTGATGTCCTCTGCTGGGCTATCACTGAGACATGCCTTGACCTGAAGAGGGCTATGCCACTGTGGATTACGCAGGGCGTTAGGTTCTTTAAGCAAGAAGCCCTCTGGTCCCGCCTCTCTGATGAGAACATCAAGCCGGATGAGTTTCTCGAAGAGGAGGGACAGAGCTTGAGGGAAAGATATTTTCCCCAGAAAGGTCTGGCCGACCTTTCTTCACTCACAGGAGGGCTGAATGACTCCGTCGCAAAGGTCTTCAAGTCCCCATGCGAAGAGTTCGGCCTGGAAAGGTTACGCACTTACTCTCTGCAGGAGGAACAAGAACGAGAGCTGGCCCCAGAAACACAACACGAGCGACAAGTCGAAAAGGTCCCGGCCCTGAAGCCCGACACCCATAGTGTCAACAGGCTTTTGCAGGAGTGGATAGCAGATGGCTCATTCCCAGAGTCCTCCACCGCCTTCCGAGCTGTAATGAAACCCGCGTTCCAAAGTCTGAATAAGACTTCAGCAGCTGTCCACTTCGACGTCAAGGAGTTCCCTGAGACGGTATGGGTGAGTATGGACTTTGCGCATACTGTCAAAGGTGCGTTTGGTGGGAAGAACTTCTTGGACTCTTATCAACGTCCTGTACAGTGGGTGTTGGTTGGTAAGAACGAGGAGGGTGCTCCTCGAATAGTGGTCATAAGTCCATTTGAGGCGCAGCACTTTCTTCCGCTTATCGAAGAGTCAGAATATGTTGCTCTCCACCTTTACGCGCCGAGGGTCAACCTTGCCTTTCGACCGGTGGATGACCTTCAGCTGTGTTCCGTGGGGAAGAAGGTCGTGGAGGAGATACCGAGAGACATCATTACGTTTCTCAATCTCTTTGCTGGGCAGCTTTATCTGTCGTCTTATGACGACTACAAGCTTGTCTGTGACATGCTTTGTTTGGCATGGGACAGGCTGGATGACGATGCTGCTGGTGGTAGTGGGAGTCAATGTGGTTTTACCAAGAGCCCTGCGATGTTTCTGAAGGAGCTTCTGGAAAAGGTCAGGCAGGACTGTGGGACTATTGACAAGACGGACATGGGAAGGGTTATTGAAGGAGTGCGTTTGGTTGAGGATGACTTCGATAACAGGTATGCTCTTTAGTTTTTGTGTGGCACGTGCCTTATTGCATGTTTGACTGAAATGGAAAGAACAGACAAATGGAAAAGAAATAGAAAAGAAATAGAAATGAAGGTTGAATCTATTTCAGGATCGTCACAGGACACACAATAAGAGACGCAATTGTAAAGCTGGAATCACGATTATTCACATGGCACTAGACCATGAAAAGCATCCTAAATAGGATAACGATAGGGGAGAGATAAAATTGTTTATTGCCGCGTTGGTAAGGAGGGTTTAAAGCTAAAAGGAAATTAATTACCGAGCATTCATTCCTTGAAGTGGAGGATTGTTTCGAATATTTTCCTACAGGCTAAGCCAAAAGACCGAGGCACTGTGCTCTGGCTGGTTGAACTGACCCCACTCTTGGGCTCTTCGCTTGCAACTTGGTCAAAGCCCCAGCTTCATACATCCTAACGTACGTAGGTAGTTTCGTGCTCAAGCTGTGGAACGAATCACTGCAGAACGGTAGTTTTGCTTATCTCAGTCTTTCTCTGATATAGGACTTCTCGAACGCGCTGCTTGTGATTGTTCAGGCGCTTTGGAGACGCATCGGTGATCCTATATAGCTGGGCTCACTTCGCGGCCATTAGCTTTAGAATTCGGAAGCATCGAACTGCTGCTGTACCAACTTAGAGGATAACCAGTCTCCTGGGATCTAGTCAAATGCAAAGTACAGAGAAATTATTATGTATTAGAATCGCATCAATATTAGACGGCAGTCTGCCATGATAAAATTCAAAAGTATACCTTACCTTACTTTGAGGTGGAGTGGCGGGAAGTGTCTGTCCGCTTATGTCATCTTCAAAATATCTCACCTCCCCTGGTGAGCGGACCATCATCTTCCTTCAGCACCACGGCCCGTCAACATCCGTCCCGCCATCATGAAAACATCTCAACGTAGATCCCAGCGCGCATCTGCCGCTTGCGACTTTTGCCGAAGGCGAAAGGTAGCAGTAAATTCATTATGATGCGACTTATCTGCTGACCTTGTCTAGCTTGGTTGTGACAACGCGAAGCCAAAGTGCGAAAATTGCCAGGGTCGGGCCATTGAATGTACATATTCTCAGAGAACTGCTCAGGCTAGGTAAAATTGCAAAGAAGTCATGCAGGGCTAGTGCTAAAATGCATGAGCAGGCCGTCCAATGCGCGCATACAGAAACTAGAAGAGGAAAATGCTCGTTTACGCGATCAGTTGTGTTCAAGAAGTCCGGAGTTGAGCAGCGTGCATTCCGATACTCAGCAAGAAGGAAACCATCTGGATGAAACCCCGAATCCCACTGAATCTACAATTACGCTGAACATCATTAACGATCAGACTTATCAAGCAAAGGGGCAAGCTGCCTCTCCTTCTTACCACTTATCGATCGGGCAACCCGAGGGTGCCGCGTTTCATGGCCCTTCCAGCGGAGCTATACACATAGGGACTGCCAGAGACTCGTCTCGTATAACCAGCTCCGACGAGATTGCCAAGAACCAACTTTTGGCAGAGACAACTAGGCAACGTGAGTATATATCACTCGAGATTCAATTCTAGATGCTCATTCAAATCAGGTCAACTTGAAAAGGTCAACCTCAGAGCAGGAAAACTGGACTTTGGTGACATCAGCCCCAAAGTCGGTATAGATCTTCTTTCCAAGTTCTGGAACCGCCAGCACTACATTGGCTCTATCGTGTATCGACCAGCCTTTATGCGCGACATGGCGTGCAACGGTCCTTACTACTCCGACCTCCTCCTCACAGCCATGCTCTTTGCTGGCTCTATGCATACAGTCGACGCAGCCGCTCTCCGAAACACCGGCAGGCTGAATTCCATCGGGCGTCCATATCGCATCAAGTTTGAACAAGCCTTGCATGCTTGTGGCTCTCAGGTGTTGTTCAACAGTGAAATAACCACCATCCAGGCGCTACTGGTCGTTTCTGATGCGCTATTCTCATGGTGTAACGAGAGGAGTCTCTCATGGCATTACTTAGGTATCGCGATTAGTATGATAATCGATCTGGGTTTGCACATCGATGGCCCAGCTCGGAGATCTTCAAAGAAGTTATCTGCTGAGGATATAGAGATCGAGCATCGCGTGTTCTGGGCGACATTCAGTAGGTATTCAAACACCCACAGAACTTCTCAAGCTGATGTTTTTAGTTTCGGACAAGGTGCAGTCTATCTACCAAGGCCGTCCAACTCGGTTACGCGAACATGACAACCGTGTACCGATCGTGTTTCTCGATGAATATGAAGAACTGGAGGATTTTCATACCCGAGGGTTTTCTGCTCAACCGTCTCAGTTGGATTGTCCGACGTATAGTGTCTCCACGTTTGGGCAACTTTGCGGACTCAGCATTATCATGGATCGTATTCTTTGCGCTCTTTATGCGGAGAGAAGCGCCACAAAGACTGCTGATCAAATATGGCAGTCTGCACAGTCGCTTCACCACGATCTGAAATCTTGGAAGGATGGATTGCCGGAGTGTCTGAGAGTTGATCTGAACGACCCTACTTCCTCCAACATCCTTCCCCACAATCTGTCACTGCTGTGCGTTTGTTGTTTGGCTCTGTTGTGCACGCACTAACTTGAGCAGATCATTGTTTAACTCCCTCATCATCTTGATCTATCGTCCTTTTCTTTCAGAAGGCCACCTGACATCCGCCTCTACAACAGTCGCGCCTGAAGCCTTCTTCAACTGTGTCACAGCTGCGATAGAGATCCACCAGATTCTTCAAATTTTCAAGCAGCACTTTTGTCTTCGTACAGCGCCTTACTTTATATCGTATGCCACGTACGTGAGTGCAACCATTCATGTGCGTATGGCGGCGCAGAAAAGTCCAGGATCACAAGCGCATGCGTGTCTCAGAAATTGCTTGGAGATTTTATCCGAACAGCAGACGTGGTGCCACGCCCCAAAGCGAACGATGAAGATTCTTCTTGGTATTATGAACCGCTTGGGAGTCAACGTCGGGGAGTTTGTGGCGATAGAACCGACAAGCTGTCAAGACGGTCACCTGGGACAGATTGATTTATCTGATCTATCTGAAATTGGTCCTGACATCACGTACCAAGAGCCCGACGTGTCAGTCACGCAGCAGCCAACGCCTGACACGGCAGTTAACTTCTCTAACCTGGAGGTTTCCGATTTTGACATTGATCGGATCATGCAAAGCTTTGTGTTCGAAGCCCCTCTGGCACAGGAGGACTTTGTACCGATGCCTCAGCCTGGCTTCAACCACTATGGCACTGGAGATGAGGCACTTACGAGTCGGGATATGATGGTGTTTGATGACTTGTTCGGGTTCGACTCTAGTACCTCTTAGGTCAGCAGTCTGAATAACGTAACCTTGTTAGGCATTGCCGACTCTATCTTGGCATCCAATTCAATTCACATCAATCGGGAGCTATCAGCTGCTAGAATATCACAATTAGATCTCTCATGCCCGTCCGGTATCTGTACCAACTTCTATACGTCATGCCAATCGGACCGTTTATAGCAAAACGTTCACCCAAAACCTGGCAATAAACGACCATAATCTCGAATAATGAATTTCAAACGATCATATCGAATGAGGCTCAAAAAGCTAGTGTCTTAGCGGCTCTTTCGCGGATTTTAGCCTCCGCTGAAGGTTGAACATCGGTGGAAAGCCGATGCAGCGGGCACTTGTCCGGTCCGAGATATCCGATCGAACCGCTTTAATTTACATCATTGCACCTGTAAGGCTGAACACTAGAATTTTCGGTGACAGTATTATGGATCTTCTGTGATGCAATGGTCACGATAACCGAGGTCAGAAGCATGTTTGGAAATATATATAATACCATAGTTGCATTTTCTTGGAGAGATGTTTCACCCATCAGCTTCCAAATACAAACATCAGCAAGCAACCACTCGCATTAATCATGGCATCACCAAGCGCTGACGTTCTCGGTTACGAGAAATCTATTTTTGACGCTGGTCTTCACTTTGCTCGTCCTGCGTTTACTTTCCAAACCTCGCAGTGGGAGCCTTTGGCGAAAGAGACACTCTCGGCAACTTCTTGGGGCTACATCCACGGAAATTGTGGCAGTGGCTCAACGTACAGGAACAACTTGACTGCTTTCTCTCGCTGGTCCATCCTTCCGAATCGCCTTGTGCCAAGTCACAAGGATGAGAATGGCAATGAGCAGTTCTCTGATACCTCTACCACAGTTCTTGGGCAAAAGCTTCCCTTCCCGTTGGCAATTGCACCCATTGGAGTTCAGAAAATCTTCAACCCTGAAGGCGAAGCTGCTACTGCTCGAGCCGCTGCATCTCTTGGAGTTCCCTATACACTAAGCACAGCTTCAAGCACTAGTATTGAAGATGTTGCAGCTGCGAATGGGAAGGATGCGCCTCGATGGTTCCAACTCTACTGGCCTAGCCACGAACACGACGACATCACCATCTCAATGCTCAAGCGTGCCAAAGCATCCGGCTACACGGCTCTTTTCGTCACCCTTGACACTTACGTCCTGGGCTGGCGTCCGAGTGATTTGGACAACGGCTACAACCCTTTCATCCACCCAGACCACATCGGCGTCGAAATCGGTCTGACAGATCCTGTTTTCCAAATGAAGTTCAGGGAGAAGCACGGCTATGATATCACTGATGCAGCTAGTGGAGTCTATCAAGCGGCTCAGGGCGGATCCGCTGGAGCTAGTCTCGGTGACGCGGCCAGAGAGTGGGCCAAGATCGTATTCCCCGGCCATTCCCATTCCTGGGAAGACATTGAATTTCTAAAGAAGCACTGGGACGGGCCTATTGTTCTCAAAGGAATACAAAGTGTTCACGATGCCAAGAAGTGTGTTGAGGCTGGTGTTCAGGGGATTGTGGTGAGCAACCACGGCGGTCGTCAACAAGATGGTGGAGCGAGCAGTTTGGGTATGCTTCCGCGAATTGTTGATGCTGTCGGTGATAAGCTTGATATCTTCTTTGACAGTGGTATCAGGTGCGGTGCTGATATCATGAAGGCCGTTGCCCTGGGAGCGAAGTGTGTTCTTGTTGGAAGGCCCTATGCTTATGGGTTGGCGTTAGGTGGTGAGGATGGTGTGAGGCATGTTCTAAGAGCGTTGTGTGGTGATTTGACTATGAACATGCACTTGGCTGGACTGAGGGATATTAGTGAGTTAAACCGGGATATCTTGGTGAAGGAGAGTGATCTTGTGTAACGAAAGGTTTTATTAATTGTGGACGAGACATTAAATGTTTACGGTAAATCGGTTTATTCTAGATTTTGAATAGAAGAAGTATTTTTTATTTCTTACAGGCTGAAACTCAATCAATCTCCCGCAATCTTAATCCATCCATAGGTCTATCAAGGCTGACTGATTTCATGCAGTATCTCATTCTACAGTATGGTGGACTTCGAATAAAACGGTCCAAGTCTGTTTGCGCACAAGGGACAAAAGCGAGGGAATCCGATCTCAACACTGGCCTGTCGATTCTCGCTTTGCTGAAAATGTTCACTTTGAGGTCCTCTGCCCCATTGTTCTTCCTTTCCACAAGCCGCTTGCACTCTTATTGTCATGCAAAAACATTACCTCCGTCATTGAAGACTTGTATTTGTGTTCCGTGTCCTTTTCCACTTTTTCTTTGTTCCCTCTTTGCTTTCATGCATGAACAGATCTCGCATTTCTAACTACCACTGGCATGATCTGTAACTGTCCGTTTGTTCTAGCTTTACTTTGTTCAGACGATGTGACAAAGACCATATTCCCAAGGGCTTTTTCTTATAAAGGACAACTCGAGACCATAACGCCGTCTTAGATCAACAAGCTTCTCTAACCTCCAGAATTGAGTCACCAACTACTGACCCCTTCCGAATTCATATCATTGGCACTCTAACACCATACATTACCATGTCGTCTCACAGCCGAAACATCAGTGGAAGCAGCCACATTTCTCTGCTCTGTCTCCCTAGCCCCATTGAGCTAGACGAGGATCATACCTTCTCCAAAACATCTCTCTACCCCCTCGATCACACAGACTACGAGCCATGCCGTAAGCGAATCATCAACACCAGCTTCGGTGCTCGTCAGATCATCCGTTTCATCAATCATCTCGAGACTCATGATCCCGCCCAGCACGATGCCGCGGTTAAAAGGCTTATCGAGATTGGTGTCGAGGTGGATGACCTAGTCCGTCTTTCTAAGCGCCGAGCTGAGGTTCCGTGGGAAGAGAGTTGGCCTTATAACTGGGAGAAGAAGGAAGGCTTAGTGTTGGGATACATGAAGAGGAACTTGCCTCGTTGGATTGCGATTATGAAAAAGACAGAGGCTCGAGAGGCTGCTGAAGCTATGGGTGAGACTCTTGAAGACGATGATTCAGACGACTATATCACCGCTGATGAGATGGACGAGACTCACGCTACCCAGAAGGATGAGGGTCGTCCAAGCGAAGGAGTGCAGGAGTTTGTGGATGTCGAAGAGACGGAAGGTTCTCCAGCTAAGGACGATGACATCTATAGTGAGTCGCGTCTTCCTAAAGGTTCTATGACTCTCAGGGAGTTGATTGCGTCTTATCGCAAGGCCCATGCGGAACAGAAGCGAGCTGAACGGATGCAGGATCAGTAGAAGGAGATCAAAGTGTGATAAGAAAGAAATGGTAAGATTGTTATTTTACTCATTTAGTGTCTATGGTAGGTGTTTGGAGTAAAGATGTTGGCTTTTTGAGACTTGAATAAGCCTCAGAATGTTCTATTATCTAGATTGCAATTGAAGGCTCCTCCGCGAGCTGTTTATGGTCCTGAGCTCAATGTCACCGTGCAGTATAAACGGAGTTGTCGACTTATCTCCGTACGAACGCCATAAAACGCCAAAAGATGCTGTAGTTGCACGTACTTTAGTCATGCAGGTAACCAAAGGATTGGCTTGACTCGGAACTTTTGGAACGATCAGACATTTTGGGTGCATTCAAGTGTACTATTTTCAATATAGCGTCCTTTTGACAGACGTGTTGAATTGATCTGCATGCCGTCCGTTCCGGTGTCAGATTTGTCAAAATGGCTACGTAAAGTGAGGGCGTCACTATCACATGATTGACTCAATCGTATCAATATATAAGCTAAGTGAGTAGTGCTTATTTTCCGAATATTTGATCTTCATTCATACCCAATTCAGAGCCTCTTGACTATAAATTTCATAGAAACATCTGCACTTCCCCCCACCACTCTCGAGTTCGTTATAATCATAAGCTCACAGCCACTAGTCTCAACTAGTCTTACTACTGTGCGCTCCATCGACAAAATGATCAGCAACGCCTCAGATCGAGTGACACCACGGCCTGGCGAGCTTCCAGATGCCAAACGGGACGCTCTAAGGGCCTTCGAAGTTTTGAAAAAGGGCGGCGTTATAATCGCCCCAACCGACGTCGGATACGGCATGATGGCCGCAACCACCGATGCAATCGAGCGTATCTTTATCGCCAAGAAGCGTAAAGCAGGGCATTCCATGGGTGTCATCGGAACATACGACCTTCTCACGCGACTATATGATGTTCCAGATGACAAATACACCATCGTTCGAACATTCACAGAAGAATTAGGATTGACGGTTGCGTTCATCGGAAAGTTAAAAGAGTCGGCGACTGAGCTCATCCCGAATGTTGACCGGGTTGTCAAGAACGGTACTCTAGGTTTCGCCATCGGCGAAGGCCCTTTCTCACGGGAACTTGCGCGTCTCAACGATGAGAACGGTTTAGTAATAGTTGGCAGCAGTGCCAACCTGACGGATCAGGGGCAGAAATTTCGAGTGGAGGACATTGAGCCGGAGATTATTGAAGCAGCAGATTTGGTTGTTAATTACGGTCGGCAGAAGTGGCATCTGTATGGGAGGGCCGGGACTATCTTGGACTTGAATAATGAACGTGTCTTGAGAATCGGGGCAAACTATGAGAATATAAGGGAGAAGCTGATTGATTTGTTTGGATGGACTGTTCCTGAAGATATGGACTATGATATGACCGGGAAGAAGACGGTTGGCTTCTCAATCAAGGCTGGTTCTGATAGCTGAAGCTTATAGCACAGAATAGTAAAGGAGAATGCCAGACAATTTCAAGCTCATAGGTTTCTATAAATAACAATAAATAGATGGTATATATACAGACTCCATGCTCCTATCCCCGTTCATATTCGATGCTGTACCGTGCTGTCAGCTGGTAATTCATGGGTGAAGTGCGTAGGCGACCCTCCCATTTCCCACGGTCCATGCCTCGCAGCGTTATCACCCGGTGCTTCGACCGGTGCATATCCATATTTCGGTGCTTCTTCTGCCGTGATTGTCGACGGTACAGCCTTATTGCTCCTCCGTCTTCTCCAGAGCATGAACCCAGCACCAGCAATGAGAAATGCTCCAGCGACAGCGCCTACTGCCACTCCGGCGGTTGCACCCGTAGATAGCCCAGACGACGGCTCCTTTGTCGACGAAGCAGTTGCCGCAGTCGTCTCCGTCTCACTTGCTTCGCTGGCCTTTGTCTTGGTGTTCGGTTTGTTTGTTCGCGTACCCGTTGGCGCTGACGTTGTTGCGGACGAGGGATCGGTGATGTTGAATGTATGACTCGCAAAAAGCGCCCCTGTGTCGCCAGTCTTGAAAAGCCAGAGACTAAAAGAGTTTCCGTCCGCGGGGTCGATGCCTTGATATGATGCGATCCATATGTACTCCTTCGATTTGCTGTTTGCTGAAACACGGGTCAACCAACAGTCCACCACTGACTTTCAATAGGCTTACATTGCAGGTTGTATCTCTTCCCAGTATCGGTTTGCCACATCGTAAGATCAGTAAACTCCGCATCCGTCTCCCAAGTGATCTTGATCTCCTCCCCCAGCTTATAGTGAGGGTTATTTATGCTAGAGTCGCTCGGTGGCGGGTTCGTGAATGCAGCGGTCACCACGTGATGGAAGGATAGAAATGCCAGTATGGCAAGCAATCGTCGAGTCGCCATCTTTCACGTTATAATAACGCAACTCTATGGTGCGGAAGAGAAAAGGGAGCGAAGAAAAGACGACACGCGACACAAAGGATTATTACATCTTATAGCTTACTTGTCGATCCTCCAAGTGGTGGACGCAATGGATGCATTACAGGGATCGACATCCTGCAAGTGTCCTTAATTAAGAAGCGGGAATGAGCCTCGCCATTCATCTAGTCTCCGCTAGTAAGTGGCTTGGTGTGTTAGACAGATATTGGCCCCCGTTGTCAACAGGCTGTGTAGACGGGACTTATTGCGGATTAAACCATCCTCAAATGAAGTTTGTATAATTTGTGGCATGCGGGGATCTTTGAGATACAAACTTTTCGGTGGTTATTACAGCAAACTTTCAAAGCGTCCTTCACATAGTCGCCGAAATCAGAATCTTCACCAGGAGACAACAAGTCATCAACATGGACCATCCCTGGAAAGGTGGTAGTGAGATGATCACTAAATGGCCCAGTCCAATGAGAGGCCCGCCTCCTTCAGTGCCTCAGCCCCTTGGTTTCAAGGCACTAGGATCGACAACCCTTTCACAGATGTTTCATCTCACTCAGCTCACATTACCGAGTGTTATCAAGATTTGAAGGTTTGTCCTGCTGTAACCTCCTGACCTTCTGTAGGCGGAGGTAATTAAACATTTGGTAGTACTAGCAACGCTCAGACAAGTGTCGAGTCTCTCACTTTCCCCCTCGTAACATCTCGCATTCATGTCTCACTTGTTATCAGTAATGCGGGCGAAGTTGGGGGATCTGACTTAGCGCTTGTGTGATTGGCTCTCGTCATCCCTGTTGCGATCCTTCTCGGTCCCGAGACTTGGAAACATTGGTATTTGACCAAGTACGCTGCACCTACTATCAAATACGACAGGCTTCATGGCACGTTAGGTTTCTATCTCATTTTCCAACGCAGCAGAATGCTTCACATTGTTATTGGAAAGGATTCCTGTGCCCGGAGATGAGTGAAGTTACATGATTCTGGGAGTCCAGAGCCTCCAACTGTTGAAACGATCGACTTCAGCTAACCGTATCGGGTTAGCATCACTTGCATCGCCGTCCTGAGTTATTTCCGGAACAAACTCAGCCTCTTTCGGACTCTCATTATCGCTGCGGATCATTCACTGGTGGCGTCCTTTACCTAGCCATTACTATCTCTTTGTCTATATCCTTAGTGCTGTTGCCTTGGGTAGGTAACAAGCTTTACATGTCTAACCCAAACACCTCGCATTCTCCCCTATCAAGGCTACGTCTATCTCTTAGTTGAATACCCTAAACACCAGAGGATTCATGGATGTGTCTCAACTCAGGTTTGTTTACGGCCTTTTTTATTTTCAAAGTTGCTGTAACGTTGCTGAAAGATTGAAAATTAGAATCACGGCATAGTTCTCAACACTGTGGTACTACATGATGCGCTCCATGAGGGGGTATGTTTTTCAATGCAGTCAGCAACATACACGCATGCTACAAGAAACACCATAGCACGCGATAAGTGGGAGGGTGGCTAGGAAGACTAAGGCTCAACCCCGTCGAATGTTTCTTTCGAAAGCCTTGTTCCCTTCCTTTGTGGCTCCGCAGAACCAGCCGAGCAGAAAAGATACAATGTCCGGAGACATCGATCATCATCCAGAAATTCATAGCTGGCTTAAACTTCAACACAGCACTCCAGAGACCAGATACAGCTGTATCAACAGCCGTAGCTGCCAAACATGAGTACCGGGGTATTCCATTCATCATTTACCATTGAGGCGGTTAGTCTGACAAGCATGGGGCGAGGCACTGATCGTTTGGGTTCGTTGGCTCTCGAGGCCTGGGAACTCAACGAACCGCAAACTGAATGACGCAACTTGATCACAGCGGAGGCATCGGACTTCATGCATAGAGTGTTCAATACTTTTGATCATCATTGGCCATTAATTCGGTAATCTATAGCATAAGCACGGGAGACTCGTCCGTTCCGAGTATCCGAAAAAGCCGGGCCATAAAATCGACGGACCCTCTTGTTCTCCGATATCCGTCAACAAGCTACTTTACGTGGCAATTGACTCAGGGCGGAGATAAGATACGAGCCGGTGAATAAACAAGACGTTCACGAGCTTGCATGCAACGTCACAAAGTCAAAAATAAGAGAATGATGGCAGGAAGACTAGTACAATTCTTTGATCAAACTGGATAAAGCACAAGATCTTTATCCAAACCTGGAGTTATGTCAACAACTGAATGATGTCAGTCTCAGGCTCCGATTGGCCCCGAGCTCATGCGAAAGCCCGCCTAAACTCCGCGGATATGGTGGGGGCAAGTAGCTTAGGAGGCTTAGCTTACCTGCATAAGCAGAAGCTATCTATGAGGTGGAACTGAATTTTTGATCTCAGCATTACCAGTGGTTTTTTCTCTCACTCAACCTCAAAAACCTCTCACTTCCTATATCCAAGCTTCATTCTTACGGACTATCTTCAATCTGCATGTTATCATCACAAAATCTAAAGCGGATGGTCCCATCTCGCCTGTCAGCATCAGGGTAAACGCCACAAAGAGGGGCTCAAGATCCCTCATTCAGCCTAAGACGTCAGCATTCGAGGCTCAGCATCAATTCGCACGTATATCACCAGAATAGCCTTCCATCGCAATCTCACCTAGTCAATTAGACTCTACGCATTAATCACAATGAGTCGTTTAGCGGGTTGGTTCCGATCTGGAACCGCGACGCCCGCCACTGAGGCCAACAGCGATGCCGGTTCAATCACCACCAAGGATACCATGGCCCGAGAGATGGAGGACATTGACGACGCCATGGCATCTTGCGGTCTCATCATGAACGACGATATTGACGGAGCATGGGAGAAGCTGCAGACAGGAGACTCGTCCTTTCACCAGCTAGGCCTGGCAGTCACCATCTTCATGCGCTCCGTGCTGGGCTTTGAAAAAGCCGTTATGACCGAAACTACCACCAAGCTCGATGAGTGTGAAGCCAAGGCCTGGGCGGATTACAAAAAGGCTCAGAAGCATGGCAAGGCTCGTGCGGGGAGTAAATTGTATCCTCCTGGCACAGAATTCGAGCTCGTTCGTGCGGAGACGCAGCTCATGGGCGCTGTGGTGGGTGTTTTGCATGAGAGTCTCATTGACGCGATGAAGAGTTTTCTTAAGCTTCGAAAGGCGTTCATGACGCTTGATGCGATTATTGAGGCTGAGGCGAAAACACTCAAGGATATGCCTCAATCAACTTCAGAGGCATCGCTGTCCGCTAAGCCTGTTACCGAATTGAATAAGAGCATGGAAAAGCTTGATATTGAATCAGCTTCTGGAACACAGACTCCTGCGAACGGAGATTCTTCAAGCTCGTCAACCACTGAAGATGAAAAGATTGATGAAGGTGCACCTCTGCGTGAGGCTCGATCGAAGCCTACAGAGTCCGACTCTGTTCTTCTTGAAAACCCTCTCGACATCTTTGTCCACTCCGGGGCCAACATGTGTTTTGGTATGATCCTTCTCATGTTGACCCTAGTTCCTCCCGCTTTCACTCGTCTTCTGTCCGTCGTCGGGTTCCGTGGTGATCGTGAGCGCGGCGTTCGTATGCTCTGGCGCTCCACTGCTTACGCCAACGTCAACGGTGCCATTGCCGGTCTTGTCCTGCTATCTTACTACAACGCTCTCCTCGGCGCAGTCGACATTCTCCCCGATGCAAAAGATTTTGACGAGGGCGCTGAAATCGTCGGGCCTCCACGAGAAAAATGCGAGAAGCTCCTCGCATCGATGCGCTCTCGATACCCCGACTCGCGACTCTGGCTCATTGAAGAGGCGCGCCTACACAGCAATGAGCGTGATCTCCCCAAAGCCGTTGAAGTCCTCACCACCGGCGGCGAGTCCAAGATGAAGCAGGTTACCGCACTCAACAACTTTGAACTCTCGCTCA
Organism: Fusarium fujikuroi IMI 58289; assembly: GCF_900079805.1. Classification (NCBI taxonomy): domain Eukaryota; kingdom Fungi; phylum Ascomycota; class Sordariomycetes; order Hypocreales; family Nectriaceae; genus Fusarium; species Fusarium fujikuroi. The sequence continues at coordinate 2,449,974 of NC_036630.1, read as the reverse complement.
ATTCAATGGCCATTCAGGACTGGCCTCTTATGCGCGACTCTTTCATGCGATGCCTCGAGCTTAACGACTGGAGTCACGCACTGTACTACTACATGGCAGGCATCGCATCCGTCGAACTCTACCGCGACGCCGTTGCCGCGGGAGACAAGGATGAGGCGCGCCGCCAAAAAGTCAAAGCGGAAGAATACCTGCGCAAGGCGCCAGGTGTAGCGGGTAAAAAGCGCTTCATGGCGCGCCAGTTGCCGTTCGAGGTGTTTGTCCAGCGAAAGATACAGAAGTGGGAAGACCGCGCTAAGAGCTTTGGCGTCGATCTCGCTGATGCGATTGGGCCCAGTCCCGCGTTGGAAATGAGTTACATGTGGAACACCATCAAGCGCATGGGGCCCGCTGAGCTAGAGAAAGCAGCTGGGGGGATCAGTTGGGACAGATGTACTGCTAAGACGGAGGTTGTGGATAAGATCAAGGCTGAGGTTGATGAGATGGGAGCCTGGGCGCTCATCAGCGCCTCGTTATTCCGCAATCAGAAACAGTTCGTCGAAGCGAGGGAATTGTTGGAGACGCATGTCTTTAAGTTTGACCGGTAAGTTCAAGTTTCACATTTCACATTGCTCCGTCTAACAAGGTCAGTCTCGCATTTAAGGGCCCGACCAAGGATGACTACGTCCTCGCCGCAGCAGTGTACGAAAAAGGCGCCATCGCATGGTCAGAGTGCTGCAATCCTCCCGAGGGCACACCGGATGAGATCGCGGCGTACAGACGAGAAAAGTACGACGAGTGTGTGAAGCAAATGGATGTCGCCAAGGTATGGGAGACCTTTGTGCTGGACACTAGAATTGGCATGAGAGTACAGAGCGGCATTGAGACGCTCAGCTGGTTTGCGAAGAAGATGGGATATAAATAGATGGAACAAGCAATGGGACGGATGGGAGTTTGTACACTTAGATGGCTGCACGTTATTTGCTGGGAAACGACTTTAATGTCAATCGGAAGAATGGCTCATTCAATTGCCGGCGCGTTTTGCTCTCAGTCGCGAACTCCTCCTCTTACCGTCATCGTCCCCATTCGTTAATTTGTCAATCCCTCCCTGAAGAGCACTCACACCGCTATTCAACTTGTCCGCCGACCTCTCTTTGACGTTATGTTTGTCCGCCTCAGCCCTCACATCATCGAGTACATCCCTCCCCTTTCCCGTATCATTCGCCCAGTCCAGAACTCCCCAGGCACCGAAATTGCAATCGCCTCCGCTCGCGTAATGAATTGCTCTGCGACGCGTCATGCCACCCATGATAATGCCAGGGACGACAGTGTACCCTGACGTGGTGATTGTCTCTTCAACCGTGCAGAGCGCAAGGAAGAGGAAGTACGTTACCATGTGAGGGCGCAGGGCGATGGCTGGAAGGTACATAGGGAAGAAATGATGCAGAAGAAAGGGGACGGGGTGATCTGCAAATACGAGAAGACTGTACGGCGCTGCTGATCGTGCGTGACTGAAGCGTCTGTGAAGCTTGCCAATTGCGCCGCTGGAGTGAAGAAGATTGCGATGAATGTAATAAGCCAACACCTCACGCCCCGTCATCATAAGCACGATATGTTTCGCCAACTGCCACGGCAGAGGCAGCAACGCCGTCGGATTAAAATCATTCTCACCAACGAGATATGTAAACGCCAAATGCGACGCGCCCTCCAGCAGCGTCACGCACAAGAGGTTCACCAGCACGAGACCCAGCTGTCGCGTAAGCAAGCGCGCATCCCGCGGGGCAAGCGAAGCACGGCCGCCAAATTTGATCGACTCGGCGATGCTTGGCACGCCTGTATCAAAGAGTAACGACACAAGCGACGGGAAGAGAAATAGTATTATGCGCATTGCGAGGGAGCCGATGAGGCGCACGCGGAAGGGCGTGTGGGTTAGGACGAAGGTCGTCCACTGGACGTAGAAGAAGAAGATGTTGAAGGATGTGGACCATGATGCTGAGGCGGGGGAGAGGAGGTAGGATAGTATTGGGAGGGAGAGAAGAACGTCCATTGTTAGTGATGGGTATTAGGTTGTGGCGCAGATGTAGAGTTTTAGATTGGAAATGCCACAAGATGTGTTGCTTAATTTTTGGGGGTTTATTTTAGTGAACGGGCGAGGATTGTTTCATTCGCATGACGCCGCGTTGGTTTTTATCCTGGAAACTGGGGAGATTTGGGATGATAATCTGGGGCTGGGGAATGACGTCGATGTGGCTAATGTGCAGCCAGCCACAAATCTGATTGATGAAGTCTCATGCAGGCAATGAAGAGAACAGCCTAATTGTAGCGATCTCGATGTCATCTCCAACTGGCATCGTCTGACAATATCGGGGGATCTCAATTTTAGACCGGTCGAACCTGTAAACTTGGAGCAACGGCAATTGAGACGATGCTCGATGGACCCGATGCAGGTACCGTACCAACAGATGCAAGGGAGATAAATAAGCACCAGGGCCAGAAAATAATGGCCATGGTTCCATGCTTGGCCATAACAACAAACCAATATCAACAAATAATCTCTCCATCTCTCTTCCCGGTAATTATACAGTCAATTATACTCCCGTGATATGTCACTCAGCGCAGCCTAGCACATTGGATGAAATTGGTCTACTCTAACCCAGACAGCTCCAGTCTAAAACGAACATCCGCTGTGGAGCTGTGGAGTTTCCAGTTAATTGACCCGTCCGTCGCAGATCACAGAACCTCCAGCCAAGTATGTATTCACCAAGACTTCTAGATTTTCCTTCTAGCTTTTGCTAACAGGTTAAAGTTTAAAGGTGAAACTGGCGTTCTAGATGGAGTCATTGGAATGGTGACGAGATGGAATGCTAGATTCGTCGTTGGTTTGGTGCAGGGTCTAGGCTAACGGGAATGGAATAAGCTCCAGGGGAAGAACTTAACTTTCAGGGGTCCAGAGAGTGGACTCAGGGGTGCATTGTCACTGAGGATGGGTGCGCGAGAGAGACACAGCGATAAACAAAACAGAATGAGATCTGTAAATAAGTGTTTCTGTCTTGTTTTTCTTGGTCTAGAGATTGTCACTCTTGGTCATGCGCACTTCCCGTCGGGACGCAGACTCCCGAGTTGGCGATAGCGTCCGTGGCACGTAGAGTGAGGTAAGGTAACCTTCAGCCCCTTGAGGCGTGGTATGTTGAAACCATTCCTCCCCCAGAATCTCGACTTGTCCTTTTCCCATTTCATTCACCTATTCTCGACTGTAGTAGAGTTTAAAAACATAAACAAATTCAGCTGCAATATGAGTCTTGGGCTCTAAGGCTGATTGATTGGCCCACGCTCCCTGTCTTAGCCTCTTGTATTCCCCCCTAGCTTAGCCTTGTCCCCTCTCCCATTTTGTCTTTTCGCTTCTCCTCGTCAACCAACTTCCATTTGCGCGACCACCAAATTATTACCTAGCCCAACCAACCTATCCTTGACGCTGTTGATCTGTCTCCTGTTGTTATCTTTTTCTCTGGCTGGCTTCGTTTCCTTCTTTCTCCCTTCTCTGTCCTTCCACGCGACAAATCGGAAGATAAACCCACTTGGCTCAATCTAATATTCCTAGTACAGCCACCGCGATCCACCATCACCACTTCCACCGAACGAGCTAATATCCCCAGAGAGAGAATCCTCCCTCATCGTGACGCTTTTTTTTACTCGTCCCTTATTCCAAGGGTGAGAAGCCGCGCCACCCTTTGTCTGCGCGAGACACTATCGTCGACCCGCGAGACACAGCATCGTGAACCGCTTGCCTCCCTTGACATCCACTTCTTTTTCGTGACTCAACCTAGAGTCCGTCGCCCTAGCCATGGATTTTGACTCGGCTGATATTCCCCCTATCCCTACGCGCGCCCATAATCACCACGCTCATTCTCGACGACGCTCTCTCCAAGGCCCCTCCTCTTCAAAGCGCAACTCTGGTCTTCCTCCCGCCAGCCCCGAAGTCATCTCCAACCTAATCACCAGCCTCAGCGTCATCTCGAGGCCTGCGACGAACCATTTCGAAGCATCGCCCACGAGCCTGTCACTACCCGCGAGTCCCGGGAACGGTAGCTTTGGTGTGGACTACGGAGCGTTTCATCAGCCTAGCATCGATGACCTGAGACAAGACCCCGTGTCACTCGACGAACTCGCGGCGTTACCTCCTGTCATACGTACCTCGAAACCCCCCAGCGGCTATTCACCTTTGACAGCAACAAAAAGCCCTAGAAGTCCGAGAAGTCCAAGCCGCGAAGGTTCCGGTGGCCTGCGATCCTTTATCCGAAATAGTACATCACGACCGTCGTCAAAAGGATCTTCAGCTGCGTCCAAGAACGATGATGCCCAGAGTATAGGGAACCTTTCGATCGAACGTCGCGGTGCCTCGACCCCCGAACTGAACCACAAGCAATCACACGATAGCTGGGGTAGGAAAACAACAAGGGGTCAAAAGGGCCTTATGTACATGAGTTCCAAGGAGCGTCTGCGGGAGAAGGAAGCCGAGAGGAAGCGGGTTTCGGGCGGAGTCTCGGCTTCATCTTCTGGTGCTCTTCCTGGCGAAAGTGTTCACAGCGGTGGGCGTAGTGATCCATTCTTTGCTGAGACTGCGATCCGTGAAGAGTCACATTACGAGCTACCAATTGAACGCCCGATGGATGCACCTTGTGCTATCCCCGCGCGGAATTCGAGTCTTGCAAAGACGGGTCCGCAGAAGAGATCGAGCGCGAGGAGGTCAAGACGGGAGGACGGTACGACGAATGATGTGATTCCAGAAGGCGAGGAGCACAGAACTCGAGATCGGGAGTCAAGTCGAAGGAACCAGAGTCATTCTGGCCATGTTCAGTCCAGATCATCCACACGATCACCAGTTTATGGCCTCAAGGACGCATCTCCGTCAAAGAGCACCAGCGTGGCGGGCAGAAGTTTCCTCGATGTTAATGACGGCTTCAGCGACGAAGAAGATGAGGGCGCGCCATTTCCTGCTGTGGCTCAAGGTCGAAAGCGGGATCAGAGCAATGACCGCAATGATCGGAGACGATCCGGACGACAGAGCCCAGCACCAAATGAGGCCATCAAAATTAAGCGCAGTAGTTCCCGCCTGAAGCGTTTGTCTGCACCACTGAATCACAAAGTCGACGAACGAGCCCGCGATTCACCCAGTCCCCAACTAGTGCAGAGCCATGCACCTGCTGGTTACGAGCGTCCTCAATCCGCCGACTCTGTCGACGATGCTGTCGAGTCTTATTTATGTTCACCACGTTTATCGCAGAAGATTCGACATCCTCAAACGGGCCGCGTCATATCCTTCTCAGAAGTCGGTGACTCTGAAGGTTCTGCAGTCTTTTGCTGCGTTGGGATGGGATTGACGAGATACATCACCGCCTTTTATGATGAGCTGGCACTGACGTTGAAGCTGCGGCTTATTACCCCGGATCGACCGGGTGTTGGCGACAGCGAGCCTTATTCTGATGGCACTGCTACGCCGCTGAGTTGGCCAGGTAAATTATGTTCTTCAATTGAGAATTACGCGCTAACTGTTGCAGATGATGTTTATGCTATTTGCCAGACCCTCAAGATCACCAAGTTCTCTATTCTCGCTCACTCCGCCGGCGCCATTTATGCACTTGCTACAGCCCTTCGAATGCCTCAGCATATCCGCGGTCGAATACACCTCCTTGCGCCCTGGATCCCTCCATCCCAAATGAACGTCTTCGGTACCTCACAAACTCTCCCTCCAACCAACGCTATCCCTACTTCTCAACGAATTCTCAGAGCCTTGCCGACGCCCATACTGAAAGCTGCAAACAGTAGCTTCATGACCGCGACGAGCAGTTCAATCACTAGTTCATTACCCAAAACACCACGGCGAGGAAAGCGCAAGAATAATGGCGGGCGAGACAGCACAGCTAGTTCGCGTAACGTTACGCCGAGCTTGGATAAAGAGAACGTGTATAACAAATCACCGGGTCACGGCGACACGGAATTGGAACCTCCCAATGCTTCCGAGAACATGGACAGAATGAGCATTCCACAAGGCACAAGAGGCGACTCGGACATCATCGCAGCCGCAGCGGACGCCATGGCAGATAAGGAACGCCAAATGACCTACGATCTCCGATTAACCCACGCCATCTGGGAACTCGCCACAACAGGCGCAAACCCAGCCGTCGACCTCCTCGTCTGCCTCGAGCGCCGTCACACAATCGGCTTCCGCTACGTCGACATCACGAGACCCGTCGTCATCCACCACGGCAGCAGAGATACCCGCGTCCCCGTCGATAATGTAAAATGGCTCGGCAAGACGATGCGACGCTGTGAAGTTCGTGTTCTCGAGGGTGAAGGCCACGGCCTGATGGCTAGCGCGAGTGTTATGGGCTCTGTGCTCATGGAGATGAGTAAAGAGTGGGAGGATTGGATGAAGGTCACCGGTGCAGATGGGAGGAAAGATCGCGAGAGGGGACGACGAGGGACGCTCGTGCGATAAGAGTGATATTTTGACATACTTGTCCGATACCCCAGAGAGACGGGCTTCATGCTTGGTTTGGTTGAGGGACCAAGGTTGGAGTATGACATCTCGTTTGTTTCTTATATAACATTAATCTCGAGGACTGCTATGTCCCATGTAATGTCTTTTACATATCAACGCTTAATGATAGCTTCGCTCAATGATACCTCGACGCTTCTACTTTAGTTAAATTAAATCATCCCTCCGCAAGCATCCTCGTCCAATCAAACTTGCGCCATCCCTTCTTGAAGCCCTCCACTCTAGGATCGCCCCTCATCCACCGCCCTTGCTTCTTCATAACATGCGGCTCTGCATCAACAATACCCCCCAGGACCTCACGCGCGAAAAGATCGCCCTTTGGCCAACGACCCGCATCTTCAACAACATGGCCCAATCCGCCATCTAGCGTAAACCACACGTGAAAATACGGCATCTCCTTCGCGATAGAGCGTCTAAATGCGGAACGGCCCATGCCGTCGCGCGCTTTTGCGCCTGTGTCGATGATTTTGCGATGCTGACTCCACTCCTCGTCGGATGAAAGGAACGCCTCTTTGAAGTACGCAGGAGCCGTGGCGCCTTCTTCGTAGGGTATCGGGACAGCGACCATGGCTGCGTGCATGCGCCGATGGGGCTGCGCTGCGTTTTCGTAGAATACGACCTCGCGACCTTGTTCGTGATACATTCGTGTCAAGCTCTTCATGAAGTTGCGTATCTCCTCCCATTCATCGTCGTCGCACTCTAAGAGATTCGCGCGGTGTGCGAGAGGGACGATGACGGCGCCACCAGGTGAGATCTCGGGCTCGGTTGCAAGGGTGAGGAAAGCGCGTGTTCCGAGGGCGATGACGGGTGCGAGGGGCGGTTGGTTCTTGTCTTCGTGGTGGCACAGGGGACAATTGTCGAGAGCGCGTGACATTTTCTGGAACTCGGATACGGCCATGTTCTTGAGGTTGATGTCGGATTTGTGCAGGCGCTTGGCGAGCTTTTCGGCGTTTTCGTCCATGTAATCCAGATCATTATCGAATTTGCCGTCTTTTGCAATGCGTTCCGCTAGACGGAGGCCCTCGCCGCCAGCTTGGTTCTTTGTACGACGTTCCTCACGGACCATGTCGTCAATCGTCATTTCTGTATTCTCTTCGACGTTTCCGCGCTCGCGACCGCGTTTGTTGGTGATGGCTTTGGCTTCGTTACGCGTGCCGGCGAGCTGTCGATTGTCCATTACGCTGAGAACGACGGCTTCGGGGTTGGATTGGGCCGTAGCGAACATTGCTGCGGCTTTGTTGTATTCTTCTTCGAGCTGTGCGGCATTCGGGGCGCGGCGGAGTTTTGCTTTCATCATTTGCGCGCGGAGACGGTTGAGAGCAGATTGGTCCATCACGGGAGTTGATTGGGGACGCGTGTCGGGAATAATCGTTCCTTGTTCAGGCTCGGGAGGTGGTGAATCTTTGCGCTGGTTCTTGATCCTCTCACGGTAGAGGTCGCCGGTTGGCTTGTCGTGGCCCTTGTAGTCTTTACCGTAGATCTTGCGTCGTTCCATCTCTTCCTTCTCTTCCCGCGCGTCATCGAAATATCGCAGGTCGCCGAAACGTTCCGTGGCGACATCTTCAATTGGTCGGCCGCTTTCTTCAGCTGCTGTGTAGACAGCTTTGAGCTTTGTCATTCGCCATGAAGATCCAGCATCGCCGAAAGTGTAGTTTACAGTTGGTTCGGCCGGAATGTCTAGTTCATCGATGGACTTGCCCTCATTGATGTCGTTGATGTGAGTGTTGATCTCGCGCTTGGACACGACACGCTTTGGCTCGGGTTTTGGAGGTGGTGACTTGTTCTTGTCGGGTCGGTGGATGTAGTCGACCTCAATGGAGGAGGGAGCTGTCATCCAAGAGTCTCGCTGGAGGGACTTCGATCGATCGACTGGGTCTTGGCTTGCTGGCTTCTCTTCATCGGGAATGGGGAGATCTTCTTTGGGGTCTGTCGTCTTACGATGCCGGTCGTCGCCGTGTCGTCGCGATCGGTGGCTATCTTGGTCGTCGCGTGAATGGCGCGAGCGCTTACTCCGGTGGCCATCATCTTCGTCGTCATTTCTCCGACGATGGCGATGTCTATGTCCGTCTCCATCTCTGTCTCTGTCTCTTTCGCGCTCCGAGTCGTGTCGGTGATGATGCCTGTGCTTGCGATGTCGCTTTTCGTCGTGGTCGCGTTCTGCGCGCTCCCTCTCGGCCTTCTCAGCGGCCAGCGACTTCTCAAACTCGTCTAGGCCGTCCATTTTGAAGGGAAGATACAGGGCCGTGGATAGAGCACAATTGGAGTGTTGATGGAGAAAGTATTGGTTGGATGGACTGAGCTGTTACGTCAGGAGCGAAAAGCTCAAAGTGGGGCCATCTAGAGCTCAGGCCATGACGAAAGTTTCAGAAGTAAGGCACCCTAGAGTGACTTCAGCTAGGAAATTCTTTTTATATGCGATACTGGCAGTTCATCTTTGGCAGAGCTATTAAAGATTTCATGTGAGAGTTGATCTTAATTACTTGATTTTTTTGTCTTGTTTTTTCGTTTGAGGTGCGGATTGCTCTGATGTACAACGGCAACAACTAACAGTTTCTCAAGATGCAGCGCGCTGGTATCACGAATAAGAGTTTATCCCAAAGTAGTCAGCAAGATATCTGAGGTAAATAAAAAGAAAACAAAGGGTATTGATTGAATCCAATAATTAGGTATGCACAGAAACATTGCTAAACAAAATATATCCCGTCATTTCACTGACGTAGGTACCTTCTGAACCAGCCATGACTTGTAGTGATCATCCAACGTCTCGCTCAGAGGCCGATACACTATCCCAAGTTCCTTGATCCCACGCTCATTGCCAACCGTAAACCGAACCCCAAGATTCGCCCGCATCCACTTCTGTGTCAGCCCAAACAGAGGCCCGACGACCCGAACCAGTATATTCGGTAGCGTGTGACGCGGAAGAGCCCAGCGGCGTTTCGCTTGAGGCCGTATCTGGTTTGAGATATCCACAAATCTCACCATCTCTCTATCACAGACGATGTATCGCCCCTGGGCAGTCTCTGTCTCTGCTGCCCTGATATGCGCCGTAGCAACCTCCCTCACGTCAACAGTGCAGAAACTCAGATCAGGCACGCCGAACCAAAGCTGTCCGCTGAATAGTTCGTCGAGCAAGAAAAGACTTCCAGAATCTGATCCTGCTGTGAGGGAGGGACCCAGAACTAGTCCGGGGCAGATGACTACCATGTCCCAGCGTGACTGGGCCTTTTGAATTTTCCAGGCTTCTTTCTCGGCGACGACTTTTGAATAGTGATATGGATTGTGGGTAACAGAGCTTGATTCGTTGAAGTAGCTCTCAGCCAAGATGTTGTCCTTCATGCTCTTCACATCGATGTAGTCTCCGAAGATAGCACCGACTGAAACATGTTAATAATTGAAGGTCTGTAGAGATTAGCTGCTTACTCGTTGATGTCAAAACCACCCGCTTGACACCTTCAGTGCTGTTCACGCTGTTCAAGACATTTCGCGTTCCTTGCAATGCAGGATCTACCATGTCCTTCTGTCCATCCTTGATCTTCTCAGCCATCAAAAACGGAGAAGCGACATGATGAACTACCGAGCAGTCTTTCATAGCAGGTTCAAACGAACCTGGCTTGAGAAGATCTGCTTCAAATAGGTCTAGCTTTCTGGGGTATTTCTCTTGCAAATTTTGTAGCGGTTGGACTTTACGCGTGTTGCTCAAGTCGCGTACGGTAGTGTGCACGTTATATCCGGCTTGCAGGAGCTGATTGACGAGATGGATGGCGATAAAGCCACTGCCGCCGGTGACCATGTGTGTATCTGATGCCATGATTTCGAATTATGCGCTATGGATGTCAAAGAAATGTTTATTATATGCTTGTCGCTGATGTGGATCTATAGAGATTTATAAACAGATTGAGAACTGGTGTTTCTCGGGCTCCGCGGGCGTCGGTGGATATGTCGGCATTCTTATCCTGAATTTACGTGGTATCGACGAGTTGACCAGGGACTATAAAGAACCTACCCCGCAACTTTAAAGTCGATCTGATAGTGACTTGAATGAAATTAACATCAAGACCGGTGCCCGCGGGCCGAAAGATAGTCGCTCCTTGGGTTCAAGTTGTAGATAATGGTTACTTCTGTGAACCTTATGATTCTTGCTGCAGTTTTACTATAATGGACGACTGGGTAGGCGCTCATAAAGGATGAACTTGTAAGCTGTAACAATGAGGGAGTGTTGCGCAAATCAACTACGTTTGATGCAAGAGTTGATCAAGATCGATTCACAAGATATCAGTCACAACCTTTGTCCAATGACATGCCGGGTCTCCCAGTATGAACTCAACCCCATGACCTCAAATCCCTTTCTGCAGCCTCACTAAACTGCATCAGGCAATCCGACCTTATCACCCCATATCTCCTCCCAAGACCGCCAAGCTTTCAATCGCATCCTCTTCAATTCAATTCCTTGTCCCTCTTCACGTGTCTCAGTAGAACCGACCCGCATCTCCAGTTCGCCCCCCCGAGCTATCTCTCTTTAAGGGTTGATCCCGCAAGGATCATGCTCCAATCATCCCCGCAGACCTCGGCCTACTCCGTATGTGGTGAAGGCACAAAAAAAAAGTTACACAAGGGGGACGAGGCAGCGGAATAAAAAACCTCGGCTGCGGTATTTTCTTAATCCTAATTTATCCTTTTTAACCAGGTTCTCTGAAAAGTATCATTTCTCAATTTGGCTGCATTTACTGTGAGCACGCGACATCAGCTGAGATGGCTGCTATTCCCGATCCCGAAAAGGAGTCTAAATCCGAGGCGCCTCAGCTCACCACTGAGGATCAGCTTGGAGTCCAGACTGTCTATGGCGATGAAACGCATAGAAGGCTCAAGGGTCGGCATATTCAACTTATTGGAATTGGAGGAACCATTGGCACAGTTCTTTTCGTATGTAGTTATCTTCAACTCTACGACTGGAGCCTCAACGCAACAATTGATCCAAGGCTAACCTCATTCTCAGGTCCAAATCGGCAAAGGTCTAATGCAAGGCGGTCCAGGAAGTCTTTTCATCGCCTTCTCCTTCTGGTGTCTAATCGTCCTCACAATCACAATGTGCATCGCCGAAATGGTCTCTTACACGCCGATTTCGTCTCCGTTCGTCCGATTTGCCGGCATCTACGTCGACGAAGCTCTCGGTTTTGCTTCCGGCTGGAATTTCTTCATCTTCGAAGCTGCACTGGTACCCTTCGAAGTCACAGCTTGCCACTTTATTCTTCAATTCTGGACCGATGCGATTCCCGTTGGGGCTACTATCGCTGTGATTATTGTGCTGTATGCACTCATCAATCTTATGGCGATCCAGTATTTTGGCGAGACCGAGTTCTGGGCTGCTATTGGAAAAGTCATTTTGATCGTTGGCCTCATCTTCTTTACGTTTATCGTCATGGTTGGTGGGAATCCGCAGAAAGATGCGTTCGGATTTACCTACTGGAAAAGCCCTGGCGCATTCGCGGAACTTTACTACGACGGCGCCTTGGGTAAATTCGTGGGCTTTCTGGCTTGTCTCATCCAAGCAGCCTTCTCCATTGCTGGTCCCGATTATGTCGCCATGGCAGCTGGAGAAGCCGAAAACCCTCGCAAGATTCTGCCCCGGGCTTTCAAGACGGTGTTTTACCGGCTGACCTTCTTCTTCGTGCTTGGATCCCTCTGCGTGGGCATTCTCGTGCCTTACGATGACCCAAACATGATTGCTGCTTTCAGGGACGGCAAGTCCGGAGCCGCTGCTTCGCCATATGTTATCGCCATGGACCGTCTTGGGATCCGGGTTCTGCCGCATATCGTCAACGCCATGATTCTGGTGTCGGCGTTTTCCGCCGGCAACTCCTATGTGTTTTGTGCGACGAGATCTTTGTACGGCCTTGCACTTGAAGGAAAAGCACCGAGGTTTCTGAAAATCTGCACTAAGACTGGTGTTCCTATCTACTGCGTCCTTGTTGTTCTTCTCATCGCTCTGCTATCTTTCCTTCAGCTTTCGAATAGCTCAGCTGTCGTACTGAGCTGGTTCGTCTCTTTGGTCACAGCCTCTCAGCTGATCAACTTTTCCGTCATTTGTCTCACATACCTTTGTTTTTATCGTGCAACAAAGGTGCAGGGATTCGACCGCTCGACCTTGCCTTATCGCGCGTGGTTCATGCCATATGCTGCGTACGTCGGCTTAGTTGCAACCTTCATCATGGTATTTGTTGGAGGATATACTGTTTTCCTGCCAGGAATGTGGGATATTCCAAGCTTCTTGTTCTCGTAAGTATCTTTGTAGATATGATGAGGATACAGCTAACAGCCACAGATACACATCAGTTGGACTATTCCCAGTATTTTATGTCGGATGGAAGATTGCGCACAAAACAAAGATTATTAAGCCAACTGAAATCGATCTACGACATAACTTGGCTCCGATTGAAGAGTACGAGAGAAACTACGTGTCTAAACCGCCAGCGTACGTATATCTGCCTCTTTAAAGAATGATAAAATGCTAATAAACTCAAAGAAACTGGTTTGAGAAGGTTTTGCACTTTTTATTCGGTTAAAGCACACTGTCACACAAGAATACCAAGGATAGGAAGCTGAGATCGGTGAATACAACGGTAGGGTTTGACGACACGATTCAACATTTCTGTATATCTACAAGCAAAATTACTAGACGGCATCTGGGGCGGTTAGATAAAAGGGCAACTAGCATACGATGATACCCAAGTTCGGTCGCAAAGCTATCATTTCTTCAAAGCGCGCATTAGAAACAGAATATTCTCCATGAATGTCTGATCTGTTTCTTCCAGATCCATTGGCCTATTTTTGAACATATGGTGCCAACGTCTCAGCAGATCCCCTCAAAAGTTCGGTGTAGTAAGTCTCAGACAACAACCCTGACCCGTGATCGATAATAAACTGCAGTTGGTCAGGCGTAACATCCACCTCTCCCGTCTCCAACTGAGCCTTGCCGTAATCCCCGACAGGCGTTCGATCAATAGCTGGCATAAACTCAACAGCTAAGCCACCGTCATACCCAGCTTCAGCGAGCGCCTTCATAATCCTAGGCCAATCAAATGATCCATCTCCTGGAGCAAGTCTGTTATTATCACCCACATGAAAATCAACGATACGCGACTTGCATGCGTGGATAGCTGCAATAAGATCCTTCTCCTCGAGTGCGAGATGAAATGGATCAAAGGCAATCCCAACGCCATATCCGACCTCATCGGCGAGAGCAAGAGCTTGGTTTGAGCGATTGAGGAAGTAAGTCTCAAACCTATTCAACGGTTCAAGACCAATCTTGATACCCTTCTCCTGCGCAAAAGCCGCAACCTCGCGAAGCCCCTCAACAGCCCACTGCCACTCATTCTCCGGAGTAGAAGAAGGAACAATAGTGCCAACAGTTCCAGGAACGACGGTGGTGATCTGGCCGCCGAGCTCAGCGGACATATTGACGACTTGCTTCATGTACTCGATCGTATCTCGTCGTTGATGAGGGTCAGAGGCGAGGAGGTTTCGCTTGCCGTGCATGACTGTGACGGTTCCCCAACACTTGATGTCATATTTTTGAAGAAGTTTGCGTGTTGAGGCAATGGGGAATTGATCGGGTTCGCCGGCTAGTTCAATGCTGGTGTAACCGAGACGGACGAGTCTTTGGAGGGTCTGCTCAAGAGGCTCGGGCCGCATCCAGGTATGAGAGGAGAGATGCATCTTGGAATGAAGACTGTGTTGATTATTGAAAGAATACTAGTGTTTGAGGGTCGGTTGAATTTTTAAAGATACGTTGTTCCTTTTTATCTTTACTTGATGTCTGCTCTTGCTGGCTGTTTAATGTATGTTAGTGAGCGGATGGTGGTCTTCCGTTAAAGTGGAGCATGATGACTAGAGACGGAGCATCAGCTTCCGCCTTATTAATTGAATTGGTGAGACAACGGAGCTAACATTACTAACGAGCTATGCAAGTGGATGACAACGAAAGTCGTAAGACCTTACTCACAAGGGACACAATGTTCCGTTTCAAAATGTTAAAGTCAACGTCAGTTTGGGCGAGCTATATATATCCGAATCATGTCTCGCAGAATGGAAACACACCAACTCGCTAAATTTCAAGTTTCCAACCAGTCCTCTGCTTCCTTACTAAACTCAAACCCTGACTACGATACTGTCAAGCATCATGTCTATCCCTTGGAACGACGACTCAGTCTTTGAGTCTTACAACATCATTGAAGAGACGTAAGTCTTCAATCATCAGACGCCCTGGTCAATAGCTGACATGGCCAAGATTCAAAACTGTCTCATCCCATGATGTCAAAACAGCTATTCTGATCCCCAAGAACCTCAAGCCAGGTCATCACCCAATCATCTATCACATACATGGTGGTTTTCTGGTCATGGGGAGTGGCCTGTTCGGCCCTTTCTTTCCTAAGTGGGTTGATAAGCTTGCGCTCCAAAACTCCGCCATCATCGTCTCCCCCGACTACAGACTTTTGCCTTCTGCGAATGGTTTGGATGATGTACTTGAGGATGTCGAAGATGGATGGCAGTGGACCAAGAATAAGTTGCCTGCTATCTTGAAGGAGAAGGCTCCTGGTCACTCTGTTGACTTTTCGCATGTCCTTCTTGCTGGCGGATCAGCGGGGTAAGTTAACTCACCAAAAAGCAAGTTGTGCTGCTAACGCTCTTGTCAGTGGATACTGCTCTACTCAACTTGCCCTCTCTCATCCCGACGACTTTCACTCCCTTGCTGTCGTTTACCCTCTGTTGGACACCAAAGACAGACTGTATCTTAAAGGTGCACTCCCCGACGAACCAACCGTTTTACGTATGCCGCTAGAAGAAATCCCATCCATGGAAGATACTTTACCTTGGATCGAAAAGACGCGCAAAATTCCCGAATCAAGAGCTGGTTTTGAGAGAACTCCCTTTGCAGTCGCAGCCTGCCAGCGGGGAATTTTCTCATCTCACATGCTTGACAACAAGGGTCTTGACAAGACGGAGTTCCACCCTCTTGAGAGAGTTGAAGCTGGTGCGAAGTTACCCAAGCATATGTAGGTCACCTTGAACTATATGGAAATGATGATAAAACTGACCAACGTAGGTGGATCATGCATGGAGATGATGACTCGACAGTGCCCATCCGTGGCTCGCAGAGATTTGTTGATCTCGTGGCTGAGAAGTTACCAGAGACTGTTGTGCGATACGATCCCGTTGCTGGCGAGGATCATGGCTTTGAATTTGATGAGAAGAGATGGGAGTCTTTTGCTGATGAGGCACTTGCCTTTGTGAGAGATGCTTGGTTAGTTTAGAACAGCGATCAGGGTAGTAACCAAGCCCAATGCCATGTCACCTCTTATGTATTTGGTATCTCTACAGAATCCTTCCAGAATTATCCTATCACATTGCCCAGCGCGGTCTGCAACTGATCCTCTCGTGGAAAGATGCATCCTCCAATCTTCCCTACAGGTGGTTTGAAAAAGTCAGTTCCGCGCAAGCCGCAGTGAATGGTGGGTGCATACGTCGCTCAGCTATAACGTTTGCATGCCAACTTAGATCGATTATCCAGGAGTATTCGACGATCAACTTGATCAAAACTTTAATATGACTACATTCATCTCGTCTCAGGCTTTGGGAACTCGTTCATGAGATGCGTTCCTCAGGTCATAATCGTAGCTCACTCGCCATCAACCCGCGACATACCGAGTAAAGTCAGTCAATCTGGTGATGGCCAGGATGCAAAAGACCGTTTTGAAAAGATCATACTTCGCCACCTGATTTATGCAATCGTTATCTCAACAGCTGGGTCCTTTTGTTCCGATCAAATGCAGACATCCATGGTTCGAGGTAAAAGCATTCTGGGTAACAGAACACTCCAGATTCTACCAACCCCCTCCAAATAGATAGAGATTATCGCATCCGACCCCGCGACCACCATATCAGCCTATCATATGGGCCTTCTTGGGTAACATTCACCACTGCAACTATTGCGAGGTCCAATAAACCCCCCCGCCTGATGTCTTGTGCCCCATCTCACACATCTCTTATTGTCTCACATCCGAAAAAGCCAAGCCAGCGGCAAAAACCGTTATCATTTCTAGCCACAACGAAAACGCTGTGAGACCTCCCCATCTCAAAAAGTTCCTTAACCCCGGAGTATTACTGGATAGACTTAATTTTTGGGTTACAACTAGAGTGGGCAGCCGGCAGATCTGATAAGGCTATTGTCCACTGATCATCAGCCCAATGAAAAGCTCTCGTGATGCCACTTGCCGAGTCACGATGTCGGACGATAGGGATCTAGTGACTCTCGGGGGGCGGACCCTTAGACCCTCGCACGGAAAGAAAAGTGGCTCGTCTCCGCAAGTGGAGATCTCCGACGCCGATCGACCTAGCACCAACACGGACTGCTCACACGTCATTCGACTGCGTGGCTTGAGGGGAACCAAGCATTGGCTCGTTTCGAAACTTGGCATGGTCATTCCTCTCTTTTCCCACTCCATGCATGCATCGATATCAATATTTCGCCATTTTCTATTGTTGTGAATATTTTCCCATATAAAGCCCTTTGTGAATACCCTGCTTTTTCTTGTCTCTGCCCGTGAGGATAACGCCGCTTTGTCTTCTTATCTGCTAGTGCTGTGCCGCGTGCGTAAGCGAGCTTGACTTCTTTTTTCCCGCCATTTCCACGAGAGAATTTTCAACGGTCATCCTTTGACCATGAGATTCCAATCACCCCTCATCGCAGTGGCTTCCGCCCTGTGGCTGCTGTGTCCATCAGTCCTAGCCCAAGAATCCGCAGCTCCCGCGGATGCATCGGGCTCTTTATCCCTCAACACCGATAAACCATTATGGACATTTGAGTACCAGACTTCAACCCCCAACCTCGCCAACTGGATTGGCCTGTACTACAGCGCCGGCGGCGGGCCCGTGGACCAGAAGAAGGGCTCGTCCAATTCCATCAAGTGGAAGTGGGCGCCTCATGACAAGGGCGATGTGCAGCTTGACTTTGGAAGCCTTGAGCCTGGTAACTACACGGCTTTCTTTCTGGCGAATGGTGGCTATACGTGGCTTGCACCACCTCTTCAGATCATCAAGGGTCGTGAGCTCGATGGGGATGTGAAGTTTATTGTTTCTGACATTTCTCTTCCTAATGCCCGTGTTGGTGATGGCTACTCGCATAGCATCAGAGGTCTCGTCCGCGGTGGAGGCGGCACTATGAAATTCTCCAGCGAGGGCTCTAATGTTGACTGGATCAAGATCAGCGCTGATGGTATCATCACTGGAACACCTACTTCAAGCGCTGATAAAGCCGTCTTCACGGTCCGCGCCACTGGAAGGGATTCCGCCTCCTCCGGTGTCTTCACCATCAATGTGGCTGGCTCCGGCAAGGCTCTGCTAAGCGAGCTCAAGGTCCTCACTCTCAACATGTGGAACGGCGGTACTAGAGTTACCAGCTACCACGACAAGCAGGTCAAGTTCCTTGCCTCTTCCGGCGCCGATGTCGTGGGTATTCAGGAAGACCAGCAGGGTCGCCATGTTCCTCGTCTCGCTGATGCTCTGGGCTGGTATCACTGGTCCAGCGGCGGTGATGTCGGTGTTCTTAGCAAGTATCCCATCGTCGAGGACTACGGCGTCATCAGTGGCCCTGCTCGCTCCGGTGGTGTCAAGATTGCTCTCGACGGCAAGAACCAGCAGATCAACTTCTTCGTTGCTCATCTGGGCTATACTCCCTATGGACCTTACGACACATGCTATGATCACCTGCCTGTCGACAAGATCATTCAGCGAGAAGCCCAGTCGGGTCGCACTCCTCAAATGAAGGCTACTCTTGAGGGAATGAAGAGCCAGCTTGACAACGCTGACGAGATCCCTGTCTTCTTTGTCGGTGACTTCAACGCCCCCTCTCATCTCGACTATGTCGATGGCTTGAAGGAGAAGAACTGCGGATACTCCAACATCCAATGGCCTACCTCCATTCTCCCCAAGGAGAAGGGTCTCATCGACTCATTCCGTGTTGCTCATCCCGACCCCGTCAAGGAGCAGGGCATTACCTGGTCTCCCATCTACATCTGGAACGGTGGCTACCGAAAGCCCGAGCCCCTCGACCGAATTGATTTTATTCTTCATAAGGGTAAGGGCCTTAAGGTCACTGACTCTCATACCGTGGTCGTTGGCGAACCTAAGCCTGAGCCTAACCATAAGGATAATGAGTGGTTCTCTGACCACGCGGCTGTCTTGACGACTTATGAGCTTTAGGTCTGGAACCAAGCTACGAAATCAACTTTGGTATTACGGCCTATTTAGATGACTTGATGATAAATAAGAATGAATAAAAATTTCTTCAACAGAATGCATAAACAGAGGTCTCTCCACGGCGAATAAACGCGAGATGAGATGGTGTAGCTGTACCCCAGCTCAAAGCATATGCCGCATCGGCCACCAAATTTAGGAATGTTTTATCACAAGTATGATAGGCAAATAACATGCTAATAAATTAACAAAAATCGCGGCCTCAGTTGGATTGAATGGCACTTACGACTCCTTTAGTAGAGAACTCACGCTGTCGCGTGATCAATTTCTATAAATATGCTATGCTCGGCAATCAATCAACCCATGTGAAATTCCGCATCTCATTCCCATTTACAAACAATTACTTAATTGCCGTCTCAAATTCGGGGTCCTTTTGTTTTGCCCCTTCTGCAACCCATCGCGTTTCAGAAATCTAGCGAAAGCGGGTGCAACAAACCCCCGAAACCCCTTTTGCAAAACAACACCTTCATTCTCCACAGATCAGATCATCAAGCGATTTTGTTTCCGCCAAGTGATCTCTCCGCAAGAACCCATCGACTGCCGTAATCGTCATCCACAGGCTTCCAATCGTTGTAGAATTCCTTCTCAGGGCCCTTGTCGAGGTTGTCATAGTCCCAGATGGCGGGGTAGCGATAAAAGTAGACGTGGTGTAGACTGAGGGTAGATGATCTGGAGCCGTAGCTGAGGAACGTCCGCATCATATCTCGGATTGCTCTTTTGGTGTAGAGATCTTTGAAGGTAGGATACTCTTTCATTAGTTCGTCTTTGATGGTAAGAGAGACGAGATTGGGTGGTAGGAGATCGGCCAATGGTTGCCAATCTTCTGGGGCTGCATGGCCATGAAGAAATGTGAGAGGAATTTCAAAATCCGTCAGTGACAGAAAATCTCGAAAATCGTCGATGCGGCCGTGAGTTAACGGCCATTCACGATCAGAGAAATCAATAAGCCCTCTCTCCATAATAGTCAAGTTGAGCGTTAATTTGGTCAAGGAATGGCGAACATGCTCCAGCCCTCTCCTCAGCTCATCAACGTCAAAGTCGCATTCAAAAGCGGGAAGATAACAAGCATAGTACAAGGCCTTGAGATTGGGCGTCTGGGCAAGCATTGCCGCGATGTTATGGGTGTTTGACGAGCAGTGATCCAGATGAAGCGTAGTGAGAAAGGCAGCATGCGGTGCGGAGGGAAGAGGCCAGAAAGGATTCGTATCAGCTAATGCGATGTTATCCCCTTTTCGATGACTGGCGAAACTTTCGAGTGAGAGAGTTCTTGCGTTTGGAAGATAGAATGATAATGGGTGGATTCCCCTTGGAAGTCGCTGGTAACCTAACCAACCGCGAGGATTGGCGAGTTCGAAGTGCGTGACATTCTGGAGCTTGTTTGACTTATTTTGGAATGAAAGCGAGTTCTTGAATAGCTCGAGGAGCCATTTGTGGCTGTATAAAAAGTATCCAAGGTCGATTGTGAGACTCTGGACTTCGGTACATGCAGCGATGATGAGCGATAAGATAAGATCGAAGTTGCGATCCGCAAACGCCCCATTCAGCTTTTCCGTTTCAGAAAAGCTCAGTTCATCAATCCCATCAATAATTAGTTGCCGAGCCTCCTCATTCTCCACCGGGTGAAAAGTCAAAGGCTTCAATTTCCCAGTGTCACGAAAATGCTCGTCATGAACATAATTCTCGATCCGAAATCTCAAGCTCTTAATATGACTCCTCAGCGCGGGTCGACTCAATATCGCAAAAAGAAAGCTAACGCCCCAGGGTAGTCGCCTTCTGCGAGCCGCGCGTATTCTCTCCAGCCGTCTCAACTCTTTGGGCTCAGGTGGCGGGGAATCTGGCGCTTCGACGTCGTGCGTTATGGTGATGTCGCGGTAGAGAACTGAAACAGTTGCGGTGTGGAGATCTTTGCTTGTTTGACAAAGATGGAGTTGATCGCGAATGGATAACCGAGGGATGATCTCGAATCTCAAGATGTTGATTGTTTCAACGAAAGTGGCCATGTTTGCACTCAGTTCAAGACAGGGACAGAATGAAAGCAAAGAAAGAAATGGCAGCAAATGTCCTCGTATTTCAGATTATATAGACTCAACTTTACTGAAGCTATACGGCATTTGCTCTAGATTCGGTGATTTGCTCATCTGGCTAGGGTCACTCTAGGACCCATCGTGAACGAGAAACTGTGGATCGTGAACGAGGAGACCCGTGCTCCCCGACGGTACAAGCCGAAACCAGACCGAGTCATTACAGAGTCGCAATCTCTCTCTGTATACGACTCTGCAAGTCAATTGATACAATGGATCTTCTCAGCAGACGTTATCTGATACAATTGATAAGCGAGTAGTCTCCTCTCAGCAAAAGGGCCTCGAGAAACGAGTCTTTTCCGCTTAGTAACGTGCCAAGAATCTGAGTGCAGACTAGTCAAACTTAAAAGGCTGGAGTATAGAAACTTATCAGATCAATCAGCGTCTGCCCCAAGCTCGTCTATCAGATAAGACGTTAGTAGAAACCAATATGTTCTTTAATTGGAATACCAAGCTTTCTCTCCTCTATTTCCAGATGGCCAAGAGAGCTTCAGTCTGCGGGGGGAAAGGGACGCGTTGGCAGTGACACACTGCCAAGAACGATAAGTCCATTATAACCCAGGTCATGATACACTATTGCCAGTGGGGTTTTGGTCAGAAAAGAAGAACAAGTGCCGATATCTCAGTATAAACGACGCGTTCCCCAGATGATCATCACAGACACTGAGACGGCCAAGAAATAAGGGGACCGCCGGAAACTACACGTTCCGCCCCCTGCGGTGGGTATATTTGCAATACGACGTCGTAGAATTTTCAACCTGCGACACCAGATCTGCCCTGCTCCCGTAACATGCTTAACTGTAGCCGCAGATCTCCGCGACGCCACGCCATACCAAAACGGTCTCGGCTACATGGTATTCCCGCCCAGACATGGGGGGAGCAACTGAGGGTAGAAAAAAAAAGTCCCGTAGCTGAGTGAAACAGTGACGCTTGAAACTGTGCCGTGACACGATGCTCGTTTCGCATCAAAAGTCGCCTCAACTTGTATCTTATCAACTTAAAATAGTTTATTATAACGTCGCCAAGAAGACTATAAGATGAACTCAAGATCCCGCCAAGCTGGGGTTTTCTTTCTTTCGTTATCCTGCACTCTCTGTTCTAGGCTGGTACCTGGGCGACATACATTTCCTTTGTACGTTTCCTTGTGTTGATTCAGTTCTTCTCTCTTTCCTTGGAATTTTGTTTCTATTCTTCCTTGGTTTGTTTCTAGTCTTGTTTTTATTTCGATTCGAACGGGAACTGGTTTCTCTTCTTCTTGGTAATACAACTTGATACGATCCTTACGAAACGATTCTTTCTTCCACTCTCTATTCAATATGGATTCTGCAAAGCCTCAATGTGGTGGAGCCGGGACGGGTGAGGATTATCCTCTTGGCTTGCATGTCGGAGGTCTTTGTAAGTGCTCCACGCGCTGAAAGCTTGTCGTGGACTACTCCACCATGATAAGCGAAGTGTTTGCTTGGCAATCTAACAGTTCAACAGTCGCTGTATTTGCTGTTTCTGCTTTCGGTAGGTCAATTAATTCCTGATATTAGATGTCAATTGCTAATGGTTCTCAGGTGCTGGTTTCCCCGTCGCTGCAAAGAGGATAAAGTGGCTCAAGATGCCTCCCAAGATCTTCTTTGCTTGCAAGCATTTCGGTACTGGAGTTTTGATTGCTACTGCTTTCGTTCATGTTAGTACCCACGAGTAACTGGTAGAAACCCACCTAACAATCATCTACAGTTGCTCCCTACAGCATTCGGCAGTCTCACTGATCCTTGTCTCCCCGACCTCTTCACCGAAATCTACCCCGCCATGCCCGGCGTCATCATGATGGCCGCCATGTTCCTCCTCTTCATGGTCGAGCTCTACCTCAACGCAAAGACAGGCGGCCACTCTCACGGCGGCCCAACCGGCACTACAGTCACCGTCGTCCAGCCTCCTCCTACTCGACCTCAGCGCCCATTTCCCGAGACCGCCAACTTCAACCATACTCACACCCGCAACGACTCCAACGGTTCTGACGACTACGACGATGTTGACTACGAAAAGGCTATGGCTCGTGAGCTGTACGAGAAGGAGAACAAGCCCCATGCCTATTCTTACGAGCAGGACAGCAACTCTTCCATGCCTGCTTGGTTCGTCGTCTTCTACGAGCAATACATTCGACAGCGCTCTGAGATGATGGACATGATCAAGCAAACTCAGTACTCCAACCAGGCCGTCATCGATGACAAGCCCAGTCCCGAAGTCAGCCAGTCCTTCTTCGACGAGGAGGGCCAGACAATTGATCAGGCTACCTACAAGCGCATGTCGATGAACATCACCTTGCTCGAGGGAGGTATCCTCTTCCACTCTGTCTTCGTTGGAATGACAATCGCCATGACAACCGACGGCCTCGTTGTCCTTCTCACTGCTATCATGTTCCATCAGATGTTTGAGGGTCTCGGTCTCGGAGCTCGTATCGCTGCTGTGCCTTATCCCCGCGGAAGCTTCCGACCTTGGCTTCTTGTTCTAGCTTTCGGTTCTACTGCACCTATCGGCCAGGCCATCGGAATCGCTAGCCGAAACTCTTACGACCCCGAGAGTGCACTCGGTTTAATCTTGGTTGGAGTCTTTAACTCCATGTAAGTTTCCCTCATACCACTCCTCTCAATCGTCTCTAACAATTCCCAGCTCTTCTGGTCTTCTCATTTACGCTGCTCTGGTCAACCTACTGGTTGAGGACTTCCTTTCCGAGGAAGCCCAGCACCTCATGAAGAAGAAGGACAAGATCGCCGCTCTCTGCTGGATCGGCCTCGGCGGTAAGTCTCTCCCCCATCTCATCGTCCGTGCTCTCGCTAACTCTGCCAAGCCTTTGGAATGTCTGTTGTCGGTGCTTTCGCTTAGACTTCACAAGTGTTTGAAAACAATAGACATGAAACCACGCGACGGAAAAGACGCGACTCAGGATATGTTATCCTCATAACGGCTCTTTTTTTACTTGTACTATACTGGGGAAAGAATGGTGTTGATGTTCGTCGGACTCTCATTCATTACGGAACGAACATTGGGATGGTTTTAAAATTTACGAATATATTGATGTGCATGGATCAACAACTGCGAGCGGTACATAATGATTATGATGATATACTGGGACTCTGAAAGTACTGCTGCTATGATAGACAGAAAGAATAGAATCTTTATCTCACTCCGGATACTGAAGTTCCGCTTGTTGATGTTTGAGTTGCGCATTGATCCTCTGATGCTGAGCGCATTGACAATAGCTTGCTCAGCCAATAGGAAAGTTCTTGGCCGGTTTCATCATTGAGTTCCAGGATACGGTCTTGGCAGCTTGTAAACGTTTGATAAGCCCTTGTATTATAACTCTATTATCAACGTTATTTATTTATAGCTAAATAATACGATTGGCTCATTTCCCTGTCAATGGCGTTGCAATCCTTCATCGCACTGCGACAGCTCTGCATTGCCCTGCATTCCCGTCGACGAACTCCACGTTTAGGTAAATGGATAAGAGGCAACCCTCGGCAATTTGGAGCTTCTAATAGAGTCGCAAACTTTCCGAGGTCGACATTTATTCAAGCTTCTTATATTGCTGTTAACATAGCGCTTCATATTCTAGTAGATCATATTTGCTTGATGAGCTTTTTATGTTCTGTTTAAGGACGCTAAGAATTATGCACCAGTCTGGCTTTTGTACTCGCGCTTCAAAAGCATCATTTTTATGCCATTTTAGAAGGGCATAAAGGTTCAAAGGAACCATCATACATTGAATAGCGACCGGAGATGTAAGGAAAGAAAAGAAAGACTTGATAAAGATCGATGCTGAAAGGGTTGACGGTAGGAATTCGGTGAAAGTGAGATTTTACCGTTGAGCTTTATATCAAGAGCTAAATGCATTGATGAACTTACGGTTCATCCAGTCAAGCCCCTTCAAACCCCATCAACTCCAATATGATCCGATGCGAAGAATCAGTGCGGAATATTTCCAGGCTCATTGACTGAAACTCTGAGTGGTTGAGGAGCTTCAACACCTTAGGCCAGTTCCACCCTTGTCCAATCAAACGTCACCGGTTTTCCCGATTCGCAACACCCCAATACTCCAGTAAGGGCCGCTTGGTAATTTCATGTATAAAATATCGTATTGCTTCTCCGACCACTTCTTTTTAAGATTCACGGTCAACCTTCCAAGGAACTACTGTATTCGGAGGCATGTCTTACCATCCCCATCGCATTGCTTGGTCACAGCAGGAATCCCTCTTTTATGTACGATACAGACTATTCCAGCTAGTGTCTTGACAATGTAGCATCTACCATCGCATGGATCTAACCCTCTTCTTAGGCAATAAGCGCGGCTCCAGACTCCCATTCAAAAAGGGATTGTAAGAGTCGAGCTTGTGACCGCAACACGATGCACGACCTGTGGATTTGGTCTTGTCCAACTACGCTCAGCATACCGTTGTTCAAACGCCTTCTTCTGCATAGCCTGCTCATACCCAGCAAAATTAACCCAAGTGCCTCTCATCACCAGTAAAGTAATTCCGAAGTACAAGCCCTCGGTGTTGAGTGGCTGCTCGGTATGCTGGAAGGACTTCACACAAGGTCAGATGATATGGTGCTACAAGAAGTGCTGGGACAAAACGCTATGTGAAAGGTGTCTGAGGAAGACTAAGAGACATTGTAAGCATGTTCAAGTGGAGAGGTCGTCATTAGGAGGGATGTGGAGCGGGATGAAGATGGGGACGAGGATAATGACAGTGATGGCAATGGCAATGAGGACGACAATGAGGGGTGGGGGGATGTTATTGATGCGATTGCTAGTATTGTTGCTTGATATCGTGTCACTACCTCTATGGGGTCGGCGATGGACTAAGGGCTTCCCAATGATGAAAGGATGTTCGTCGTGGTTACTACGGTCGTTCATGTATTAGATTAGAGTTCAGTGAATACACATCTGATCCAGCACACAAGGCCAGGCTACTTCGCAATAAATCGTATCAGAGAGACATCGTCACTAATGTTGACTGTCTCTTATTCTGCCCAAGCTAAAGGTGAAGTTTCGCATGGATCATTTAGACACGTCTCAACCTCCTTACCACAGCAATAACCTTACATATCTTTCCTTTTTACAAGGCAAAACATTGATCAGTCCCACAGAAAACCACCATTCTTTCTCCATAACCCAGCCGGGTCGTATCGCTTCTGTACACGCTTCAAGAACTGCTCATTTCTCTTACCATAACTAGACTGGACAGGCTGGTTAAGGAGGGCATAATTCATGTACCGTGGATTAGTCCGGTAAAAGTCTGCCTCCTTGGCTGTTACAGAGCCAAGGATGGTGTTTGTGCTGGGTTCTCCAGGCGCAAAGGATGTTGCCAGTTTATCTCCGGCCTTGCTGATGAGCTCGGCAAAGTCGAACATCTTACTGTCGTCCTTTACATCCAGCCAAGCGAGCGTGTAATCAATCCAGACGGCATCGCCAGCGTCAGGTTCAAGGCCAAGCACGCTCTTCACGCCTGTGACGTTCTCACCGGCTCGCATCGCAAGTGCCGGCACTGGCACCAACGCCATGGAAAAGAGTAGATCCTGGTCGCCGGCTGCTGTTGCGTTGGCCATGTCTCGAAAGGCCTGCCATTGCTGAAGGTACAGATCAGCGCCGTACGGCGCCACCAGATTGGGGAATGTGTGGCCACCGATCAACCAACGTTTCTGGGGCACGTTACCATTATTGTTCGATGCTATGAGGGCTGAATAGCTTTGTTTGGAGGTTGTGTCTGCAATTGGTTCAGCTGCGTAGAAGGCGGTAAAAGGGTTGGCGTCGCCGGTCGGTGGTGAAGAGGCATTGTAAAAGACATAGACATTTATAAAGGCCAGTTGAGGGTTGGAGCCCCCTCCCATGCTGAGGTACAAGTGCGATAGAGGATCACAATTAGCGATGAAAGCCTGCGTGGCGTTGAAAACCTGGCTGGCCTTGTCGATGGAGAAGGTCAAGATGCCGGCCCAAACCTGCGTCGTTTGTCGATAAGTCTTCAGGCTGAAGCGGGTTACAATGCCAAACTGATTGCCACCGCCTTTGAGTGCGCGGAATAGGTCAGGCTTGGATGTTTGATTGACGTTGGCGATGGTCCCGTTCGCAAGAACAACTTCATAGTTTAGAACGTTATCACAGGCCATGCCATACAGCCCAGTGAAGTAGCTGATACCTCCTCCAACGACCAGCCCCCCAACTCCAATTGATGCGAATCTGCCCCCAATGACAGTCACCCCTTGGGGCTCAAGCGCCTCGTACACATCAACCCACCGCGCGCCAGACCCTACAACAGCATGGCCCTTGTCAGCTATATTCTGGACTCCATCAATCAAGTCCAACGAGATGAGAACTCCATCCCCCGTGCTGGACCACCCGGGCCACGATCCATGGCCCCCGCTCTTAACGGCAAACTGAACATCGCTACCGCACACTGAGAGTACCTTCACGATGGAGGCTACCTGCTCCGTATTTCCGGGTCGCGTGATGCAAGCAGGGCTTAGATCACCAGCCGTTTCGCTCCAGTAACTGTTCTGAACTGTCTGGTATTCCGTCGAGTTTGGTGCTAAGAACGCTTCAGCTGGTAATTTTGAAGCCAGAATCGAACATGCTTGAGGTGCTGTTGAGCAGAGGCAACTCGCCACTGCGGGGGTAGCCAATAATCCTAAGCCTCGTAAGAGCGCTGCACGTAGCCTTCGGGTAGAGCTGTTCTGCATCGTTACTCAAGTTGATTTCGAGG
This sequence comes from Fusarium fujikuroi IMI 58289, assembly GCF_900079805.1. Lineage (NCBI taxonomy): Eukaryota > Fungi > Ascomycota > Sordariomycetes > Hypocreales > Nectriaceae > Fusarium > Fusarium fujikuroi. The sequence goes on along the minus strand of NC_036630.1, from coordinate 2,422,303 downwards.
CGTGATACCAGTTCCACTGAACTATGCGATGGGATAATCATGCGAGGATTAGTCGAGGTATAGAAAATGTATCTCATGTGTTTTGAGCAAACATATATCACCTTCTTCTTCGGTCTCACCGAGCTCAAGTGTGACATTCCCCGCCTTTGGGCCTCACAGATTGGCCACTGCTGATGCATGAGGTAGTCCACACATCCAATTGGCGTGCGACTCGCTTACATTCTACATACATAAGCACATATGAAAAGGCATATGGCTAACCCCGCTCTGGTGATCTCCTACCTTTACATATCTGAGTAAGGGCACGTAGAAGACACTTAGGTAAACTTAGAATGGCTCACTATTCCTTCAGACCAGCTCATTTTAGCGCCGTGATATAATACCAGAAGTTCTCGAACTCTCTGGGGGCTATGGAAAGGCTTCACATTGCTCTTCTTTTGTCTGACGTTCGTTTCTCCTTGGGGTGAAGGAGGCAAGATACAATAAAAGTTGCAGCGACTTCGAAAGCTACATCACGCAAATAGGACAAGGAATAGAGGTCAGGTAACAGTAAATCGATTTAAAGAGTGACAAGATAACAAACATACAGACCAAAGACTTCCCTGTAGCCAACACTATCTCCTCCACAGAACCAAAACAGGGAAAGAAAACGCAGAAATTCCAACACATACCCAGGAGAAGCGCAGAAACCTATGCAATATCGCTGCCATCAGAGTCAGAGAAGACGAAAGGATCATCTCGAGAGCCTGAGCCTCAGTTCCCTTCGCCCACTACACCCATCGCCGCTCCCGATTCGTAATAGCAATCCTATCATATCCTCTGGCTTTGCGACGCCTCATCAGCCTCAGCTGCCCCCCTCGCCGCCCGGATGGGAGTTAACGCAATCACGTAACATGACCACCATCTCCTACAAGTTGGTGACGGCACCAATCCCTTTCGACAAGGCTTCGATGCTTTGTACAAGTACAAGGATTGCCGCATGCAATTCAATGCCGCATCCTTGCCATATCCGCCTGCCGCATCACGGCAGGCAATCCCTTTCGGCATCGCTTAGCTGCCTTGCCTTCAACTCTGCAGGAAACGCTGCCTACGTTTCATAGCTACAATATCTCCAGCAGGATATAACCTTGGCTAGATAATGATGTAAGTCATTACCTAGGCACGTAACCTAACCAATCCTTAATGGACTGGTCCTCTTTCCCTCCCGCTCAATGCGGGGGGCACCATCGTGTTTAAAAAATCATCGTGTATTGTAAGTCATTCAGCCCCCCTCAGCCCAAGTCTTGACCATAGCTGACCTTGCCCTCCCAGAATCTTATGAACTTGATCAGCTTGTATTCTCTCTGCTATCGAAGCCTCCAGTCGGTACGCCATGCCCCTCTTCGCGATGCGCTGTCGCAGATCAGTTTCCTGACGCCTCTAGCCAGCCCGGATGTGACTCACCTCAGCAAAAGTATCGGTAAGCCGCAATCCGCTCAACCCAGCGCGTCTTGTCGCTCATCCATTGACACCATCGTCAGACACTTTAACTTTTCCAAGTATGTACCGGTATCGCATGTCGCTCGAGCTTTCAGACACCGTTTCCTGACGCGCCCAGCCAGCCCGGATGACTCAGTCAACAGAACCTTCGGTAAGCCGCATCCCACCCAATCCATTACATCTCTTCGCACTGATGCTAACACCGTCACTAGACAGTTTAACCTTTCCACGTATGTGTCGACCATGTCTTTCGATCCGACCCTCTGACTGACCAGCTCAGCACAGCACGCACATGATCCTTCTTGGAGTCATTCGACAACTCTAATCATCGACATTCCGATCATCGTACGCATGTCCCTCTGTCTACACGCTTCCTGCTTAACTTGGCTGATAACTCTCAGCAGGCCGGCCTTCCTCAGTTTGCCGCATCAATCCACAGAGTCACGAGCTCCACCATCCAGTTGACATTGTAAGCACAGCCCTAAACTAAAGATCGCTTGCCAATAAATTGGAACAGGTTCTTCAACGCCACGATGTCTTCATCTTTCTCGTTCTCCTTCTTCGCCAGCTCTTCTAACACATCGGCCTCATGGCGAGCAAAATCCATGACGTGACGAGCGTCTAGGTCGTCGATAGCTGCCTTGAACGCCTCGCAACCGAAGTAGGCCAGCTGTAAGTTAAGAATCAACATCTTCTGCTCCTACTGTTTCTGATAATGTTTCTTTAGTGACATAAACTATGCCTGGAACAGCCTTAAGCTCGAAGTGGGCTCTGGTAAAAGATCGAAGGTTACTGACCTTTATAAGGTCTTCAAAGCTATACTGCTTTTTAATTTGCTATTTGCTTGCATGCGACAGAGCATTGTATATGGTGAGAAGTCTCGTAAGACTTGTGACTATTCTGATGCTTGAGCTTGTGCATTGCTAACACTTATCTAGTGGATGTATGCTTGAGCCTCCTGGCTCGTACGGTCCTTGCCGACGATAATTCGGTTTACTGGTAGGCCATCTCTCCCTCCCGATGCTTCGCGAGACTAACTAACCCAGGAGTAGCGGACATTCTGTTTGTGGAGTTGTGTTGTTGTGGTGTGTGTGCAGAGATGCAAACCCGAGGTAGGCCTTTAACTCTGCCGTATCCTTTGATGAAATACTAACTCTATCTTTACAGGTTATATCCCTTTATATACCTCTTGATTCTCTTCACCTTGCAATGCCCTAGGGCTTGCAGCAAGATGTAATGGTTATCGTGAAAGCTTATAGGTAAAAGCTTATATTGAGGCAAAAATACCGTATTCTTATTTGTTACCTGTGTTTGCAGCCTAAAGGTTAACCTTATAGATCGCATGTATCCCCATAGTTAGATATTACCCAAGTGAGTAGATTAGCATCATTGGTGGTCCCTGATTCGTGTGACTGTCTGTTCTTCATTCCTTGCTTTTGACTTCGTGGCGCGCGATTGCCATTTTAAAGTTTTATGATTGTGTAGCACAAGCCCCGACATCGCTGTGTGAGTCACTCTGTCGTTACACTCGGGTTATAAAGAATCTCTCATTTCCCACGCATCAAGACTTCTCATTTCATCTACTTGCAAATCGCGTAGGGTGAAGCGTCGTCATCCCCGGCATCTTCACCTTCGTCTAGACACCCCTCAGCACCATGCCTACCCGAGAGAAGCCCGTCGCCCCCAGGGCCAGTCTCTTGGGACTACCTTTTGAGCTGCGTGAGCAGATCTACCACGAATACTTTACCGTCGACGGCGGCTACGTTTACGATGGAGACTCCTGTAAACTCGTACAGGCCAGCAATCAACCGATTGAGCTATCGCTACGGTACGCTTGCCGCGCAATCGCACACGAAACTGGGCAGCACCCGTTCACTCTTAACGCGATTACATTCTCGACTCTTCACAGGCAGGACTGGAGAAAGCAAACCCACTGGGCTGACTACATTATGGTTCATCACACCTCGTTCCAAGACGCCATGCTTACTCAGCTGAAACGACGTATTACACCCGAGTGCACGAGGACCCTGATCTCAAGTATTCTCAGTACCTTCCAGTCATCAGAAAAAACATAGCCGAGGCTGCAGCACTCGCTGACCGGGCCCCGGATGTTCCATGGGACCATTACATAGTCAATTCCCTTCGAAAGTTGAGGTCTCAGCCAACTACCGGCTGGAATGATAGCTGGAGATGGTGCGGCTCCACGGACATAAGGCTAAGTAGCTCAGATAAGACTATTTTCTTTAAACATGCGGCTGACCACTTTCTACCACGGGTGGCAGAGAAGGACCCTCTTGAGTTTTCGCAAGCTATTGGGGAGATTCTACCTGGCTGGGCAGATTCGCATTCTGTCTTGGAGTTCTTCAACCTGACCTTCGATCCATGGGCAATACCGTCCGTGGATGAAGTCAAAGACAAGTTGGAAGAGCTACAGTTAAGCTCTTTATGGGAAACGCCAGACAGTTGGCATCAACTGGAGGAGAAACTACCTGGGTACACTGGTCCCGAGTACCGATACCAGCAGAAGATTCGACTCTCTGCTGCCGCTGTTGCCATCAATTTCCTGGGTCAGATCTCTCGGCAACAGAGACTCTATGCATCAAAACTCGTTTTAAATGAGGATAGGAATGCTATCAGCAGTCCCGAGTGCCACGTGCTTGGTTTAATCCCATTCTTCCGAGAGAATTCAAAGCTGATAGTTGAACACCGGCTTAACCTATGGCGAAACATCCTCCCCACAAGCGTCCGCCAGGGGTGCTTCGAAATCGCACTAGATAACCAAGGTCTTGACCTTCAGGAATGTGATAACATTCCTCAAACACACCAAGCCCGGTCTTGTGAAATCGCCCGAGCTGTCACCAACATCATCATGCATATCTCGAAAGCCTTGACGAAAGGCCTGCCTTCAAGATCTTACTCTCTCACAATTGAGGGCGATCCTGATTTAAACCACTCCACTGAATTCTTTTCCACAATCATGAAGCCTTTTATCGCCTGGCTGACGGCCAATACAGCGTGCGTCGCCCAAGGTATTCTTTTGCCACCGGAACATTGCAACTATCCATTTGATACCAGAAGCTCAGGTAAAGAGATGTCAGTTTTGAGGTCGAACTTCACTCTTGACCAGCCCTGGAATTACAAGGAGATCCTCGAAGATAACAAAGACGACATCATTGGCATGTCATTGGAGTTGCTCATGACTGGCTTCGAATTTGAACCTAGGATCGTTGACGTCTCCAATGATATAATCGACTGGATGGAGATCAAGAGAGAAAATTTCCTTAGAGAAGAGATAAAAAAGGATGCCGACGGAGAGACAGCTGCTTAGGGTCTTAGTATGACAGATGTAGGTGACGCTTGAATACACAGGAATACATGCGCTCTGAGAGGAGAATGAGAATGTTGTGAGAGGTTTCTAGCTTTTAGGTATTCTAGAAACAAATATTACGACTTGATTGGATGATCAATATTGAATAGAGCTCTACTGTACCACCACGTACAGGGCTTTACTCTCATTACTCAACTTCGTTCCTTCGCTATCAACATGCTTCCTTTGTAAGTGGAAATCCCCTGGTGTCCATATGTCCCTCTTCGAGGTTTGTTTCAGGCTTCTGGTCTCTAGTCTTGCATGAGAATATTTGCATACTTGGGTCTTGAGTGCTTTTCTGTGAGCGAGGAATCATCTCACCCAAGGCATCATCACTTCCAGAATTACAAGGTAGGAAAAGGCACGATCATCCCCAAGTGGTTTTGAGTATTCAGTCAACTAGATCACAGCTGAGAAGCCCTTCATGGACTGGCTTCGGAACTGTTCGATCACCAGGCATTTGGCTTCACTATAATCACTGATTCCTGTGCTGATTTGAGCTCTAAACCATAAGTTTCAACTGCAATTAACACATCTAGCTCACTGCTTTCTGAGAAAATGACCCGGGGCCGAGGGATTTACTCCGGTGTCAGAACCACCAGTCGGGTATATCGTGCTTTTCTCAAATAAGCTGATGGCTTTCTGGTAGCCTTGATTTGCGCATTCTCAACTTCTGATATTTTATCCTCTGTCTATAAAATAGAGGCGGTCTAGTCTATCTAAATGTGTGTCGGGAACAGAAGCCGACCCATCGTCGTTCCGACCCGAACCTCGGTTTACGTCAAACTACCTAACTGTCTACTGTCGAATCAACAACCTGAACCCGCCAAAATTCAAGGAGTAGCAAATAAGCTAATACGACGACTATGAGTGGATTGGAATTATTTAGATCGAAGGAACCCCTCCTCGTCTACACCTCAAAAACACTTGAAGCCAAAACACTACACCGATCCTCGTATCAACGGGCTCAACCTAGACAGCAATTTTCATAAATACGAGGATATTTCTCACTCTCACGATGGCAACAATGGCTTCAGGCAATTTCTTCAAGGCAGCGCTTGACAAAGGCGCAGGGCCGAGCCTCGGATATTGGCAGATGATGCCCAGCACCAACATCTCACGCATGCTCGCGCAGACGCCTGGCTGTGACTGGGTGTTGATCGACTGCGAGCACGGTGATCTTGACGGTTCGTTGACAGAGCTGGACTCGACGAATAGCACTGACTGTGAGCAGATCGAGATATGCGCCAGTGCGTCCCGGCCGTTGCAGCAGCTGGCGCATCGCCGATTGTGCGGATCCCGAGTACAGAGCCATGGCTCATTAAGCGTAGGCGCTATTGACCAGCTTTATCTAGGGCGTTACTGACGATTAACTAGGGGCGCTGGATGCTGGCGCGCATGGAGTGGGAGACCAAGTATGTCGAGTTGAACTGAGCAACTTGCTAACACTCGCCAGATTCTCGTTCCCCTCCTGCAAACAGCGCAAGAGGCTCGCGATATCGTAAAGGCCGCCAAATTTCCTCCCATGGGCAACCGTGGTTTCGGCAGCCCATTCTCCATGGATCGCTTCAAGCCCGTCCCTACTTCGGATGAGTATCTACAACAGGCCAACGACAGTCTACTAACCCTCGTTCAAATCGAGACAAAGTCTGCTTTGGATAGTCTCGAAGAAATTGCAGCCGTCGAAGGTATCGACGTATTATTCATTGGCCCTTTTGATCTCGGTGAGTCACTCAGCAGCAAGGCTTGGATTGCATTAGGGGCTTACACCGCATAGGTAATAGCATTGGATATCCGATCCTCAACGGTGTTGTGAAGCCAGAGCTCAAGGCTGCCGTTAATCGCATTCTTGAAGTTTCGCGTAAGGCGGGGAAGAAGTGCGGTATTTATTCTTCATCTGCGGAGCAGGCCAAAGGATATGTCGAGGCTGGATTTGATATGGTTCATGTTGGGACGGACTTCGCGATGCTGCAACAGGCTACGAGATCTGAGATGGGTACTGCTCAAGGGAAGGATTTAGGAAAGCGCGTAGGCTATTAAGGATCTTTGAAGACGTCGAGATCAAAAGAGGTCACATACTTTGTAGTCCAGAGAAACATATAGGCGTGCGTCCTGTCCTCGGTGATCTGGCGACTATGGCTGGCTTTCAGCACTTCGGTTCACTTCTCGGACACTGATAAATCTGCATAGGGTCTTCTTAATAATATCTGCCGTGCGATAATATATGTTCTGGCTTTAAATTGTATCTGCCTGTGTTCTGCAATCCAGCGACCAGCAGCATAGCAGTCCAAGGCTACTGAGACAAGGCAGTGCTCACATGCATTTAATGCATTATACAAGTGCGCGAGGTAGCCACTGTCTGGTTATTTATGCATTAATAAAACAGATAAGCTGCTCTTGATCGTTCTGTGTTATATCTGAGAATTCCATAGCCAGTCACCAAATAATAAGACTTAAGGAACTCCCCTGCAAAGCTGCTCTCTTCATGTCAGGGTAGTAAGTATTAGCTGAAAATATAGTCAAACTACAGTAAAATAAAGATCTCTGACAATTGCAATTATTAAAGAAAGAGATAATTACTTTTATTTATTAAAAGGTTTATAAATTACATTCACAAAAGCAGTTCACAGGTGAGGTGTTGGAGATATATAAAAAAAAGGAGGTGAACATAAAAAGTGCTTACAATAAGCAAAATTATAAAGATGGCAGAAGATATATGGCAATATATGGTAGTATGTCGCATGGAACCTAAGTACACATTTACATGGAACCTAAGTAATACACGTTACATCTACTCATATCACAGCTACCTACTGCCTATCTACTCTACAGGTCACAAGGGCACACGTCGGGATTCGAACCAACAACGCTTGTTGTTGTGACCTACCTTCGTAGAGCTCTGGACACCGGCCATTGCCATTCCGTCATTGCTCTACGACAAGGGAATACTGAGTGGAATTGGTATATAACACTACCCCTGTGTCTATTGGGGACCTTGTGACGTGTCTGGAGCTTGTGTTGAAGTTAATATCGGGTTGAGTTTATGTGTGACTGGACTGGAGGGCGAACCATGAGCAGTGGCGAAATCTAGCAGCTGTGAGACCCACGGGTAAATGACAGCACCCTTATAAAATAAGCTGATTGTTGCCCAGTAATTTCTCCTGCGTATTGGATCAAGATTTGATGTGGAGGTCCTGCCAATTCGTCAGCTCGCGTCATCGTTCATGGGAGTCGACGGACTCATAATAACTACCCAGCAGAAATAGATCTGGTTTCATCTACTCCATTATCAAGACTCATCCACGTGCCGTGGTAACCTCTGTGTTAGGTGCCAAGCAGCTTCAACGACAACCCTTCCTCTCAACACGCGCTAATCACTGTCATTCATCACACATATCAGCAGCGTCTCTTCACGAGTCTCTTTGCAACATCCTGAGGCCCTCTTACATACTCACCGAGCTCCTATTAATGAAATAGTGATGGTTTCCAACGAAAAAAAGGGGAGCCAGTGCCCGATTCTGCGAGACTCATCCAACTCAGGGATGAAGCATGACCAAACTGGTCGAGTCTGGCAAAGCTGGGCATACGGCCTGCTCCAGGAAACTATGATGAATTGGTTACACGGTATCTTGTATGAAGTTTGTTCAAGTAATTATCATCCCATATTCGCTGAGTGTACAGTAGTGAACTATGGCGACCCGTCGTTTGGGTCACGTAGGTGCACCTCTCCACCGTACAGTGAGCCTTGATATCCTTCACCAAGCGCTGAATGATCTCTGCAACTCGTATCGTTAGATACTTGGGATACGTGGCGCTTATTAATCCGCTTGAAGAGCCACGTCCCTTTGTTATTGTTGTATCGAGTCCCTCTGATTGTTGCCATATCAATACTCAACGAATCTATAGCGAGTTTACCGGCAAAGAAAGTCTAGTTGGGTCTCACCTTGCGCTACAAACTGGCCTAACCTATGGACTGGGCTAATTATCAACCATGATGACGTTATGGTTACTATCAAGGTTTGTCGTCTCAGTTTCTCAAAAAGCTGTGAACCGTTTCGGCCAAGCAGCCATCGAGACACAGGGCATAAGCCCATCTTCATAAGTTCTTTAGGCGCTTTATCCTGTCTCTGAGATAGTAACGGCGAAGTGATTAATAGCACCCTTGAGGAAGGGCGAAAGGCGAGTGGTAAATTCCTGAACGGCCTGGATCAGTCCATCGTATAAGAGGCGGTATGAGGCTGGACACTGTCTACTGTCTTCACTCGCATCACAGTTTCAGTAGTAATCTACCAACTTTTTGTATTTACAGGCCCGCTAGATCATATTCAGCAGCATGAATTGTCCTAACTCTGCAGGTGTTCCTCTATATCGCGATCAGTTTGATACAGGAACGCAGCAGAGCGGACAATTCATGACTGCCAAATCGTCAGGCCGAGTAACAAAGTCGATTGATTTACGGTTTCATAACCAATTCCTGTCTTTCATCTAATCTTCCCTGCCAGTTTCGTCCTCTTCAAGGCAGTTGTTCAGGACAGCGGCAATTGGGCTGATGCCAGAGACGTCTGGTACGCTTGGGCTTGTTGTCAGCGGGTAAACGGGTTTCTTGGCTGTTAATTGATCCAAAGCCTAAAGCAAATAAAACAGTTTCTATCTCTCTTATTTTTCGGCCTTTTCGTCGATATTTAGCATTTCTACTCACCGCTTCCAGCTGCTCGTTAGTGAATGAAGTTGAAGGATGAACTGCAAGTTCAGCAGCTTGATCTCTGTATATTGTCCTCCCTATATGAAACCACATTAATTGATATCACGGTTATTTCTTTACTCTACGGTATCTCTTCATATTCTCGTGTGATCTCGTAGCTAGATGAAGTGATTGAGAATAGATCCAGCCCAATCGAAGCTTCAATAAAGATCACACGACATCTCCCGATAATACTCCGCGATGACTAAGGAGATATTCGGTATTCATTTCTATTCTCTTTCACCTTTTCATTGTTCTTTTTTGCCTTCCGTTGATTAACGGAAGTGGCAGAATTGGCTGCCTTGCCGGTGAGTCACGCCTGAAGACAACCCTCAGCACCAAAGCTAAATCATGTAAAAGAGGCATTTTCTCCTGCACAACTATATCAGTCGCTCTTCATCCCTATATCTCCCACATCATATCTTCACTTTTCTCCATAATTTCTCAAATAGCTTCAGAAAATGGCATCTCCAATCTTTGTATTGGAGGCAACTTCCCTCAATGCCATTCGATCCCTCCCCTCAGACATCTATCTTGTCCACGCAACAAACTGCATCGCCGAATGGGGCGCTGGAATCGCTGCCGAACTAGCAACAGTATTCCCTGCTGCTTGTGGACAATACAAAACCTTCTGCAACACAACCATACCTGACGCATCAAGGTGGCCGTCGCGAAGTCTAGCGGGGAAATGCTACATCATTCCGCCTCAAGCTTCAGACGAAGCGAGAGGAGCGCCAAGGATACATATAGTATGTCTGTTTACTAGCTATGGGTACGGAAGAGCAAATCCGAGGACGGGAAAGCCTGGGAAGGACGGTGCGGCAAAGATTTTGGCGCAGACAAGGGCGGCGTTGAAGGAGATGAGGGTGCAATTGGAGGAGCAGGGACAGGAAGCTGAAGGTACGCCGGTGATATACTCCCCAATGTTTAACTCGGGAGCATTCAAAGTGCCGTGGGAGAGTACGTCGCGACTTATCGAGGAGGAGTTCGAGGGTTTTGATGGCCGGTGGTTGGTAATGGCGCCTCCATAGGATCATGTTCGTGGTTGTCTTTCTGCCCGTTTGGCCAGATATGGGTCTCATTTACAAAGGTATTAAATATTTCCAAGATAAAGCCTCACTCTAGCTCCCTTCAGCCAGGATTAGTCTCATTTATAACTCAATGGGTCGAGGTTTCGCGATTTCTTTTCGACGTCGAGTTTAATCTACCGCTTGGCTGGATGTGGATATAACTTTAGACACTAGCTCGTCCTTCAACAACCAACAAGCGACCGTGGTGTAGTGGTTAGCATTAACGCCTTCCAAGCGTTAGAGAGGGGTTCGATTCCCCTCGGTCGCAAATATACAACAACCCGCCAGGGTTTCCTTTTGGAGATTTGGTCTCCAGATTATAACCTCATGTTTTATCTCATTCATTTCCTTATTTTCATAATGTAATCTGTTTATTTCATTTGCCGCTATCATCACAATAATTAGAGTTAAAGTACTCTGAAGTACTAAAATCCATTGCGAGTGATTGAACAGCGCCAGAGCTTCATGCCAGCGAATGATCATCAGACCTGGAGTATTACTTCACAACATAGATCGTTCACAGGATAATACAAAATAACAAATACTTCTCTTACCTCTCTACCTATGTTCAGATATTCCTGCCTCATCCTCATGTCTGCCATTGAATGTTTGGGGTGATCCTCTTTTGCAGTTCCAACAGCGGTCGATCATTCTTCCGTTGAGCCCCACCTTCCCGCCTCGCCCACAAGGCTCCAGCTACCGCATCATCATCAAGCTCTCCATAGCCTCTCAATTCAGCTCCAGCTCCATCAACAACCGCAATCGCTCTCCCTCCCATCTTATCGAAGCACCACATCACACATCACACTTCCGCCTCGATCCATCATGGCATCCACAGATCCCAAGACCACAGACGACAAGCCCGCTGAGCAGAAGCCAGAGCAGAAGCCCGCCGCTCTCGGCGAGGACGACGAGTTCGAGGACTTCCCCGTCGAAGGTACCACTCCCATAACCGCCGCTTCAAGGTTTATATTGAGTACTAATGACGTTTAGACTGGCCAGAGGATCAGACCGAGGCTGCAAAGGGCAGCGGCGAGACAAAGCATCTCTGGGAAGAGAGCTGGGACGACGACGACACGAGCGACGACTTCTCGCAACAACTTCGGTGCGTACAATACCCGCGAACACTATTGAAGCAGAGCTAATGTCTATATAGCGAGGAATTGAAGAAGGTCGAGGCTGCTAAACGCCGATAGAGTTATGTTGTGACGATACCGCGATTCGAACCGAATTATAGATTGGGATGGGCGAGTCTGTGGAAAAGACAGATCAGATGAAATAATTAAATACCAATAGAGGCGCGCGAAAGCGCCATGAAGCATCTTTGAGCGTTTTGAATGTGCTTTGACTGTGTCAGCTTGTGTTGAACCACGGATCCACCACCAGTGCTTCCTGGTGACAGAAATATCGGGACATATTCGTGGTGAAATAAGTCAGCTATTGTTGGTTTCTTTTAGCCTCGTCATTTAAGAGTCTTGAGGACTTCGACCTGTAGATCGAAACCTCATACCGACACAGGTCTTTACACGACCGTAGGGTGCTGGCATGGCTTCCCATTCCATAGCAAACATGGTCGGTCTGAATGCAGGGTGTTTTGTTTTCTTATTCTTCTTCACGAAGTAACAGCTTATGCGATCTGCACATTTGCAGCGTTCTCAAACATCTGCATTTGCAGGCTCCAGATTCCACAATCAAGGCCTTCTCACGGGTACAACAACCGGAACTGCTTCAATCGTAGGTAATGCTTTTATAGCGCTTTCGCGCCTCTATTGGTATTTGGTATTTAATTATTTGATCTGTTCAGTCTTTGCTACAGACTAGCCCTTCCCGCCCGACCTTTTCCCATTTTCATAGCCCGTCATCAACAGGTTCTCATAGACATCGTACTCCAACAGGTGTGGATATTATTTACTTACTCGACAGAGCGGTAACACCGGGCAGCTCCTTGCCCTCAAGAAGCTCCAAGCTGGCACCACCACCGGTGGAGACGTGGCTGAGCTTGTCCTCGACGCCGTACTTCTTGGCGACGGTGGCGGTGTCACCACCTCCGATGATGACGATCTTGCCGTCCTTCTGGACAGCGTCGACGACGGCGTCGAGGGTGGCCTTGGTGCCGCTGGCGAACTTCTCGAACTCGAAGACACCGGCGGGACCGTTCCAGAGGATGGTCTTGGCCTCGGCGATGGCCTCCTTGTAGAGCTTGACGGACTCCTCGCCGCAGTCAAGACCCTGCCAGCCATCGGGGATGCCGTCCTTGTCGGTGGCGTAACCAGTGTTGGCGTCCTTGTCGAACTTGTCGGCGGTGATGTAGTCAACGGGGAGGACGAGCTTGACGCCCTTGGCCTTGGCCTTCTCGACGAGGTTGCCGACGGTCTTGGAGCCAGCCTCGTCAAAGAGAGAGTTACCGATGGAGACACCCTCGAGAGTCTTCTTGAAGGTGAAAGCCATTCCACCGCAGATGATCAGGGTGTTGACCTTGTCAAGGAGGTTGTCGATGAGCTGGATCTTATCGGAGACCTTGGCACCACCGAGGATGGCGAGGAAAGGACGCTGGGGCTCCTCGAGAGCCTTGGCGAAGTACTCGAGCTCCTTCTTGACGAGGAAACCGGAGGCCTTCTGGGGCAGGTCGACACCGACCATGGAGGAGTGAGCACGGTGAGCAGTGCCGAAAGCGTCGTCTGTTCTTGTTAGCATCATGTAGCGTGGGGTTGTAGTTCGATTAGAGACTCACTGATGTAGACGTCACCAAGGGCAGTCAGACCCTTGCGGAAAGCCTCGACCTGAGCCTTGTCGGCCTTGGTCTTGTTGCCCTCCTTATCCTTGGAAGAGCCCTCCTCCTCAATGTGGAATCGAAGGTTCTCGAGGAGAATGACAGCGCCGTCCTCAGCCTTGTTGACGATCTCCTCAACCTCAGGACCGACACAGTCGGGGGCGAAGGTGACCTTCTTGCCGAGAAGCTTCTCGAGCTCGGGGACAACGGGCTTGAGGGAGTACTTCTCGTTGGGAGAGCCGTTGGGGCGGCCGAGATGGGACATCAAGATGACGGACTTGGCGCCATTCTCGAGGGCGTACTTGATGGTGGGGAGGGCACCGACAATTCGCTGGTTGTTGGTGATGTTCTTGTCGGCGTCGAGAGGGACGTTGAAGTCGACCTGAGAGGGGTTTTGTTAGCTAGAGTTTGAGGTGGCGGGGTATTGTTGAGGCTTTTTGGGAGAGACGTTTGAACCGTTGAGCTTGATGGCTATAGCTTAATAAAGAGCTGGTCAAGTAATTGATCGAGGCACATCTCGCGCAATTCCTTCGATCAATTGTTCGTGACATCTGATGATATGATGCGGGGAGCTCAACCAAGCTCAACAGCTTCATCCCATCGCGGGGCATTTTTTTCTCGCCGACTTACTCGAATGAGGACTCTCTTGCCCTTGACGTCAACGTCAGTGATGGAGAGCTTGTTAGACAGCGACATGATTTCGATTCGAGGTATGAGTGGATGAGGATGTAGGTCAAAAGGTGATGTCGAGGAGAAGAAGGGAAGAAGAGAGTTTATGGAGGGGAGTGTCAGGTAGTAAATAGCACTGCTAGGCTCAAGGTGGGGGTCAATCTTCTCAACGCGATGACGCTGCCGCTGGCGTTGGCGGGGCTTTCGCGGCTGCACTCGCAGATGGTGGGATGATGAGGCCCGTGAATGCCCCTGGAGCAAGCACTTTAGCCATGAATCTGGCGTGAGATGCCGACTTGTCAGTGGACTATTGCCTATTCCTCTATTCATGATATGACATGATCGGTCTCGTCTCGGTCGGTCCACTTGTCAAATCACTCACTCACTCCCTTCACTTCATCGTCTCTTAAGCAGCCTACCCTAAACACTCAGCCCATGCACTTTATGCAGCCGTCAACATCGCCGGGTTACGGGCATCGCCCTCCGGCTTCTGGCGATGCGGATGCGGCAGACCCGGACAGACACGGGCCGTAACTACACCGCCGAGAACCACGCCTTTTACGTACAGTTACCTTGTTGAACTGTTGTATGTAATGAATTGCGACACCAAGATGCATCCATGCATGATATGAGGTCTAAGCTAGCGGGGGTAGAAGCTGAAAGAAGCCCATGTTGAAACAATATCGATTAGCTGACCTGATAGTGAAATTCGATATGACACGTTCTCATGACTGTTGAATCTATGGGTATCGAAGCTTGAAAAGCATTGCCACAATTTCTCAGACCACTAAATGGTCTCGGTGAAATATATCAAGACAGACCGTACCACGCTTCACACCTTGCTGGGTTCCCTTGCAATCTCCATTTAACCTACACGCTGTCACTTAACGGCCGAGATCAATTCCGACCCGTCAGCCCTACAATCCAAAAGAATTACTTGATGTCATATCATGATTATTACCCGGACACCCGATTCACGTTCATCCACGATCAACCCGTTTCCTAACTGGATAGAATGCTGCTTTCAGATTCGACACACACGGCTTTGAACAGGGTCTCAAGTGCTAAAGACAAAAAAGACACATTTCGTCTTGACATTTTTAAAATCTACCGAAACTCCAAACGAGACTCACGTTGTAATTCTAAACATGGTCCGTATCCCAACCCAACCCAACGCAACCCATAAAAGAAGGCCGTGCAAGGTAATTGCCGCAAGGGTCAGAGTCTCAAACTCTCCATTGTAGGTCCCAGAGCATGCCAAGTCGTGCAGTATATGTAAAAAACCCCAAACGCCGTTTCTATGTGACGGCTGAGACAGTAACAGTCGACGCAATTTAATGTTCATCATCGATCAATCAGCTCAAGGCCAATTGAAAACGTTCACCAGGCATCATATAATGAACTTAGTCAGATGCTGAGTTTGTCAAGGACAGGTATGCTGTCCAAGCAATACCAATTGTTGACACAAAAGGCTGCAAGCATGTTAGCGATCATGGTTTTCTGGGGCGCAAAAAAATGACGTACCAGTTGGAACTGAACAGGCATCAAGCGGAAGTTGACAATCTGCACAGCAGGCCAAACAACATAGTTGGCCTTGAGAGTTGGAATGTACATATCTCGAAGCTTGTTCGAGACGGCGCGACGGCCACCACCCTCAGCGATAGTCATGGTGGTGTAAAACACAGCCAAACCGAATGGCGCAAAGATAAGCTGATCGAAAGCAACGCGCTTCATGGCGGGGACGAAAGCGCTGGTCTTGGTGACGGGGAAGACTCGCTCGAGGAAGCGGAACCACTTGAACTGCACGGGAGCCATGCAGAAACCGTATGCCATGAAGCGCGTGAGACGTTCAAAATCGAAAGGTGGAGGAAGGCCGACCGAGTCGGGGATCAGGTCGCGATCGTAGAAGGGGTTCTTGCGGTCGAGCTCGTGGATCTCAATAGCGATGCCGTCGTTCTTCTTAAGACCGCCCGGCTGACGAAGAGCTCGTTCGCGAATGGCGGTGATGGATTGGGCGACTGTGTCGGCGACGCCTCCGAGGATGGCGTTGGTGACCATCATGGTCATGACTGGAAGGTGTCAGCTATATGGCATTGGGCGAGGGCTGTTTATGGTAGCGTACGTGGTCGCTCGTCATAGTACGAGTTGAATCGAGCTGTAAGTCGTGCGATGAATGCCATTTCGATTAAGAATACGATGGTATGCAAAAGAGGCTGGTGATGATGTCGTCAGCGTCGAGTCGCATAAGTAAGGCCTAACAGCACAAAGAAGAAAGGACCAGGAGATTAAAAAAGAGATGAAAGAAGCAACGAAAAAAAGTAGAGAAGTGCGCAAAGTGATATCATGAACAAGCGAAAAAAGAGCTTGTAGCGATGACGATAGAGCTGGACAGTAGTTGGGGAAAATACTGGGGAAGCTAAAGTGGCGACGGATCATAGAGGTGGGAAAAACAGGGCGTGGGTGAGTGAGCTTCGACTTACGATGCGACCGTAGATGTACTTCGAATTGATGGAGCGGATGAACCGCCTCTGGTTGAGTTCCCACGTCATATCGAGAAAGATTTGAGGCAAAAGCGATAAGAGATGCAGAGATAACCGGGGGCACAAGGAGGGACACGATGCGATTTTAATCCCTTGACGGTGGTGATACAAAGGGAGAAAAAGGGAAGAGAAACAGGAGTGAGAATTGATCTGCCGTGCGCAAGCGCTGAGGAATGACGGCGGCGGATCCTCTGTCTCGAGGGCGGGTTCTTCGCTATAAAAATGACGACAGGTATCCCACTCTCACGACGCACAGTTCGATCTTGGCGTTTTCAGGGGATGCTGGGAGTCTGTTGGCTTCTCGTAGCCCTCGCGATCTCGAGAGAAAGACGACGATATGAAAAGAAGCTTGTGTGTTGTTGAGAGAAGAAAAGGAAAGATGGAGGAACGGGATTGGGATGGATCATCAAGTCATGCGACCAACGTCCGGTCTCAGCTGGAAAAGCAACAGTGCAGCGCTGACGATATTCAGACGGTGTCGCAGACAGCAATCTTCTCCACGTTTCGCCAGGCATCAGCGGTAGCCCCTCATCTGGGCATTGGACTGACACTGTGCGGTGACCCAAACGCCTCTGACCTACAAATGCATGACTGGGAATTTACTTTACGTACGGCCGTTACACGAGTGCATAATGTAACCGTATTCAATGCCGTAATTTGGCCTTGTCTTTTGGCTTTACTAACTTCGTAGTATTGAAGTCTGTGTGCTTAGGTTAAGCGCTGATACTGAACCCTGGTGGTTTTATGGTGGATCAGTCTCCGGGGATCCCGGCCGGGCAGAGGTTCACGGGCTGACACCGGCTCCGAGGGTCCGTTGATCTGTTACAGAACTGCTACCAACAGACATAAGAATAGGCGAGTAGAGCAACAGCGGAATGCAGTTGGGTCTGCAATGTATTTGACACGGTCAGTGGTGGGAAACAACGTGTAGCATCTATTACGTTTCACATTGAGGCAGTGCTGCTCTCGGCAGCCATAGGCGTATCGCAAGCCAAATGTGTCGCAAACCAAGCTTACTATCGTCGTCGTATTGTAATTCTTGGGCCTATAAGCGCTTGTTAATGATCCAAGTACGGGATTGCCTTGTAAGTGGCATCCTTCCGCTGCCTGTTGTTTATATTTCCCCGGCCGCTGAGTGACGATCACGTGGCACACTGCGACACTGAAGATGTACTTCATGTTATTGCAACCTTTTTGCGCAAAATGGTGGTCTTGTTGATTTCTCTTCGACTTTGAGTTTATCGCTTTCCCAGCCACACCATGAATGATGAAGGCTGTCCAGTGAGCGAAAGATCCAGGGTCCTCTACTAGTAGCCGCTCTAAACCCGCGCATCCGCTTCCCGCCCATGATCGCCAGGTCCCCCACGTTAACTTGATCCGTATTTGTGACTGCAGACCATGTTGGGATGTCGGACTGAACATGTTATAGCTAACGAAGTCGTTGATGGACCAAGGCGACTTGATAATAGCGGAAAATTCATGCCTTATCGCCTGCCTTGTATGAAGAATGCAGCCTTCGTTCCATCTTGCTCCCTCTCATCATGGCCTCCTGCACAGCTCCGCTGTTCCCACAGATTTATAGAACCTAGCGCAATCCACTTCGACTCTCTTGGCCATCTTTTGACGCAACCACAAAATATCGACATGAGGCGAACCGCATTCCCAATCGCAAAATGGTAATCTTTTCCTCCTCGGCAGACATTGGGCCATTTGAGTTGAGAATTCGCCCGTGCAAGCCACCTGATGCCTGACGAATCAATAGACGCCGCCATGTCTGTACAGCCTGCTTCCGCAGCAGCTGAAAACACAGACACCGTGAGGCTCTGGAGAAAAGGAGGAAGGATAAGCGAACGCCTTGGTCCAAAAACGGCCGCAATGAAGATTGATTTATGAATGTAAAGGGTCATGACACTTTCCATCGTATCATCTTGAACTCTATCGCATCTTCTTCGCCATGGCTGAACTTGCTACACTCGGCTCCTTAGTCTCCGAGCCAGCAAATGACGTTCGATCCATGACTCAACCGTCAGTCTGTCAGCACCTTATTCTGTGTCGGATTCCCCAACTAACTCCATGCCTTCAAAGAGGTCTAGCCAATCCTCAAGTCTTTCCTTAATGAAAGTGTCCAGCTCCCAAGGCTCCGTAGAGAGGGCCTCAAAATCACCACCCCAGAGATAGATGTCTGCTTCCATGGTAGTTCCGTCATCGAGGGTCGCAAGGATAGCCGTAGGGGTATAGAGATCGCCCTCAAAGTCGTCTAGCTTCTTCCGCTGCGATTTAGTTTCTAAGAGAAGTATAAACCCATCAACCTCATGATCATCCTTCTTGATGACTGCAGGATAATCACGATAATTAACGGTATACCTAGCATAACCGGAGACCTTGGCAGGATGCACGAAGGCCTCTACAGTGCTTATCTTTGTGGCATCTCCCGTCAACGCCCAAGCAAGCAAGGGCAGCGCCCGAAGCGTGCCGTACACAAAGAGAGGTCGTGGTTGAGAAGAAGCGGCCATAGTGATCAAAACTTTTGATAGTGTGTGTGTGTGTGTGTGTAAGGAGGAAAAAGTACGAGCAAGCAAACCGGGGCAAAGCTATATTAAATACCTAGACAGAAGTTGGCCACCCGCTTTATGGTTTGCAGCGTGCCAGAAACAAAAGCCTATATTCTTATTGCGAAACTCCAGTGGTGAGATTTATATTATTAATTAATAAACTTAAGCGTTTGTTTTTCTTTTATTCTTATTATGATCCGCTGGATCCTTATATAAGGCTACTGTTTTTTTTGTTTTTTTTTTTTGGGCTTCTCTGTAGAAAGGCATTATTATAAAATTTAAAATCTAAAGGTTTATCTCCCACAATCGGTTAGTTGCACGTATTTAATGTCACTAATGCCTAGGTGGTAAATTACTTTACTAATAGTATACTGATTAATGGTTAAAGCTTATAATATCCTAATGAGATATATCACTAATAGTATACCTGGCAGTTTTAACTATAGTAAATCAAGGCAAGAAGAAACAAAAGTTAGATACCCTTTAAGCGTATAACACTGCTAGAAAATTATGTATAGCTTTCTTATCTACTATAGAACTGCAAAATAATATTTTAAAAATAAAAAGAGAAGTAAGAGTGGTAAAAGAACTGACAAGTCCTAGTCTTACCCCTGCTTACCTTACATTTATGCTCGATAACCTGTGCACGGTGCTGTGAACACTGGTATATTAATACCTAAGATTGTAACTGTAGTTCTGGTATGAAGTAACATAGCCAATCGTACCCTCGATGTACCTCAGCGAGAGCCCCTTGTTCATATTGCCCATTGCAAGAGCTTTTTTATGGTATTATGATACATAGCAGAGGGGGTTACTCGGGCCTGGAGGATATGGAAAAAAAGCTCTAAGCAAAGAATTAGTTTCAATTGTTGGGTAAGGCACTACGCAAACAATAGATCCAGTTATTATACAATGTGTTTTGAACGTGTATTATTATTATGATCATCACATTGGTCATAATATCCGGATGGCCTATTGTCATGTCGAACCTGGTGAGAAGAATAGGTCTAACAATAACTTACTACATATGCAAGCAATTATAGCATTGATTATAGCTGTTTGCGTTGTCTGAGATATCTATATGAGAGATGGATGTTTCCGTTCTCACTCCTGATCTGAACACTCAATTACTTACTCACTGAAACGACACGACCTCTGGCTTTTCTCTGGACACTCATTCAACACTGAATCATGCCTCTTTCTATTGGCCTGGAAATCGAAGGTGTGGCTCTGAAGCCAGTCAACTCTGCTCTCGAGTTCCCTCCTGAATCGGAGAAGCAACTCTTCATCATTGTCGAAAGTCTTCGCCGCGCTGGTCTTTCTTCTCGCGTCTACCTGCCTTCGTCCACTCGTGGTGCTGGACCCGACTACAGCATCTGGAATGTTACCATGGATGTTACTGTGAGCGAACTTACCTCTGGCTCGGAGTTTGAGAACTCCAAGTTTCTTCGACGCTTTGGGTTTGAAATCGTCACTCCCATCTTTCGAGACATTCAAGATGATGCTTGGATGGCTCAACTCCATGCTGGGCTTGATGCAGTTGGGAAAGCTGTTTGCTGGAAGGCAAACCGAAGCACTGGCCTTCATGTCCACGTTGGACGTGAAGGTGACACTACCAAGTACTCCCTGGTCGAAGTCCAGAAGATCGCGATGTTTTACTGTCGCTTTGAAGGTATGAATCATTTGCTATTGTTTCTTCTGCACGGTGCTGATTTGAGTAGCTGCTATCGATGAGTTTCACCCTGCGCACCGCAGCGAGGAGAACGAGTACATCATGTCCAACCGTCAGAACCCTGTCCTAAAGGATCTCAGCATTTCCCAAGTCTACGACAGAATTGGTGCTTCGAGCAGCATCGAGGATGTCTGCAAGCTTGTCAACCACTGTCCTGGTGAGACAAACTATGATGGTTACCATGATTCGCGCTTCTTCAAGGTACGCTCGGAGACTTTTTTATATCGACTCCTTTTCTAATTGTTTCATAGGTGAACTTCACTTCTCTACAGAAGCATGACACGATCGAGTTTCGTCAGCATGAGGGAACAGTGGATGGCAAGCAGATGATCAAATGGATCAAGTTCATCACCAAGTTTGTGAACTTCGCCATCTCTGCCCCAATGACCACCATCACTTCACCTGGTGAAAGTTTCGAACATCTTCGCCAGCTGATCGTTCCTCCCAATAACTAATCGACAAGGATCATGGGTTTTCTCATCTTTCCTCTACCAGACAAAAGAAGCGCATCAGTGATCAAACTGTTACTCGACTAAGGAGCGAAGCCAAATAAAGCGATCAAGCAAAGTGAATTCCGCAGGACGACAGCATGGGAAGAGCTACTTACCGGAGGTATTGGGATTATCGAGAGAAGCCTCGTTGAAGCAAACAGCCAGGTGACAGAATGCGTGCATCTCATGCTGGAACGAGGAGCGAAGGTGGCTGTCGAGACAGTAGAGAGGGCGATCAAAATATCTACGGAGTGTGTGGTGCCTCGAAATTTCCCATGGGTATCCGGATGTGCTACGGATCATGTTCTCAGGAATGCATCACTAGGTAGTATATATGTACAGCTTAAGGTGGTGAAAAAGGATCGGAGGGCACCATTCAGGGTCACATAGCAGAAGAAAGTCCCGGTTGATGAAATGGAACGAACTGAGAAGTACAACAAACGAACAACAAAGAACTGCATTACGATGCTATGAATGAACTTGCATGACATTAAGCAAAGGGTATACTCCATCCATTATCCGTCCGACCCATCCAATCCGAACCAATTCTATAGCACAAACCGACCGACCGTCCGTCCCATCCCTTCCCTTCCCATGACCCTGAGAAACACGCTCACAGCTAGACATGCTAAGACAGCTCATCATCCTCATGCTCCCACTTCTTCGTCCCCAACTTCCGCATCTTCTTTGGACTACCGTTGCCATTGACTGGTACCGGGCGTGACTTTTCACCACTAACACGCATACGCTCCAGCTTCCGTCCTAGATTGGCCATGCTATCGCCGCGAGATGACTTAGAAGAAGGCGCAAAGTCCTCCCGCTCCTCAAGGGGCTTGCGCTTAGTGGGGCTGCGGGAAGCGAGCTCACGCTTGAGAATACCGTTTTCGCGACGGAGGCGATCCACTTCCTCTTCGAGATCTTCGATAAGAACGTTCTCTTTATCGCAATCTTCGTCAGAGGCGAGGCCGCGCTCGAGGACTTCGACTTTACGGTCCCAATGCTCTTCGGTACGTTCTTGCTCAATGGCCATGGAGTTCTTCCAGCGCGCCATTTCTAGTGCCAGACGTTGCTCAAACTCCATGGCACATTCTTCGCGAATGGCTGCTTCAAGATCAAGCATGCGATCCTCCATTGTGAGGAGGTGAGCTTCGGCCGCGACGCGCGCTTCGCTTTGACGATCGACCTCTTCGCGCAATTGATCCGCTTCCTCACTAAGACGCGCGATCTCAAGCGCTGCAATCTCCATCGTCGCACGTTCATCTGAGCTCATTGGTGGAGAGAAGTTTCTATACGATCCTCCACCTGCGGGCATGAATGGTCGTGGATGAGGATGTGTTGGACTGACGGAGCGATTCTGAGCCATTTGTGGTGGTTGGGCGAGGATGGTTGTTGTGATTGAGGGGACGCGAGGGACTGTGACTTCACGGGCAAGGGCGCTGTATCGAAGGATCTGAGATGTGGCGTTGAAGTCGCCGCGAGGGTCGGCGGTGACGATCATGACACCTCTTTGAGGGTTGCGGCGAGGAGCTTGGGAGTGAGAGGTTGAGGATGAGGGGAATGAGTTTGAGAAGAGTAGCTCAGTGAGTTTGCATTGTCTGAAAGGAACGATATTGGGCTATTGCATGTTAGTCACTGCCCGTCACTATCACTTGGGTGACTTACCTTGCTGGAGCTAGCAGCCTCACTCTGTGTCTGGAGGCATTGGCCGAGGTACATCAAACTCTCGTTGATCTTACCAGCCTCTGCAAGAGTGGCACCCGCTGTCTTGGCCTCGCGCGCACGCTCACTGCCCGCCAGATCAACAATGGTAAATTTGTTTCCTTCCCAGGGGCCAGGTCTTCTGCTACGAGTTCGCTTTTTGACTTCAAAGACAAAGAATCCATGACTTCGGCTTGAAACACTGTTGCTGCCAGTACCGGTGACTCGTCGCTCCTGCAGACCAGTCTCAATAACGGTCAATGCCTCGTTGTAACTGGAACAGATAACTTTTCGAAGGCCAGCGACAACCTTTCGGTCTGGCGATAGCTCTGTTGACTTGAAGAGTAAAGGACGTCGTCGCACTTCTTTTGTGGCGCCGGACTTGACAGCGGGAGTAAGGAGATCGTAGATTCGGTCATTGTGCACTTCGTACATCGAGATGATGACCACATATTCGGCCGAGGGGTCGCAAGAAATGTCGATGTTGCTCACGTCGGGGAGCTGTGGAAGAGCCGAGGGGCGCACGGTAATTCGTCGAGGTGGTGGGGACATAACACCATCGGGCTTAACATCATCTTTAGTAACATTCTTTACACGAGTTGAAGTAGTAAGAGACATGAAATGTCGAAGACCCCGCTTGGGCGTCTTGGGACAGTTCAGAGCGCTAGGGGACGCAGGCAGACTTTCGAGAGGTCTTCTACCACGCTCAGAAGAACGATCCTATCGCTCCTTGAGACGTCGCGTTTCCTCTGCCTCGCTAACAAGCCGTACACTTTTCGGACTTGGTGCGCAGTCTGCCGGGAACGCGCCTGGGAGGTTGGCGACCAGCTTGGAGGCGGGGATGTTGACATAGAAAGGCTTTGGGGTCTGTCGTACAAGCATTGGTGTACCGGCGCGTGAGGGCGCTCGTGAAGCAACTGAGTCGCGAAAGGGAGGGTCGAAGAAGTGGGACGCGGTTGTAAGGGAGGACTCGGCACCATCGATGGCTTGAAGAGAGTCTTGAGCTGTGAACGCGGCGTTGGGATCGAGAATGTTTTCGCCGATTGAGCGGAAGAGGACGTCCATCGTGAGTTGGGTCAGGCCGCGTTGTGTCTTGCTTCCGAGGATCGTATGTGTCTTCGTCTATTAGTCTCCCTGTTTCATTGTTGACATGGTACTCACCTTGCCGGAACCTGTCACTCCCAAGGTAGCGACGACAGCGTCTGTTCCCTCGCCGCCCTCAGGCGCAAGCACGCCTTCGACGAAGGGGACGATCTCTGTGCAATGAAAGACATCGAGCTGGGTTGCATGTTCCTCAAAAACCTGGGTGAACGCGAACTTCTCAATCGCCCTACGTCGATCTGTAGGCGGATTCAGAACAATATGCTTAGGATGTGAGCCATCTTCAGCGGGCTCAACGTCAAGAATGCGATCGCCATCACCATGTCGCGTAGGCGGGGGCCGTAGCCGTAGATAAACCTCAAACAGGTTATGAGACGCTTTTCGCTCCATGATGCTGCTAAACACGATGTTATGCTTTTCGCTTAAACAAAGATGCAGGAACAGAATGGATCGTGGACGAGACTTGTTTAGGACGGTGGATTCATAAACGGAGCGTTGACGTTACAATCCTGGTCGGAGGTCCAGTGTTTACTCCAGTTTCCCTTGGCGTGCTGGCTGGCACGACAACGGCTGAAAACGGTTGGAGGGGCGGGCGATAAGATAAGATTAGATAGGATAAGCGCTTTGGCGCGCGGGTGTTGCACGGGCCATGCCGAAGCTTTCACGCCATCGCGAAGAAAAAAAGTTGAGTGGAGTTAAGTTTTTCCTCAGGCTTTAGTTTGTTCTGGCCTCAAGGACAAGGATGTAAGCCAATTGCTTGAGTGGTGTCACTTGAAGTGGTGCATCGTAAGGTTCAAGCGATCACGATTAGTTTGTGTTGCTATTCGTTCCAGCTGAGCTCAATCGGAAGATGCCTTATCGAGAAGTGTTTCTTCTGCGTCTGTAGTAAGCTGAGATCCAATTCACATGCCAGTCTGAAGCATGTTTGAAGCTTCGTGGCAGCTAGGATGCGTGGCAGCAAAGAGTCATCAATGAACAAGGGGGTGTGCGAGTGTAACTAACGCAGCCAATGGCATAATCTCCAGAGCTGCTGATTTCCTGGGGAGAGGTTGACTCACCCAAGAGTCATAGCCATATCCCAAACGTATTTACGTGTTCATACTGCAGAAGCTTTCACCTTAATTTCGACTGTGCCGCTTTTTCGTTACACTCATTGTCGTAAAGAGTAATGCCGAGGCGGCCATTGGTAAAAATCTCTGAGGTAGATCCTCAAGAGGGGCGCCGTTTACTGGGCAATGGCGAAGTTGCGCTATGAGTAGATTGTGACTCTAAAGAATTGGTCTGGCGCTAAAGGGTTTTGATGACGGAGGTGCTTTTCGAGAAGAAGAGGGGAATGAGGGGCTGATTGAGGTTGATACTGGATTGACAATGGGAAAAGCTGCAAGGACCAGCAGATGGCATTGGACTTTGAAGACGACAAGACGTAAAGGCCAGTGTGTCTCAAGGTATTGGTCGTTAACAGGCATCTGGAGTTGAGCCTAAAAGTCTAACCGCCAGAAGGAAGTGAAGTGAAGCAAGCATCTACTGTCGGTCAATTCTTCTACGTAACCATCAACAGAATTCGGTATCCAGGCACGAGACGGCGCGTAACGCTCTTAGCTTGCCTCACCAGAAATTTTCTTCTCCATTGGACGTTTCTGCGTCGAGACTGCGGATACTAAGTAATTAGTCCTCGTCAACTCCGGTTGTCGCTTAAAAACTTTAGACAGCGGAGAGAAAGAAAGAAAAAAAAGTTCAGCAATAACCCCACCAGTGTCCGTGGCAACATCATATAGCAGAAGCTTGGGACCTTCTTATTCTTTTTCGGGGACCGAGGTATCGGTATCCATTTTCTGGTGTTATTTCTAGCATAAGCGAGAAGACTGACGATGTTTCTCGTCTGATGCCGATGGGAATCCTCTTTTTTTTTTCCTTTTTTTCTGGGGCGGACTTTTTTTTTTTGAAACTGGACTTTTTTGAGGAGCTGGCATTGGCCACTGACATAACCGCCTGCGTTTGCCCCTGTTTGACTGTGGAGTCTTTGTGAGGTGCGGAGCTTTTTGGAAAAATGCTTGGCCTTCTGTTGGAGGGAGACGGAGGAGGGGTCTTTGATTTCTTGCTTGCGTATCCCGGCTCCAGCGTCTGTTCTGCCGTGCATGAAGCATGGGGTCTTGGGTCCAGTGTCCTCGAAAGATCATTGGAAATGAAACGATTGAGCTGTTCTCGTGACATCGCTGGGTTTGGGATATGGCTTTGGTGGCATGTTACGGAGTGAGATGCAGCCACTGAATGTGCTCTCTGTAGGTACTGTAAAGCCACATCACTTTCAACTGTCTGTCGTATTCCCAAGATTAGATTGCTCCGATATCCAATATCAATTTCTTGCATCTCTCCCTAGTCGAGTCCTACTGTACATTAGATTGATGCTCCACGCTCCCTGTCGTGCTTCCATTCTGGGGCCTGACTGGTCCCTTGATTATGATTTTTGTTCGCCTCACGGACCAGGGAGCCTGGGGTAAATGTTTGAAGTCAAGTCACTCATGATTCAACTTGGTCCCAGCTTTTGTTCTCAACTTTCGGTGACAGGCAAACATCTCAACTGCAGCACAACTGCAGCAAGCTCTATATAGCATACGTAGCATTAAAACAGCACAGAATTGGTCTCCTTGCAGTGTCTCACTCGACACATCAGCGCTTCTCCTCGTACAATTGTCTTCCTATCGTTGGGCTTCGTCTGAGGCTGCAAAAAGCGGTGACGGTATTGTCCCTCCTAAAATAGACTAGCACATAGGTACCTTCCCTCCCGCACTGCACGCTCCATCGACTCCACTTCTAACTCAATCATCAATCAACCCCCCGGCACTGCCTGCCTCGAGACACTTTGCCCAATCAGGATCGACCCCACTTAGAAGACGGAAAAAGTTTGGGATATTTCTCTCCTCCTCTCCCCCTCGCTTCTCTTCTTTCTCTATCACCAACCCCAAACCCAAACCACAAAAGACAACGAAGTCGACATTTTCCAGCATCACCCAGAGAATTACCCCTACCAAGAACAAAGTCGAGTAACCATGCCTTCGGCCGTCGCTGAGCTGTAAACGCCCACTGCGGGCCGTGGCTGTTTTCCCTGTCCCGGCTCGCAGTCCAGCAGTTCTCCGAGTTAACCAGTCAATACTTCTCTCTCGACTTTGATCTTTACAGGCTTTCCCGCTCCTGGAGCTGAACGCTCTACCGAGAGTCTGTCTCTGAAACCAACGATTCTGCAACTTGCCCGATAGTGAAGGGCCTTTGATACAGTTACTACCATTCTACTTTCCCGACCACCTCCCTACCTTTCTCTTTCTATTAAAGACGATTAAAACAACTTGAAGTTGTTCGAAAGCGTATACACGCATATATCTACTACAAAACAAGTCTTGCATTGCATTGCTAGAAAACATTGGATCTGAGCTTGATCCTCTACATCACTTTGAAGACAACTCAAACGATCATTACAACTAGTATACTAAACATCTTGAAGCATTTCCAAAATGTCTCGCAATCTCAAGCAAAAGTTTACCACCCCGGTCAAAAAGACCAAGACCGCCCAGCGCCGCCGCAGGGTCTCCGACACTCCTTCTGCTTCTTCCCTAGACCTCTCAGACGATGGCGGCTACTCTGCCGTAGAAGATATTAGCGACTCTTCAGACGACGATGAGGACGATGTCGCTGCGGCCGAGGAGGAGAACATCCTAGAAGAAACTCATGTTCCCCCCACCCCACCACAAGCTCCTCGGCCGCAACCGACTATTGAGGAGGATGACGAAGAAGAAGAGGAGGAGGAGGAAGTGGAGCAGGAAGATGATGAGCAAGAGGGCCTGGATATTGATGACGATGACGCTGCTAGCTGGGGAGGCATCGTTACGGACGATGAGGACCAGCCTGACGTCTACCAAGACGCCAATATCTTTGGTGAGGAGCCTTTAGAGCGCCACGTTCACTTTGACGTACCCTCCAGCGACTCTGACTCTACCGACACCGAGGATGAGATTCAGGGTTTCTTCCCTGATATCTTTGTTTCTCAAAACAACCTGGATCCTGCTTTCCGCCGTGAAATTGAGAATGATCCTAATGAGTCTTCTGACTCGGGATCTTTCTGGGATTTCAACAACCAATACGGCGAGCAAGATGATGACTCGGATGCCGAGGAAATTTTCCGACAAATTGACGATGACACCCCTATTGCCACTCCAATGGCCTCCCAGCCAGCCACTGCTGCCTCTACCCCTCAGCCCATTCCCTTTGGCTTTGAGGAATCCACCGAGCTGGATGGCTACGAGAGTAAGTTTGGCTATATGGGCGTCATTACTTGTACTAACATGCCCAGCTGATGGCGATACCACCGAGGAAGATGAACCCGAACCCATTGTCCGAAAGAAGACTCGACGACCTTCAAAGCCTATGAGCGACATTTCGGACTCTGACGCCGACAGCCCGGTCAAGGCCGAGCGTGGTCAACCCCGTTTGGGACGATACAACCTTGACCGTTCCGACAAGAAGCCAATTGCTGTCCTCAACCCCGTCACCGGAAAGATGATGATCTTTACTCCTCACCGGCGCCACCAACTCGACCTCTCACCCGAACAATTTAACTTTCCCTGGGGTACTGAGGGGCCCGAGTCACCTATCATGAGCAACTCCGCAAACCTAATGCTCAGCGCCATGTTCTCCTCCAACACCTTTGGTGACTTCTTCAATACGGCTCAGGTGATGGGACCTGCCGAGGCTTTCTTCCCCTTCCCCTCTGAACCCAACACCGCCGACGAGAGCTCAACCGCGCCTAGCTTGCAGGATGAGGAGGAGGAAGACGCTGAACTGAATCTGGACCTCAACGACTTTATCGCCTGGGAGGAAAATGACTCTTCTGGCGATGAAGAGGGTGACAACTGGGATCCCGCGTCCACGCCCGCGCGGCCCAGCACAGCTACCAGCGAGAAACAGGCACATGGTCACATCAATTCCGAGACTGTTGGAGCTTTCCGCCGTAACCAAATCAACCAGCAGCTCATTCTGAGCAACCAGGCTACCCAGGACTCTCTGGCATTCAGTGGTCCCTACAACTACACCGCACTCAAGGGTCTCAAATCGGACCGCTTCGACACAGCTGCCATCCCCCTAACACCCGCCCGTCGCCACAAGAGGCAGATGAGCGACGCCACACGCAGCCCCCTTGAGTCAATGTCTCAAAAACGCAAGGCCACCACCGAAGCTGGCAACGGCCACAAGAGGCACAGAAGCATCTCGGATGTGAACTATCTCCACATCTAGTGCAATGCACACCCACAAAAACGTACGAGGACGGCATAGCCTGCTGTCGCTATCCCTGGCCTCGACACCACTTTCTTTCAACAAATTTTCCTTGATTGATTCTCTTTGGGTTGAATGAAACCCTTGTCTACAGCGTGCTTACTCGCGCCCCCTCCCCCAAGGGACAGGGACGATGTTTTCTTTGGAGATGATACCCCAGCAGCTCCAGCCCGGTCGAAAAGCCGGGTGAGCGTATCGGAGGAATCAGCGACTTGCCTTGTTGTACTTGTAATGGTCAATCAGGTGGTCGGGCAGGTGTTTGCTCTGCGAGCGACCCTGCATGGGACAAACAAAAAGTCTAATGCCGCTAATGCTTTGATGTTCTTGATGTCGGATATGGGCAAAAAGTTATCAATTGTCTTTCGTTACTGGTGTTTTCGTCCATGGGTCTAGAGGTAGATAAAAGCCACGACCAAAATTTCATTCAGTGTTCTCAATACTTCGTAACTGCGCCGTTCTCTGTGATCTGCTGTGAATTGAAGCTGTCGTGCAAGACGGCCTCATTTTTTAGTGGGGCTGTCATTCGAGTCCTCCGGTTTGTCACGGCTCGCGACATCTCCTGTAGCTACGCGATGCGTACGACGTGATACAATGCCTATGGGATTTGCAACCGGTCGATTGCTGCCTGTTACTGCCAATACTTCTTGACACAATACCGTCTAAAGCCCAAACAATTCTCACGGCGCGCCGGGGCCTGCTCCTTGTGACGGGCGCAGTGATCATCAAGCGCCTTGGGCTTGTGGCATCAGTGACGATTTGGATGTTGTTTCACTCCAGAAGTCCTTGTTGCCATCATTCTGACTCACAACTTTGCGCAAGGTGAGAATTGTGGTATGGCAAGCCTGCGTCAATCGACGATTACATCCCTCCGGGAGGCAAGAGAACGTAGGACCTCGATCCGAAGTGATAAAAGCACGTAGGTAAATTAGCATAATCTTAGGGTACTTTTTGATGAGTTTATTTTGGCACCCGGTGTCAAATAACCTTACTTACCCTGCGCTTGCCAGCACCATGAGAGGTCTTGAGTTTACTGATGTTGACTCGTGGATGATCTCTGACTTTTTGGTGAGTCATTGTTCTTTCGTCAATTGACGCCCGCTCTTGAGACGTCACCAATGGCCTACGGACAATTTGCTCCAAGATGCTGCCTGAAGTCGGCTTATGATGAGTCGGCTTCGAAGGTCAATATTGCGTCTCTCCAATTCCAGTGTGGATGCTCTCTTGCGAGAGCACAATCAGCAGCAAAGGGGCTATCGTAAAGCCACCCATTGCCGCCGCCTCTCAGCGATGGCTTACTTTCTCTGGCGTTGGTGAAGCTGCCCTTCCTATGTCAAGCAGTGACCGATGACAATGTGAACGGCCTTACTATTCATGTAGTAGAATATTAGACGGTGCCAATTCGAGGACATCTTCTAGTAGCGCCGCTGATTTTGAGAGGCGCGAGTCAATCACTGTACCATCAATCATTCCGTAAAACAAATCCCATGTATCACCAAGATCCCTCTTTGAAAGGTGCGTCAATGCACCAAGCCGGCAGGCATTATTCCTCACGACGCCGCGCCCAGTACATGCCCAGCTTACTTATATGAAAATAGTTCCTTGTTTATGGTGGTCATGTGAATTTAAGAATTAAAGACTTCCTGCCTGCTCAGGCATCCAGGCTTGAGAGTTCGGAAGGGCTCAGCCTTACCGAGGGAGATGTGGGTCCACTCTCGGCCGACTTTGGTACGTACCGCCGGCCGCCGAACGACGACAGTTCAAAGCATCACAAAGCCCGCCACTCAAAGTAAAGTAAATATAGAGAAGGCAGATGTAATAGTCAGCTTTTCGCAAATTAACGTCACACAAGTCTTGAAAGTCGGGTGTGATAGCCTGAGCGTGGGGTTGGGCCTGCAAATCTTGGTTCAACACCAGACTCGATGTTGATGATAATTACATGATTATATTCGCAAATAACAACCAAAACGCTTAAAATAAAGTGGGGTGGACTGGCGCAATGGCAGCGCGTTGCTTTCCGGTGGCAAAGGCTCCAGGTTCGAGTCCTGGGTTCATCGAATCGAGTTCTTTTTGGTGGTGTGAAGCCTTTCGGCCGGGATCCCGGCATCACGACCGGCCGGAAGCCGCACCGGCTCGACTTTAGGGGTTGCAATGGTATTTTCCCTTTTTGAATAGATAGGTACAGCAACAAGAGAGAGCATTCTCTTTTGTTAAATTCTTCAGAGTCGTTCTGTGTTGGACTGACATCGAATGTGGAGATGCAAGTGAGACAGATCCA
Organism: Fusarium fujikuroi IMI 58289; assembly: GCF_900079805.1. Taxonomy (NCBI): domain Eukaryota; kingdom Fungi; phylum Ascomycota; class Sordariomycetes; order Hypocreales; family Nectriaceae; genus Fusarium; species Fusarium fujikuroi. Next base: position 2,390,496 of record NC_036630.1, on the reverse strand, counting down.
TGTGGGGAAGATCGCCATGGTGTTGACGCCCCAAACTACTTACGGACATGCAGGTACGGATACACCCATCGATAGACATGCCCGATGTCAATTATCAACTATCAGTTCAAACTGGGTAGACTTCATGTATTATGAGTAATCCGAATAGCGTCAATCTCATGTGAGCGAGGGCGAATGAGATACTGGAACAGATCCTGGAGCGCCGCCACTTACACTTGCCAACCACGCCTCCATCTCATTCCCCGAAGGGCTCCACATTGAGCTGTGGCTTACATCTTCACGATGTGACTGTCCTAGAACTTGTAGAAGTTTAGGACGCCCAGCCCAAGATTGGACTAAACTCATCAAGAGAATATACCGAAGGGGACAAACAGAGTAAGACTTTTACAGATTTATTCCTCAATCGCTCATTTGCGTATGTGCTACAGCATCCTGTTATCTATATGGGTATCAATTACCATCCCAGCACTCAATCCCTTGTTAATCCTCTCAAGCATACTCCTCAAGACCATACTCAGCATCCATCTCCGGATCATCCTCATCATACCCGCCGCCAAACTCATCACCTCCACCACCAAACTCCTCACCATCGCCATAGTTCTGCGTCTCATCGTACTCCTCTTCCTCGAACTCTTCTTCCTCCTGTGGCGCTTCGGGTTCGTCGCCAGCAACGCTCTCATCGGCAGCTTCGCTCGCATCATCGCCGCCTTTTGTGCTTCCTGCGACACTGGTCTTGCGACTTGTGGCTTCTGATCCTGGACCTCCAAGGTTGGGCATATCGAAAATGTTGCGGATGGCGTCGTAATTGATCCTCTTGGACCAGGCGCGATCTTTGGCGACGTTGACGGCTGCCTCGGCGGCTGAGCTGGCGGGACTGGTCTGACCTTCACCCATTCTAGCTCGCTTACGCCGCTTTCGTGTTTGCTTCGGTCGTTCTGCCTCGACTTTCTTGCGGAACACCTTCTCCTGGTGCTTTCGTAGCCATTCCTTGTTCTGGTTCACCCAGATCATTTCCTTGATCTGAGCCTCCTCGGGCGACAGCAAACAATTGTTCACCTCGGGGTCGTCAGCGAACTCATCCTCTGTGACATCCGCCGACATGGAAACCTCTTTCTGGGGTCGTTGCTGTAGGGCCCAGACTGTGTGAATTCGTGCTCGCTGCTCGGCAGTTGTGTAGGCCATGGCGTGTTCGTATGTCAGCGGATCGTTAAAGATCTCCTCAATCACACCCTCTAGTTCTTGCTCATCCTGTTCCCATTCCTCATTGATAGGTAATTGCGGCTTGCTGCCTTTCCGTTGGCTGGTTTCTTGTGTCCCGTTCTCGGTAAGCTCCTCATCCATCGCGTCTCCAAACTCTTGTACCAAACCATCTAGGGTCTGAACATTCGTGTCTTCACCCTCGGCTTCTTCGTCCTCTGCGTTCTCGTTCAGCCTGTTGACCAGCGATGGATCTTTGGCGATTTTAGATGGTATAGGCGGAATAATGAAGCCGTCATCATCGCGGCGATATTCGACGACAGGCGCCTTCGAAAGATCAGCGCCGCCTTCTATTAACCGCGGATCAATCTTGTCGGCCAGGTTGTCATCTTCCTCCTCATTGTCGTCAGCATCAGCATCTGTCGGCCTCTTTCGCTTCTTATTCTTCGCTGCCAGCTGCTTCTTATATTCGGCTGACTGCCTGTAAAAGGAAGGTGGGTCGTGAGAGCTCTCCAAGAAATCCTGCTTCAAGAAATCCTCAACCGACATGCGACTGGACTCAGTGACCTTGAACTCTTGAAGACGGTTCTGAATTGTGTGGTTGGTGACTTTGACAATGTAGACAACCTCTCGCACAGTTCGTCGAAAGTTGTGCATACGTGCCGCCATGAGCAGACAAGCTCCACAGATGCCTGATGGTCGACGACCCATGACCATCCAATCTCGACTCATTCGCTTGACCAGACGAACAGCGTCCTCAGCAACTTTGGCCGTGTCTTGGTGAAACTCCATCTTTGTCGCAAATCGCCAGATAAGATCCTCCGGATACACTGGAATGAGACCGTCGTTGCCAATTGGCACCACCTCATTGAGCTTCTTGAAGATGCGACCCAGCTTGAAAACGTTGAGCTGCACCAAGTCCGCCAGGTCGATAAGCATAACCTTGCACGGTGGCTCTGCTCGACAGGCTGCGTACAGGCAGACAGCCGCGACGCTGGCCAATGTGCGACCTTGGATAAAGTTTGCGCTTGACGCCAACTTAAAGACTTGCGTTCCTGCAGTGACCAGACTGTCGCTGACGTTAAGCTGCTGCGCGTAACCCTGCATCAAGCCTTTTGCTTCCCTGATGCTCTTCTCTCGATCCTCAGATCCTCCGACTCTTCTGAACGCAGGACCCATGCTTCGCACACCAGCTTGATCAGCGCCAATGTAGGAACCATGTACAACAGCAGCACCCGAAGACGATTCTCCAAAGGTGACTTCTGCCACGATATTACTGTCATCCGAGATACGACCGCAAGTCTGACATGTCCCATCGACGACATTGGGTTTTGGACACGCTTTGTTCGGACATTGTGGACGATTCGGTTTCGCTAATGAAGCATTTCGATTTACAGCAGCAACTCGTAGGCTATTTGCATGGGCGGCTGCATTGGCGGCTCGTCGTTCTTCTCGCTCTCGCATCGCTCGGACGGGGTTGGGCTTTCCGAACCGTGGTTTCGCAGCCGGGCGCCCAGTAGGCCCTGATTTTGGTGGTGTAAGAAACGACGACATTGTGAAGATATTCGCAGTATTGTATAATTTAGTTGAAATGAATTGAAAGTCGTTTCGCTACTGATCTTCCTTCTCTCCCCCAGGCCGACAAACGGCCAGATCACTGAGGCTATAAGCACTCCAGTGCCGCGGCGTCGAAAGCGTCTGCTTGCGATAGCTCTCACAAAAAAAAAGATTATCGCGATAAGGGGAAAAGGTAGAGGGATGGACGTGGTGAGATACTGGTGAAGCGAAATCGCGAGTTTCGGTGTGGGCGGGGTTTTTTGGGTGGAAGAAATGAGTGTCTATGGTCGAGTGGGGAAGAGTTTTCACTCGCGTGAGCAAGCCCCTGCAATTCGACTGAGTCAGAGGGCCAAGGCAGTGACGGTTCGAACACCAGTGCGTGATGTTTTTGCAACAGCCTTCACGCCGGGCAGATGATAGTGAGTAGGGTATTTGATGATTGTTGCCGTTGTAGAGTCTTCAATCTTTGTTAATGTCTGTTTTTCTGATGAGGAGAAATGAAGGGAGATTTGCTGTTGCAGTCAGTTTGTGCAAGCAATCTTGTTGAAGCGGTTGGTGACGAGAGAGCCGAGGTTTATCCCCACAAACTCAAAGTTGGCGTGTACAGGGTAGGCACAGAGCATTTCATTGAGTTGACAATTCAGTGGCCTCTCGCTACATGTAATCTCTTTTTTATTATCATACCTTAGGTAGAATGGTTCTGAACATTCTACGCTAACTGGTTCATCTATTTACACACTCTCAGTTCATCCGGCCACAAATGTCCCCTTCCAAATAAGGTATCTCGGCATTCAGCTCATCTCCACCCATCATCACTTTACCCGCATCAAGCTCACGCCCTACAAGCAGTACCCTGCCACGCCAGAACCTTTTCAGAATTAACCGTAAAAGTGACAACCGGTTATTAATATTCACCTCCATTCTACCAACGAGATCCTGAGGCGGAGTTTCCGCTGCGTGTTTGCTCGGCTTAACCCGATTACGTCAGGTCTGCCCCGCGATTTCTGGTCAAAGGCATCGTTCAGAAGATCTATAAATACATCGACGTGTCCCTTGAATAATAACTTCGTCAAGATCCTAGAATTACTCTGTATTGTTTTTGTTCAAAGTATACTTAGCTATAATGGAGACTCCCTTCAAGTGGTCGGCACCGCCTGGTAGTGATATCTGGAAACAGCCTCCTTCTACTGACGTCTTCACTGGTGAGTCCATCTCAACCCCTCACACTCAACGCGCCCTCTCAATCACCCATCACGACTAGCCTCACTCACCTAACCCCCCCCCCAGCTCCCTTCACCACGCACTCCAAAAACCCTCTCAAGAAGTTCATCTCCGCAACTCTCACCTTCCGCACAAAATACATCCATCAGTACGACCAGGCCTGTCTTCTCCTAGTCTTCACAAACCCCAACTCCCCCACGCCCCGCAAGTGGATCAAGACTGGCATCGAGCTATACAATGATCACCCGCGCTATTCAACCGTGACATGCGATCAATGGGCAGATTGGAGCGTTGAGAAGGTCGGACCGGAAAATGAAGCTGGCGTGAGGAGCGGTGAGAAGTGTGTTACTGTAAAGGTGCAAAAGGTGCAGGATGCGCTGGGTCTTTGCATGTGGACGTACAGGATTGATGAGGATGGTGACAAGACGCCGTTGAGGCAGACGAATTGGGTTTATGGCGATAATGGTGGTGAGGGCTGGGATCTAGAGATCGCTGCTGCTGTCGCGCGACCTGATCCTAAGAAGGAGATCAAGGAGGATCTTGAGGTTACGTTTGAGAAGTTTGAGGTTGAGTGGGATGAAACCGCCTAACAATCACATTATCTTTTAAACATTACACCCTCGAACATTACATCACAGACATCACATGCAAAGGAACATCAATTGAGGTGGCCGAATGTCTCATTACCTCTACCCTGACGGTGCTTGCGCCAGGGAGGATCGTTCAACGATCCCAAGTTGTTAATAATCATCAAGATCGTAACTTCATTCTCATCGGCGTCTCGCCGGTCCCAAACAAAACCCATGCAGAAAGGATCTCCATTTCCCATCTCCTCCAGTAAACAAAACAGGAAAGCAGTAACAAAAGGACAGGTTCGAGGTATCAGTCTGTAGATGCGAACCAAAAGCAAAAGAGGGCCGACCCGGTACTAAAGAGGCGAGGCACACACGCAGTGTGTGAGGTTAAGATGTTATTAAAGCCTCTCGTCCCCAAGGTCGGCCCCTGCTGTGCAAAATCCGAGTAGGAGATGTTTGTATCCGTTTCGCGTTCTAAGCATGTTCAAAAGAGAAAACTCCTGCCATAAAACGTGAAAGCAAAAAGACAGCAACAAAACCAGGAGAGATCCTTTTTTTTCTGTGAAAAATTTCCAAGATGGTACAAATGCAAGCTTTTAGCCAATCTCAGGGCATTTGCTCGCGGGTGTAGAAAAGCAGTCAAGCATTCCACTTCCCAAAATGTCCCCAAACTCTGGTGTTGAACCAAAGACAACCTGGTCTTTTTTTGGTGGATAACAAAACGCCAGAGCAGAGTAGGGGAGAAACGTCCCAGTGTCCGGGTGTAAGTGGGTATCAAAGCAGAGTTGCAATGACAAGGCAGAAACGGAAACTCGCGATAAGTAAACTCACAATAAATGAGCAGAGGATGTGAAGGACGTCGTGTGCGTCTGATTAGATCCTCTCAGCTCGTGTATCATCAAAATTCGGTCGGCCAACCTCGCAGAAGGGGAGTGATGTAATAAAACAAGGCTCCTTAGGACTTCAATCTGATGACGGAGCATGAAAAGCAACCAAACGCCGACTTCCAACTGTTCCTGTAAGCATCACTTTTTTTTGTAGGTTTTTCTTTTTTCGCGGATTTGGCGGTGTTCCATTTCGCGCTTGTCCTCCAGCTATGATCAAACACACGGAGCATCCGGAGGCCTGAGTAGTGTGTGTTTGTGTTATCTTGAATCACTCAGACAGTCTTTGGCGTGCGAGCATTGCTCACGTCAATGACATCGTCTAGGTGATTGCACATGGCTACAAACAGGTCGAAGAAGAGCTTGCTGCCGCCCGCCTCCATCTCGGCCTGCATGGTCCCGCTGCGCTTAAAGGTCTTGCGGCAGCGGATGATCAGGGCGAGGTAATGAGCGCGCAGACGGCTGTCTGAGTCGGGTGTGTGAGCGTAGGCGTACTGAGCTGACCTTATAATGGTCCCGACATCGATGCCGGATTGCAGCCCCTGCTTGCGCAGGGCGAGACGCTTGAGCTCCTCGAGGCCATACTTGTCCGCGGCGCAGTAGACGACTGTGTCGCGGAGGATGGCCATATCGAGACTCGACAGGTAGATGGTGGCGTCAGACGCAGCGCCTGCGCGGCCACCTCCAGTTTCGGGGTTGGGTGATGTGTGAGGTGTACGGCCTTGGTCCTCGAGCTCCCAAGAGTTGCGCTGCTTGTTGTGGAGCAGACGTGGGTAGTAGTCACCCTTGTAGAGATATTCGAGGACGGCGGAGAACACCTCGGGTTCTTCGTCGGGGATGGAGATCCTCTTGCTCTGTGCCTCGAAGCAACTTCCGCGTAATGCGGCCTCAAAGAAAGGCGACTGGCGGAGTACATCCTCATGTGCTGCAAAGAGCCGGCCATCTTGACCAACAGTCAGAGTGACGATGGGCGAGGGTGAAGGCGCGGCGGGTGCTGGAGCAGGCTTCTGGGGAATGGCGTCCTGCTCGTTGAGCGATCTTTGCAGCTTCGACATTTTCGTGTGATCCCGGTGGGAGCCCGATCTCTTGAGTCTCGCAGTCTTGTCGACGCGGTTGGGGTCTTGCGACCTAAACGAGCGTTTGAACATGGCTACGGTGGTTATGGGAGTAAACCGGTAAATAAAGAACGGACTCGTAACGGGGATTTCGACTCGGACAGGATATTGTAGGGAGATAACGACTCCCAACTTTGTGTATCGATCGATCGGCTTGGCTAGAGAGTGACGAAAAGAGCGAAGAGATAGAGAGCAAAAGGAAAGAAGAAAAGAGCGACGCACAACAGAAAAGATTGACAAATGGGCCCGGGCGGAGAAATATGTCCTTCAAGACAAGACGATATCCTCTTGGTGAAACTTTGCGACCCTTTTTTGGTTGTGTGTGGGGGGGAGGAAGAGAGAAGAAAGTCGGGGGTATGGGGGTTAGGCCTGTATTTATACCGATGGTGTCTCACGCCGCGGGGTTCAAGAGTGAGCATGAGGCAGCCAGCGACTCTACTCCATAACTTATAGCCTCTGCAATGCAACCCGACGTCCATTGTTGGGTTTTTTTAATGGGTGGAATTAATAATCTGATTTCAAAGCACTTGTGATATTGAAGCCCGAGTCTATCTTGCATTGATCTCGTTGTCGAGGCTGCAATGTCAGGCTCAAATATGAGTCTCTGCCAACACTCACTTCACGTTTATTATCTCAACCAAAGACCCCTGCAACTTGTAAAAGCTCAAAACAAGTCAATGCCCAACTCAGCTCACCGTCATCTTTGAACTTCCCCGGCTTTTCTTCCTAGTCGTTATGTACTTGCACCGCCGCGATCAAACAAGGCTCGTTTCGTGTCAACGCCAATCAATTCATCCGTGTTATCGCCACTCCAACCTCTCGATGTGACCGTGCAATGTCACTCAGTAAAATGCCCCGTCGTGGTCCTGGTGGTGCCTCACCAACTCATTCCTCCGGTACCCAATCGACGGTCTGTGTGAAGACGCTACGAAGCCCTGCCATCTGTGCCAGTAGATCTTTGCGTGTGATTGGTGAATATCCTACAACGGGGCTGGTTGATTTGCGTCCAAGGTGGTGTCGCTAAGTCCTTGTCGCACGTAGCTTCACGACGCCGCAATGTTACAGGTGCATCTCGCACGCTTCACAACCAAGACATTTATAAACCCCGACTGTCGGTTACGGGCATTGCACCGTGTCTTTCAACTCGAATGAGCCAACTCATGGGAGTTACTTCGGCGAAATATCGTCACAGGCCGTTGCTCAGCGTTTTACGACCGTCTTGATGGTGCGAAATTGAGTCAATTTTAGGTTTCTGAGGTTAACCAGACGTCTCGAGTAATCCTACCCCCTCCAGGTGTATCAATCTATATCACAGCAAGTCACTCAATGGGCAGACTTCCCCAATCCATCATTACCACCAAACAAATTCTAGCACCCATTACCATTCCCAGTTCGCACCCCTTCAGGAATCAAGGGCTGCTTGGGCAGCAGCGATTGCGCGAGCCTCAGAATTTGATCGTGTGACGCTCTCCCGGGAAGCGATAAGACCCTGCATGAGTATGTACACTGCGGTAATCAGCATTTACACCTTACAGGTCAGAGGGACAACTCACTGATGGGCATCAAGAACACGAAGCCAATGGAGTAAAGAGTAATCGCTTCATCCGACCCAACTTCGTTCTTGTCAAGCCAGAAAAATGGATAGTACTTGGTGACGAGGTGACCAAAGGCCGCCCAACCCAGGTAAGCTGTGGCGGAGAACATGATGCCGATGAGGTGGATTCCGACAGTCTGGTGATATGGTCAGCAAGCTGCTATCACGACTGAACACCAACCTACCCATGGACGTCGAATGCTGTTGAGAACAAGGATCTCAAACACCATCACCGAAGAACCGAACGCGTACAAGGACAAGATGATGAAGGCACGGAACCATCCCTCGCCAAAGATGTCGGTGACTATTTATGGTCAGTTGAATAACTTGCAATACGAAGATTTCTCTTACATGGAGCAGCAGGCGTCTGTTCGGCATATGGAGCCCAGACGCGCGAAGCGGTGCCGTTGGGAGGTTGAGGCTCTGGTTGAGGTTCGCCGCTGGCATCGTCACTCTTGTGCTGGCGTGTGATGAAGAAGTAGATGGTCGAATTGGCAAAAGCGAAAACAGCAGTGATGGTGTAGAAGAGTGTGAAGTAGAACTGCTTGCGGAGGCTACCCATGTGTTTGGGGAGCGACATTCTTCGGATAAGCCATCCTTCCAAGCCCCCCATGTGCCGATCATGGTGGTGGGGATAGTACAGGTGGGTGAATGTCCAAGACTAGAGAAGTCAGTAACAGCGGAGGCAATCCTCAGGCGAAACTCACGAAGGTCTTGAGCTGGTACAGAAAGACAAAGAACAAACTGATATTGGCAAAGTCAAAGACGATACGCCAATCGGAGAATTCGCTCTTTTCGTGGATCTCGTAATTGAGGACGAGGATCACCACGGCTGTGACAAGCGACAAAACAATTCCACGCAAGATAACGAGTACATTCTGCGGAATGAATGACCACGGGGAGTGAGATGCTCGAAGGAAGGCAGGCTATAAGTTCATCATGTCAGCAAAAAGATTACCCAAAGCATCGTGGAGATGACTTACATGATCCTGCATCACGTTGGGGCTGGGGAGGCCATCGGCGTTCTGGAGGAGAGGTGCTGAGTCCATCGCGAAGACTCAGCAGAAACGGCAAAGAAGGTGAGGAGGGTGCAGATCGATGATCTAAATGATGTGGTGAAATAAACGATTGCAGTAAGGTGTTGCTGGAGCGAGGAGCCGATGAAGCCAAGAAATGTAGGGGATCAGGCGTCGAAGAGGCGATGCTGAACGAGACAAAGATACGCGATGATGAAGCTGGGAAGAAGAGAGACGAGAGGACGAAGCCATCGTGGCAGGTAAGTGTCGGCCAACAGCTGAAGAAAGAAGGCGCTGTGATGTTGGTAGTCACAACTGGAAAGCGCACGAGAGGCGATGCTAAAAGGAAGGAGGCAAGAGAGTGGCCCTCACGTTTTGGAACCCTAAATTTATGAAGAGTTCAGTATTATGAGCCGAGTCAATCAGCTCGACTTATCGCAATGCTAGTTCTATCGTACACTCATCAATAATACAGCGCATTTATTCCTGCTTGTGTGCTGCGCTATCATGCCCTTCTCGCTCCATACCCTGGCAGCCGGTAAGTCTACCCGCGACCTCTTCGACCTTTCCATAACCCTTCTCGTGGTTGGGGTCGTTCTGCGCTCGAAGCTCGCCAGCCTTCTTCATATCGGCAAGACCTGCTGCCTTGTCTTGTTCACCAGAGGCCTTCCATGGTTGAGAGCCGGTAATGGCGCCAATGGTAGCCTGGAAGGTGTGAGTGAGATGTCTCAGGGGAGATTGAGAAGGACTTACCTCTGCGGCTCCCTTGACGTATTGGGCGTGGCTGCCGATGAGACCGGGCTGCTGGTTGTTGTTGTCGGCCATTTTGAGTGTAGTGGTTGATGTAAGTGCAGGTGCTTGGGTTGGTTCTGGTGAGGATCAAAATGTTTGGATCAGTAGAATTTGGAGATTATGAAGAAGAATGTAAACACAAAGAACAAGACTAGCAGACGACCATTTTAAATACCAAGCTCCCTACTCGCCTGCGAACGCCTATGACATCGATCTCATGCTTCACATGTAGTCATGACATCACCTTCTTTCGAGCATGACACTCCCCGCGTTAGACCATTTATAGCGTCAAGGTCCCTGAAATTATGGGGACCATCTTGATCTAGCACCGCCACAAATCACCAGCCTCAAAACGCCCCAGCTGTTCCAGGCCTGGTGGCCCGTGCTCCTCGAGCTCCCATGAGCCAGATGTCCATTTCGCTCCAGCACGAAAGTTGCATCGTGGAGTTGTCAAGCTCTACAACAACCTCCCCTTACCCCACGAAACCGATATACAATCCCTCACCATGCTGTCGGCTCTCGGAAACCCGCGGCAAGCTGCTGCGCAGCTCATGAACTTTGCGCTCATCCTCTCTACGGCCTTCATGGTGCGAACGTGTCTTGTTCAGCTCCCGGACGAAATCTAACCAGTCGCAGATGTGGAAAGGCCTCTCCGTTATCAGCGACTCACCGTCCCCGATCGTCGTCGTTCTATCTGGCTCCATGGAGCCTGCCTTCCAGCGAGGCGACCTTCTCTTCCTCTGGAACCGAAACCTGCTACAGGAGACCGAAATTGGCGAGGTTGTCGTTTACAACGTCAAGGACAAGGACATTCCTATCGTGCACCGAGTTGTACGCAAGTTTGGCAAGGGGTACGTTGTTTGTGCAAGAGTTGTGGGCAATGGCTAATGATGTACAGTGATGCCGCTCAGCTTCTCACCAAGGGTGACAACAACCTTTCGGACGATACCGAGCTCTACGCCAAGAACCAGGACTACCTCGTACGAAGTGACATTATTGGAAGCGTTGTGGGATACATGCCATTCGTCGGTTACGTGACGATTCTTCTATCGGAATACCCTTGGCTAAAGACAGTGATGTTGGGATTTATGGGTCTTATGGTGGTTCTACAGCGAGAATAAATGGTGTACGTAGTATGCGACGGGAAGATCTTGAATGTTATATATTCAAAACAAGCGCTTGCATTGTCATCGAAGTAGCGCCAAGAGACGATTCGATTGATACCCATTGCATCAATTTCACGAGCATATCGGTGATTTCCCGACAGAGACGAAGGATCTCAATGGACGTTTTGGTGCCAAGGCGGCAGAAGCGATGTAACAATGTCACAACATCCGTTCGCCGTCTTGGCCAGGCACTTGACCAAAGGCTAGGCATTAGTTCAGTTTGACTGACTCATTGAAAGGGACACACTACGAGTAGTACAATAGCCCTACTCCGTAAAGAATTGGCATTCAGGTTCGGCGATTTCCTCATGCTGCCCCCTAGTAGGTCTAATCTTAGCTGCAACTAGACCCATACCCAAAGCGGCTAACCTTGAGATTCTTAACGGCGGCCGCCAAGGATGAAAGGAAAATTTCGCTTTGTTTCTGTTAGTCGTTTATGAAAGATGTTGGTTTCTATTCCCGACAATTCGTGCTTTTGCCAGCATCATGATCCCACCTCGGTCATGGATGCTTTATGTTTTATGCAGCCTCAAATGAAGGACCTGAACAAATATAGAGCCGACCCAACCCAACCGTGGCTCTAGCAGATTCCGCTCCGGAACCAGAAGAGGCAGCCTTGGTACTATTTGGCTCTTGAAATCCCCATTCCGTAGGGCACTCGAACAAATCGCCATTCCCGTAACCGACAAGCCCCTTAGATCACCACGCATGGATCATCACCTCCACTCATCGCGCTACTGCTTGCAGGAAGGCCAATGGAACAAGGGACTAACACGATTTTACTCCTTGCAAGGCCCAGGGGCTTTGATCCAACGCCTCAATCTCGAATGATGGCCTGGGGGTTTCACAGCTGGAAGCGAGCTAATCGTTCTGTTTTCCTTTAAATAATAAACTCTGTCTTGCCCGCCTTTTCGCACAAGGCTTCTTCTTTTTCGTTTCGCTTCGTTTCTGGCCATTCATTCGTTCACTTTTTACACTCGCTATCGCTGTGCGCTATCTTTATTCCCGGGGCTCAAACACGCCGCGTCCTTTCGTTCCATTTTATATATTAAATCCGTCGTATATCGCACAATGGCGCCCGAATCCTCTACACAAACGGATCCTGCGCCAGCAGCTTCTCCTGCTGTCCCTCCCACCGCGCAACATGCCCCTCAGACGTACGCTCAGCAGCAACAGCAACAGCAGCAACCCGGCTTCCAGCAAGACCCTCGCAGTTATGGACCCCCTTACGCGCCGTACCCGCAACAGCCTGCTCAGCAGCAGTGGACGCCCCCTCGAGTCGCCGAGTCTAAGGCCTGGATGATCACCAAGCTCACACTCCACGGGATCGATATCGTTTGCTGTATTGTTGGACTCGGTCTTACGGGCGCGCTCAGAAGTACTGAAACACTGGGTCTGGTCGCGCTCGGTGCTTGCCCACTTGTACGGTTCTCCAAATCCCTTTATTAGCATGTACTGACAGTCCCTAGTTCGTCGTAGCAATGATCTGGGACATCGCCGAATTGGCCACTCGTTTCGGTCGCAAATGGAAGGCCGGCATTCACCCTGGCGCCCACGTCGCAATCTCCCTCTTCATTTGGCTTGGTGCTGCTATCGTCGGCGGTCTCGAGAGCACTTTCAGCGCATACTATAATGAGTTCGACTACCTCGACGAAGATTGCGAATACAATTCTACACAAGGACGTTACATTTGCACAAGCAGCGACAAAGTTGGCAGCAAACGCACGCTCTTCATTGCACTGTCGGTGTTTACCTGCCTCGTCTGGCTCTGGCACTTCATCCTGTTCGTCGGTGCCTGTATCGATACCCAGAAGCGAAACGCCGCAATGAGACGACCTGTTACAATGGTGTTCGGAGGACCGGCTTACTGGGGCCCCGGAGCGCAAGGCTTCCAGCAGGTGCCTCAGTATTACGGACCTCCTCAAGGGCAGGGTATCCCCATGCAGAACTGGGCACCACCGCAAATGGGAAATGGCAAGGAACCTATGGCAGCAACTCAGCCCGCAGCTGAGCGTTACGCTTGAGAGGCAGGGTTTTGTCAAATCGGAGACTAATATGAAGAATAATGTAAAATACCTGCGAAAAATGATGCAAAGACAAAAGAAAAAAGACAAAAGACTCCTTCTTCCCCTAAAGTATCCTGAAGTCTTCCAGACCTCCCCACCCCATAAGAGGATCGAAGCTGTCAAATCCTGTGCTTCCTAATACGCTCGTTTGTTTACCTGGACGAGGACGCGATCAATTGGCCCCTGGTGCGAATCCCGGTGCGATTTCCACCCTCATTGCCCCAATCTCCTGCCCCTCGAAAGCTTGAACATCTATTAATCATAGATGATTAGTGTCTGAAAGGTGGGGTACCAAGTCTGCGCATCTAGGCGCGGACGGCCGCTTGAAAGCTGGACGGTGTAACCAAAGGCAAGACTCACGTTTCATGTTTAAGCCGTCGATAGTCAACACCAACTCATAAGGGAACTTCCAGTACAAATTTCTACCATCATCGCAACTAGGGCCCTGGGCCCCCTCATTCTTGACCAGGAAGTGCGGGTGTAGTAGATGTGCCACATCTGTCTTGAGGGTCCCTATTCTCTGAGCGTCTAAGATGAAATGTCAGTGTTGGTTGATAGAGGCGGGCTGGCTGGCTCATGTCTCAGGGCAATACCTTTGTTATGCTCGTGTAGATAACTGTGGTGGGATATCTTGACCCTAGTCGTATTTGTCAGTGACCAATCTTTCTGTGATACAAACATCAAGGGCTTGCTTTCTTCGAAAGCCATTGTATAGCTTCTACATAGTCTTTCTGTTTGTTTTGGAGACCCTCGATTCTCAGTTGTCCTGCATGCATCAAATCTTCGAAGGGTTCATCGCAGCGTATGCCATAACTAGATGTTGCAACTCTAGTGGGGCCGTAGAGCTGGTTCAGAGCTCTTGAAACACCCCCCGAGGAAAAGGCATCAACTGCTGTGATTCCGTCTTCATCATGAGTTTCTGATTATTAGGTAGGGGGGTTGGGGGGTAGATCTGACCGCTCATGCTCGTCGGCGACATATAGCTGAGCATTGGAATCGTGGGCAGCGTCGAAGTTTGCCAGCGCCTCATGGAGATGACTTCGTAAAGGGGCTGATTCCCCAAAGCCGCCAACCAAGACGACTTTCTAATTCCTCTTAGTCAAGCCACTTCCAGTAAGCATTAGAGTTACTCACGCCGGTCTTCAGGCCAAGCTGTGCTATGGCATGGAGCTGCTTCGTCATAAGCATAGACACCTCTTCACATACATGTTGGTAGATGTTGTTCAAGGTTCCACTATCACCAGGTTCAAATCAAACTCATACGATGACTGGACTGGCGGCAAGGTACTTACGCTTGGATTGTCAATCGATTAGTACAAGGTCGTTGACTGCCAGGGTTGGACCGAAGCCCGAGGACCTCAAGTTGGTAATCTTGGTTGTTCTGAGAGACAACCCAAACGGGCTTGACATGATGCTCAAAGTCATGAATTGCCAATTTGTACATGTGGCCTTCTAAGGTTGCGCCGCCCTCGTTCAAATAGTCGTGGTCTGCAAGCAGATTCTCGAGGAGTCTCCGGAACGCATCGTTCAGTGCATTGGAGCCACATGTATTACCTAGAGAAAATATCTCAGTAGCCAGAACACCCACCAACATGTATAGGCGACTTAACACTATGATGCACCAGTTGTCTCTCGAGTCGAAGAGGCAAACTGCGCGTGACAGTATAAGTCAAGGCATCGCAAGTGCCTCCGCCTGCGTCAAGAATCGTGAAAACGTCTCCGTCCTATAACTGGTTAGTTTGGTGACATTATTTCAAAGTCAAGAATTCGTTTACGCCAACTATCAAACGATTAGAGAGTAGCCACGTAGCTGCAGCTTCTGGCTCTGTTATCATAAACACTTGAGTGACACAGTCGTTACCGAAGTCAACACCCAGGAAATTGACACGCCTTGCAGCAATAGCAACACAGGCTTGGATACCTCGGAGTGCCTTTTGCCTCCAAATCACTGGGACACAAATCACCAACTCTGTAGAAGTAATATTGGTGCTCCCTGTAATCTCAGTCTTGGCGTGACTGAGCAAGTTTGTTAGGTAGTCAATGGTTACCAAGAGCACCATGTCGTGAATAGAGATCTCCCTTGAGCATGAATGATTCTGGGACAGTCTGCGGAGAGTTTTGACGAGATGGCGGTTCTGAACCTCGTGACTTTCTGATTGATTCATAAGGTTCTTAAACCCATACAGCAGAGAGCATGTCTTGTCCGAATGTGACATGACCTTTGTCATATAATGCTGCACTTGGAATCCCAATTGTACTCGGTCATTCTCCGGAAGACTAGTACCTGGTGGTTCGCTCCTTAGCTCATCGAGAGTTTGAAAAACCCAGTCGTTGGGGTATCGCATCAGTGTCGGGACTTCCAAGCACATCGAATTCCCTCTTCGCATTGAGATCTCATATCGGTAATTCTGAACTGCCCTGACGGTCAGATGAGGGCTTTCTGGGCGGACTCCTTCAGGCAGAAAAGCGTAAGAGACTGAAGAATTTGTCTCGCCGAAGTCAATAGCAACGACAAGCTTACTTGGGGTCTGAAAAGAAGGCATTGCGGTGGTGTGTGATCAGAGGGAAATGTTTTAGAGAAAGGAAGGAAGGAAGGAAGGAAGGAAGGAAGAAAGGAAGAATATTCAAAGATAAGCATGGAGAATACGTATGTCGCAGCGATGGCTGCCTTATTCTGTTTGGGACGAGGGAGCAAATGCTGGTTGAGGTACTGTCGTACAGTTTGCGCATTGATAATTCACCGGAATCCAAACAAGTAAAAACAACCTGTGACATGGCTTGCGCTATCATTTGTCTGTAAAGAAAAACTATTATCAATTTTGTGAATTTATGCACCTGATATAAACTAAGTAACTTGTTCCATATACCGATAAGACACCCGAAGGGTACATGCTGTCTCAACTTTACATCTTTGCATAATCTAATTTGCTTTGTTGTCAAAGTTTTTCGTGCCTGGTCAATTAATTCACCGATTGCTCTTCTAGCGTGGTTGCAGTATATAAGTACTAAGTAGTATGCAGATATCCGAAGAGTCCACGACGTGGTGCCCAAGGTACCAAACAAAGAAACGCCACTCGCATTCATCAAACAAAGGAACCAACAACTCTTGTTTGTCAACAAATCCCAAGAAATAGTCACAGGACTCATTCCAAACGTCACCTTTGCAACTTCACAACTTCACAGCCAACTGCATAGACTCATCACGATGGATCCAAATACCCCACGCAGTCCGAAAAGAGCCAGCGAGGGCCCGTACAGGTTGAGAAAAAGGATCAAGGCAGTCCAATACGCAGATAATCCCGCAAGGAAGGAATCCAACAAGAAGCGCGTGCCTGGTGTAAGGCAACAAAGGCAGCAGATAATTTGGGAACATGACGAGACCTGCCAGCTTTTAGCTCACCTCCAATGGAGCTTCAACAACGGCGTTGATTTCTGGACTACCGCATTTCCCAAGTTCCAAGACACTGTCCAACAAGCCTTCACCAATGACCAGGCGAAGAAGCAGCTGCAGCATATATCGAGCCAGCACGGCCAGATGGAAGGCGATGATGATTATCCCAACTTGCTTGAATCCGGCCTCGATTCGTTGAACCTACCAGAGGACATCTCCAGGAACGTTGATCAGTTCTTAAACCGTATACCTGACATTAGTGCCGGTTAGTCTGTAGACGACACGCGTGCGAAATGCTGCCTCAAGAGGCTCTTAGTGACTTTCTTGGTCTCTCCAAAGAAATTGAAAGATGTGAGTACGACCACAAGTCAATAATGCCACTCATCTCTCATCTCGTGCTGGAACATCCGGTTATAGATATTGCCGAACGAAGAAGGGGCCAAAACCACGGGCCTGGTTGATCAAGGCTCCTCCGTAGACCCCGATCAACTAAAAGCAGAGCAACAGCCATCCCAAGCTTCATCGCCCCTCGGCTCGACAAACCAACTTGTCGGAAACTCATCCGCAAAGAGGGGTGAAGCATCCGTCGAGAGAGGCTTCGTCGATTATCTACCACCTAATAGAAGAGAAATGGTGGAAATAGAAACCCGGCTGATTGCGTCGTTGATCGAAACTGAGCGGCTCAAGAGAGAAGTGGCGCAATATTACCAACCCAACGCCCGCGTGCTGCTCACACTCCAGCAATATATGGAAAGTTCGCACCTGAGGGTCCGACGTAATAGAATCTTTAACGCCAACAGTCCAGGTATGAGCTCGAAGGAAATCTCAAGAACGTACATATGTCTGTAAGGCAGATGCGAGATACCTGTGCCCAGGTATGCCGACATAACTCGGAAGCACCGGACGAACAAGCCTCGCGTAGCGATCTCGTCGAGTCCTGGGCTCTTAATATCTTTAAGCGAAACCTAAAAGATTGCATTTCTCAAGTCAGAGAGTCCAAGATTTCGAAAGACAACTTGCTCCTGGGACTAGTAGGTTCAGCAGTTATCGAAATGATATTCGAGCCAGCTTTCCCAGCATTCATTCAAGCGCCCAACCCCGTGGCCGAAGCATATCGGGAGCTCATTCTCGATATCTGTAAGTAGTTGTAGCATTGATGAAGACCATGGCTAATTCATGATGCAGCGGGTCCCAATGAGCTTCATGAAGCAGACAGTAATGTTCTACCACAACTCCTCAAACAGCATCAGCCCGAAATCATTAAAAGAAAGGTTTATGAACTGGATCGTATCCTCCACAAAACTTGGAATTCTTCTGCGTGTCTCCAGATGGCGAAAATGGAAACAAGGAAGAGGCGCCGAGGCAAAATGACGTTTTCAGTTTATTTCTCATATGGGCGCTGCAGTTCAAGATCGACCTCATATCAACAACCACGCGGCTAAAGTTCTTCTACTATAAGACAGACGAAGTCTTCGACGATACACGTATGGAGCGGTGTATGTTTTCGGACCGTGAAAACAATACCATCAAAGCCTGCTTGTTCCCTCTTCTCTTATACGCACCAGCCGGAGAGGAATCGCAAACTTCAAAAGACTACGTGCTCGAGCACAATACCAATTACAGCATATAATTCACAAGAATATTCGAGGGAAGCCATCTCGATCTGGAATTGGCGGCAAAGGCAATCGTGCTGACGTAGGGCTGGGTTGGGAGGAGAACAATGCAGAGGGTCCGACGGGAAGATTTTCGCATATTGGATGAAATTTGTAAACACTATTTTCTTTATTTATCGTCATGTTGAACCGAGATATTTCCAGTAAATGAATATAGCTATCCGAGCCCAAGGTCAGATGTTTCACCGAGCATACTCTCTCGTGAAGGTCTCATAGTAACTAGGACCGTGGTGATAGAACAAGTTGCTGTGTTTCTTTAAAGAATATCTTGCCTGCCCCGATACCCTAATGCTGAGTTGTTGTCCGACTGTACGTTAGCCACAACCGTACCGTGATCAGGTGTTGAAGATGTGAAACAAATCAAGACTGGTCAAGATGAGAACCAGTGGACCGACGCGACAGCAAGTTCACAGTGGGGGAAGATCAAAGTGGTTTGCATCGTTTGGCACGTCAACAAAATCACGCCTTATCTCTCGCCCGGTCTTGCGCTGGAACTCGACTATAGAGGATGAGACTTTCTGCTGGAGCAAGATGGGCGCCGAGACGATGCGAGGAAACAAACTTAAGATCAAGTCACACATCGAACTGGGAGTTTCTGCAGAAAGGGAGTATCGAGTTCTCATTCATCACCTGTATTTGCAGCCTAAGGCTTAACCTTATAGGCGACAGTCATCCTCATAGCAGAAAGGGCGGCCCCCAAGCAGGTGGAAGCCTGAGTCTCGTAATAGCTATCCACGCCCAGTGCTGCAGCTACTTACATCCTACTACCCCGGTATGTGTTAGTAATGCGGATTTGACAAGACAATTATACATGGCGTCTGATGGAGACGGAGCAAACCACGGGCCAATGAATTGAGAAGAGTAAGGCTGCGCGTCCCCGTGACAGTAGTTCAAGGGCCTAAGAATAGCGCACCAGGAGCTAACCTGTTAACCTTTTCTGAATGCAAACTCTGTCTAACTAAATGATTGGCTGTTCTCCTCATACGTTCGACTAGCCATACTTCCAGGCTCAAGTCTAGGAAGAGTACAAGAAGTCAAGTAGTCCTAATCTGTGTCAAGAAGAGCCAAAAAAGCGGCCATTTGTGGTCTGACCCTTGTCCCAATCTTCAAAATCTTCATCCGTAGATTTCTATTTCGATTCTTCAAGGGATCTGTGTTCTGATATCTAGATCCTTGCGTACCTAAAGAAACTCATCGCTGTGGTGTCTCATTTAGCTTGTTACTAGTGTTGTTTGAAGTATAAAGTTATACTAAGTGTTGGAAAGCGATGTGAAAGTTATTTCATAGCCAATGATGGATTGGTAGTTTCCGAACCTTATTACAACAACTTTATCTATAGGCACCCTAGTGAGTCATGGCAAAATAAGACATGCACGTTCACGAAATCAAGCAGATATAGTGACCATGTGATAGTAGGCTTAACATCTTGCTTTGAAGCTAGAAGCTTGACCAGTTTTTGATGGGAGTCCGTGAGTGATCAACTCTGTTTTCTCGTCTATTTAAGTAAGCGTCTTCCCCTTCTGCAGAACAGGATAACTCTCTCTCTTCTGTATACCAGTCATTCTGTTCTCTCACATTTCGACCTCTATTTTCATTCGCCACCATGACTACCCAACGCCAACTGGGCAAATCGTGCTTATTTCGTTTCGAAAATACGACGTACAGTATCCCTAGTACTCTCATCACCAAAACTGGAAACCTTGGTTCACTCTTCAAACACAAGGATGAGTACAAGATGAAAGAAGTTGACGAGTCGACTGGTCGCGTCTTTGTGGACTACATAATGTTGCAGACCTATGAAGTTGACTACGAGACCGCAGAGCAAGATCAGGACATGGCTTTGAGAGAGTACAAGATTGCACTCACGCTCTGTGCTATCGGATGCCGATATGAAATCAGTGGTCTCGGTTTCCTAGCCAAAGAACATGCCGTCAAATTGGCTGAGCTTATCATCAACCCTGCCTCCGTACTAGTGGCGACAGTTGATGCTCCCTTGGCGTTGAAGCATATTCCTGGCATTATCCACCTGATCGACGAATACACAGTGATAGTCCTGCAGATGGCGACTAGGCGACTGGCGACAGACTTTCTCTTGCGCATAGATCCTCCAGACACAATGGGTTGGCTGTGGCTGATGCTCCAGGTCATGCAGAAAGCCGAGGGGCCGGCTTTAAAACGAGGCTGGGATATGGTCGCACAGACACTTCCAACTCGCGTGCCAGGATTGATAGAATATATGCAGCTTCGCGAAGAATATTTACAAGAAAGGGAGCAAACGTATCTTGGAGATGATGCCCCCTTGGAGGATGACGTCGAGGATGATGTTGAGGCTGACGTGGGGGATGACGAGGTGCACTTTCAGCCTCTGTTCAATCACTTCATTCCAAATGCCAAGATCAAGTGCGGAAAAGTCATGCGTGCCATGGTCGGAAGCATCAACAGTAGCCAGAAGTTCGCTACCCGCAACAAGGAGAAGCCAGCCAAGAGGAGCAGGTACATTTTTATTATCCGTTTTATCTCACCAGATCATTCTGAAGATGATAGAGGCACACAAGCCTCCTCCAATCATGGAGCTCAGCATCTAAGTTCCGTCGACAGTACATACAGCTGGAACTGCTTCCGTCCCTCCTCACAGTTGGGAGTGAGACAAGGGATATAGGATGGGCGTCTACATCGAGCAGCACCCATGCCTTCTTCAAGCTCGAATACCACATCACACACGCATACATACATCTCTATAAGCCTTGTTGATACATATCACGACTCATCTCGGCAGTCATCAAATCTGGAGCCAGAGGCGACACAAGAGACACTGTCTTTCAGATCTTTCTACTATTCTCCACCAGCATATCAGTGATGGCCATTGAGTAACTCGGTCACAAAAGTCAACCCCGTGCTTCGGGACGATGCGTTACACGCACAAAACAACAATACTTACCTATCAACATAAATGGTTGGAAAATATTCTGCATCAATTGAGTACACGGCTATCACATCCTGGAAAGCGAATTGCGAGCCATATGCTTTTATGGATATTAGTACGAGCGTTATTGAATTCTTGTTTACGGGCAAGCTAGATCTGATAATGATGATGCATACGATTGGATGTCTGAGATCTTGTATGGCATGTGAAAATGATTGTAAACTGATCGTGACAATTAACCCGGAATGATTAAAGACGCCGTATTTTGGTCTTGAGTGAATCTTCAAGCCAGTAAAGCGAAAAGCTGAACCACAAATCAGACTTATGTCGTTGTGTGAAGATGGCATCCGCGTGTTGTGACACGGGCACTGCCAGCCAGAGTTGAGCAGCCTTGTGGCATCAAGCCTCTTCCATGAGCTCCACCAGGGCTAGGACCAAGCGCCACACACCTCACAACTGAAGCCTCGCGAAATCTGCCTCTCCCACTCCCGCATCTCTTCTCCCCTCCATCTCAAATTCCTCTGTTGGTGCACCATCGAAACTCAGCACGACATGGCGGAACATGGCGACACCAGACCAACAAGCTCGTGAGTATTGCTTGTCTGAAATGAAACTTGTTTTAACAGGCGAACAGGCCTTACGCGAGTGGTACCTGTGCTGTTTACT
The DNA here is from genome assembly GCF_900079805.1 of Fusarium fujikuroi IMI 58289. Lineage (NCBI taxonomy): Eukaryota > Fungi > Ascomycota > Sordariomycetes > Hypocreales > Nectriaceae > Fusarium > Fusarium fujikuroi. The sequence goes on along the minus strand of NC_036630.1, from coordinate 2,368,660 downwards.
TCGAATGCAAGGGTCCTCTGCACATCTCCCGTTCGTTGCTCCCCGAGAACTTGATGGACGCTGCACAGTTCAGAGACAATGATGATTCTGCTTATCCTCTTTGCGAGTTATGGCTGGACGAGGTCACGCTCGACGTAGGTCATGTCATCATTCACTATTTGGTCACAGGTGCCTACCAGTGCCTCCAGCCAGAGGAAGGAGATCGCGAGGAGAAGATTTCAGCCGAGCTTGCGACTGCTATTCGTGTGTACGTCGCTTCCGACAAGCTGTCTTTGACCAAACTCCGTGACATGACTAGAGACGAGATCGTTCGTCTGGGTGACCAGCTCACCTTGACTCCTCTGATCAACGTCATGGAGAAGGCTGCCCTGTCCTTTGATGAGAACCCAGGAATTGCCGCTTATGTCGAATCGCGACTTTTGTCCTTCTCTCAAATTGATCACGTCGCAGACCTAGTCGACCAGAGACTGGCTGCATTGGGTGCTCCGGTCACTCTGAGAAAGGTTCTATTGCGCAGCATTTTGCTTTCCAAGGCTTCCGAAAGTCGTCAGCTGGAAGAGCCAACCTACCAGGCTTCATGGGAATACCCCGGAGTTGAACTGCGCCCTACTAAACAGGCCATGGAACGGGCCGAAAGTGTTTCACTCAGAAACGCCGAGGCTGCTTCCGATGAAGAAGAACTTGGAAGACTACAGCAAAAGACGGAGCTCTCGCCCTGGGATCGTCTGAGACTTTATGATCTTGAGCACAAAGCCGAGAAGAGAGCCAAGGAAATCGCAACCGAGAGAGAGCTAGACGCACAGCGTTGTGATGCAAGCAACTGGTCCCTTCAACAGCCTCTTCGTCCAGAAGGTGAGTAACAGCTTCAAACGAGCTTGACTCGATCAATGTGCTGCATATTCAAAGCCAATGCTAATTGTCGCAGCCTTTGTTGATGGACCCGTCCCCGATCCCCCCCGACCGTCGTCTAAATTCTGGAAGCCCGAGGCTTTCGAGGGACACAGCCAGTGTGACAATGAGACACACAGCGATAGCAGCTCGACCGATGAACTCACACCTGGCTCAGTTGAGAGCTCATCAATGGACGAAGTATGCTGCGATTGGTGACAGGGCTTTCGCAGGATTGCAGAAAGAATGGTAGATTCGAGATCAATGTGATATCATATGGAGAACAGTAGCAGGCTGTAATGAAGAGCACAAAAAGCTAGCTCGGAATAAATTGAATCTCCCCTCACTCACAGCTCGCTTGCTATCAAGACTGTCGCGAATCCGCTCCACTTGTCATTTGCACCATGCAAAGCACGTGACTCGCTTTGAACGACGTGCAAAAGATTCGGCGAGAACAAAAAAGTACCTGGTGCCAAAAGGCAAAGCGTAAGAAAATTGAAAAAGCAGTCCAAGTTGATCTTTCGAAGATCGCAACAACACTAGATAGACTCAATGTATTCTTGGGATCTTTTTGTTGGTGAGGGTGTGGTAGTGACATTACAATTGCTGAGACACGTGACCATCGTTTTCCACAGGTCACCACCCAGGCAGCGAAAGATACAGCTTGCTTAGAACTTAAACAAAAAAATGTGAGAACAATACTAAGTGAGGAAACATGCCCAGGATAACCTCTATAGCATGACTATGCAAGGTCTACCTGGGTTGGCTTATCGCAACGTGGCGCGGCATAAGCTGTGGATTTTGCGCAAAAGACTTAACCTACTCAAGATAAAGGTTTGTGCAGGAGGAGGCTCTCAGTAAGCGAGAGTATGCCAGAGAGAATGGTGATTCATGGATATAGCCTCAAAAACCTTTATGCCTCATCAGAAGGCATGCGATGCCATGCGAGAACTGTAAATGCTCCCGTTTAACATTATTGGGTACCGCCGGATTTTTACTTTCACAGGCTCACTTGTGGCTACAGGGTTCCCAAAGTTGGAACAGACAGGCTTCCTCACAGTAAAGTTCAGAGTCAAAGCATCCAATGCGTGACGCTTCATGATTTGTTCTCCTGGCTTAAACATCCTTTGTGAGCTGGAGATGGCCTAACCATGAGAAAGGTAGCCAGTAGTATCTCAGAACTTTGAAACAGAGTCAAGCCGTAAGAAAGGAGTTAAAACATCAATCAATTTGTATTTAATGCCATGTCATGCCCTGTGCAACCGCTGGATCCCTTCTCTTCTCTCATCATCTCCCGTCACGCCGCATCACGTTGACAAACTCGCCCAGCACACAAAAACACGAAGTTTACTTGATCATGGCAACGTCAATGTCTGCGAACTGGCGGGGCATTGATAATCAACTAGTCGCCGTCGAAATTCAGGGACCCGAGATCTTTTATGTCGACTTGACAAATATCGAGAAGTACCACCAGCTACACAGGCAGATAACGTGTCATGTACCATCATATATCTACGACCACGCTTACAATGTTTTGGGATATATCTACTACCAGAGTCCCGGACTTCTTTACATAAACTTGCACACCGTGCCACAAGGTGCCGGACACATATTGTGGGAATATCTAGTATTCGGAACGTTGGCTCTCCAGGGCAATCCCTTCGAGGGGAGGCGAGAAGAGTACTTCAAAAGTATCATCCATGTACACAATTTTGCAGAACAGCTCGGCATGGAGGACCTTAAGTCGGACTCCGCGAAGGAGATCTTCCGCGAGGCTCAAGATATGTGCCTGGTGGAACTACTCAAACTCCTTGAAGAAGTGAACTACCGGTCTAACTTGTTTCCAAAGTTTTCGGTGTACTTGGAAAAGCGACTGGTTAGTTCCGCTTTGGATTACGATGCGGAAGGCAGCCTGAGGGCTTTCATCGAACTGAGAGATCAACCATCACTCTCAGTCGCCCAGATGCTTTTGAAAGCAATGGCAGAGGTTAGCAACATCGAGTGCAGGTCGGGCAAACAAGACTCCATGCGAGATGAAGCCTACAGAAAGAAGGTTGCTGAGACAACGGCTGTTTCCGAGGTCATTGGATCGGAAGAGTGCAAGTCTCCCAAAACAAGATGGATAAAACCGAGGAACGAGACCGCGCCAGTGAGTAACTCAGTTGGCAGTCAATTCTTCGGTCCCGTGGCCAAGCAGGAGGACAGAAGCGGCATGACAAATCACTTGGAACAGCCATTGCAGAGAGCGGCCGTGCCCGACTCAAATTCCTACTCTCCAAGAGAGCCCGCGTTTCTTCCCCGGATGTTCCTCCCTGCTTTGGCTCCTAGATCTGAAAATAATGGAACCGGGCTTCTCCCGTCATTCGGAGACACATCGAAGAATTCGAGAAGTAGAACCCCCCCTTACTGTCACAGGCTGTCACCGATGGAATATACACTCCCAACTGAGCCCACGCAGCTGCCTAGGCTACAACAAAAGAATCGACAGCGAATGGCCGAAATGGCCTTTGCGCACATGACGGGAACGGAACACAATCCAAGGAGAAAAAGTCTAGATCCCAATCCTTCAACTGCATCGGGCGAGCTTGAGTCAGAATCAGCTGCGGAAATCGACAACGATACTGCAGACGAGGCTGAAGAAGCTTGCGATCGGCCAGTGACACCAATCGGATCCCAGCTAAATTTTACCGAGTGCATTCTGCCCTCATTTGACGAGCCTTGGCAATCGCCTACATCTTCTTCCGATACCCTGGAAGGCGAGCCTGGTGAAGTCGAGGGGTCCATGGATTGGAATGCGGGTTCATCCGAATCCGACTACAATCCTTGAAATTTGGCAGGACTGTTGATCGGAAAGACGGATTATACAGATTGAGCTGCAGGTGGAATCAGAAGACATCATGGAACGGGGACTATGATCTGGAGGTATCCCTTTAATCTAGCTACTATTTTCTGTAAGATTCCCCCATGATTTATTCTGGGGACTCTCGTAACTGTCTTTATGTCGTAGTCTACCTATGGCAATAGTGGTGGATATGACTTGAAAAGAAAATACACGAAAGTATTTAACAGAATGGACAACACCTGGACGTGATTGGCAGATGAGCAATGACTTTGTACGGTGACTTGGAAAATTCAACCAGGCAGTAAAATATAAGAATCTTCAGAGATTCTGTGCCTTCAGGGGTAAGGCGGCGGAACCTATATCCGCCCTTATGACAAATGTCGCTGTCACTGGCTCCCCTTGATATGAAGTGGAAAGGATTTCATTAAAGCTTACTTGTCCTCAGTGACCTTGATTCGTAGTTAAGACCTGTGGCTCCCGATAAACTTTAGTATCTTCTTCCAGTCACACTACTGAATGCAAAGGCAGGAGGTGACTAAGTTTGACACCCCAACACATGATGCACATACTTCGACCCTGCAAGACATCGAATCTGCTGGAAAGGAGGTGAGACCATTTAGTGGATCTTTGAGCTTCAGATAATCGCGCGTGGATTCGCTTATCGAAAGTCTTTTGGGGTTACAGAGTTTACCAGAGGCGAGTGTCAATAGTCATCACCACCAAGCCCACGATATGATTGGGTGTTCAGAACACTTTGAGGAGAGATACTTTATATTGCGTGAGTGGTGTCTTAAGCTTTTATGAATGATGCGGGAAAACCTGTCACACATATAAATTCCGCAAACTGCCTCCATCACTGCCCTCACAAACTTCTTCTTTTCATCATCATTTCCTTTTTCTTACCCAGCTCGATGGGTAACAGGTCGAGCACCATGTCTCAAGATTCAGCCACCATGTCTCCTGATCTGCCCGCTCAGTTCATCACATCGTAAGTATGGTGGACTGACATGCATTCTTCTAAGCTAACAAATATTTAGACCCTATGCAGACAGCTTTGTGAAGGTTCTGTTAAAAGGAAAGTCGATCACGTGGATTCATAGAGGAGTCGTCCCAGACAATGTTCTATCCAACAAGAGTACGCATGAACTTGGATCCAAGTCAGCTTCGCCGATCTTGGATATGCAGAACATTGGGAATGACATAGCCCATGTGATCTTGCACTACTTTTACACCAAACAGTATGACTGCATCAAACCCTCGGGCACATCTGGCGACGTAGCGAAGGGATACGAGCTCCGGGTATCGCTGCAGGTCATTGAAGCTGCTAGAAAGACGCAACTGTTTACTTTGGTGGACCTGGCCAAGAAAGAGTGCGCGCGCCTATGTCATGAAATGGATCTCTTGAATCTCGTTGCCATCTTGGGAAAGATGAACATCGACTTCGATAACTTCCCCGAACTTACGAAACATATCGCATTTCACCTTGAAAAAGTGCTCGCAAACCCTCACAGCCAATTTGCTCTCGACCTCCTGATCCGGGCTACTTCAAACAGCATCACAGACATGCTTATTCGCAAGTTGGTCATGGTAGCCCAAGATGAGCCAACAAGTGAACCCAAAGCGAAGCCCAGACCCGAGAATGAAGCCCGAAACCTGCCTGTCTGTCCTTCGATAGACTGTACCTCTACGGTGGAGTGTGGCATTGCAAAACCTGAATGCTCGCCCTTTACATACGAGCTTCGAACTCAAGATCTTCAGAAACTTCGCAAGAACCCGCAGCCTGACGACAAAGGTAAAGGACGAGATGTCTCCAGATCGGCAGAGAATCCTTCAAAGGTCCCCGGAATAAGAGTCTCTCACCACGAGCCGCGTGGTGCAAAGGGACAAAAGGAAGCTCAATCTGGGCCTTCAAGGGTGAGAGGCTGGCCTTGTCCATTTTCGCCTCCCTGCGGCGGGTGTGCTGACGCTGAAAGGAAGGCAAACCCTCCTACCCCTAAACTTGAGAGTACCATCGCAAGTATGAAGGACTTTGTTGGTAAGTGAATACATAATTCCGATGCATTGCTTGCAGCTAGCTAATGGTTCAGCGGCTGAGAAATCATCGGCTGCTGACTGGCAGGTACCAAAATCCGAGGCCGGGAAATCCGAAACTTCAGAGAGCGACCGAGAGTCTACTATCGCCGTTGTTTCCGATGATGAGGGAGTGCTTGTCGAGTCAAGTCCTGAACCTAATATGACACCAAGCCCAGCGGGATCGGGCAACACAAACAGCATGGATCACTTCTTGGTGTACGACCAATGGTAATACCACTGAGTTCTGTCTGCTGGTTCAAGCTCTCAGCCTATTTACTAGTGACTAGTCTAGGTGTTTGAGCTTTGATGCCGAGGGCGCGGGCTTGATAAATAATATCCATTAATTAAAACGGTCTTAAGATTCATCTCTGCTGCCTTGAATATCGTGTTTGTGAGTGTCAAAGGGAAAGACACCGCTTAGCATATGCTCATTAAATTACCTATTCAAGTCTCTCAATTTGTCAATGTGTCAAGTGATCAGTTGACGTATTTGGGCTTCACTCGTGTCTGCAAAAGCCATCTGTAATTCAGCCGCTTCTCGAGACCAACCAAGTTATTCTATAGAAAGTTGACCAAGATTAACAATGGTGGAAATTCTTGCGATGAGTGAAGGTTGGAGACTTCTGTCTCGGTGGGTAGAAGTCCGATACTGACATCGGTCTAGTTGACCGGACACTATGTGTTTCAAGATCGCCTATTTCACCCTAGTCCAAGGGTTTCCATTATGATTCCAATTATTGGACAGCATGGGCGCCTCTGGATGTATTCACCAATGTTGTTATTACTGGGTGATGCGGGAGGCCTACCAGGACACGTCATAGACATAGCACCAACAGAACAAAAATGTCGAATAGAGCATAAGGCGTCTTCTACCCCTCATTTTGTTTCTTTGGTCTTCATCTGCATCATCCGGAAACAAACAAGTTCAAGTCATAGATCGAGGCGATACGATGTCCCCGGAAAAGTCGTACGTGCGTTGACCTACGAATGAGCTATCCGATACTAACACAGAGAAAAGCCAGTACACCGGGGATGTTTGTCACATTCTGTTCAGATCCCAAGGACCCCTTCTGATTCCTAGAACTATCGTCAAAAAATGCCCAAAACTTGCCGCAAGACTGGACAAGAGGCACATCTTCTCCAAGCCACTCGACACTGTCGACATCGAAGACTACCCGTTCTCAGTTGGGCACATACTCATTCATTACCTAACCACCGATAAATATGAGTGCCTCCAGCCAGAAGGAGAAACGGAAGATGAGCGAAACTGCTCAGAGCTTGCCACTGCCTTTAAGGCTCATGCTGCCGCTGTCGATCTGGAGCTTCCATTTCTTCAGCTCCTGGCATCTTCCGAGATGAGGAGACTGGAAGGGAAACTGAGTCTAGTCTTGATCACGCGGACACTGAACGATACTAGACTACCACTAGATCAGTATCCGATGATTACGGCGAATTTCGTATCGTGTGTCATAAGATTGTCAGCATCCCCCTCGAAGGAGTGTAAAGAAGAAATGATGAACCAGCTTGGAGTTCCGGAGAATGTTGCTATGGTCCTGATGAAACTCTTGCTTCAGTCCAAAGGTATGACGCTCACTCGAGACCACTCCAGCGAAATTGGCTCGGAGGACGAGAAAGCCTTGAATACAAGTCAGCTCGAGGAGGAAGAATGTGAGCTTCTGACAATATTAGAGACTCTCGACAAGGAGAAGGCTCGTATATATCAACCGACCTTTGAGACTGGCGTTCGAGAGAAGATGGCTAGGGAAGCACTGGCCACGACAATTCTTGAGACTTGGGAAGCTAGCGGTGGAACCCTATCGTCCCTACAACACGCTCGTCTCGAGGAACTCCGAAATATCTCTGACAAGCTTTCTCAAGACTTGGATATCTGCAAAACGGACTTGGAAGCCTCGAAAAAGCGCGTACAACAGTTGAAAGTAGAAGCAAAGGCCATTTTGGAAAGGCTGGCTTTGGAGCATGAGATCCAAAGCATACTTGAACGCCAAAAACAGCAAAACGGATTCTTAGATTTGAGTGACCGACTTCGACTGAGGTCTGCGCAATCTCGCTGCTGCGATCACAGTAACGCGGCTTCTGTTGATGCTCGGGTTCATTTGAATACCCAAGACTCCGAGATGGGCCCAGAACAGGAAGAAGAGAACCAACCCGATGATGGTGAGTTACCTAGTTGAGCATACAGGTTGATCTAACAGTCCCGCAGATGGTTTTCGGACGCCGACCCGCACGTCGTGTAACATGAGACACCGTCAATTATCCAACGTGAAAGGAGCTGACGATGAGCTGGAGGAAGTCTGTGCACGTCTGCGTGAGTTCAGTAAGAGGAAGCATCGAAGGACGTCAAAATGAACTTCACATAGCTGATACATATGATAGGAGACTTCGTGTCTGAGACCACAAGCACATCTGGGCGGGATACGCCCCCTTCGACCTCAAGTTACGAGTGAGATATTTATGAGAATTGTCATTACTGGTTTTAAAATGCTGAAGATCCGGTGGCGAGTAGGTTCAACACTTGATCGATTCTGGCTCTCACCTCAGAAATAAGCAGGGTGTATAGTGGAAATTGAAACTAAAGCTATATTTGTCTTTCTGCAAAACCGAGAAATGTATCAACTAAGGCCCAAGTACAGTTCGGTCCGTGGTATCGTCTCCTAGGCCGACCTCCCAAAGTCTATAACGGCTGTTCAGCTTGTGGAATGCGATGTATCCGAGGAGGTGAGTGTTCAATAGATTGAGATATGGCTCTCGACCTTTCAGTACAAGTCGCACTCCATTAAGGGTCAGTCAATGGGAAGTGAGGACATTTGTATGCAATTACTTTGCTGGGCTTTTGTCGTTATCTCATCCACAATCTCTGCAAATACGGACTGGGGGTCTTTATCGTCATACCATCCCCTGTTATGGATATAGTCATGAGTCTCGCCAGCCATTTCCTCTTTGTAGAAACTGCAATTAATCAGCCTCTATGTGAGCGTTGAAACACCAGCAACCACAGACTTACGATAATACATCGTTCGTAAGTCCAATCCATATGGAGAGGTCTGGCACCACCTCCAGGAAAAGTGAAATGTCAGGACAAAGTGCCTTCGGGAACGTAAACCAAGCATATGCCTCTCCGACGCCGTCTTTCTCTCGAAGGAACCATGCCCAGCTTCGACCAGCTTTTGTACGCTCTATCGTATGGAATTAATCGCGGGCTTCAAGAGCATTAGAGTTGAGAAAGTTTAGAGATGCGGTGACGATAAAATTGGCAATGAGCGGATCCCAGTACTTGAAGGTTAGTTTCAGGAGATCTGCCGAAGCTTGTAGCAGGGGGATGAACTGGTTTTCGTCTGCACAGAACCGTTCATGAAACATTGAGAACTCTTCGTGATAATCCACAGCTTGGCCATCGAGGAGAAGGCCGAGTCATGAGTATATTCCGATACAGAGCTGAACTTCAAATGGGTGATGAGGGAAACAGACCTATTTGTTCGTAGTAACTGAATTGAGAGAGCTTCATGCGGCACTTACGACTGGGTATACATCCAACCTTAAACATCAGCCATGAGTGCGTCCCTTCTTCATAGGGTACATCTGTGCGGTCTGCGTGTGCACGCATAGTCTTCCATAAGGCATCGTTGCTAGTAGCATTAAGAGGATAATAACCAATCCCTTCGGCAAAGGATGTTATCAGAGGTTCTTTAAACGACTTCAAATACTGGGGCTTGGGCTCAAGCTGCCTTTCCGCTCCTCCTGAAACTGGCTCCCGAAGTTGGTAATGAGACCAGCGGGATCGGATTGAACTCAGAGTAGGCCCCATATTTTGAATAACTAACAGTAAAGGATGCTGGATTTCATCAATCTTTCGATTTCCAACATCCTCTGCGCTTGGGCTGCGAGTATTCATACCCCCTGTCTAAGTTGTGAGCTAGATCTGTTATTTGCAGTTGAGACTTGTGGCTCAGAGCTTATTCCAGCAGACAGAACCTAGTATTCATACCCCCTCATCTTTTTTTGACGAGAATGTGGTAGTATCGACTCGCTGAGGTCTGTTGTATGTAGTTACATCCTTCTCGTATCCTCCTCAGACGACACCTCGCTTAGAAAGTTATACTAGAGAGAAAAAGGGAAACTTGTCCGACTTTTGGAAGGATTTCTGCAACAAGATGGAGGAAATCCAGGATCTTGAACCAACTGCATATAGATAAGCCAAAATCCAACACTTATAAGTGGAGATGATGCACGTCTTATCATCCGAAAAACAGGGTTACTTTCGAAAAATTGCCGAGACTGCTCGCTTATGCACGAAATTGTGGTGATACACATAGCAAACGTTCGCTATAGGATGATGATTCCTTATGACAGGCCCTTGAGGAGTAAGAAAACCCGCAAACCTGAATAGAGGATGCTAAAATAAACTTAGTAAACAGCCCCACAACTTTAGGTTAAATTATTTAGACAATTAAGGTCAAGTACTGAGGCTTCTCGCCTCCCCTAGTGGGCTTATAGATTTCCACTTTGATCCGCAAAAAAACAAGAGTCCTCGGTTAACTGAACCCTAGGCAACCGTCCTTATCTTGGTAATGACCTTTATCTTGGAGTACAGGAGGACGATGGGAGACCATCAACTAGTTTAGAACTATTTCTCAGCATTTGGCTTTCGACCATAAACATATCGAACAGGCATGTATCCATGGATTCTCTTATCTTTGAATGCCTTTCTCATGTTCATCAGGAATACCTGATATTCATCTTCAGGCCAGTTCATGATCTGGTGCCAAACCATCATCGTGTATCCTTTGAACATTAAGCATCTGTAGGTAAAGAGCTCAAAGGAAGGACGACTTACCTTCAAGGTCATTCTCTATCGAAGCTCGGAGGAATTGGCCAACCTTTCGCATCTTCTCATCTTTGGGCCATCCACCAATGGGAACCTGAACAGTGTTAGCTTGAAGCCATGTCAAGGTCTAGATGGCCCGAGTACCTTGAAGTCAAAGCTCTGCACATCTACCAAGCCAGCATCGCGAAGTAGTTGAACGTCATTCTCGATATTAGTGAAACTTCTGCCAAAGCCCTTGCCACTCTCAATAACCAGTCTGTTCCAGGTCTGGAGAGCCTCAACTTTATCGATGCTACCGTCATCCGAATAAAAAGTTGGGTTAATCTCCCCAGACTCAACAAAACCACCTGGCTTACAGCAGCGAGAAGCCTCTTTGAACAGTGTTCCCCAGTCTGCTATGGCGCCCATGAGGAAACGGACGTGAACGAGATCAAAGTGATTTTCAGGCCAGCTCCAGTCTTTCGTTGCATCCTCAAGCTCGAACTTGACATTTGGAGGGACCCAGCTTGGTTGAATTGGAGAGAGGTCGGTTCCGATGACCTCAATGTTGGGGTGTTCATCGGCGAAGTCACTACACCAGTTAGTATCAGATGAGCACCCCACTAGGGAGCTTTAGAGGTGAATACATTGCCCAGATTCCTTGAATTTGTGAGTCCTCATATAATTACGTTAGGGCTTGTTACATACCAGTTCCAGTACCGACGTCAAGAACCCGCTTTAGTTTGTCAGTCTCCCGACGTGTTTCGGTGTCTAGAGGGAGCACGAACCTGGATATCATCTTCCAAAGGGACAAGTGTCAACTTTCCATCAAGGAGCAGTGTCAGAACATGGTGCCTATTCATGTCAGTAATTTCCGTGGCCATGATAATGATCTTACGTGATATCAATTGAATCTCTCTGCTGCTCATCATTCGGCGTAAAGTACTCCGTATTATACCTCTCGCTATGAAAGGTTCGTCCTTGGAATTTGCGATACTCCAGGATGCTCGATGAGATGGAGGCAGTAGAGCTTTCTCTGTAGAAGATTATTAGCTAGACTTTCCATGATCCCGAAAGACACTGACGCATCATCTCCAAATGCTGAGTCGCTGGCATCTCCGTCGGCTTCTTCCTGATAAACACGTTACTATGAGACGTGACGAATTGCCAATTCGCGCTCGGTACCTGTGCGACAATAGGGCCCTCACCGGGAGAACTGCCGGCTGAGATATTATCCTTTATTACGCCGTCGCGAGGACTCCCGCCTGCGTTGTCAGGTTTTGGTGAAGACATTCTTATTACTGCTCTCTGACAGATTGCAGTTTGCAATTGAGGGGAAACAGAAGTTGAGAACAGGAAATGAATCAGGCTACACCGGCTATTCCCTGTCATTGCCGCAGGATTCTACCGATCCAATCACTCAACCATGGATGCCAGGATGTTGCATTCTATGTCTCAATGTCACTTTGTCGCCATCCGCATGTAATTGTCGCCGTGGATAATCCGCGGACAGGGGTCTCATTACGCAAGTCTATGCGGCGTATGCGCTCGTTCTTCTTGGCGACTTTTGAAACATGAATTGCAACGTACTGATCACCATCAACGACCAATCCCTCTAGTCCCTTTATGATCTTTGACTAGTCAGATTAGAGAAATGACGTCCTTTCACGCGAAATAATTATTGCAACCTTCTAATTTGAGACTCTGTTGGTTGCATCAATCCACTGAATGGCTGGGTTCGGGTTATTTACAGCAACCGATTGGCCTGTTGGCTAATCCTTAACGTTTCATATGCACAGCACTCTTGCCCGTTAGATATCGGCCTATTATTTGCTAAAACCCAGACTGATCATCCCTTGCCGAGTCGTTTGCCCGTTTATTATGGTAGATTTAGTAATGTCAAACAGTCAGGCCGGGATGTGGACTCATCCGATCATCCACAGTCAAACTATTGTGATTGTTTCTGATATAAATCGACATGTCAGGTCTGCATGCTTTGCTACAAACCCCGGCCCAGCTTCCCAGTATCCAGCTCTTGTGAAAGTACCATCATCGTTCTTCTGCACGAGAAGACCATACGTTTGAGGTTCGTTCGATGTCTCCAAAATTGCAAGGAGATACATGTTCTTTTGGGATATCAGCCAAGCCTTCCTTTCACCGTCCTCCCAAAATTCCACAGTATCAGAACTGATGCCAAAAGTGTGTCCTAGCACCGTTTTTATGTCTTGATAGCCTTTACGACCACGTCTACCCTCAGCCACGAATTCTTCATCGTTGGCGTCCTTGAGGATGAGTTCATCAGACGCTACCAGAGGTCCAGTCAGTGTTAAAGAAGCAGACTTTACTTGACCGAATTGGTTGTTCGGGTCAACCAATTCCACTGTAACATCGACTACATCTGCCAGAACAGTTCCTTCGCCGTCCAGAATATCATATCTGACACGGCAATCCAAGCTGGCCCAACTCCAAGACGGTGCACGATAAACCTCCGACCGTCCTAGTCTCCCAATGGGAGACATCTCCCAAAGGAGACCTTGTGGCATGGTGCTACGAAAGATTCCAGCGTAATATTCGCTGCCGAACCATGAGATACAACGTCGGGCGACGGCGGCGAAGGCAACAAGTTTGTCGTCATCCGGATGACTAAGTTGGCGGTTCATGTATGGGAACACCAGATCGTAGTAGTATGTGAAAATATCTCCCTTTTTACGAACACTGAATGCGTTTTGGGCCAAGCAATCGAAGCCGTACCATCTATCGTCGTTCACGCCTTCTGGAAGATATTCAGTGAGGTTGCGGCATCTATCACACTCCCAGGAAATGCGGTCAGAACCAAAATGTAAGGTTCTCGGCGAAAGCAGCCTCTCTTGGAATACCCATGCCCTGCTACTAAGAGGGAGATCTACTCTTGCCCAAGAGAAGTCGTCAGCGGTGAATATGGAGCAGATATTCCAAATATCTGAGCTTTCTGAGCCATCACCTATGTTGTGTTCACTTTCGCTTGAACCTTTGGGCGGTGTGTAAAACGGACTCCATACATAGCAGTCTTGCAGATACGTCGGATCCCTCGCCCTGAAAGCACCTCCATGGGGGTTCCCAGAAACATCAATGGAAATGTTCAAGGCGCAGTTGTGGTAAACTAGATGCATGTCCTCTGAATGTGAGAGCCAATCTTCGTGAGAACCGAGGCCAGACTGCAGGATACAAAGCGAGTCGATCCAGATGTAGGGAATGCCAATTCGACGACAGGTCTTAATTGCATCTCTGAAGCTGGCTGGGAGGTTCTTTAATTGGATTTCACTGCAAAAATCGAACAAGTTGTCCGATATTAACATCAAGAACTTTGGGTCTTCTCCCCAGCAATGACTCAAAGCCGCATAACAGCCTTCTGGTCTCTCATTCTCCGAAATGATCAGTCTTGGGGACTCTTGTTCATCGCCAACATGAATAAGTCGTTTGGGATACCAGCTGTCTTCCGTAGCAGATCCGCACTCGTGACGGTCTCTACAGGTCTGAAGCCATCTCTTAGCTAGCCGTGCGACATCCTGATGGCCGGTATTATCGGGGATATCTCGCAGCGGAGGAAATTCCGTTCGGACTCGCGTCGGTTCAGAGCTTCGATCAGCAGCAACAACGTCGAGGAACTGGTCATAACCAGTTGGAGGTTTTGATGAGGAAGACACATCAACGAACACGCCCCAGTCTGAGAAGACTCGGGCTTTGTGATCGTCGACTGATGGTCCGGTGCCAACCTCGTAGAATTCAATTTCCCAATGAAATTCCCATGCGTTTCCCCACTTGGCCTCATATTCTATAGCCTTTAAATCCTCAGACGGGAGCTTGCTGCGCAAGTAGTGACAGATTCTGCACCCATTTTTTGCGGAGGTGGCAATACTTTCATAATTCTTGTGGTGAAGCCCTTTCTTCGCGTTGGTCTGAAAGATGGACATGCATACTGCACACAACATTATGGCGAAAAAGGATCACTGTAGTGTCTACGAAAGGGTTTCGAATGAGACTGAAAATATCTCATTTTGCTGACTGTCGTGAGTTGACACGAGTGGGGTTGCTTGGGGGCTAAAATAGATAACCCATGCCAAACTGGACTGCTTTCCTCATTCCAGTAACAGCTGACGGTGCAAGGAAGAATAGTAAGCGATACAAAAGAATGTCAGAGAGAAGACCAACATAATACCCTAGAATCTGAAGTGTGCAGCCGGGCAAATGGAAAAATGAAAGCAATATGAGAAGGCCTTGGCAACGCCGCCGCAACAGTGTGCACTTGATAAAATGCGCGTGTCCATCGCTTGCTGGCGTTGATGTAGAGCGTAAGAAAAAGGTCTTTCGGTCTCCTCGGCGCAAATGGCCCTGAGATTGACGTAGTTAGTGAGGCATAAACATTCAAAGTCCCGGAAAGAATGATTGCTTTTCCCTATAAAGTACACTTCAGTGACTAAACGAGTAGCCCTAACTAATTCCTTCTCGTGAAATACTCTGAAAACTCCGCATTGTCCTTGAGCCTCCGTAAAGTTCTTTTATCATACTGCAGCGAGATTTCCAGCCCCTTAGAATCAGCACGCCGTGGTGGCAGAATTAGACAACGGCCATCGGGCTTATCTTCTGTATCCCCAACAGTAAATCTCATAGCGAGAGGATAACCGATATTTTCCCCAAAGTTGATATCATTGTACCTATGGTGCTGGATACACACTATGAGCATATCAGGACCTGGATAACGATTGGCGTTCCATGTCAAAGTGGTGCTCTTCGGCATCTGATTTAAAAGTCCGACGAGTCGTCTAACCGCCTTGTCATCCACTGCAGCCATCGCCCTCTGTACAATGTGTGCGGCCTGACCATAAATTGTGCTTGTGCAATGCTGTGACGATACCGATGAGAGAGCCGAGCTTTCTTGTAGACTAGCTACAGGTAGCTGAGCCACTGCATTTGGCTCTGCAAAGTTGCCCCAATACGTAGACGGTATCACTGGACTTTTCATACGGGGTCTTGCATCTACTGTAACAGCTAGCTTTGCCTCAGGATACTTTCGACAATCGATGTCTCTGGCCACAACTACATGACGCCATAGGAACGCGCACAATGCACTGATTGTTCCAGCCTTGGTAGTAGGAGGCATAGCGTTCAAGATTTGTGTTTTGAGTTGTGTAAGCTTATCAGCTGGGATAAAGTAAGTGGCGCTCTCAAACACCTCGTCTGAATCGTATTCCGTGGGATTGAGAAATTTGTTCTCATCTTCTGCCAGTTTCCAGTCGGGAAACTCCTGCAAGGATGTGTCGAGATCGCCCTTGACGATGTCGTGTCTGTCCAATGATTGGACTGGTGGTCCTTGTGTGCTTGATGGTTCACTAGTTGCGGCAGCAAAATGTGACCCTATTGTGGACCAAAGCATGAAGTTGCATTGACCATCTCCAGCTACATGCTATTGATTCGTCAGTATGCAGTCCAAGATCTTCAAATGCTAAAACCCACATGCAACTGGCTCCCAAGAATGAGACCCCCGGGGATAAAGTTGACTTGCACGATAAGAGAAGGGAGCTTCACGTTGTCTTTTAACTTATATGAAGGTCCAAAAACATGGCTCCTGGGCATTTTACTATGTGGGAAATGCTCCTTTTCAAGCTGATCGAAATTGCCATAGGTCCACAGGCCACAGAGCTCAGGAGAATTGTAGTCTTTGTAGTAAATCTCGACGCCTCTGGCAGAGTCAAAGACAAGCTCAACCTCTTCGCGGCTGTTGTCAACACGCTTTTGCACACAGCATGTAAGCTCAGGAATATCGTTGACGGTCATCAAAAGAGCCTTATGCATAGCAAGAAAGATCTGCTGCTTGTCTGCATCGGGACTGTGTCGAAAGAAGAGACATGTTGATATGTAGTCTCTGGGCGCAATTTGATCAATGGCAGATAGCCTCACTACATGACCGTGACTATTTGGATGTGCTCGGATGACTGCAACGGAACTTGGAGAGAGCTCAGGCACAACTCTCAAAATACCCGCCATACCAGGCGACTTGGAGGTGTTATGCTGTTCTTTTGGCTTTTGTGCTTTTGAGAGGGGCGTCGTGGTAAAAGAAAAGATATAACAAAAGATTAAACTGAAGTAGAGAGCGATCACGAAGTTGTGGATGCCTGTCAGAAATGCCAGAAATGGTATTGGGTGTTATTCCAGCAAGACCAATAGTGGCACATTGATAGATGAAAGCTGGATTATAGAGGAATATTTCGGTACTCCTAGGCCAGGGTCTACTAATCGACAATCGTGGGGACCGTGGAGCAGGCATTGTAATTGAAACTAGTCTTACAATTCCCACCGGGTTCTATGTCATGTTGCCTAGTCTACCATCGTAAAGGACAGTGTAAATACATATCTTAAACATAACAACTTGTTTCAATCATTATCCCTAGAGTAGGGGCCCTGTCAAGCGTGGCAAAATGACTAAGGTATCTTGGAACATTTCGACGGTGAGACACGGCATATAATCTCCCTTCATCTGGAGTCATTTGAGCCGTGAACTGATTCAGCAAAGCTGGGGTCCAGGGCTGTTGTCTCATTTAGCCACGCGTTCACCCAACTAGTAAAAAGAGTCCGCGATCGCTTGTTCTCAGAGCTGGCATGTAAATACATTACAGTCGGCGTTTTGTCGACTATCTAGAAGCGCAACGTGGCAGTAGCTATAGTATTCCATCTCCTAAATAGCCTCCAGTATGTCTTAGCTATTAATCTTTGTGCCGCGCCCCAAGGGTTCTTAGAGACAAGGGTATGCACTTCCCCGCATCTCACTATCTACGGTTCCAGGTAATCAACAACAGAATTTGCGAGAACATTCTGCAAGAGTTTAATGAGGCAGTAGATTCTAATAGGCTTTTTAAATTCCCTTTTGTCAATTTTCCTCTTTCTAATATCTAGTATGGCCCTGACATCGATAATCAATTCTGTAAACTAAATCATCTACAGTGCCCGTGTCTTCTTCACGAATGATTAGTAATTGATTCACGAATGATCGAGGATAACAAGGGACCAGTTTCTAATCATTGCCTAGTCATAGTCATCGCTTTTTTTCGATACGAGAAACTAGGATTAGCGCTGACATTTTCGTCTTCTCAAACATGTCGATCTCGGTATCCAGGGGGCTTCTAAGACACTGACGCGTATGCAAAGACTCAGCTGTTGAGATCTAGATGAACTAACACATAAGAATTTCTCACGTTGCAATGTGTTGGCTGTCTCATCATTGGGAAAGATTGGAGCATGTACACGCATTCCATCTCAGGCTATCTGCTTACGTATTGTTTTGTTTATCCTTTGCGATCGGCGTTCGATCAAGGCAACGTATCTAAAAGCAGCCTATAATTGAGTGGCATCTAAGAAGTTGAACCTGGAGTTAACAGATGTGAACAGCTCAGAAAGTAAAAACTCAAAATTCACTCTAACAAAGCATGGAGACAACAATGAATCAGCAACTACTGGATACCTCCTGGGTAGAACCAGCAGGCCCTGTGAGCCCTGCTTTTATCGAACTATCAGCTATGGACAACTTGACAGCACCTGTTTACCCTTCGCCAACATTATTCTTCCCCCTCAAGCCAGGTGTAAACCCCCTGGACCTTTATGACGATTGCAGACGGGGTCTCGCGCGTCACTTATATGAGAAGCCTCATCTGTGCGGCAGACTTGTCAAAGATGTCACAGGAAGAAATTCGGTTGAAATCCCTCCAGCACCTTACGCTGGTGCTAAACTTGAATACTACGACCATCGGCATGAGAAGGAAATACCTTCATATGAAGAGTTCAGAAGCTTTGGCTTTCCGTTTGCCGATGGTAATAGAGACGGGCTAAGAAAACTTTGCTCCGAGAATTTTCCACGTGTCCAAACGGGTGATCCTGTCATCATTACCCGTTTCAATGTTCTCAGAGGTGGGATCGTTCTGACAGTCTCGGTCGCCCACGCAATATGCGATCTGGTTCAATACTTAGACTGTATAAAGTCCTGGGCTACCCAGACGCAAGCCGTTTCCAATGCTCGGATGAGAAATGAGCCGGAGCCTCCACTGCCAAAACAAGTGGCGCCGCATCTGGTCGATCGGTCGCCAATGATGGCCAACGCACAGATCGAACATGATCTTGATAAAGTGGCCGCACGGGCAGCAAATCTTCCGCATTGGACAATGCTTGATCCTCGGGACCCAGAGAGTATGGCTTCAACATTAGAAAATCTCTTCACAACAGCGCGTTTGACAGACTATGATCTCGCCTCCGCTGATGAAGCTGAGCTCCGTCAGCCATCAGCTAGTGTATGGACATTCCCCAAATCGTCAATGCAGATTTTTGATTTCATGGCTCAGAAAGGGTCATCAGGACAGAAAAGGCTGTCGGCAATTGACTGCTTAACTGCATTTACCTGGCAGCGTTTCTTCGAAGCAAAATGGGCACCGAATCAGTCTGGTCCAGAACCTGTACCTGAAACGACACGTATCGTTTACGTTGGAAATGTTCGGTCTCGTCTTACACCTCCCTTGCCTCTCGACTACCTGCCAACATGTTTGGATCTATTCCCAGTCGCCGCAAGAACCAATGGATTCCACGTCTGTTCCCCTCGATCTGTAGCTGAGTTGGCTACCAAGATTCGCAGCAGTAACAAAGGCTGGAGTGAGGAGACATTCCGCGAGATGCTGGAAGTGGCACAGATGCATCCATTCAGCCCCGGTATAGTCCCAAATGGCCCTCTAGACGCCTTCACAACCGATCACACGCGTTTTGGTCCAGCTGCAGCTGAGGATTGGGGTGCTCTTGGTAGATGCGAGGCGTTCCGTGAACCGTATATTGGCCGAACACCCCCTCTAGGCGAGATTACCTTCCTCCCGCGTTGGCATAATGGGGAGATAAGCGTCATGTTCGCGGGTGAAGCGATTGTCATGGAGAGGTTGAGAGATAATAAGACGATGAACGCTGCAGCTTCTTGCCAATTTGTCATGCATGACTTCCCCAGGACAGCGAAAAAGGTCAGGCGACCCTCCAGGTTGTAGGAACATGTTAATGACAGATGAAGAGTCAGGCTCAGACGCTGGCTCAGACGCTGAAACCTCTGATACAAGAGCGCAGCAGATGGGACTAGCGGTGATATCATACACAACTCTATATATACTAAGCATACTTCCGATAGTCTAGTCTATAGCGGACGTAGTTGATCCCTGGCCGAGTCCTCTTATAACCAGGAGACAAACCTCGTGACCAGCCAGCCCCCGAATATACATGGTTCGCCAGCCGAGAGAGACAAATTGAATGAGACTCATGTTTAATCCTCGAGTAGTTGGAAAGCTTGCATGGTGGTAGAACTATATCGCATATGTTTGTAGTCCAGTGCTAAGAGGATCTCCGGGTATAACATGCAATTATGGTTTAGTCTGATGCTGGATAATACCACCAAACAGAAGCTAGGATCGAAGATCGTGTATCCACTAGACTTGGTCAGAATGAGACAATAGCGCGGCAAGTACCGAGGCCCAAAAACTCTGTTAGACACCGCTAAACCGATCGTGGACCAAGTCCCAGCCAACCATACGAGAATTGACGTGATGGACGGGCCCCTTTGTCAGGAATGACGAAGACCATTCGACGTCAGTGTCTCTGTTCTCGTAGCCAAGTTTTCACATCTGCAAGCACTTACACCTACGTCTCTATTTTCTGTTTTTGATAAATCTATCTCAATTGCATTTGTTTTAGTGTTGAAGTAATCGCCGATATGCCTTCCAACAACGCAGCCTGGCTAGTCGCCGCAAAGACGTCACCACTCGAGGTCAAGGAAGCCCCCCTCACCGAACCATCTTCAGGCCACATCCTCGTCAAAAACTCAGCCATTGCCATCAACCCGGTTGATATCGCCAACCAATATGTCGGCATCTTCATCCAACCATCTCAATACCCCGTTATTCTCGGCGAAGATGTCGCTGGCACCGTTGAAGCCGTAGGCCCTGATGTCACTATCTTCAAGCCCGGCGATAGAGTCCTGGGCTATGCGACGTCACTCGCCACCAAGGATAATGCGCACAGCGCATTCCAGGAATACACGATTATTCGCGCTGAGTGCGCTTCTAAAATCCCAGAGCGTTTGAGTTTTGAACAGGCTGCTGTTTTGCCGCTTTCGCTTGCTACAGCTGCGTGGTCACTTTTCGGCGATGTGACGCTCGCAATGAGATATCCTAGTCTTAACCCTACGCCTACTGAGGAGACGGTTCTCATCTGGGGAGGTTCATCCAGTGTCGGCGGCTCAGCAGTTCAGCTTGCGAAAGCGGCTGGGTACGAAGTCATCACGACTGCATCTGCCAAAAACCACGACTACGTCAAGAGTCTTGGAGCAGACCACGTCTTTGAATACAAGTCTCCCCAAGTCACCAAAGACATCGCCTCTCTCCTCACCGGCAAGAAACTTGCTGGTGCATTCGACGCCAGTGGTTCAGAAGACGGCATGAACAGCGCGAGTCAATCAATTGTTCACGCCGATGGTCTTCGCAAACTCATCTGCGTGCGATCTGTCTCCTCTGAAGTCGCGGGCGTCGAGGCCAAGACTATTCTTTCGACTAGTATTATCAACACCCCTGTTGCCAAGGCCGTTTTCGGGGATTATATACCCGCTGCTCTGGAACAGGGCAAATTCAAGGCTGTCCCGGAAGCGGAGGTTGTTGGAAAGGGCTTGGAGGCTGTTCAGTTGGGCATCAACACGCTCGCCAAGGGCGTTTCGGCTAAGAAGATCGTTGTCACTCTGTAAAGAATGATAAGACTATATAAACTAGGCTTGGTGAGAGTTTTTAGATATAGTTGGAAGACTAGTTTTGAGAAATAGAAATAGTTTGTCAGCTGATTATGCTCCAATGTGATCACTCACCTTAACCTCGGGTCAGTTCCCCTCTTCTCCACCAAGACTTCAGCCTCAAAAACTCGCGCTATCATCACGCCATAGACTTCTGAACCGTCCATTCATTCATGATCATAAACACTGTTACAATGTCTGACACTCAAAACAAGGAAATCATTGCCCTCATTGGATTGGGCACAATTGGCCTCTCATTCGCCGCACTGCATCTACGCTATTCAAATGCCAACCTCAGACTGTACGACGTCCGCAGTGACTTGAAGGAACATATCGAAAGCCTGCTACCGGTGTATCTTGAGTCAACAAAGAAAGAAAATTCACAGAACGATCTTACAGTCGAGAAACTCGTTGCCGACGGTCGACTGCTTGTATGCTCTTCAATCGAAGAAGTTTGCTCTGGAGCAACAATTGTCCAAGAGCAAGGACCTGATAGTGTTGATTTCAAAAAGTCGAACTGGGCTCAAGTCATCAAATACGCACCCTCAAATGCTCACTTGTGGAGCTCCACGTCTGGGATAAGTGCATCGAGACAGGTGGAGGATCTAGAGAACAAGACCAGAGTCCTCGTGGTTCATCCTTTCAATCCGGTCAGCTCGTCCAATTCTTCAGCTCAAATTTCCTTCTGACGCATCGTTTTAGCCTCATATAATGCCATTGATTGAAGTCGTCCCTTCACCTCATACAGACCCAGAACGAACTCAGTTCGCCATCGATTACTTCAAAAATCTCGGCTCCGGCCATCGCCCCGTTAGGATCAACAAAGAGACCCAAGGCTTCGTCGGAAACCGTCTAGCTTTTGCCTTATTCCGCGAAGCTTGCCATCTAGTCTCAAACGACGTTGTATCAGTCGAAGACCTTGACACTATCGTTGAGGCCAGCATAGCGCCGCGCTGGGCAGTAGCTGGGCCATTCAAGACATACAACAGTGCTGGTGGAACTGGAGGAATCGGAGCGTTTCTTCATAATCTGGCCGATACCATGGAAGCTTGCTGGGATGACGCAGGTGATATTAGTCTCAAGGGGACGTCTGCGACTAAAGCTAGCCAAGGAACTGATGATGGGGACTGGACGGATAAGATCACGAAGGAAACGGAACAGGCTTATGGGCGACCAACGGCAGAATCACTGGCACAGCGTGATCGGAACTTGCAGAAGGTCATATCAGCTCAACCAAAAGTAGATTAGTGTTAGACACATTCACATCAATCATGAAACATATTCTCTACCATCAATGATATTATGATTACATTTCAATATCGGATACAATATGGGTTCAACAACTAAGAACGCCCTCTTTGGTCCAGTTCAGTCCGGATCGAATAGGGACAGAGTATGTCTCTCCCACGAAGTCACCACGCAACAGCATATACTCATCCGTATCTGACCTACTGGCTTTGACATCCTCCGAAACCTCATCCTCGTTGCTCCATTCTCGCCACGTAAGCTGTTCTCCAGGAGCATCCCCACCGTCTTCACCGTCTCTAATTTTCCCGACCTTGCCAGTGCCTGATAGTTTCCAACCCATTACCACTGGACCGTTGACCCCTCTCTTCTTGTCATCGCAGGCGCTTGCCCGAAATTCCAGTCCTCGGAAGTGGCCAGGTCCGCAGCGTAGCGTTGATTCTGCACATGACGATGATGGATCTGGAGTGTCCAATACGAGATACAAGTAACTATCTTTCTCGGGTGTGCCTCCATCGCCGTACATAATATGAGGGTCACGGGAAATAGTCGATTGTGGGAAGAACACAGAATGTGTGAGTGTCGATGTTCTCAGTGGGGAGTCTCTCCGTGTGCCGGCCTGATCTTGGAGAGGCGAAAGCGGGATTCTAATGATCTTCGGACTATAGGTCAATGGTGGTAGAGCCAGCACAACGTGTTCAGCTGTCCAGTTTGTCATTATGTATGGTCGAGGTAGTTCGTCGACGTTTCCTAGAAATCTGTAGCTAAAGCTTGCCAATGTGTCATTCTTGCAAGACTGAAGGCTGTGGCCAGAAGCAGTTTCAACAAACCCGAAACATGACACAACAACTTGACACTCCGCACAGGCCTCTTTCTGGTAGAATCTGATAGACAGAAGCGTGAGAAAATTCCCGCAAGGCGAAAACTGTACCTCTGTTTGCATGTCAGCATGTCCTCATCATTCGTCGCAACATTATCAGGCGATTGCCTTACCTCGCGACATTGCCACCGGCTTTAATGCTTGGTTTTTCCAGTCTTCGGTGATCTCCAAACTTGTGCTAGAGCCAGTTTCGGCGTTGAGTAGGTCGACTCCACCAGATTTATAAGAAACAGCTATGATAGGCAATGTCGGATGACGAGCGCCTATTATTCTAGACCACGATAAGCGGTCGGTTTGGATTGGGCGCCAAACAGGTCTGCCAAAGTCATGAGCCACGATCAGACATTCTGTCATGGGCTCGTTGCGTTCTCCATGCGGAACATCTGAGATTTCTTGGCCTCCATGCCTCCCCCCATTATTGCTCTGCGTATCACTTGAATCAGAGTCATCATCAGAGTCAGAACTCCAGCCAGAGTCGTCATCGGAGTCTGAATTACTATCTTGGGAATCTGAGTGGTTAGCGATAACATTATCTTGTGACTTTGCTCTCTCATGGTGATGAACTAGGCATTGACCCTTGCGAAAATAGAATAGTCGAGTCATCGAATCCGAGTCTTTCCGAGTCGGTTGCGTCACGACGTCAAGCTGCATCAGATTCCATTGACCTTTGCCTTCAAGCCCCAAATCCAGGTCTCTGAAGACGTGGGGAGGAGCCTGATCAACTCGGCTTCCTGACACGCCGTCCAGAAGGCAACGAGTAATGCTCAGATCACGATTGTTCACTTTCCAGCTCTGGAGAAAGGAACTGCCTTTGCTACCCCGGGCGATTGTGGTGATCCATTCGCTATCAGGGGCTGCTGAGTCGAGAACCAACTCTTTATTTTCAGCAGACTTTGACCGAGAGAAGACGTCCACTTGATTCACTTTGACCCGGCGATGTGGCATCAAACCTTCCTCGCGAATGATTCGAAGCTGCAGTGTTTTGCCACGTTTCTTACCCGTAGAAGAGAACGACGACTCCAATACACACATCTCGGTCGTTGATTCAAGCAACTTGGCAACGTATTTGATGTGGACCTTTTGAAGCCCGCTAGGAGCTTTCAGGTGGCAGCTGGGCTTGTAAAGAGTGAGCGGAACAGCATGATGAAGCTGATCAGGGTTCTTGGTAAGAAGTTCGCCCCAATCCAGAACAAAAGCACAAAATGAGTGGTCGAGTGATACATAATTGGCTGATGAAGAATCTTCTTTCCATGGTGGCAGGGGAAGTCCAAATTGAAGAGCCGCGTTAGGTATTGTTCCCAGCATCGGCTTGTAATTACTTGTCTCCCGCTTGTACCGTGCGAAAAGATGAGGAGCTGCATGGCTTTGTACGTAGATACAAGTCCAGAATGCGGGGCTTTTGAGGAATTCTTCAACAGTCTTTAGGGTCTCAGAGCTTGGGGTTATATACTGCATATGCATATGCCAAAAGACGGCAGCATAGCGAAGAAAAGCATTGCTGTAAGATATATCCGACTTTGTGACCAACGCTTTCAGGTCAGACGGATGTTGGTATCGTTCCTCACTGAGATACTCGATGCAGCTGACTCCGAGCTCCTCCAACGCTTTGGTCTCATCGATAAAGAAGCCCGGCAGGTACTTCTCGATTATCTTCTTGTTTTTTGGGTCGATGAAAAAGTCCTTGACTGACTTGTGGCACAGTGAGATCTTCTGAGAACCATTGATGTCGTCCATGGTGATCAGGGGGCTGCAGACGTCCTTGACTCTATCGTAAACGTGAAGTGCATCTTCCTTTGGCTTGGTGTCTTCGTTGGAAGGATTGGTATAAGGCTGGAGGGCGTCAACAAGCTCCAGCAGCGTAAGTTCCTTTTCCGACAATGTGAGAATTCGAAATGTCCGTCTGCAGCACTAAGTCAATATTATTGGCTGACGTAAAGGCCTCAAATCTCCTGTCTCGTTGCATATCAAACTTACTTGGCTAGATCCTGTTTGTGATAGGGCAGTCCCGCAATCCTGGCTAATGACTTGATATAGCAATCCTCCAAACCTCTCGGGAAGCTTTGCAGGGCATCAATGGTTCCTTGTTTAGTTCTGTAGGCCTTGTTCTTTGCAATCTCACAGATCAGGGCTGCATAGAGAAAGTTGTGTTCGTCTGTGTCAAAATAGGGTTCGTCGTGGGTTGGGCAGATCCTTTGGGCGTCGAGAAAGGCACGTATATCTTTAGAAGTGTCCATGAGGTTTGGCCTAAGTTCGACGGCTTTGAAAGCGTCTTTGACGGACCGTATCTCCGGGACATCTCTGCTAGTAAGGAACCATTTGACGGTCCCAAGCGTATCCAAGTTGAGAAGCTGCTGCAAGCTGTGGAACAAAGGATTGCCATGAGTTCGAACGGAGCACTCGTCCAACCCATCCAAAACCACATAAACCTGGGGAAAGCGGCTATGATTCAACAGTACATGAAGAAGTCTAACCATTACCTCTCCGTCGTTGTTAGTCAGCTCGTGCTTGCAGGTTTTCCTTGCCCTATCATACTCGGCTTTTAACGGGTTTGAGGCCACATCAACTTTGCTCAAAAGCTGCAGAGCGATAGATCGTAGCCCGCAAGCTTCTTGCCGCTTGGACGCTGCCCTGAATGAATAGAAGAAATGGACAACTTCTGACTCAGGCTGTTCTTGCAAGTGGTTAATAACAGCGGATGCCAAAACGCTTTTACCGGAGCCCGGAGGCCCATTGTACCAAAGAACAGAATTC
The DNA here is from genome assembly GCF_900079805.1 of Fusarium fujikuroi IMI 58289. Classification (NCBI taxonomy): domain Eukaryota; kingdom Fungi; phylum Ascomycota; class Sordariomycetes; order Hypocreales; family Nectriaceae; genus Fusarium; species Fusarium fujikuroi. Next base: position 2,342,334 of record NC_036630.1, on the reverse strand, counting down.
TTCTTAGCGTCTCTCCAGTCTTTGAACTCTTGCCTCTCAAACAACCATGTGCAGGTGCCCTCTGTGCGACACATGTTCCTCAATTCCAATTCCTTGTCTGCATCAAATGAGTCGGCTTTCTCGCCACCTCTTATCCACCTTAGGATTTCATCTCTTGTTCTCTCCTGTTTTTCATTGGCTCTCTCAATTGCCATACTTGCAATGAGCAATTGGCTAACTTGCTTCGAGTCCTCACGGAACTTCTCCCGGAAAGTCTGTATTTCTTGCTTGAAGGGTCGAATCGCCGAAGACAAAGTGACTCTTGTGTAGCTTTTGGATAACACCCTAGCCGAGTAGGCCCAAAACTGTAGGATATTCTTGTATGACTTCTTGATGGCCTTGGATATCTGTAGGGAACTCTGCTGTGACATGGCAGTCATCTTGTAGCAGTCTAGGAGCGGAGAGACCTCCTCCAGAACATTTAGTATATCTTCCACGGCACCATGAGCTTTGGTAGCAAGTTCCAAGACGATTCGGAACCCAGAAACAGCGATTGCGACACCAAAAGGTGCAGGCTGAAGAAGATTCTCGCATGACTTGGTCAAGGCCGTGATACTTTCGACGAATGGGTTGACCTTTTCTCGCAGATGATGAGCCTTGCTTCCTGTCCACTTTTGTTCGACTTCGCGAATACATTGTTGCGTCTCTTCAATGGGGTCGTTGAGCTCCTCGTCTCTGCACTTTTCAATCTGCTCCTTTCTGTGGCTCACGTACTGCACGAAGGGATTGTCGGCGAGTTTTAGTGTCTCGGGATCTTGGAGAAACTCGTAAATTGCAGTTTCGCAAAGAGTGTTGAACAAATTTCCATTTTCGGTCGTGTTGAAGGATGACGTTCTGGAGAAAGATAGTGTCGACATGATTATCCTGGCTTCCTAGCCTGGTTTGACCGTGCCTTTCTCACGAAGGATGTCGAGGAAAGAATAAAAAAGTTCCCTCCTCTTCGTGGAGGAGGATGGTTGTGTAGGTTAGGTAGGCAGAAGTGACTGTCTCATTATGCATGCACGGAATGTGGGATTGAAAATAATAACCCCGCTCACCCCTGCCCGACCTTACTATATTTATCTTTCAGCTGGCCGAGACCAAATGATTGCGAAACATTGCAGATTTATCCTGATATATCCGGAAAACTCAAGACTTTTGTCACTTACCGGAGAAGTCTCGATTAGCTATCTCCACCAAGTTCTTTTCAGCTGTCAAGGATGTTTCGCAATTGAATGGTCTGATTTCTGCGCGTGATTTAATGCCGTGCCCCGAACAGGAATACATATGCCGTTGGTCTCACAGATAATCTTACTTATGCGTCTTGAGGTGCAGTAGCTGCGCCACGTATACAGAAATTCATCTGACGTGCTTGCGCTATTCATGCAGGCTGACCGAGTTGGTTACCAGAATAAGATCTCGACCCGTTATCTTCATTGAAAATGGAACTACAACAAAGTCCAATTGCTACGTTCTTCGGTTGCACGCCATCATATCGTCGACGTTTTGGTTCACGAAATTCTCTTAGTCTTCACTGTCGCAAGATGACTTCTGATCAACTGCACCCTAATCATGAGAATGGCACTGAGCCAGCCTCCCAAGAATCCATTTGCGAGTCCAAAGTCTATCACCATACTAAGAACAAAGATGGCAGAGACCAATGCAAAGAACAGCTTCCTGATTCTGAGCCAACAAAGAATCCCGAAGACGACGAGGACAGCCCGTACGCCTTGATTGTCAGAAGACGATTTTCAGAGAAGCGAGAAGTCGAGTCAACTACAGTATGCATCAACTCGCCACTGATTCATAAATCATTCCAAGATGTCATCGGTTCTTACCCAACGGTTGCCTCAGACTTCAAGAGCTCTTTCAAGCTTGAGAGTCCATTTCAGATCCTTCTGCACTACTGGGATCCTCTCGAAGCCTACCGAGATGAGGCCGACTCGCCTCGGATGCGGCAACATCTCAACTTACTCTTCCGTTTCATGGAACAAGAAATGGGTCCCGAGAGGCGCACCCTCCAGCATATGCTCCAGAAACAAATGATCACTTTCAAGCAGGCATGGGTAATCTACCGTCCTGGAGACCTTGTTGTTAGCGATGTCTTGGGAAAGTCCTGGTTATCACGCGTGGAAAAAGTGTGTTATGGGACAAGCCGAAACCGAGGACCATATGTGACGATACATATGAAATATTGCGACGCCAATGATGATGCGATTGGGGAAGCCCAACGGTCTACGAACATCTTCCAAAGCGATTACTTTGCGTCAGACCATCCAGCCAAGATCAAAAGACTTCCCGTTTATCCTAGAAAGTTCTGTGACCGTGGCCCAGACCTGGAAATCGAGCTTCTTGAACGCGGCAAGAAGTTCATCACCAATCGTGGGATACTGACTAAAGACTATGATGGAATCGCAGAGTGGTTGAAAGAGCCTCCACTCGACTTCTTTGATCCAAATATGGCAGACTATCCGCCTATCTGGCTGCCATTCACCGTAAGTGTTCATGTAGCTTCCAGAGGAATACTAACGAGGACAGGAAACCGGACGTGTTGTACTTGATCGCAAGACATTCGAAGAAGACAACTATAGCCACGTTACCATGATTGAAGAGGTTGATGATCCGGAACTTTTCCTCTGCCCGCCATATGCTCTGGGGTACTCAACTGGCCGAAAGGAGTGGTGCCGCTATCTAGTGGATAATTTGCGAGATGTGACATGGAAGGAGAACGCATGGTCATCACTGATTCTTGACCAGGAACAAAAGCAGGTCTTGAAAGCTCTTGTCATGTCACACAAACATCCAGAGAGGGTCAGGAGCCTTTCAGAACAGAAGGGTAAAGGACTGGTGGTTCTTCTGTACGTCTTTGCTGAGAATTTATAGGATGATTGGTATTGACTCGGAATCCAGGCATGGAACTCCTGGTTCCGGTAAAACACTCTCTGCAGAAACAGCAGCCGAGATGTCTAAGAAAGCTCTTTTGTCCACAAGTATGAGCGAGCTAAACAGATATGATAGGTGAGCAGTACTCTTTCGAGAACTGAAAGGGGGCTTATTTGCTGATCTCTCGCAAATGAAGAGCATATGCCTTTGAGTACAGGCTTAAACAGATTCTGCAGTACGCCACTACCTGGAACGCGATCATCTTATTCGACGAAGCCGACGTCTTCCTCGAGAGCCGAGACTTGACTTCCAGCAGCACTACTCGTACCGCACTTGTGGCCGTATTTCTAAAACACCTCGAATATTTCTCAGGCATTGTCTTTCTGACAACGAACCGCCTCAGCAGCATAGATGCTGCGATGAAGTCCCGCATCCACCTGTCGCTCTCATTCGGTCCTCCTGAGGCAGAGGTTCGCCGCCAGATCTGGAAACAGAACCTTGAAGCTGTCCCCATCGACGAGACAGAGATCGGTGGTGACGAGTTGAGTTGTCGGGCAGCCGAGGACTTGATACATCATAAGCTTAATGGGCGTGAGATATCCAATGCTCTAAACACAGCGAGGACTCTTGCGAGATTTGAGGAGGACAAGTTGAGTTTGCAGCACATTGAGACGGTACTCAAAGTTGGACAGACATTTGGGAAGCATATAGGAGCTTAGATCATTTCATGCTGCAATAGAATAGCTTGATTCTTTCACTTACCTCGACGAACCCCTTCTTTGGCCCGCTTATTCCTCATCACGATTCACGACACAGTTCTCTCCTTTATTCAGAAACGCAATAATCAATTTTTTTTGGCATCCAAAAAGTGGTTACAAGGCATGGAGAGAAGGAAATGGGTCTAATGTTAAGACAGCATCCACCAAAGGCTCGGGTTTCCTTCTCAAACGCGTGGATCTTCCATCCACTGGCAAATAATCCTCCGTGAAGAACTCGTCTAATTCAACCACACTTGAAGACACCCGAGGAGAAGAAATGAATTCAGATGCATTAGGAGGTAGTCTTTGTTGACGTAGTATCCAGAATCATGACACAATCTCCACGCCCTCCAGACACTTTTGTTCCCTCCGGATCTGCTGTAACGAGATAGACCGAATGGCTTGGCCAGAGAGCATTAGGTGGTGCAAGGCATCGCCATGTGACCGGATGGCTGCTTTATCCACCTGTTCCTGGACCACATCGAGACTTCAAGTGGCATGCAGATCTCCGAAAGCTTCCCAAGCCTGAAGGACAGAGGTTGTTATGTGATATTTCCATGTGCCCCTCCAAAGAATCCTGGCTTGCTTTGAACCGCAGCTCACGCGATACTGGAAAAGCGCCGCCAATCCTTTTTGTCCGTTCCAGATATCCATTGTTTCTAGCCGTGGCATTCTAAGAGCTGCCGCTGTCGCCGTTTGTAGCAGAGCGCCTATCTTGGTGGAATCCTCTTCCGGCTTGAGGAGTCGGGAAGTCAATACTAGCGATGTTAGGTTGGGCCACTCCCAAGAGGGATCAATGTCGAAGAAATGACTAGCCTCTATAATGAAGGAGATCTGTTATGTGGTGGGCTACACATAGGGTTCGTTAGAGTATAAAAGGCTTTGAGTCTCTAACATAGAGTTATAAATAACCCAGGAGAGGAGAGAAAACTCATGCTCTTGACCCTAATCGCCGAAAATGCTTACTCAAATTAAATCTAAGTTAAGGAGACTCTTTATTAAGCTCATCTGGATACCCTATATTAAGGTCGGGTGTTTTCTTGCCTCCTGAGGATACAGTAGACAATTTATTACATCTAAGAGTCATCCTCAACTCCACCACAGTTGTCTGCTGAAGTCTTTGTCGTGCGGTGGAATAGAAAAACCCAAAGCTCCCTTCCATTCAACATGACTGACCGCTGCGTGGGAAAGGTCATCACCAGAAAAAAAGACACATTTGTCGGACAGTCTGTCCTCACTTGTCACTCCTTGTCCCAAACCATCGCGAGGCATACTCCCCAGTCAATCGACGCAACTCCAGTAGCTTGCAAACAGGTAAAGAAAGTTTATCATCTAAGAAAGTAAGTGTTTCTTAATAGAGTATAGGTGGCTCTTACAGTCTTCCTGAGCTGATTTTCGAAGCCATTTCGTCATAGTTATGGAGCGTTCAATGCTCTCCAGCAAGTGATTCATCCCCATTGCATTTAATTTCTCCGCGGCTTTCCGGTTTTCTTCTAGCATTTGTTCTACTTCTTGATATTTCTTCAATGCCTCGTAGAGTCGAATCGATTCGGTCCTGGGCCAGAGAGATGAGCCCAGGCTCGATGGTGATTTGGGCTGAAAGCTGGAGTTTGTCACCCAACGTATGCCGCTCTTAGGAGCTACAAGGGCTCTCAGGTTCGCCGGGATACGTGATCCCATGGCAAAACATTCAGGGGTGTTGTTAGGTGTGATGAGGAGTTAAATTGAATTGTCTGCACGGTGGCTCGGTAGGCCTCATAAATACAGCTTGGGGAAAGTTATTTCAATCTTCAAACTTCCTTATAGGGCTAAGTCGTATCAAGAATTTAGGGCTGTGCAGCTTCTTCCTTGTGTTGGTCTGAAGCTTGTTAGCCCAACCTTAAGCTTAGAGGAGGCGATGTGGCATCAAGGTTTGGCATGTTTACATGCCCAAAGGTTACTGGTCAGTATCTAAGTTTATGGAATTCCTCCAGAATGTGGCATTTAGTACACAAAAGACCATAAAATAATAAAATGATTCTCGCGATTAAGAGCCTTGCCTGGGTGTATATGCTCAATGACCTCTGAGGAAGCGGCGTTTCCTCGCCTTGCCATCAACGGTTTCCGATCGCAGGGTATTTCGCCTTTATTTAGGATAATATCTGATTGTGTCCATTAATCAATTATCTTACTCACGTGCTGTCAATTAAACCTTGAGGCATGGTTACTCTTCGCGCATGCTGTTCAGCAAATTTTACTTTGCCTGAGAATCATTCTCAGTGACGTGATGAATCACATGATGTGCTCTACAAAGATAAGACCAAAGTATTTGTCACTAATATAACGTTGTCAACGTGCCTTAGTAAGGGGTCCCGAGGTTCTGGCTTGGTTCGGCATGGAACAATCTCTGACCAATGCAAGCCAACAGGGTGTACAGGACGACCACCTCATCTTATTCAAATCGCCAACCAGCATTGTGCCTTATTTATCCGGGATGTATGTGAAAGCTGGGGTAGCACAGCATGGAATAGTCGCACACCATCCCTCCCCCTCACTTTGTCATACAAGACATTCCGAGCCTGATCCGTTCTCCAACAACGGTATTGGTCAATTTATGTTAGATGTGCCACAGCATTACATTGTCTCTATCACACCGGCTGCAGCCAGAAACACGTAGACCACGACTTGGAATGAAAGAACAAGGTATAGCATAGGGAACTAAGGTCTTTTACGATTGGCTGCGTTGGAGAGGTGAGGCTCTGCGGAGGAAACAAGACAAGGTTCTCAACCGAATCTAGCGGTGTCTCGTGCGTTCTAGATGGCGGCTCCTCCCTGGCATCGGTGAGCAGCAAAACTTGACATCTTCAATCGGAGGGACTAGAACAACGAATCAAGGGATACTTCCTTAAATTTTCCAGTATATCTGTCACTTTAAGCCAGGGTCTCTGGTTACTTGGCCTCCTGAGGCTTGGAGTGTCGCACAGAGCTTTAGGCTCTGAGTTGTGATACCACGGGGCATACAGCCTGCCTCTGATCCTTTCAGCTCGTCGCACCAAGAATCTGGTACAAGGCAGATACAAGTAGCACTATAGATTGCGACCGTCTTTCAGCCCCGACTTCTAACTTGTACAAATTGCCAATCACCTGGATGTCACCAATACGCCACTTCTCGAAGAGGCCGAACCCGGCGCCAATATGCGGTAAGAAGCCAGAGCCTGATTCTCTATACCTAGCGACCCTCCCCTAAGGATTTGGGTCACCATCCACCCGTTCCTTCGCTCCCAAGTGATTCCATACTTTTGCTACCCATCATATTCCGAAAAGGTCACCCACTCACTCCCAAGATGCGAAGAAACAGCCCATTTGACATCACAAAGTGTGCGCGGCCCAACATTCTCGCTTTGGAGCCCTACACCAGTGAGAGAGGGTACTTGACCCGCTGATATCTAATTTGACTCAGAGGTACTAAATATTTGTAGCGATTATCCGCCTGGCGCGGACATCACTCTTCTTGATGCAAATGAGAATGCATTTGGCCCGAGCATTGATTTCAGCAGAGATGGCTCAAAGCCCAACGGAAATAATGGAGAATACGCCGCTCGCAACCCGACGGGCGCAAACAAGGGTGCTGTCATTGAGCAGCCAAACGTTGACCCGAAAGGATTACAGTTGCATCGCTATCCCGACGCGTAAGTCTCAACCACCAGAATCAAGCCATTATTCTAACAATCAGACAAGTCATTCTATGCAGCTAAGGCAGAAGTTTTGCGACTTTCGTCAAGTTGAAGGCGCAAAACCTCTGACTGTACAGAACGTCTGCCTCACTGTTGGAGGTGATGAGTCCATCGACATCATCATCCGCGTCTTTTGTACCCCGGGCAAAGACAAGATTCTCATTTGTCCCCCAACCTATGGCATGTACGAAGTCAGTGCTCACGTCAACGATGTGGGTATCGTGAAGGTCAATCTTGATGTTGACAACGGCTTTGCATTGAGGCCTGATGCCATCAATGAGGCTCTATCTGCAGATCCTACTATCAAAGTGGTATTCATCTGCTCACCGGGAAATCCATCTGGGAACCTTCTCGAACGATCTGATATCGTCAAGGTCCTGGAGCATCCGACGTGGAATGGCATTGTGGTCGTTGACGAGGCGTACATCGACTTTGCGCCCAAAGAGTCCAGTTTCGTCGCTGAGGTGAACACTTGGCCCAATCTCATCGTTGCACATACCATGAGCAAAGCTTTTGGTCTCGCTGCAATCAGGCTAGGTATATCCTACTCTCAACCTCAAATTGCTCGTCTGATGAATAATGTCCGTGGACCGTACAACATGTCTGCTCCAACAGTGGCTCTAGCTAGCGCTGCACTATCCCCGGATGGACTCTGTGTCATGGAAGAGAATCGAGCCTTGATGGTTCAGCAGCGAGATCGACTTCTTCAAGAGCTTCCCAAGATTCCAGGCTTTGGCAGATTTCTCGGTGACTTCCACACGAACTTTGTATTGGCCCAGTTTCTTAACAAACCTGCGGACCAGGGTGGTGTTCCAGACAATGCTACGGCAACGGCTCTCAAAGATTCTTTGGCTACTCGAGGACCTATTCTTGTGCGAGATCGTAGCAAGCAGATTGGCTGTTCTGGATGTTTGAGAATCACAGTTGGGAACAAGGAACAGGTGGATGATCTCCTTGTACACATCCGAACTACACTCGAGGAGATGTACAAGGCTAAGCAGTAAGAGTGGTCAGGAAAATATTCGAAGTTTCTCTAGGAAGAGAAAAGCACTGAGTGCAAATTATTGGATACTCTGTGCTTTCGTTTTTGCGATCATCTAAAACCAAGTCTTGGACGTGATCTACCTCGGTGAACAATGATACTTAACCATAAAAGCCCTTCAAAAAGTATTCAAGACCCTACGTAGACATCGGGCGGGCCGAGTTCACGTTTCCTAGCACACTTAACAGCGCAGAGCCTCAGCTAACTCCAGATCGCCGATCCCCAGGTCTTCCGCCCGCACTGCAAGTCGACCACCCGGCATGCTTACGGCGGTCTCAGAACAACATGCGCCAGAGCCGTCTCGCCATTTCTCGATCGCCAGCGACATCCTCTCGGTCTGACCGAGTGCCATAACTGCAAGGCGGGACCAGAAGGCACACCACTGTTGATATTTGGCGCAAGGGATGAATCGAGAGTGGACGATCAGCGATCCTGGGGTACCTACGCAATGAATGCACCCCTCCGGAGGCGAGGGGGCCAGCCCTGTAGGGTTGGATGCGCATCACCATTCTCGGACATGTGCAGTACATGGCTGGGAGGTGGTGACACTCACGGGTTTCTCGCCAAGGTTGGATCTCACTGTCGCTGTCACTGTTCATTGCGGCTGAAGAGGAGAGTAGAGAATGCTTGATTTACCTGGTATTAAAGCTGTTGCACGACTATTGCAGCTCTCACATGAACCGTTGCGAAGCAAATACAGTCAATTTTGGTGCAAATGTCTTTAGATCATCAACCTCGCAACATTGTCATCATCGGTAGTCTTTCCTCGCCCTCGGTATGTACGTAAAAGACGAACGGCTAACAAGATCTGTAAGTGGCGGCGTGATCGGGTGCTGTACAGCCTACTACATAACCCGGCACCCAGCCTACAATCCTCAAAGAGATCAAATTACAATTCTCGAAGCATCAAGCATCGCAGCCGCTGCATCAGGCAAAGCCGGGGGTCTCATAGCGCTGTGGGGTGAGTACTTTTAAAGCTCCGAATGGCAAGGCAGATTCGTACTGACTCTTGCTACCTAGCATACCCCAGTTGCCTCGTCCCTCTCAGCTTCCAGCTCCACGCCGACCTCGCGGCCCACCACGGCGGAGAGGAGAAATGGGGCTATCGGCGGATCCACAGCGCTAGACTCGGCGCCCGGGGCCGGACGCGCTCCGGGTTAGCTTCGGCCTCGGATGCCGGCGCCAGAGGAAATATGGTCATCCCGACGGTACCAGCGGACTTGGACTGGCTGCACGTTGAGAATGTGCATAGCTATCGGTCCACGGGCACGCCGGAGAACACAGCGCAGGTGATCCCATATGAGTTCACCACGGCCATGGCAGAGTTGGCGATTGAGAAAGGCGCCAATGTTGTCTTGGGCCGGGCGACGAGCATCGATACTGTCAGCGGAGCTGCCAAGTCAGTGACTTATGTTCCAAAAGGCGACAGCGCAAGCGTCACTGTCCCAGCGACAGACGTCGTCCTTTGCGCTGGGCCGTGGACTCGAAGTCTCCTCCCAGAGGCGCCAATTGTCGGCCTTCGCCAACACTCAGTCATAATGCGCCCTACGCGACCGCGCCCGCTATCAGGCTACATGCTCTTCACGGAAATATCCCTCGCGACATCTGGTGTCCGTCGCGCGAAGCATGTCACAGCCGAGATATTCACCCGACCCAACAACACAGTCTGGGCAGCAGGCGATACCGATGACATATCGTCTTTCAACATCCCAGAGACGGCTGAGGAGGTGCTACCAGATGGAGAAACGTGCGATAATATTCTCTCACATGTAGGCGCCATTTCTGATGAGCTGTGGACCAGTGAGGTGTTGTCGCGACAGGCTTGCTACTTACCCAATGTCGAAGGCGATGTTCCAGGTCCCATTTTGGGCAGCACATCAGTCAAAAGACTATGGATCGCGTCAGGGCATAGTTGCTGGGGAATACAGAATGGCCCGGGTACTGGGAAGATCATGGCTGAGTTTGTGTACGATGGTAAAGCCATGAGTGCCGACGTGAACGAGTTGGACATCAAACACCTCGATGGAGGCGCGCAGGATTGATGGAAAATCCTCAAAGATCCTATTTCCCCAACTCTCTATATACACACTCATTATGTCGTTAAATCGTGATATCATGTTTCCCCGAAATTGGTCCAAGGGCCAGTGTCTATATACAAACCCCAATCATTTGAACAACACCGCATCTCAGCGACTTCACACTATCCTTTGAACATGAGGCGCGGATATGTCCTCTATATGCTCCGCCGTAGTCTCAAACTCAGTCTTCAGTAGCGATATTCGTCTTTCGGCACTACCGCGTTGTCTCTTCGCCTCCAAGGCCAGCACAATGTCCGCATACCCATTCCACGCCGCCCACTTCAACGCTGTATTTCCACGTCGATCTGCAGCATGGATTTGGACGTCGTCGAGAGTCGTGAGAAACTCGACCACATCTATGTGACCCTCACGCGCCGCCCATGAAAGCGGACTTTGTCCGCTGTTGTCTTTCTTGTCGGCATTGACGTCCGATCGTGACGCCAGCAGTCTGACTACAGAGGCGTGGCCATTGTGTGCCGCCCACGATAGCGGTGTGCGATTATCTGCGTCTGGTGTATCGGCACTGACGCGAGAAGTACTCAATAAATAAGCAACAACGCCGATATGACCGTTGTGAGCTGCCCATGAGAGCGGCGTTTGACTAAAGTCATCCTTTGAGTCGATGTCAACTCCAGGTGACTCAGCCAGCATCATTGTGATCTCCAGGTGCCCGTTGTAAGCGGCCCAGGATAACGGAGTCTGCCCGCTTCTGTCGCGTGACTCTTTGTCTACCTCATTTCTCGTAATTAGATATCTCACTGCACTTGCAGCACCCATCCGTGCAGCCCATGAGAGCGGCGATTGAGAGTGAGAGTCTTTTGAGTTGGCACTGACAGCTGGGCAATTGAGAAGGACCTTGAGTACATCGACATGTCCGCGCCCTGCAGCCCACGATAAGGGTGTACGACCTTGCTCATCCGCAAAGTCTGTATCCGTGTCTGTGTGCTTCATTAGCAGTTCTACGGTATCTTTGTGGCCATATTCGGCAGCGTAAGGCAGTGGTGTTCTGCCAAAGTCATCCTTGACATCTGCCTCTGCGTCGTCGTCAAGTAATTGAGACACAATCTTGGTAAGCCCAAATTGCGCAGCGATGTGAACGGCACCAATTTTTACAGGCACCTTGGCACTGTAGCCTTGGAAATGGTAACCCGCCACCATTCGCACCTGTACCGCACTAGCGATTCTCCGATCGTCTTCAAGAAACTCAAGGGCTGCCTCATTGACTTCCTCGTCGATGGCATCACGCACATGGTCGCCCCAGTTCTTAGCACAGTAGTCGAGTAGTACATGCTTATGCAAGCGATGCTCGAAAGCACTGTCACTCTCGCAGGCACCCGCGGCAAAGTCATCATACGACAGGTACGCAAGAGAGTTAAGGGCAACCTCTTTGTGGGAGTTAGGAAGCCACTTATGTCTGACTTGGTCAAGGTATTCTTGGGTTGTATAGTGCACGAGGCTGATGATGTTACTTTTCTCATCGGCAACGACAAGTCCTTCGCAAAAAGACAGCATGTCTTCAAGCTCGGGGAGATTGCACTCGTCAAGTTCTGTCTCGTCAGGCTCAATTGCCAGCGCATGTCTGAGTTCCGATGTGGTCAGAGGTCTGCGAGCAATGCTGATCCACGTGAGGACCGACTTGGCCAGGTCACGACAGCCCGGTCGCTGCGAGTCGATGCGGTCAATGGCTTCTGTGTATGCAATGTTGAGAGCCTCTTCTCCAGTGGGAAGATTCTCAAGTGCTCTGAGGACTTCCTTTCGTCGCAGCTTATCACGCAGCGAGTCAAGATGAAGTCGTGCGAGCAGAAACCTGGCTGGTAAGCATGGAAGGTTGGCCAAGGGACCGTAGGCTGCAAACTTACATTCCATCGACAGCTTTGGCAATCCCTTCAACAACCTGCTTCTGGAGAGCCGGCTTGCTCGAGATGCAGCTCGGCATCCCGGGCATTGCGTTCTCCAGCACCTGACGCACGTCTTCCTCCCGAGCACTGATCTCCAGTTCCATGCCGTTATTCAAGTAACGCCTGACACCAGCAATATTCGGCCGCGATGTCGCCAGGATATTAATATTGCGCCCTGATTGTAGTTGGAAGATTCCGTTCAAGAAGTTCGTCAAGTCACCAGCCGTCTTGGAGTACTCGTCTAGAGCATCTACCACCATGTAGACCTGTTCACGAGAGTCAATAACAGCTTGAAGTGCCTGAACAATCTCATCTAAAGATGGTCTCGTCTGGTTGTTCTTATGCCGGCGATACAAACTGCGTATAGTCGGGGGCATCTTGGGTAGTTGCTGAACAAGCTGTTTGAGCAGACTGGCCATACAATCCTGGACGCTCTGTTCATGCTGTCGCTTGTAACTGCAGTATATGAACGCGACACCAACTCTGTCCTCTGGCTCAAACCTATGCAGTAAGTCGTCAATAACAGATGCAGCAATGACGGTCTTGCCTCCACCTGGAAGACCAGGGCAGAATAGCGTGCCGCGAGTTGACTCTCGCCAATGAACATATTGCTGAGAGGTGAGGAACCATTTCCCAGTGCCTGAGTGGCGTCTGGTCAATACATCGTTATGCTGTGCTGCATTTTGTAGCGATGAGAGCCATGACGTGATCGTAGTGAACTCTTGGTCTTCGTTGAAGTCGTGAAGCCGATCAATGCCCTCCTGTACCTTGACAAGCGAGTGGCTGCGGATATGTCAGTTTGCCTCTTTCTGGGGTGAGATGAGCCACGTACCCATTTAAAGTATCGTTGATGGTGCTTAACAGGACAATATTGGAGGTTAATCGCTGTCGCATATCTTTAATGTCATCTGGTTCCCAGCGAATTCTCCTCCATGTTTTTCTTGTTTTACCATTCTTACCGTCTAGAGAGTGGTACTTGAGTAACACTGCTTGTATCTCCTCCAGTAAGCGGGTACAAACATCGACATGGTCACCAAGGGACTCGGAGAGAGCCTCTGGCAGCGCTCGCTCAGGAATAACGTCTTCAAGGTCGCGCAATACATTTGAGAGCGTTCTAACTCTGATTTCTGTGTCAGTCGAATACTCTCCACGGATACAGTCCGACAGCTGTGATACTCTTCGGATATTTGTCTGAATTGAGCTGGCGCATCAATGAACGATCTCCGAGTCTTCTGGGCCAGCTCAATCAGGTGAAGCATATCACCCACAGAGAAACCAAAACTCATAGTGTCGGATTGTGTGTGGATGCATGCAAGGCAGATTGTAATTCTGTTGCAACGTGAGAAGCGGCTAAAATGAAAGCGATGATGGGATGTAGATGTAGAGATTGTGGATATTGGGGAGGGGAATTGAATGCTTAGAGCATGGCTACAGTGAGCCTCAGGTATACAGGTGTCGTCGCAGTAGGGCCGGGTGCCTGTATTACAGGCACCTGCCAAGTAATACCTACACCGGAGGGCACTCGTAAGTTGGCGACAGGCTTACGGGCGCACATGTCCCGTATGGGACGTTTACGTACGACTGCATATTGTGTTGCATATTGTGTTGCAGTGTAAGGCTGGATGTTATTGGTCGGGTGGTGGATGACCGGTGTGCACTTGCATATCCGTGGTGTGTTACTCTACTTCGATAGATGTATAGAATCAGGCTGAGGACTTTCACCCTTTTCAAGCCTACCCAGGGGAGGAAAGAAGATTCAGGGCCTTGATCCTGAATAACAAAAAGACTGAGGCAAACTAGCACAAGTTTAGGATATCGTTACTTAATTTAGGATATATTTGCTGAGTTTATTTCGACACCCTGAAACAAGGTCTGGTGTTTTGTTGCTCCCCAAGGCAAGCCATCCGCATTACTGAGGTGCAGCACAAAGTGTCAGGCACACTTATTGGACCGAGTAACAACGTTGGACATGCCTGTAGGTACATTGAATGACACTCCTCTAGGTCATACAGACCAAAGCCGGGCGTCACCAACGCACCCCGCTTCAAGCCTCAACTCTGCCTTACAGTCATTATTAGCTGACTTCACCCTTTGTTTCATTTCACTTCGGGCTCGACCTGACGTTTCCTTTCCGCCTGCAAATCTCTCTTACCTTTCAAACATCATGGCTGTCGATACTTCTAATTATATCCAAGGCCTCGCAAGCCCCCTACACGTCAGCGCGGCTATCACTGTGGCGCTTCTGACTGCCTTTCTCTGGCGACTGTACAATGATCCCCTCAGTCACATCCCAGGCCCTCTCGTCGCCCGCTTCACCCCAATCTGGCTCTGGTGGCTCACCTGGACAGGAGTTGAATGCCGCGTCATCGACAGGCTTCACAAGAAATATGGCCCGGTTGTGAGAATCGCCCCCAATGAAGTCGACGTATCCGATGGCGCGGCTCTCAACCTCATCTACATCAAGAACGGCGGCTACATGAAAAGTCCTATCTACCGTAATTACGACGTCAATGGCTTTGAGACCATCTTCTCGGCTTTAAACCCGGCTCATCGGGCACCGAGGGCGAAAGCCGTTGCACCCATGTTCGCCCATCAACGAATCGCAAAAGGCAAACCGGACGTCGACAAAGTTCTCGATTCTTTTGTGGCTGAGATGCAACGCAGGAAGATTGAAGCAAACGGTGCCCCAGTAGATGTCCTCAACCTGTCACGCGCTCTCGCTTTGGATACAGTGACCGTGTATCTATTTGGTGAATGCTTTAACGGTATCAGTAATGGTCGCCTCCGTGTCACCGAGTTCATTAATAACTTCGTCGCTGGTGGTCGCTTCTTTTACCTACCAGGGTGGTTCTATGACTTTGTGGACGAGTGGTCTGCGAAGCTTGACAAGAAGAAGCTGCTCGTCGCCCAGAGTACTGATATGATACAAGAGTATGCTACTCGGGTGGTTGATAGAAGCGCCGTGGAAGAAAAGGACATGGAACCAGAAACATTCCAAGGTCGATTGCTGGCTGCTGGTATCTCGCGCGAGGAGGCTATAGCTCAAGTTGTTGATGTCATGTTTGCTGGTACCGACGCTGCTGGGACGACAATGGCGATTCTGTGCTGGAACTTGGCTCAGCATCCCGAGAAGTAAGTCATATGCCCCGTTACCTTTCAGAGGAGTGTTAACCCTGCTTCAAGATACGATCGCGTTTACAAGGAAGTCATCGAAAATACTGAACTTGACGCCCAATCCCTGCCTTACCTCACAGGTGTCGTCAAAGAAAGTCTACGCCTGTCCATGGCTAACCCAACCCGTTTCCCTCGTATTGTCCCTCCTGGTGGAATGCAGGTTCCCGGCCTACCTAAAATTCCAGCTGGTACCAGCGTCGGCGCCGGCGCTTTCATGCTGCACCATAACCCTGAAGTCTTTCCAAGCCCGCGTCAGTTCATGCCAGAGCGATGGTTAAATCCGTCTCAGGAGATGCTGCGCGACAGCTTCTACTTCGGAGCTGGCTCGCGGCAATGTATTGCGCGGAATCTTGCGTCTGCTGGACTTTGGTGGGCGGCCGAGGCTTTCATTCGAAGTGATGTCCTTCGGGGCGCAACGATTGTTCGGGACAAGATTGAGATTGTTGAGTGGTTTAATGCAAAGATCGTCGGCGAGAAGATCGAGGTGCATTGGTGAGTAAGGCTGGGACACACGCCTGTATATAAGACTCTATATGATGCAGCTTCAAGCTCTGCTTGGTGCACAAGGCACGAGCTTTTGTCAGGCGGCGGAAATTACTGTCGAACTTAGTATAAAATACCTTCATAAGAACACTCAAAGGTTTTGAAAACAATTATGGCCAATTTTCCGACACTTACTATAACAGACGATGTTTCAGTCACGAACTTGTAATCACCAGATGACCGAGAGCCTTGGGGAGGCAAACTAAGCCTAGGCTACGAAGATTCTAAATGATAATAAAGCAAACGATGATAGCTTTCATCTATCTTGGCCCAATTGAGTAAAGGGTTTGGGGCAGTTGATTGGTATTTACGTTACTCCTATAGCGCTTTTTTCCTTACGGCAATGATTCTCCAACACCCTACGGGGGGGGGGGGTTAAATTTCAGGACCTTGATCCTAAATGGCAAAAAGATTTAGGTTAACTTAGTATAAGTTTAGGATATATTTGCCGAGCTTGGGTTGTCTTTGCCAAGTTTAGGATACTTTTGCTGACTTTGTTCTGATACCCTGTATCAAAAGGTCTGGGCTGCGCAACCCGTAGGTCTATTGTATCTTGCCTATCACCACGCCCATCCCACCGTTGATGATGAGGATGACTTGGATATCGGAAAAGAGAAGGAGAACCGCCGTATTGCTGTCAAGACTATTCTGAAGGGTATCTTCCAAGAGGATTTCCCTACCGCTTAGATCCTCGCTTCACGCATTAGTAGAGGCGCTCTTGTCTTCAGACATACAGTAGTAGCTAAACAAAGATCTATTCTCCGGATCCCCTCTAGCTGGGTTCATCTCTTCTATCTGCAGTCTCTTGTCCACATCAATATCAAAAGGCTTGATGTTTTCCTACTCCCCGAGGGCATCGCATTGCTATTCCATTCTGTTTCATGCATGGTAGATGATCTGTCGCCTCAAACTTAATCCTTGGCGGTGAAGTGGATACAGCGGCAATCTTTGCCAGTGCATCAATGCTTGTGGGACCGTGCCTGTTCGGTGCAACAATTGCCCCGACGTATAGAACCTCGTAAAGAACTTGATACGAAACCTTGACGAGAATTAATAAGAAGATTGTGACAATTTCAAAGCGAAACGCTTCGAGGTTTCGGAACATCAAACGTGCATATAATTGACCAACATCACCAACAACTGATCCACGTTGCTCTGAATGTGGCCAATAAAAGCTTGAACACCAACCAACAACCTTTGAAAGCAACAAGCTTTGTTCTAACGCTAGCTTATAAATACGGCATAACGTTATCGGCAACGTCACAAAATATTCGATGGGCACGGCTCATATACTCCGCTGAGTAACTCGGCCGTCGGATTAGGACTAAACGATTCATGTACCGAGGCAAAGGCCCCGTCGCCAACTCCACTAGCGGACTTTTCGCTGTAACCTTGTCACGATCTTGCGGAGTGGTCTGTTCTTTTTGTTATGGTGCGAGCTTTGCATAGAATTTTATAGAGTTTATATAAAGAGTCGCTGCGCCAGGTCTAAAATAGTGATATCGCCCTACTTCTGCCTTCTCAAGAAACTTAGCAATTATTTACGATCCTTATAATTAATACTTCAAAATGGCACCTGCAAGATACGGAAACGAGGTCGTTGACCCTGCGCCTCTACTACAGCCTCTCGACTATGTTTTCGCTAAGCGACGAGCACCCAACCGCTTTCTCAAGGCAGCCATGTCTGAGAAGCTCGCCACATGGGACCCCAAGGATGTCTCTGCCAGAGGATACCCTACACCAGAGCTCATCACCCTCTACAGAAACTGGGGTGCTGGTGGCTGGGGAACCATCCTAACCAGCAACGTTATCATCGACGGCATTAACCTGGAAGCCCCCGGCAACCTCATTATCCCTGCCGATGAGCCCTTCGAGGGTCGTCGCTTTGACGGCTTCAAGGAGATGGCTACCGAGGCGAAGAAGAACGGCAGTCTTTTGGTCGCTCAGGTCTCTCATGCTGGTCGTCAGGTCGAGGACTGGGTGAACCCCCATCCCATTAGTGCCTCAGACGTTCAGCTCGTCAACTCTGGCATGTCTGGAAGGAGTTTCGCTGCTCCTCGACCTGCTACCAAGGAGGACATCGCCAACATTATCAACGGTTTCGCTCACGCCGCTGAGTTTCTCGACAAGGCTGGTTTCGACGGCATTGAGCTCCACGGTGCCCATGGCTATCTCTTGGCTCAGTTCCTCTCCCCTCGCACCAACAAGCGAACCGATGAGTACGGCGGTAGTCGTGAGAACCGAATGCGCATTGTTCTCGAGGTCTTCGCCGAGATCAAGCGTCGTGTGAGCCCCAACTTCATCGTTGGTATCAAGGCCAACTCTGTCGAGTACACCCCTGGCGGTATTGATATTGAGGATGTCAAGGCCTTTGCCGTCGCTCTCGAGAACGCCGAGGTTGATTTTATTGAGCTCTCTGGAGGAAACTATGAGAAGTTTGCCTTTGCCCACGAGCGAGAAGAGAACAAGAAGCGAGAGAACTACTTCCTTGTTCAAGCTGAGGAGATCGTCAAGGTCTTGAAGCGTGATACGAAGATCTTTTCCACCGGAGGCTTCAAGAGCATTAAGGCGATGGTTGATTCTCTTCAGATCATTGATGGTGTTGGTATCGGCCGCGCAAGTGCCCAAGAACCTAGATTTGTCGAGACACTCAAGAAGGTCTCGATTCCTGGAACAATGGAGCAAAGGTTCGACCACGATGATGTTCTCAAGCGACTTGCTGCAGCTGGAATCCAAATCTCCCAGATCGCCAATAACTTGGAACCCGTTGATTTGAGCAAGCAGGAGAATGCGGATAGTCTGTGGAATGATGTTATGCAGTACTTTCAGCAAGCTGCTCAAGATACGGAGCATAAGCTGTACAAGTGGCCTGCTCTGTCGCAGGTGGCTCATCCTTACGGAGAGTTGGATTTATGACTAGCAAAAATATGATTTAGCGAATTAGATTAGAAGGATAGCTTGTTGTATACGAATACTTAAAGCCACTTACAACTTTACTACCAGGACGTAACGCTCATAATCTTTGGAAACGCCTGTACGGAGGTCGGCAGATTTGAGTTAAGCTTCTCTCGTAAGCTTAACCCCTGACACTGGCATCGGCAGTTGTAAGACCAGGGGTAATCAATAAGGACGGTATCCTGTAGCCCTCAGAAAATAAGAAAATATGAGGCTGTAGAAGAGGATGCTAAAATAAACCCAGTAAAGATTCCCCTAAACTTAGGCTAAGTTACCTAAGTCTTTTCATCACTTAGGATAAAGGTCCTGAGTTTTCTTGCCTCGCCTAAGCTCACCCCACTCGCTTTGACCAGTCGCAAGTGCACAGTGACTTCCTCTTTCCTTGTCTTCCAGGGTCATCTATTGACAACTTGCGCCCAAGGCAACGATTTCCTCTTTCTTCTTCCAACCAAATTCGGCGCCATACGGTTTATTCACAGTCTATTATTCGCATTCGTTACGATGGCAGCTATTTATGGAGTTATGACTTTGAATATAGGTGAGGGCAGTTCTTTCATTCCCTCATCTCTCTCTCTCTCTCCATCGCTCTCTGCTTACCATCTGGTGCTAGTCATATTCGCATTTGAAGTATGCTTTCTGTCAGCAGGCGATTCGCCAACAGCACCGCAATACAGCCTCGTCAACTGGAAACACGAAACGATCGACCTTGTTTAGGGGCCAGAGTGCGCGATCGCGATGAGAGATGTCGTACCGGACGTGTACCAATTCGCAATTTCTGGTAACCTACCATTCCACGCATCACGAGCTCGGTTGAGCCCTGGTATACTATCTGCAACGTTCAGTCGCTAATTCAAGCTTCAAGGTCTATGCAGAATCAATGGGACGGCGAAAAAGACCTGCGTGGGCCATCTCCCCGGATCGCTCAACCTTACAGAAGCTATTTTCCAAGACATCGATAACTTCAAGCACTGTGAACCCTGGAATGAGACTTTAGAACAGCAATGCAAAAAAGCCATCAGCAACCATGTTATCGACTACAAATCAGCAGAAAGTCTCGAGCGCTTGCTGGTCGCGTTCCTCGTCCTTTCCATCCTCACTAACGCGGTATCCTTCTACGTTTTAATCAGAACTGGTGCGGTACTCCACGTTTTTACCTCGATAATTCTCGGCTTTGACACTATGCTCCTCTTCACAAGCCTCTCCTTGTGTTTTATGGCGATGAGTTACGAAGTTGGTCCGTACGTGGAAAATATCCCTCTGAAAGACTTTTCAGATATACAAATGGTCGGTCCTGGCTTTTGGACCTTGCTCGGGATCGTGATTCTGCGGATACTGACGAATGTGAATTTGATTTGGGGCACAATCCCAATAGTGATTCCTGTAGCCTGCGTCTTTTGTTATCTTATACACATGAAGGGCTTCTTCACTCTTGTCAGAAGTACAGTTTTGACGGATCTATCGAGAATGACCACCACCTGAGGGATGTGTTGGGGGCACGTCATGCTATGTGCGTGTTCGGGGCGATGACTCTTGTCAATACAGAGAAACGCTACACAACATCCGTTTGAATGCTTTACAAGATGTATAGCTTAGAGTGTCCCGTACTCAGGGTTCTTCCAATACAATCAAGGTTATCTCAAGGTTATGGGAAATCTCATTCTCAGCCCTCCCTCAAAGCCCAGACTCCTGGTCAGTTCTTCAATCATTCCCATGAACCCAATAGAGTGGCGCGTTCCTGGCATGCGCAGCAGCGCTTAGCCAGATCCATTAGCCTCTTTTTGCCCTGGAATCAGGGACCAAAGCTTAATTCCACAATAGCCCAGGGCCATTAAGCCACAATTCCACAAAATTCCAATATTTCAATCAAAGAAACGAGACTATTGAAGATGGTGGCGTTGAGAAATGCGCTGCGTTTGGCTTAGCTTCACTGTTCCGGGTTAGCCCACGTTGGATCTAAGGATTGAAACCGGCCTTAGACATGTTCCAGGCACCAAGCTATTGTTATCAGAACGGCGTCTAGCATTCTAGACCGACATGGCATTCGTAAGCTTAAAGGAGATGGGGAATCTATATATTCAAGGGGATTTCCCTGGAAAAGATGGTGTTCGCGGTATTTCACTCTCACCATCTTCGTAACGACTCTCCTTAAAGTGCACTTTGCACTATCTTCTCTTTCCCTTTTACGCGGTAACACCGCAGCATTCCTTTCCTTATCTTCTCCTTATCTTTAAAATTCTCACCATGTTCTCTCCTTGGATCCTCACCATCTTCACGTGTCTATTCGCCGTCGCAGCGGCAGTACAACCGCCCGCCTACAGCGGCTACACGCGGGTCTGGCAGCAAGATTTCGCAGGCCAAGCCAACACATTCCCCAGCACAAGCACATGGAACATCATCGAGCGCGTAAAGAACTACAACAATGAAATCCAAGCCTACGTGAAAAGCACCAGTGTTCTCCGACAGTCTGGCAAGAACACGCTGCAGCTGATTCCCCAGTTCTCGAGCAAGACAAAAAAGTGGACGTCTGCTCGCATTGAGAGCACGTATACCCTTACGCCCAAGCTTGGAAAGATCACTAGAGTTGAGGCCAGCTTGCGTCTGGGGGGTAACTCGGCGAGGAGTAAGCAAGGAATTTGGCCGGCTTTTTGGCTTCTTGGTGATGCCATTCGAAATGGGGTTGAGTGGCCTACTTGCGGAGAGGTTGATATCATGGAGAATGTCAACGGGCAGAAGATTGGCTACGGTGCTGTTCACTGTGACCAAGCACCTGGTGGAATCTGCAACGAGCCTAACGGTATTGCGTCGAATACTCCGCTCCCTGATAGCAAGTATCACGTCTGGCGGGTCCAGTTTGATCGACGAAGCAGCAACTTAAGATTTCAGTCTATTACCTGGTATCTTGACGGAACAGTCTTTCATCGTGTTACGGGTGCTCAAATTGGCAATGCAACGGTTTGGAAGAGGCTGTGCCATAGTCCTATGTTTGTCATCTTCAATGTTGCTGTTGGTGGAGATTGGGTAAGTTGAATAACCCGAAGAAGAGAGACGTTGACTAACAAGATTATAGCCCGGCGTCCCTAACTCTAGCACCAAGGATGGAATTGGAAACCATATGGAAGTTGAATATGTCGCTCATTATGTTTCTAACTAGTCGTACTTTCAAGGTTTAGAACTCTTTTATCTTCAGATACCAATAATGAACTTTGGCGTTATGAACATTCGTGTCTTGATATGAGGGCGCCAAACACCAAGCGACGTTACTATCACAGAATTTCAACCTTCATACGTTCCACGTGGTGAGCACGTAATGTGGCATTAAGCTAGATATATGATACAACTCCCGTGGCGTGTAACTATTCTCCCACGACACTCAACTTCGGCGTCCCCGGCCCCGAACTACTCCTCTTTCTCAACTTCCCCCTCTCGGCTCTCGGCGTCGCATCAGCACCCGGTTGCGACGCCGACCGTCCTCCACTCTTACCAAACAAACTTCCCAGTCTACTATGTCTCTTCTCCCTCTCCTGATCCGTCACCGCAGGACTCCCTGTTGTGTTTCCCATGTTGAATGGCGGGTCGTCATATTGAGCATCGGGAATGGGCGGCCTTTCGGGGGAAGGGCCGGAGCCTTCTGGTCGTGTCAGACGGTATTCGTTTGGGTGGTAGAATGTGCGGTTATCGATCTCATAGCGGCCTGCGTCGATGGCTGCCTGGTTCTTCTCGATTGCTTGGGGAGTGCCACCGAAGTGTTTGTCGACGCTGGAGTTTAGTGTCCCGCGCAGAGTTTCGCCGGCGCCCTGTGAAGCTCGTCAGTATCAATTGAGGCGGGTCAATTGAAGGGGACTTACATGAATACCAGCAGCGGCGGACTTCAAATTCGCAAGTGTCGATTTATTAGCAGGTCGGGAATAATTCACAGCAGCAGGTTTATCCCCAGGCGGAGGCGGGGGCGGAAAAGCGCCCTGGCCGACTTGTAAAGGCGCTGGAACGAATTCTGCTGAGCGTCTGGAGTTTCGCTGTGGAATTGCGGGTGAATTGTTATCCGAGCTGGAAATTTGAGAGGGAATTGGATCGCGGGGTGGAATTAGGCGTCGGCCTGGAGTCTCTAGACTCTTGCGACGTGCTGTTGGGGTAATTGGGGATGGTTCAACAGGCGTGGGCGTTATGTGCTGTACGGGCTCGGGTTGTGTTACAGGCGGTGGATGCGGGGATGGTGTGACGTCTTGGTTGCTGACGGTTGGTAACTCCATGACAGGATGAGGCTCCTCAATTGTTTGGGTTGTGCCATTGGAGTTTGTGACCGTCGTGGTAGTAGTCGTAGTAGTTGTTGTCGTTGTAATTGTCTGTCCGGTATTTGGATTGGTCACCGTCTCTCTTTTGATCGTCGGGCTGGTGTAAGAGTCTGGTCCTGAATTTGGGTTGAGGTTTGGGGTAGGCGTCGCATTGTCTGGTGTCTTGCCTGGGCTCAATCCACTGTTACTCTTGGTGTTGCTCAGATCACCCTCTGTGGTCATTGAGTTGTTGGGTTCACTGCTTCCATATGTCGAATCGCCTGAAGTCTCTGCTGTTTCTGGGACCTGAAGCTCTTGACTCTTGCGCTTGTCTTTGTCCTTCTCCTTGTCCTTGTCTTTCGAAGAGCTGAAGATCTTCCATTTTGAGCGCTTCTCTTTGTCTTTGCCAAAGGCGTGATCATCCTGTATCGACATTGTGAAGATGAACAACTGTAGGAGTGAACAATTATTGAGGGTTTGACAAAATTGGATTGACGAAACGGCGAGATAACGGTTCAAATGTCAATCAGGCTTATCGAAGGATGACCGTTGCAATATGACGAAGGGTGATGAGGTCATTTAACCTGGTCGCAACTTGGAACCCCTCAGCCACCGCTGATCACCTCTTGGGAGCTGCCACTAACGCGCAATGACTACTCCATGACTTAATAGCACATTGATCTTGCTGCAAGACCCTGTGGCGTGAGCTTCCTGGTTGTGAGCCCAGCCACACATCCATCATTTCTGGTGACGAGTATTTCGCAAGTGGCGGCAGAGTTGGGAGTAAGATCTTAACATTCGACAAGACGTTTCTGGGCGAGCTCCTGTTAAGGTTATATCACAACGTTTCAACGAAGTCATCGTCTTTTAAAACCAGTTTTGTCCAGAGGCCGCCCAATGCTAACGTTGATCAGACGATCGCCACAATCGATGCGAGTGTGTAATTCAGGACCCCTAGATCTCGCATATTATTCGTATTTTGACTTTGACAATCTTCCGCGTTGCCAAGACATCCATCTGAGTGCATCTACCCTGCAACGAATATTTAGACATTTGGCCTGGTCAAGACAGCTTGCAAAGAACACTGAATGGAGGTAAGCTCCAGCGGGGACATTTTGTCTGTCACTTCTTTTCATCCAGTTTTCATGAGTCTTTCGTATTCATACAAGCCTGTCAAACCTCGCAGGCCATGATCGAAACATTAGTGCGGGCTGTAATCTACGTCTGCAATGACCTTTTTCTTGACTGCCACTAATAATCAACCAAGAACCATCTGAAATAGTGTTGTTCTTTTTCATCTGATACGTAGAAGTCTTTGTAATAAAGTAATCTTGTCAATGGCTGGTTCTTTAGGGGAAGAAAGAAAACACAGGACCTTGATCCTAAATGGCCAAGATACTTAAGCAAATTAGCACAAATTTAGAATATCTTCAAGATACCCTTTGCTGAGTCTATTTTGACATCCTCAATTACAAACCGATGTTTTCTTGCCCTCTGAGGGGGTTCTCTTGAGTTGGGGCTTTGGTCGGCCCTCTTGGGCAGCTAGGCAGTTTGCTGTGATATTCTAAGCTTACATCAAGAGAAATGATCTGCATAAAAGTCCCTTAGTCCCTTTTTCGTGTCTCGACAAGTACATGTGTTCACAAAGACCTGGCGGGACAAACGATCTACGAGTTACATCCAGTATTGTGACGAGAATTAGTTCAGGGGCTTGGGGGATAATAGCACTCAATTTTGGATATTTCCTATCAGGTTGAGCAGCCAAACTAATAGACCCTAACTCGCAAAGCGTTAAGTTTCTCATTTTATTGATGTAGTTCTTCTTATATCACAAAGAGCTATAGTGTTGATAGCAATGTTCAACTCTTCAATGCCTTTCTTTCAAAGCTCCCAGACGCCTCCAAAGAGCTCCTCCTTCGAATCGTTGACAACCCATGGAACAACACAAGCTGTTACGGCACTGTCAAACAAGTTGCAGTGCCAGGAGTACTGTGCGACCTAGCTGCAAGTGTCAGAGGGTTCATCTCCACCGTTTTTTGAACAAACGGCTCGAACACCACAGTAACCATTGGCAATGAGGCCGCAAAGTATCTGGCACTGGCAGAACAGAGTAAAAGCTGCAAAACAGCCTCTGAATCTTCCTGAGAATGTTTAGAAATTCCACCGTATAAATTCCCACCTATTCTCCAGCAACTTGGACTTTTTCCTTTGCTCACCACTAAAGTCAACCATCCCATCCTTCACTCATCCTTCTATCAGCACTACCGTTATTCACAATAACCTTTGATCCTCACTCTACAGAAGACCTGCCGTCTCAAAACACTGAACAAAACTTTCATCCCATCCGACATCATACAATATGTCACCTCTCTACACCAAGTCGTGGGCCCCGGCTCATAAGGAGATCATCGACGTCGGTGGATCGACCCTCGACACTACCTTTGACACTCAGTTGCCCAGCGCCTTCAAGGGAGAGGGCTACTTCCCAAAGGAGGTTGCATACACTACCGGCATGCACCATTGGTGCGAGATTGCTGATACCTCATACCAGACTACGGATGAACTCAGCATTATCAAGTCTACTGCTTCCGATGTCGTCAAAGACATTCCAGCTACTGGTGCTGTCATCATCGACGTTGGAGCTGCCAACTCCCGATTATTCGTTGCCTATGTCCAAGATTTCATCGAGCAGGGCAAGTCTTGTATCTACATCGCTCTCGACCTCTGCAAGGAGTCTCTCACCAATCATATCAACAAGTCCGCCGCTGACTTCCCCCAAATCACCTGCATTGGCCTGTGGGGTAACTTCATTCAGGGTGACAAGTACTTCGCTACTCTCCCCAACCCCCGTATCTTCCTGTCTCTGAGTTCCATCTTCTTCAATGCCCCAGATCAGATGTGCGTTGATCGATGCAATGAGTTCTCCAAGCATCTCTCTGGATCCCGCTACTCTAAGTTGATTGTCGGTCAGGATGGTCCCTCCGGCACTGAGGCCTGATCCACTCATGCTGCCTACCAAACTAAGGCGTACGATGCATTCTTCATCTCTTATCTTCAGGGTATTCAGGCCCACGCCGAAATTGACGCCAACCTTCGCATTGCCTGGACCTACGAGTCAAAGCTTGACAACTCCATGCACTACTTCAAAGTAGTCGCTCAGCACGACATGGTTTGTCACCGCTACAGCGACTTGTTCATTCAGAAGGGCACGGTCTATACCATGTTTCCCTCTTGGAAACGTGGAGAGGCCGAGATCCATACCATCGCCAAGGCTCAGGGCCTCGACGTCAAGACTCTCGGCAAGGCTCAGCACTCTGGCATGCACCAGTACTTGATCCAGCCTCGCATTTAAGCGTCATGGACAACCAACACTTCCCCATCTCTCGTTTTCTTTTCTGTCACGGTATTTCGGTCGGAGTCTAGGCTAGACATGAAGAAGTCACAAGACAAATGCGCAAGCACGGCACGAGTTTAGGATGTTGAACTTGGACATGGGTAGATGTTTGGACTTTTAGGTTCGGGACTTCTTGACTGCTGAATAAGTACACGGATAGACAGCTAGATCTTAAACTCAGAGTCCCTCCTGAATAGATACATGAGATTCAGGCATGTTAATTCCCAACTTGCAATTGTGAAATGCCCCACTGGTAACAGCTCGAAACTAACACATATTTCAAAAATGTGTGCAAATATTTTTTACCTCTAGGAATTTCGAACTGCTGCGCACTCACCATCAGCACGTACGTGATTGTTATTCACAATTCCTGGCATCAATGCCATGCTTTATCAGCTCCCATCTTGAACGACGTCGCTAGATGACGTAATCATCTGGTGGAGTCAAAAACAATGCCATTCTTGAATCTGTAACTTGATCCTTTCCCGTCAACAGCAAACCTTACGATCCAGCCAATCATGTCAAAACGAAACCTTCTCCTATGTTTCGATGCCTTTGGAACCCTAATTAGACCTGTTCGACCAGTTGCGCAACAGTACGCAGATGTTGCTCGCCAATGCGGTTTCACCAATTTCGACGACGATGAGCTACAAGCTGCCTTCAAGTCGTCCTTTAAACAGGAGTCCAAGAAAAATCCGAATTATGGAAAGGAGACGGGATTAGGAGCGACGAATTGGTGGACTAACGTTCGTGTGCGGGAGCTGGATCAGGCAAAACGACGCTAATATTGTTCAGGTTATTCATAATACATTCACGTCTTTGGCGAAGGATGACAAGCCCTTACCTAAAGACTTAGCACCGAGGCTGCTACATCGATTCGCGTCAAAAGAAGGTTATGAGACTGAACCAAGTCTCGTTGAAGCATTCAAGAAGTTGAGGCGAAACCCGCCTCAAGAATTTGACAGTCTTGTCATTGGCGTTATAACGAATTCAGATGATCGAATTCCTAGCATTCTTTCATCCTTAGGTCTTGCCGTAAGCCCATTGAGATATGGAACTAAATCAGATCTTACCAAACTCAACGACAAGACCTACGATATCGACTTCCATTGTATGTCTTACGACGTTGGCGTTGAGAAACCGGACAAGCGCATTTTCGGCGCAGCAGAACACATGCTCGCCCAGATCATCAGCGCTCGTAGTGGGAAGAACTTGAGCGAATCTGAAGGAGAGATTAGTAGATGGAAGAAGGTGTATGTGGGTGATGATTATTCGAAAGATGTACTTGGGTCATTCAATGCGGATTGGAACCCTGTGTTACTCGACCCAAAAGACGAGTGCGAAAGCATCGCCGATTTGAAGCATTGGCGGTCGTCGGCAAATGACAGGCCGGAGGGGAAAATTTGCAAGATTGAGGATCATCCAGATGCGACATTGGACGGAGTATTCCGAGAACACGACGTTGCGACTGTTCATTCCATTCGAAACCTGCTGTCCTGGCTGTCAAGATAAGGTTAGGAATTGCAACAAATTGTTGCACGCGATATCGACTAGGAATAACGACATAGACTATTATGATAATCTTGGCGCGATCCATCGAATTTCAATCAGAACTTTTGGATTAGCTCGTCATTACGACCCAGTTGCTTAATTAGGCTCGCCGAAATGATTTATCCCTCATCATGCCAAAACGGGACACCACCGATTAGACAGGGTGGATCGCGATAATACTAAACTGCGAAATATTTATAACGTCCCCTACCTAAAGACCGGCCACCCCTATAGACTGGCCACCTTAACTAAAATACTAAAAACCTAATATTATAATTAATTAATAAATTATTATAATACTATATTTTTTATATTAAATAAAACTTTAGTTAGTAAATATTTATATAGAAATTAGTATAAAGATCTTTAAGTTTTAATTTCTTAACTTTATTTACTATTCTTTCTAGTTATAAAGTTTTTTATATCTATTTATAAGCTTTTTTTATTATTAAAATCTTTATAAACTCTATATTTAGGTTATAGATAACTTTTTTATGCTATTTTAATTAATTTTCTTTATTTTTTTACTATAAAATACTTATTTCTCTATTTTATTACTTAATATTAAAGTTATAACAGTTTAATTAACTATTAATTTTCCTAAAAAGTAGCCTAATAGTTAGATCTTATATTATAGAAGCTAGGACTTAGCCTAAAGCTTACTAAAGCTATATAAATAAATAGAAAGTCTTTAAGAGACTTAAATCCTGCTTTTTTACTGGTAAATTTACTGTAATAGCAGAAAAAGGTATCTTTATAACTATTAGATTTATTAAGACCTTTATTAGGTTTATAGGCTACAGTTTAGTAACTTTAAAGCCAGCAATTATATTAGATTTTATAATAGCTTCTTTTTAAGCCTTATTATAAATATATAGAAATATAATCTTATTAATATAACTATTATTAAAGATAGAAGTAAGATCTAAAAGAAAATAATAATATACCCTCTTTAGAGGACTAAAAACTATAATATTTAATGGCTAAAGGATATAGGAAATATAAGTAAAAAGAAATAATAAATATATATTATTATTATAATATTTCTAAAGGAAATCTTCTATAATATAATTTCTATAGCTATTAAAAATAAGAAATTAGGGTTTATTTTTCTTTTTAGGCTATATTAATAAAATAAAGACTTTTTTTAATTAAATTAATACTAATTTATTGCTTATTTAGCCCTTATTACTATATATAAATTTTTAATCTTTTAGGAAATTTAAATTCTTAAGGAAATATTATTATTAAACTGTTTTTCCCTTAAAAATAACTATAGGTCTTAAGACCTTTTTAATTACTAAAATATACTTAAGAATTATAATTTAGATATAAGAATTAGGCTAATAAATAAATATTAACTTCTTTAACTAATAATTAAAAAATAAACTATTTATTTTTATTTCTTTTATTATTTTAACTTTATTAATATTATATTTATTTCCCTACTTAATTAGGTATATTGCTAGTATTATAAGGAATATAAAGAATGCCTTTATTAGTTTAGAAGAAGCTCTATAATATTAATTAAAGTTAATTTTCTTGCCTTTTAATATCTTAATATTAAGATTTTATCTTAAAAAGCTCTATAATTAGTTCTTTTTAATACCTTTTAGAAAGCTATTATAGATAGCAATCTTACTGGCAAACTTTCTAACTCATTAATATAATATAGGGCATTTTAAATTAACTTAAATAATAATCTAGTCTTAAAGACTCTTTTTTTAAGTATTAAAGAGCTTTTAGTAAGGTTTTTAGGCTTCTTTTAGTATTATACTTTTTTTAATCTGATTTTAAAGCGTAAAATAGTTAATACTATAAGCTTTAGCTATTTTATTTACTGATATACTGTTTATAACTATCTAAAGTATGGCGCTTATATCTTTTTTAATAAAAAAAGGTATTCTAAATTAATTAGTATTAGTTTAAAATTAATTAGAATTAAATTAATAGAGTTATAACTATTTAAAGTATATATAAATTAGGTGGCTAGGTTAAGAATGAGGTGGCCAGTCTGTGGGGGTGGCCGGTCTTTGGGTGGGGGACGTTACCTCTTTGTTCCCGTGATCACACTAAAACTTACATGTTCTATCCAATTTGTGATTCCCGCTAAAGTCAGTCATGGCCGCCATCAACATATCAGTCATTGAAGCTCACCGCCTTAACATTCCTACTTCTCAAGAACAAGCCATTCCTTTATCTCTTCTCGACAGCACAACCGCCAACTTCTCCAACGCCAGCGCTATATGGCTCTTTGAAAAGCCCACTCGCGATGACTTCAACTTGGCCTACCATCTACGCGAATCGCTAGCTTGGACTCTTCGTTTCTACCCTCAATGGGGTGGCCATCTGAAGGCTGTCAAATCAACAGATGGCACCGTTTCGCCAGAAGCAAAGTCATTTCCACCTCATGCTCGGCGGTTTGGGCGCCTCTATGCGCATTATGGGACTGATAATGATCCTGGCGTGGAGTTTATTCATGCCAAATGCGATGCAACGCTTGAGTCTTTATATCCCGCAAACAGGACTTCAAAGCAGCCTTTCTGGAAGTGCGACTCCAGTGTCTTTCAGAAGTTCGTGGCCCTTGTCACGATTGCTCAGCCACTAAGGGATATAGTGAAGGACAAAAATGACCAACTATATCCTCTTCTCGCCATCCAAATGACGGAATTGTCCTGCGGCGGCTTTGTCCTTGCCCTCAATGGTGCGCATCCTCTCGCAGATGCCACGACTCTTCTGGCTTTTATCAAACACTGGGCGAACGAAAGTCGCCAAGGTTTAGGAAGCAATCCTCCTGCTTCAATGTCTGTATTCAATCCTGCTCTTTTAGACAATCAAGCGACCGGAGACATCAATGCCAACGAACCAGACTTGGATACCATACAGCGAGCAAGGAGTTTACCAATGCATAGATATGACTGGTGGCATCAAGACTCGACACCTCCTTGGCCGTTCAAGATACCTTCGCCTTTCGATAAACAGAACCTTGAGCCCGTCGGCAAACCTATGCCATGGGCTGAATGGAATGTTGCCGAGTCTGTTTCAAATTACGTTGTTCATTTGAGCCAGGAGCAGGTGATATGTCTTTGGAAAAGGGCGAACAAGAACTCGTCGCAGAAGTTAAGTCAGCACGATGCAATACTATCTCACATTTGGTCCTGCATCGCTCGCGCTCGCGGCCTTGAAAAGGACACAGACCCAATTCACTGCGATCTGGTTTACGGCGTTCGCTCGTCCTTCCAACTCAAAGAAGACTTCTTCGGATCTCCAGTCGTGATGATGAACATCGAACTCCCTGCCTGCCAAGTCGCCAACCCATCCAGCATAACTCAAGTAGCAACTCAAGTCCGCAACACACTCAAGACGATCTCCGACCCTTCTAACATGGCCGCGCATCTTCACAGCCTAGCTTTTGAAAAGTCTCCTCAACGGATATGGCAAGCATTCTTGGGTCGGCGGCATATATTGGTGACGACTTGGGCACGAGCGGGGATATATGATGTTGATTTTGGGTTTGGATCCATGTGTCGCTATGCTGAGGGCGTAGTTCCGGAAATGGATGGAAATGTGTTGATAAAAGAGGCATCGGGTCCTCTGGGGAAGTACTGGACGGATAATGGGGTTGATATTTCTATCCACATCAGGTCAAGAGATATGGAGCGGCTTATAAGGGATCCGCTTCTGTTTCCTGTCGATGCTTGAACTCGGAACACTTCCGTACTCAGATAGTCTGGAGCTTCAGACTCGGAGCTACTACAGTGAGGAGTTTTCGCAATCGATGCTCTCATCCTCCCCGAAGCATAAGCCCCATGGTCATAAACCAAGGGTCGGTTTCCTCGCAATATTAACACGCGAAGTATTCACCATGGTTACCCAGAGTCCAACAACTATGTATTCTCCGGCATTCTAAGTGACGAGATAAGGAGCTTATTCTTGCTATCCAAACCCCGGTAGATGTTGCAGTTTGACCCCTGTTTATCTTAATCTAGATATGACGGGCAGTTTCTGTTCGTTGGACCAACATAGAGCCTTGGGCACTCTGCCCCACCCACAACTAGTATTTACAAGTCTGCAGGCAGCCGCGCGCTTTGGGAATCGGCTGACTGAATGGAACTCTCCTCTGCCGTCCTTCTTCAAAGCCCATCTGTGCATCGACTGCGATCATACAGACCGCTTTTGCTTTTTCGTAGACCACAATGTCATCTCCAGATTATGTTGGACTAGACCGACTTGATGGCTATCATTACGATTCTTTGTCTGTAGCCCTCCGCAATGTTCTTGACACTGATATTGCGCTTACGACCTTCGCACAGATTATTGACGGTTTGCCGACCGCTGATGTTGTCTGGGACCGATATTCAGCCACATATGAACCTTCTCATCCTATAATCAATCACAAAACGCTCTGCGAAGGAGCATTCGAGAAGGCCAAAACTTTCCGTGCACAGTTCTCTATGGCTGGCGTGATGGTTGATCTGGAGGTATGCTCTCCCATAACTCTCAGTCATTTGTTCTATTTGCTAACATCCTATAGAAATTGAATGCGTATCAAAACACGAAACCTTCCTCTCGTTCCTTTCAGCTACGACTGATTGAGATGATTGCGTGTGCACTACATCAAATCGGTGTTCGACTGTCACAAGTAGAGAAAGTCCACGACCCTGCTACAACTGCCGGTCATGATATTGAGTCTACCATCAAGTGGGAGCGACCTCCCGATAATTTGTGCCGCTTTCCACCAAAGCCGACAATGTTCATTGCGACTCAGTTCACTGCTCATGACCGGTACCCCAACGGTGTCCATGACATGGTTGGATATTGGGCAGAAAACCGCATCCTAGGCGGAGTAGCACTCTTTGACCATTCACAAGCATGGACGAATGACGACGAGCCCAACCTATACTTTCAGTGCACCCGCGAAAGAGTCACGTTCCGTGTCTGTCAGCTTCTCGATACTCAGCAGTCGGCCTTGATATCTTTTCTTCTCGCAGATACAGAGGAAGCCATTATCAAGTGTCCGCTCCCTATCTTACCAACCTCCGAAAACAGGGTTCGGATAGACCCAGGAGACGCCATTCCAGTTAACAAAGTTTATAGAGACATTTAGGAAGGAAGCTTCCCCCAAGGCGATGGAGAGCGCCGCGGCTGGAACGCCCTAAGATATCTTTAGACTATCCAGAATTAGATACTGGTGCAGAGGTTGAGCGCGTGAACAGGATGCAAAGCGTTGACGGTGCACGAACCACCAAGATAGCTTCAGAAGATAGCGTGTGATTTTCAAAGGTCATGAACAGCGAAACTTTGACCCGCGATAGAAATACAATAAGTTTCTTCGTAAAAGCAAACAAATCAACTAATTGAGGTCAACTTTCAGGAAGGGAGGTACCGATTCGCTATCAGATTTCTCGTTTTGTGGTTGGTTGTTCTACGTCACCCCCTCAGCTTATGTCTTAGCTCTCCTCACTTCAGCCCTCAAAATGTCTTATCTCCTCGGAGTCGGTCAGACTCAACCTCCTCCATGATGAGTTTGTGAAATTTGCTCTGGAATACCATGGTTCTTCCTCAGGGGGCAACGGAGGTTGGACCAGAGGGCGGTTGCGTTCTTTCATCAAACATGTCCTATGGGAATCAACTTCAAAATCCAGTATGTGTCGATGCGAGTCGCTGCCGACTCTGCCGCTTCCCTATTAAGGGACAAAAAGATACGATAATTGCCTGTAGGTTCAAAACATCGAGTGGCGTCTCTGGGATTTGGCTGACCAACTGTAGTGACTCCGGATAATCAAGTATCATCGCCGTTCAACATATATTACGAGAAGTGTTATGCGCCTCTCCACATGGACAAGTTTCTCAACATTTCCTTCCGGCACTGCGTCTATCCATACTGCACCCACAACAAGGGGTTGGCAATCTCTTTCCATGCGAAATGCGTTGAGATGGTCGCTCCGTTTGGAACTCCTCTCCACGAGCACCGCCTTGTCACTGAGCACTCATATCGTCATACCTCGTCAAACCATGAAAGTCGGAGATTCTTTATTCGGAAATTAATAGAAAATGCGCTGCGTAAAGCATATGGCAAGCTGTCACCAGAACTTTGGCACATCGTGTCCGATGACGACGAGTTGATCAGACTTTATGCCATAGCAGAGCTTTCTCTGCAGCATCGCAAGACTGAGTGGTCTGTTGATCCGTCGGTCCCAATGTTGACCACAGTCGTCAGAATGGATGGCGTGGAGTATGTCAGGACGCTGACGAATTCTCTCCGCATTGCGAATTGTCAGACTGCGAAGCTGATAAATCCGTCAGTTTCTAGAAACCTATACATCTCCAGTGACCACCTGGGTATGAGACAGGTCATTCTGGTTCCAAACGAAGCCACTTCAGATACCGTTTATCCAGCTTATTGGCAAACAGTATCAGCGACCAACCGAACGCTAACTTTCCATGGGGATGTAAGTCCTCAAGTCCACCCACTGTACCAGAAGCTAACTCAGTATGCATAGGGCCTCAAGCTTCGAGCGCTATCGACTCCTTCGATTTACCCTCGAGTTCATTGGCCTCGTCCAGTAGCACCGGCTGAACTCGACCCAATGGCATTTTACTATGCTGGCTGGGGCGAAGGGTGTCTTGAGGCCAGGTTAAGAACACTGACTTTCAATGAACCTGGGATAACTGGATATTCCGTCTGTTGGGCCAACGACGAGATGGTCTCGATTCATGTTCATCGCAACATGGAACATCACGAAGCAGACCGTACACTAATGGATGAGCAATCTGATTATGAAGACCGAAGTCGCCTCAAGTGGACATACTATCCCATTCAAAAAGATGAGTTCGTTCAAGAGGTCTGGCTTCGAGGGTCCGAGAGATATGATTCAACCAGGCCCCTCCCATCTCAGGGTGAAGGCGGGTTGCGATATCATTTTTCAACAGCATGGGGTCTACAAAAATATAAAAGACCCAGTGACATAGCTCTTGCGGTAAGATTTCCCATCTCTCTCAAAGTCAATGAGTCGATCAACTGACAATATCTCAGCTTGTCACGAGCCAAGGCCGAAATATTGTTGCCGGGAGTTTCCCAGACCATCATGGACAATATACGCCATATTCGAACCATCGTCACTGGAACCTTATAGCGAAAACATCCGTGAACACTCCACTTCGAGTCTTTTTCTCTCCGTCAGACCATGGAATTCCCCTGATAGCTGCACCAGGAGTCCTAGACAACCATATTGCCGCCCCTTCGCCGAGACAAACACCACTTGGTGCCGTGCCACGTTTCAACCCGCTTCATACTCTACACTATTCTTCCTCGTCCTTGGAGAACATCACAGAAGTTCTTGTCTGCAAGAGTAAGACTGAGAAGGACATGGGTGTGATTCGACAATTTGATTTGGAAAACTGCCGTATGGTTGAAACTTCTTATAAGAAGGTCGCTGGGTTATTGCTTCGGTACGCTGATGGTAGTGAGGCTAGCGTTGGGTGCTTTCGATTTGACTGGGCTGAGACACCGCTTACAAGAGGCGATTCAAGGGGACTGTTTGTTGGGACCAGGCCGGGGAAGATCGTGCAGATACCTCCACATGTGGCTGCCGTTAGTACTGCGCCTCCAGAGGCTGAAGGAGAATTTACTTGGATGGAGATGCCCTGGACTGGAGTACTTGAGTGGTGGTTTAACCCCGATAGCCTGGACACTAGCCTCACGCATATCCTTTAAGCAAGCGAAATTGACGGCATAGGGAGAGTTTAAACAACAGAAGGACATTTTCTTAATCAATATCGTCTCTTGAGCAGGAAACTTGCCTTATAGGGAAATGTTCCGAATTCTGGTTGTCAGCTGACATAAGACGAGAAGCGCACTCTGGTCTCGCTTCTTCGCTGACTACCCCAAAGGTTACCGTTTGCTTCCTATAAATTCTCTCTTCAAACCCATTCTCTTTGTCTCATAATACCAGAAAGAAAGAAATTGCCGAAGTAGCTACCATGCCTGAACTCAACGTCCATAGCTTTTACCGCATCTGGTTCACCTGGGTTGACCCACTGACAGTCCTCCCAACCGTCTACGCTCTTATCTTCACCCCCGAATTCATTCTCGATGGCCTCATTCCACGGAGCATGTCTGCGTATAATCCAGACCAGGCCTTCTTATTCCACCAACTCGCTGCACTATTCGCTTTTGTCGCCATCATGCTGGCTGTGCTTCTGAGAGTCAGCTCTGATATCAAAGTATGGAGAGTCGTCATTGGCGGCGTGCTTCTCATCGACATTGCGATCTTGATGAGTGTCTTTGTCAGTATGAAACAACAGCGTCGGTCAGAGCTGTCAATGTTCAGATGGCAGGATTGGGGGAATTATCTGTTCACTGGTTGGGTTGCTGTTGTGAGGGCCTTGTTCTTGGCTGGGGTTGGAGTTGGCGGTGTGAACAAGGGCAAGGTGGCTTGAATACTTACAATGGCATTGTCTTCTTATTTCGTTGCCAGTTTGAGTCACGGTATCGGATGTCTTGAGGGCTGGGCGAACGTCAGATTGTTGTTTGGATGATCAAGAGTACTCAGTGTTCTGCGAACAAACAGCAGTACATGGAACAGAGTCTCTGATTGAATTTCAAGACCTTTGCCAGTGTCAAAGATATAGTGAAACTGAAGAACAGTCACACAAAAGGATCCCAGTTCCACTGTTCAATCATCGCATATATTCACCTCATCTCGTCCCTCACGGTCATTTCTTTCCCCGTTACCAACACTCACATCCAGATTTCCATCAACTGCTATCACACACAACTTGTCAACACCTGTGCATACTCACCACAAGCATTCAGCATCTTCATTTCGACTTACTTCTTTTCCTCCAGCCGCAATCATGGTCTTTGAGATGCCCAAGCGCAACCGCAGCCGCGATGCCGACCGCTGTGGATGTCGTAATCGCAGCGACAGCCTTGAGCGTAAGAATACCGCTCGTGGCCGCGAGACCTATGATCACAACATTAACCCGACTCTGATCTTCGGTCTAAACCGCCTTCGTGATGGCCTTGACCTTATCTATGGCCGCAACACCTTCACTGTCTTTGGTGACATCATGCAGCTTACCGTTCGGGTCCATCTTCCCAGGCCTGAGAACTTGATCGCGCGCCTCCAGGATGAGGGCTACCTCCGTCGCGTGCCAGTAGAAGTTCTCCCTCGGGCTGTGAAGGATCAGATCAAGGCGAATGGCTGGTACCAGATGCGTCCTTATGATCAGGAGGAACCTTATTCAGGGTAAGTTGTTGGAGGTGAGTGTCGATGACGTCTAGGGACTCGCTTTTGGCTGAACCGGGTTTTGATGAAGATTGCTTGAGATCGACATTTGATGGCCGAGATAAAAAGGGCACGGTAAGTGACATTTCTGGAGTTTTGACATCCTGAACAGACAGATCTGGAGTAGGACGATAGACCGTGGAGTATAACGGTAGACAGAGAGCAGAATTGACATCTATGATACTGGACCCCATTTTGACAACTTGATGAAACAATGTGACGCGCCAAACCTAAAATTGAATTACATTGACCTCTATGACATACTTCCATTAAAAGTAAGTGAACAACACCAGCAATCCTTGGTTTGGCGTCACGAAAACGCTGGGATGGCGTATATAAACACCACATCTTGACGCCTTTGCATCGTCTGGTCCTATAGTTTAGTGGTAATGACGTCGGATTTTGATACCCTCAGAAGCCTTCCGAAGACCCCGGTTCGAACCCGGGTAGGACCTCGCTTTTTGCCTGTGATTCCCGGTGGAGCAGATTGAGTATTAGCTTTGCTTTGGAGCTTGCCATCTTATCGAAGGTCCTATAGTCTAGTGGTTAGGACGTTGGATTTTGATCACCATTCAAATTCTTCCGAAGTCCCCGGTTCGAACCCGGGTAGGACCTCACCTTTTGGCCATACATCATGCAATCGTTTTTGCTTCGCATCTTTTTGCAGAAATGGTCCCCTTCCTAAACGTGGGTGCTCACGTTCTACTCGAGCGCGTCATAGAGTTCGGAGTGATACTGTCATGGAATGTCCTCTGTTACACAAGTCCAATTGCGACTGCAAAGCATTGGTTGAGGCTTCAGCCATAATATTATTAAAAGTTACGTATTGCTATCTACTATTATATACGATCCAAAATGCGCATCAATTGGCTCGCAGCTTAAAAGGGCACGGGAACGTTGCGCTCAAGGTATCCAAGGAACTTGGGGAGACGACGCTTTGAGGGAGCATCAGTAGATCGCTGAAGATCCTCAATTGCGCTAGCCCACTTGACAAGCTCAGCTTCAGCCCACGCAGTCTGCATGATTCCGAGGCCGAAGGGCATTCCAGAGTCCTTGGCGTAGCCGCCGGGGATGGTGATGACGGGGTAACCGGCCTGGGCAGCGATCTGAGGAGCTTGTGCGACCTGGGGAGGGACGAGAAGACCGGAGAGCTTCTTGCCCTTGTAGGTGAGAGCGTCGTTGATACCCTTGCGGCAAGAGGTCTGGCAGAACTCGAGGGCTTGCCAGTACTTCTCGTCTTGGATGCCCTTGGACTCGAGAGAGGCGAGGAAACCGTCTTGGCCGGAGGCGAAAGCGGGAATACCCTTGCCGTTCTTATACGGGTAGCCACCCTCAACGCCATCGTACTTCTTGTTGAACCTGGAACAGTTAGTACTACTTAGACGATCGAGACACAGTGCACTTACTTGACGATGTCCTCAAGGTTACGGACATTGGTGTTCTTGACCTCGCTAAGGTAGGTCTCAATGTTGCGGTAGAAGTCGACCTTGATGTAGGTATACTCAGACTCATTGGGGAATCCTCGAGTAGTACCGTAATCCCAGTTCCATCCATCAGGACTGACAATGGTCTCGTAGTTGGTGATCTCAGTGCCATTGATGATGGTGGCGCCAGCAGACTTGATCAGGTCAACGAGCTCGAGAAGCTGAGACTGCATGTCCTCATCGGCAAGAGCCCAGAAGCTCTTCCAGGGAAGGCCAAAGGTGGCACCCTTGAGGGCCTTCTTATCGGTGAGGTACTTCGCATAACCGCCCTTAGGGGTCTTGTTCTTCTGACCCTCAGTGTAGTTGTCGCGCTTGTCAATACCGTAGATGGCATCAAGAACAAGAGCAGCGTCCTTGACGTTTTTGGCAAAGCAACCGACAGAGTCCTGGTGCTCGCTCTCGGGAATGACACCAGCACGAGAGGTGAGACCAACAGTGGGCTTAATACCAACGAGGGCATTGCGGTTGGCGGGGTTAATCACTGCGACATCATCAGTGCAATCCACAGCATACAACTTCGGTAAAACTCACCACTACCATCGGTCTCAGTGCCCAGCGAAAACGCAATCACGTTAGCACCAACACCAACACCACTGCCAGAAGAGCTACCACCAGGGTTAACAGTCAAGTTGTAAGCACTGCGAACCTGACCACCGCGCCCAGAGTAACCCTCGGAGTAATCGTTGCTGCGCATATCAGCCCACTCGCTGAGAGCAGCTTTGCCGAAGAGGACGGCGCCGGCGTCACGGAGCTTCTTGACGACGTGCGCATCGCGGGGGACGACGTTGCCGAGGAGCGCCCAGCTGCCGGCGGTAGTCTCGAGACTGTCCTTGGTGGCGATGTTGTCCTTGACAGTGAAGGGAATGCCGTGCAGAGGACCACGGCATTTGCCCTTTGCGCGCTCGGCGTCGCGCTCTGCTGCGATGGCGAAGGCATCGGGGTTGACCTGGAGAACAGAGCTGCGCATTGTTAGCCGTGTTCAAGGTATCAATGGCATCAATTGACCCTGCAATTGGTCATTTCAGTCGA